>NW_027286874.1:97122953-97839203 GCF_022747635.1 Hetaerina americana | reverse complement strand
TATATATATATATGTATATATATGTAAATATATATATATATATAAACCATAAACACAGTAATCCACCCGAAGGTCGGTTTAGTAGGTGATGGTAGAGTTCACCCAGTACTAAGCCCTATACGGCGTGTGAAATTCACACATCAGGGTAGGGGGGCCAGTTCCTTTCCCTGATGTATATATATATATATATATATATATAATATATATATATAATATATATATATAATATATATATATATATATATATATAATATATATATATATCATTTCGTATGTGTGTGTATGGAAGAATAAGGTGATCAGTAAGAATATTTCCATTAGTTTTAACCCAAGGCTTCCCACGCAATTTTGAGTATTTCATTCCGTGGAGGACCGTGATAGAAATTGACATTTATGACCTGCGATTCGCTAATAAGGTGTGTGGCAGGGGGTACAAGTACCTGGTGATAAGGGTAAATGAGAAGGGAGGAAGGGGAAAATGAAAAATATTTAGTAAAAATTATAAGTTAAAGCAAAGCAAGTAGATGGGCAGGCAAAAGTCAAGATCGTATTATATGAAGGAGACGTAACAAAGTCTTGCTCTAGGTTCATACCACAGCCTCTTCCCCTTGGCCCCAGTGCTTTTAAAGCATCGTGTCTGTCACCCTCCCTACGCATACTTATGCGGCTCCAAAGTGTCGCGTCACGTCCCGTCCTCCTCGTTTACCTCGCACCCCGTGTCTCTGAGAAAATTGGTTGTATTCCTGAGGCGTGATGTAAAAACCTTGGTGTTATGCCAACGGCAAGGGACATTGAAATTGCTAATGAAGTCTCTTTCCTAAGAGGTGTTTTTCGACAGTGTGGCGGAATTAGTTTTAAAATGGATGCCGAAACCTCGACTGTTTCCTTTGGAAGTCAACATTTTCAATGTCTCGGCTCGGCTCTGTTGGCATTATTTCTTTTTTTTTTTGTTTGAATTTTTTTTTGTGAATGATTTCCATGTTATGTCCAATTACATGATTAATCGTGAATGTAATTTTAGTCACTCATTTAATTGAATATTTATTTTCTGAAATTCACCGCGTTTTTTATACTCTTGTAATTTTGTCCGCATTCAACTATTTGCCTACATGTTACCTAATATTGTTTGAATATATGGATGGACATATAATTTTAGGTACTTGATCACTTTGGAAATTATATCAGAAAAAGTTTAACAGTGTTAAACCTAAGTGCGCACTGGTTCTAGTGATATAGGGCGACTGAATACTCGAATGCATTTAAGAAATTAAAACTCAGGAGGTTTCTCAAAAAAATAGGGAAGTAATTTCTTACATTCTCCAAACCTTTGGTTTTACAGTGAATTAAATTATTTTTCTAGGAAGATTAAATATTATTTGTTACTTCTAAAAGGTAGATATGTATTTCAAACACATACACCCAGTGTTTCGGGTAAATTTCTACCATTATAGGTACTTAAATATTAGGTGCGTTAACATCAGTTATTTATCAGTGTATTTTATGTATTTATATTAATAAATTTTTTAGACTATGTTTCCACACCTGTTTGTGATTTCAAAAGAATGGTTCATAAACAATTTTGATGGCGGAAATTTTATGCATCGAATAAATCTCTGAGCAGCTGTCTTCTCTAGGTAACCTTGAAACAACCAGTAGTGAATATAGCGTCATGCCTAATCATTATAGCCAGACTTATGCGCTCATAGTTTACGTCCTACATGGAAAGTACATTTTAATGTCCCAAAGCGCTTTAACGGAAATATTAAAGAGATTTTTGTTTATCAATATATATCGTGTATCATTTAGTACACTCGCGTCAAGTCTCCAAGTAGCTTTCACCATTTGCTTCCAGGATCTCTTTCGAAAATTACAATTTTTTTCCATTTTCAATTTAAGAACGCTAGGGCGATGTTGAGGTCTGCACTTGTACAAGACAGGTTGCAAGGATAGCCTTTCTTGCGTGGACATGTTCCCTGAACGAACCTCGCACGACTCGTGAGGCATGCGTAGGAGACAAGGGTTGAGTGGTAAAGGTGGAGCAGGATGATGGTGGTGAGAGTGGAGGATGTTAAAGCGAAGGGAAGGAAGTAGAGGAAGGGAGGAAAAGGGTGATGGGGGTGTAACGCGGTACGATGGAAAGAAAGGGTGGCTCCTCCTCGGGCAAGCGGAGAGATAAGAAAGAAGTGGACGGAAGCGAGGTGGAGCCCACCGAAGCGAAGGGAATGGCTGGTGTCCTGGAGAAGCAGCTTCCACGGGAGGGAAAAGGGTAAGCTGTGCCACCCCAGAGGCAGAGTAGGAGGAGGCCGTGGTCTAGGAGTGGAGGGTTGGGCTTCAGGTATACTAGCTAATGCGGGTCATGGTGCCCTCCTTAATGAGTTAATCAAGAACTGCGTTGCGGTAATTAATGATAGTCGCTCTTGCGTTATTTGCATGTGTACCGTGTAAGTTTTATTTATGGTATGGATTCAGAAGAGGATTACTAGACAAAAAGGGAGAGGGTCATGAAAATAATAAGCATTTGAATTATACATTAGTTATTCAACTCGGAATTGAGGTTGTTACTTGTGACGTTGTTTCTGTTTAAAAATTCAAACGTAAAAAACTCTATGATGAATTTTCCTTTGGAGCCAAGTAGTCTTCGTCATTAACAAAGATGAAATCAGACAGATATATAAAACTGATCAACGAGGATTACATTTTTTTAAATAGTAAAACATATTAATACGTCAGCTTCATCTTTATTCTGAATCAAATTACTCTGATGAAAATTAACCTATAAATAGGTCACATGTACAAAAGTCTTAGGAAGTACAAATTCTTGTCAGATAAGACTCGATAATGAAATTTGGGCTAACGCTACATCTGTTTGCATTTTGTAAAGTCCATATATTACATATAATACGATGGCATTCTTTAGGAACTCGAAATAAATTATATTATTCCGTAAATTTTTATCTCAAAAATATGTATCCCAAAACTGTAGCCACCTGCAGCCAAATAGCTGCACCTGGCTACAATTTTACATATTACTATGCTGTTCATTTAGTTCATTAGTCTGAAAGAAATCTATTTACTAATTACCGCAATTCATTTTATTTTGTTTCTGCAACATTTATGTCAATGTTGAGAGTAAAGGAAAAGTCTGTCGATGCCTTTTATTTGGGAAACTATTCTCATAAAATAAAGTTGATGTTACTTCGGTTAGCTTCTTGCTCTTTAAATGCGAAATTTTTAATGTACACAGCCATTTTAACTATCTATGTGACTAAAATCCATTTTGTATAAGTTTACTTCTATGCATATATTAAACTTAGGTCGTAAGGGATCTTAGCTGAGAAGTAGGTATCGATAACGGGCTAAATAGAAACCGAGGTTTAAAAATATTGTTTTTTATTCATAAAAAATAATTGTATCAATTACTTTTCTTCAAAATTCTGGGAGTAAAACTTTGAGTTTGCATTGTAGTTGTAGATTGGCATTGTTTCACATTATCATGCGAAAATTGTTATAGCTCAAATTTTTTAAGTTCAAAAAACGAATTGGCTAACTAGGTAGCATTTTGTGTTATCTCTTTACTTTTTAGTTTTCAGGTTAATTCACCTCACACCTCAAAGTTAGCTGTTGTCTTTCATAGTCAAGGATATCTATTTAATTATGCCACATATACTTACTTTGCTATATTATTTAAATATAACAACCATTTGCTTCGATATAAAGTCAGTAAATGAATCGTTAAAACCTTTTTTTCGTCTAATATTTTTTCGCGCTTTTGTCAAAAGCATTCCATTTCCAATACAAGGCAACAGAAATCATGATTTGCGAAATCCATTGTATTCTTTTTGGACTTATTTAATGCTTTCATCTGTTTAAACTCCTTTTATTACAGGTATTCTATCGTTTGGGTACTCTCAGGGGAAGTGATTCTGGATACAGTGATAACTCTTATCACTTCTTCGGCATCAAATAGCTCTTTAAATATATTTAATGCTTTTGGTCATCAATACGAGGAGATAAAGGATAAGGGAAAGAAGGAGACGGATTGGTAAGTGAAAATATAAAGAGAAAGCCAAGAACAAATTTTTCACGTCTTCGGGGTACCCAGAGCGGTCGCAACGGTTTCCCTTGCTCGTCCTGAGGACATTGCCGTTCACGAAAGAGTAAGGGGTCGGGAGTGACATAGGTGAGGGGAGCGCGTGGATATAGAATATGTGGTCGATAGTGGTCACTCGGGAGGGGTGCTGGACGTGGAGGAACTGAAGAGGTGGGCGGAGGATGAGAAGTGGAAGAGGTGGGATGTGACGGGAAAGACTTGACCCTCCCTAGCAAATGAGGAGCGAGGGCCCTTTTGTCGTAGCCCGAGACTTACGGCCTCGCCTCACGGGAAGGAGAGAGATGTGCAACTGAGGACGGAGAAAGATCAAGCCCCAAGCATAGGAAAATAGAGAGGAAACGAAATAAGAGTTAGAGATTAAGCAGGAAGGGAAGGTGGGGTGAGCGAGTAGTGTTGTGAGTCTGTGTGGACGTCGGCATTCGCAAAGGAAAAAATGCGAAGATTAAGAAGGGTAGAGAAAAAAAATTCGAAGTGGAATTTTAAGCTTGCGAGTAACATTAAAGAAAGAAAGTGGAGAGGCAAGAAATCTCTTGACTCCTACTTTCCCATTTCTTCCGTCACCTTAGATTGTGAACTGCTCCTTCGAAGCGGAGAAATGAATATGGCGTGACTTGAATTCGATAATTACCCGGCCTCTGAAGACTTAATGGGAAACATGGGCACACTCGCTGACTCCCGATGTACACGCACCATTCCTCCGTAGACTGATGCTCCTTCTTATGTTCTCTGAGAGAATAGCCAAGTGTAGGAACGAGGCACGCTCTTACGCCCTCGTGAACTACCCCAGCGTCTCGTTCAGTTTTTTCCACCCTTCGGAACCTCTCCCCGTGTTCCCCTTCAGCTCACTCCCCTAATCACGTCCCTTTACCATTGCACTCTTTTCTCTCCATCTGTTTGTTCTTTGTACGTACATGGCGACACCCTTGTCGAGATACCGTCGGCTTTTTTCTCATGGGTTCACTGTTTCCTCGAGTCTGTCCATACGTACAATCCGAGAGTGAACTTTGGCGATTTGTTCACTGTAGACCGTCTACCTTGCTGCTCCCCCAAAAACGCTCAACCTTTCTATGTAGGCATGCACGGCTGAAGGCATGTGTTTAGAAAAATTAGAGGCCGGAATCAAAAAGCATAGCGAAAACTAAATTGGAAATGGGGCCTCATGAACATGTTTAACGCCGTTTTGGATTTTTCGAACGTATATAAACATTAGCACAGCACTGTAAAAAGTTAAGGTAAAACATTGAAAGTTCATATTTTTAAATGTAGATGTGGCATTTAGGTTGTTTCCAAGGTCATCCTTCTTGTAAGAGGAGCTTGTAAATATTTTCAGTCCCTCTTCTGCATTTGAATAAAGGAGCACACTTTTTCGTCGAAGGATTTTGATATTTTACAGCTGTACGGAAATTTTTTACTCAAAAAAAACGGATAAAATTTTTACGCCTTAATTTTTCCATGGTTAAAAAAAGGAGAGTTAGAATTCAATTTTTGATTCTTCAGTTTTCGATAAGAACTCATATCATATTTTTTTACCATTACGTGGATTTTTAATTTTTGGAAATCTATTGATGCACTTGCAGAGCTAATTAGTGTTTCGATGGGTGGTGAAATTTGTAGGCCAATGGAAAAATTGTTCCAATTTATGAGTAACGCATGATTCATACATTGCACAAGAGAAAATCTTAGAAAACTAAATGAATTTTACATAAAATTCATTAATGACCTTCGATACCTTGCTCGTCATGATGTGGCAGTTACTTCTTATTTGACTTTAATTGAAGGATAATGTTTTCTTTAAATTAAAATAGTAATTTGTGAAGGACGAGAAAGAATATTTGTATCATTTACCATAGGTATATTGTTGGCGCTCGAGAAGGTCATATGAATGTATTAACCAAAACTTTTGTTGGTTAAAAATTTATGATAAATGTTTAGTTTTTTGATTAATGATATTATTTTCGTCTTCATTGTTTCCCTGAATAACTTTCTTTCCCATTACATTATCCCAAACAGAGAAGAAGCTAAAGAATAATTACTTTGAAAGTAAATGGATGATTTCTGGAAATTTTGACTTTTATATAATGTTTCGTTATTGTATTCCACACCAATTATGAAAGTTTAATGCGGAATTATCGAGCATGGTTTATTAATTCGATGATCATGCTTTTATAAAGATAAAGGTTTTTTTTCACTTCATAGTTGGCCGTATGAATTACATCGGATATAATTTTTTTTTCACCAAATTGAAAATTTAAGGCAGATTTTATTTTAAATCCTGAAAAAAACTTTTTTGCTTTTGACAATTTAGTTATAAAATTAATAACAGTGAGAAAAGTCAGTTTTGTCATCAATTCAATGAATCTTAAGATAATTTTAAGATATTTTCCAAGGAGCATGCGTTAAAAAATTGCTTTAAATGTTTTATTTCGGCCTTAACTGAAGAAATCTAAAAAAAACTCAAAGATTAGCGAACGAGAGGTTCCGTAAATGAAGCTTTTAAAATACCAAATGTCCAATTTTGTATCAATTCGTGGACTCTTTAGTCGATAATCAAGGAATTTCTCTTGCAAGTTTAAAATATACTTCTTTATGCATCTTCAAACTAAAATTGTGTACACTTCAAGTTTTCGGGCCAAATGCTCTCAACCGAGCCATGGACGTAAATATATCCTCATTGTTTTTGGAATGTATTCTCAGACAAAATATTGACTAATGACTGCTTTGTGAGTTCTTACGTGTTTTGAAACGAATCATTTTTGCCCATCTTAGAAGTGATTTCAATGATGATCACATTTTAAGCCTTTCCTGCTACCAAATCACTTTATCGTATCCAACAAAGACTGCAATCTCCTCCAAACCGTCAGCTATACCTCTGAATTAATAAAATTATCTTCAATGGGGCGTCTTTAATTATATTTCCCGTCATGGCAACGCCAACCAGTTGTCTGCGCACTTGCTCCAGTCAACGTGAGTCCTTTCTTTTCATCTCGCACGCTCGTACTCCCACTCCGATAGGATATGCAAGAGTAAGGAGGCGGTGACAAGTAATTGTTCAAAAAACTCTCAACAATTCCTCCGTTAAGCTAGGCATCAAGAAATGAGGATAAATCAAATCAGAAGATGTGTCGGCCGCCGGGACGTCTTCCCATTTTTGGAACACGAGTCAAACCTTCCTTTAAGCTAGCCTTTTCTATCTGGCGAAATCCTTTCTTTTTTTCTCTCTCTCCGTCTCTCTCTACAGTTTCTCGTCGTGCCCTGCCCGATCCGAGAGCTAATCCCGGCGTCTTGAACAGCTCGCTCCCTCTTGGTATCCTCTCGGGTAGGGGAGGACAGGTGAAGGGGGGAATGGCCAAGGACGGCGTATAAAAGACTCGTGAGCAGCTCTTCTTACTCCCGCTCGGTGGATGCAAAAAAGGCCCCGGGACTCGGGGGAAATGGAGGGAGGAGAAAAAATTCCAGCGGAGTGAGAAGGCAGATAGTGAAGTGGATTGGGAGGGCGGGGCGAGTAGTGAAGATAGGCCGATCGCGGTGGGCGTGATCCTTCTCATTCCTCTGCAGCATTAAGGGGCAGCTTGTGGGGGAGGGGGGTAAGGGGTAAAGTGAGGTATGAAGTGGTTGAAGTGAAACGCGCGAGATGAGAAAAAAAAGGATATTCGGGATGGGAGTTGGAGTCGTAGGGTTAAATTGTAGTCGCACGAAAGGTGTTGAAATAAAAAAATGGTGATCCATGCTCCTTGATATTTGTTGCGGATTACGACATCTTGTGACGTAGTTGGGTGACATAAATTACGCCAACATTGCCTGAATATTTCAATCCAGATATACCTTAACTTCGAACTATCAGCCACATGTTTGGAAATGTATCATGCTAAAGAATATCCCTTACTTGAATAATATGCTTTCAGCGTATGTATTAAAAGGAATAACTAAGTCGAGTAATTGTAAACAGTCATACTATACCATTACTGTGCATGAGGAGAGCCCTGCAATAAATTTTTTATCTGTATTTTTTCTATGGAAAAATTAAAAAAGGATGAGGTAGCATGTCGCAATTTAGCTACCCAGAGAGCCATTGGGTGGATAATTGGAGTAGGTTATTGTGTGAAAGTGTGGTAAGGAAATTTAGAAAGGTAACACTAGGAAAACAATAACAGCGGTCAAAAGGTTATCATAGTGAAAGAAAAATGAAAACAGAATGAAAGATAGCTAAATATAAGTGAGAAAGTAGCAAGGACGAGAGAAAAGTGGAGTAAAGAGAGAGACATAAGAAGAGGAATAGCAGAGAGAGGGATGTTCAAGTCTCGGTACACGTCGGGGGGGAAGAATCGGGTTTAAAGAGGAGGTGGGCGTCGAGTCGGTCCACGGCATGGAGCGACCCCGCCCACCGGAATGAGGGATACATCTCCCCTCCCAACAACCCCCTCTCGCATGCCTCTGCATCGGAAATCGGACCACACACGGAGATAATGTGCCAGGAGATAGGAGAAGCAGTTATTACTCCGAAAATCTGATCCGCAATTAAACGTTTCCTCAAAGGTCCGTCAAACAGGTGAAACTGGTAACGCAAGAGGAGAGAGAGAGGTTTTTCGCTAAGAATTCCTCCAGCCAAGATTTTTGCGCTGGTCTTGCATTTCGATGCTCTATGAAATGTCCCGTAAACACAGGACCGACGAAGGGGGTTGGGTGGATGAAAGATGTAAAGGATCAAAAAAGAAATGCAGGAGAATCATAAGATGGCGGGCCGATGCTTTTATTTCCTACTTTTTTCACATTTTTATGCATATTTAGATATTTTTAAATAACGAAGCGTTCGTAAAGTGGTTATTAAGTTGTCGAAGTGTATAGTTAACCATACTTTTCGATCTAACTATCCCCTTGTCTTCTTCCTTTTCTCTCCCACCATTGGTATCTTCAACTTTTTCAACTCCTCCCGTCCGCGCAACCTATTTACGTATTCAAGGGTAGGTCAGCGATCTCCCACCCAGCTCACATCCACTGAGATGCACGCAATTCAAGCGGACGAAGTAGCCGCCCACTTGGTTGGTCGGTCGTCATCAGCCGGGTGTTTTCCCGGAGTTAGTCAACTCTTTCTCTTCAGCTGTTCTTCCGTTCTTAATAGCAGACAGCTTTTGTATTTGAAAGATCTCTGAGGGAAATAGTGACCTCTCCCACAGTTCATTGAAAGTTACAAAAGATTTTCGTAAAACACGATGTCCTATACTGTCTTTTCTCAGACAGCAACTAATCCATACTTAAAATGGAGCCCGAATATTTGGGGTGAAAATGAATTTATGAAGGGAGTAGATGCTAGAAATGAGTAGTAAAGATCAAATTTTGAATTGAATGAAAAAAATTCCCCTTTCAACTCTAACAAGTGCTGTTAAAAATGTATACTGAATTATTTGACAGTGAACTTCTTTCATTACCAAGGATCATTAAGTATACAAATTTTCACAGATTTTGACTTCAATTTTTTAAAACTGTTTTGAATCTTCAGATAAATAATGCGGTTATGGTTGGAAAATATTTTCTTTCAATGCATAGGTTTGTGGAGTTTCAATAATAAATTTATTTGAATTACTGTTCATAAAAGTGTCTCTGCTGTTTATTGATAAAAAAGTTAAATGGTTATTTCTTCTAAATGTATAAGAATTAAAATGAAGTGGCATCAGAAATAAAATCCAATATCCCTTAGTTATTTGTTCATAATATTCACAAACGTAATTTGGTTATGGATGACTCGGAATTGAACATTGGTTCATTTCTCCAATCCCTTTGTGTTTACTCTTCTTTCTTTGTGGTGGTGATTTGGTCGTACCTATATGCAAGGAAGGACTGGTGTTAGGATGAGAGGTAAGGGTTAAGATACCGTAGTCTTATTGTGAAAGAGCTCTTGAAACGCCTTTCTTTTCTTCTTTTCCCTTCCGTTTTGTGTCGTGTGAACTAAATCTCTCCGAATTTATCTCTCCAATGTGTCATGTCTTCCCAGAAAAAGTCACCACGCCGGTATATTTTTTTCTCTTTGGGTTTCCTATCACGAATGTTGGCTTAGAAAAATGGTTATTAATGCAGCCATGAAGTATATACCAATTGGATTCTCAAAAACCATATTCATTTAAATTGCTATTATTCCGTCTTTGTTTCCCCTTATAATTCTGCATATTATAGTGCGATTGTTTTTTAATTCAGTGTAGAATTAAAGTAGTTGAGATAGGATACAAACTTATAAGTTATAATCATATTGTTGTAATTAATCGAGAGTGAATAAAACACTAACATCCAATACCATGAATACATTTAAAATAAAAGCTACTAAAATTTAAGCATAGTTTGCCAAAATATTGAAGGCAATTGTCGAGATGACCATATCTCGTGTAAAATATACATTAAAAATATAGTTTTATCTCTGCTATTTCTACAAGTCTTGAAATTATTACATTAAGTTAAAAAAAATCTATCGTTATTCTTCATCTTTGTATAGACCTAAGAGGTTTTACTACATAAAATTTAAAAATATGTACCTGCTTTTACGGTACATATAGGTACTGGAATTCGTTTATTTATCCCAATCTTCGAAGTAACTCAGTCGGACTCCTTTAGAACGTTGTTTATTACCATTAAAGTCTAACTGTTGAGGGAAGTCCGTTTTGTATTCAGGATGTAAGGGATTGCGAGCACAGTTTTGGCTGTCCATGGCTTTAGGATATGCGGAGGAACTGCCTTGTAGCTGTCACCTCCTCCTCTCTTTTAAGTGCTGACCAGAAAAGGCGCGGTGTCGTCCTACTGACGGGACGGGATGAGGTACGAGGTGCCCGGCTCTCTCCCACGTAAGGTTTAAATCCTACCCAATCACCCCAAGGCCTGTCTCGACAACTACCAACCACCACGTCTTTCCCTTCACCTCCCTTTCCCCTCATTCCATTTACCACACACACGATCCCCCCTTCCTCATTCTTCGCTCCATTCCTTCTTTTTACTTTCTGCTCGTCTCGTCTTTTCTCTTTGGCACTCTACTAGGCACTCCTCCATTTCACAGCCACTGGACCGCCAGCTCCGTCGCTCCACTCCGATGTCTGAAGCTCAGGGAATGAAAGATTTAAGGTGTCAAGTAAGCTTTCTGCGTAGTAATGTAAATACAGCTTCCCACAGAGAGGCATTAGCTGCTCTTGGCGAGAATTTACCATTTTAACTATCCTACATTTACGCTCCACCCCTGGTAAACATCATGTTCTCTGCTCCAATAGGTAAGAGAATCGCATTAAACGAAGTAACAGACTGACGTATGAAAACATGGACAACACAACAACTCTTATCAAAGTTGATGAATAGTTATCAGCTAAATGCTTTCTGAGAAAATTGACTGCCCCAATGAAAAGGTGGTGTGTACCACGCGTTGAAGTCTCCAGTTATTCCTCTGTAGTTGTCTCCGTATGTTACCAATTGAGTTCAATAACAAAGTTTAAGTAAGTCGTAAGTTTGTTGTTCATACACAATTAATCAAATTACCTGGAAAAAAAGGAATATGATACCCATTTTTGCATAAACATCCTAATTAATTTTGACAAATTAAAAGACTGTCATACATAGATCATAGGGCCTACTAAATATTTACTCATTATTATTTTACGAGGAAGGGAAATACCAATTTATTGCCTTATTCAGTTCTATGTTCATAATATTCCAAATGAATGTAAATGCTTTAATCAAATAATCCAATAGTATCCTTTCAAATAAACGCTTCATCTTACCCCATAGCACGCAATCTGCTCACCGTAAGATGCTACAAGGTTTTTCCATTTATCGTACAAGCTATATATCTATTCCCACTTTTATCTCGTCTATCTTACCCTTCGGATTTCCGAGGTCAGCTTTCTTTCAATTTATTTTTATCACGTAGGCATTTCGTCGACTGTCTTCTCAATGCGATGAATCTGGTCAATTTTATTTCTTCCCCGTTCTTTCCGCTCGAATTCCTGTGGACTCTATTGGAATCTTAAATGTAAGCATCTACAATGTAATTCCTCCACTTCTGGTTTAAATATTTGAATGAAGTACTTTTGTCATTTCGAATGATGAGTTGTAAAAATATAGTTAATTTTAAAAGTGTTATTTTTGCTAGATATAGAATATTTTTATGGCCTAGCCATTCCAGGTATAGATTACTGAAGACTGATTTATTTTGTTATACATATCACTCAAATATGCTTCCGATATTGTTTCATATGCTCTTAACAGTTAACTTATTTGAGATTATATTTTACTATTCAAAACTTTTAGGCAGGGACTGTTGACAATTCAGCGTGGTATTTATGGGTAATTAAAAAAATTATGTGTCTCTGTCCGAACTATCATTCATTTAAAAAAATGTTATCTTCAAAAAAAATGTATGTGAATAGAAAAGTAACATAAAATATTTTATTAGCATAGACGGATAAACTTAGTTAATGCAAAATACGGCCGCTGAGAGGTAATGATTCAATTTTAAAAACTTATTCTTACCTATGGATAGGTACTCGAAAGCTTATGGAACTGATACATTTTCTTCTCTTCTTAATATTTTCGAAGTTACGACCGTTTTCACAAAATGGCTCAAATTAAAATCAGTTTGATTTTATTATAGGAATAAATAAACACACAAACTCATGAACTTTGTAGGTAGCTTACTAAAAACGACCTTTCACAGCCTAAGAATAAGCGACCTAATTATAACTCCAAAACCCACGGATCTATGATATATTGAATTGAGTCTGAGTCTATTCGTAGATCGATGGCATCTCCCCGAAATAAATAGCAAGGGTGTAATGAGAACGATGTGGGAGGAGCTAAAATGATGTACTCCCCCAATACACCAATCCCATCTCTCCTTCCGCTTTTTCTCACCCCCTGGCGCCCCCCATCCTCTCTTCCTTCCCCACTCACCCCTTACTTCCTCCCACTCCATCGCAACCCCCACATTCCCACCCTCTTCTTCCCGACCCCTCTCCAAAAACACCCCCCTCCACCACTCACAGGCTCCCCCTCTGCATCACTCCCTCCCCTTACGTCCTAACCCCCGCTCCTCTCCCCTCCTACGGACGACTCCACTCCAGCCGCGGGTTTATTACTCGCATGAGATATGGCGTGGGGTGTGTCACGGCTCGGCGTGGAGCTGCGCCGGGGGTTGAGAAAGAAAGGCAGGATGGAGGGAAGTAGGGGGGACGGTATGAGTGAGAGGAAAGGCGCCCGAGGCGGGAGAGGGGAGCGTTCATGGGAAGAAGAGGGGGTGGGAGAGAATGGGGAGGAGGGAGTGACCCAATGGTGCTGTGCGGTACGCCCTTGAAGGATGTTCAGTCATATACCAAGAACTTTTATTACATTATGAAAGTTTCATTTTTTTTAGTGAGAGGTTTTGGGATGGTCTCGACGGAGCTTCCCCGGAAAGTCGTCCCTAAAACATTGAAAAGTCCGTCCATGAATGCCATTCTGTGATATTGTACCCACGATAAATGAACTGTTCCTGGCTGTTGAAGGCTTTTCAATGCCATTGAAATGCACTTATATTATGCAGGTTAACATAAAGTGAGAAGTGTTCGGATGAATGGACTTTTTTAAATATTTGTCAAAAAAGTTACTTTTTCGTGAACATTTTTATGATTTATTATGCTTTCGTTGAAAGTAAAGAGGCCTTGCCATTTAAATAATTAAATACAATTAAATACATATTTCAGCCTTAAATTCTACGCTAGCGACATATTCTACACGTCACTATTTGCGCCCATAAATGATTAGGTTTCAGATAAAAAGTTTTAGCGTGTTTACATGTTTAGGTGAACATTATTTTTCTTTTGTTCACGAAAATGTTTCTTGACTACCTCTGGGAGCATTAAGGGTACAAAAATGCACTATTCTGACATTGAAAAGAGAGATTTTATTGAAGGGAATCACTCGTCATCTAAGCTGCATTAGGTAAACTTGCTGGGCGTTTTCTTAACTTGAGAGCATAAAACATCGTAGGCAGTAGTGTTTCCCCTTATTTATTTTAAGCATGAACTACATCAGAGTCGGGAATATAGGAAAAAAGGGAGAGAGAAAGAGAGCGTGTTTGAGTGAGAGAAGTTTGAAAACTCCCAAAGAAGTGAAGCACGTGGCAATGACGGTGATGGATGGAGCCAGAGGACTTTCTCGATGGTCGCGAGTTGTGAGGGGAAGTGAAAGAAAGTGAGATATATGGAAGCACATGAAGAAAGGAAGTAGAGAAGGAAGAAGTGTTTCCGTAATCTATGCAAGAAACATCGAAAAATTTGTAAAACCATACTAATTTTAGATAACTTTTGGATACTTCCATTCCCTGAACAAAAGTACAGCAAATGACTGCATGAGTTGAGTTTACAAAAATCCTAACCAAATTTAAATAATTTATCCTCATGTAAGTATAGTCGAAAGGAGGTGTGTTCAATCACCGGTTCTCGGTATTATTCCAAATTGATCTTAAATCTTATGGAACCTCTTATGGAAAATCTTAAGTGTCGTTTGAGAATGCTTGTTTTTTAAGCTTGTGATACTCATTATCCATTAGAAGTAAACAACTGCCTAAAAATAGGAATGAAAATAAGAACATATTTCGTGGTATGCATAAAATCCATTCATAAAATTACAGTTTTTATACTTAAGGAATGGGGTGAACACACGTAACCGAGACGAAGGAATCGAAAGTAGAAAAATGTGTGGGGGAGCACAAGAGAGAAGATGTTGGAATAAAAGTGAGTGTGAAAATAATGCAAATGTTCAGATACGGGGAGGAGGGTGGAGGGGATGAAGGAGCTTGGCGTGGGTTTTCCACAGCGAAGCCTGACGGTTGAAGGGTGAGGGAGGCGGAAAAACAGAAGTGGAGCGAAGGAAGGGAAAAGAGGGTTGTCGGCAAAGAACGGGAAGAGAGGCAAGGGTAAGAAAGAGATGTAGAGAGAAAGGAGAACACGGGAGAGTTAAGAGCCTGGAATCTTTAATCTCGTCAGATACAGAGAATGGAAGCGACTACGTTGATGGTGGGGAGGGGTTGGTGGGAACGTACTAAGGGTTGGAACATGGTTGCTGCGGGGATTGAGAGTAGGGTGCGGGTGGGTGTGCGGGTGGTGGATGGGACGGGGCGATTGTTCGGTAGCGATGGATTTCTCCAATAGGGGGATGGAAGAAGGGTGGAGACCTGGTATGCGGAGAACCGAGGGATATGAGGGGATGTAGCGCGGGGAAGAGAGAGCCAAGGGATTTTCCTAGCCAAAGAGATTGAGGAGCTAGGGGGGTATAGGAGAGAGTGCCTGGAGGGAGTTGTGAAATTTAAGATGATGGCGGAAGAGAAGAACAGGAAGTTCGAAATCTTTGGTAAGTATTAAGTAGGAAACTCTTTGGAGACCCCCTTAAAACTCTTGCACTAGATTTCCATTCATTCATTTACGTGATAACGGAGAGATGTATGTTGGTCACACGCATTTTTATGCTGCCCTCGGAGCAAGCTGAACGATTGGAAATAGCAGCTTTTAATCAAGAAGAGCATTGAAATTGAACGACATGAAATGGATTGGGAAGGTTAGTGGCTGAGCATGGAGGGAATGAGTGTGGGTGGGACGCGTGAACCAGAAGGGCTTGGACGTAAGGAGGCTGAGGGAGGAGAGAGAACCGGGTGGGAAAAGTGGGAGGTAAACGAGAAGCTCAGCCACCACTCCGGCAGCGTGGTCGAAAGTCGCTCCCTTAAATTCTGTGGGATTCCAGCAAAGGATTTTGGACTGTTTGGCAAAGTCTTCCTTGTCTCTTAGGGAGGGGAAGTGGAGTGTAAGACTTTCGTAGATGTGGCCAAGAGGACGGGATTTGGGTTGGCTTCCGAGAAGTTATTCGTTCGCAGTTCTTCTGAGGTTTACAAGGCGCTAGATAGACTCTAATTCTATTCGGTGTTTAATTAAAATCTTTCTCTGAAGAAGTTAAATGATTAAAACTACTCTAAACAATTGAGACAAGTGAAAGCTCTGACAAAAGTCTCTACGTTGAATAAATTTGAACAAGTCTCTTTCGTAGAAAATAAATTTCGAAGCTCAACGCTGTCGATTGTTTTTTAATATGCGGCAATTACTAAAGCCATGAGGTTGAATAAAAGTTTCCTGGATCTTATCCATAATTTAATTTAAACTCTCACTTCGGCAGTTAATAACTTGCATCACCACCAGAATTTTATAACTGGTTAATTCTCGCTATTATTCCAAATATTCAAACGAAAATGCGTATACTGCCCACCACATGATAGCTTACTCTTTAATTTAAGTATTAACTATGGCGAACAAATTTATGGTAATTTTTCCAGGGTGATTATAAGCGGAATTTTAATATTTTTAAATAATGGCTAATGAGGTGACTTATATTGAGAAGGTTTCAAAACGTTTGTGTTTAGTTTATCAACATTAAATTTTATTATTATTTTAAATTTAATATTCTCAGTCTTGAAAGGGTACTGGTAAACTTTGTCATTAGTTAAGTTAATTTAAATAGTTTCCTAATGAAAGTATCTAAATGTGAATCAATTTAATATTTTGATCCATAAATGTATTTGGCCAGGGTATTACTGCAAAATTTGTGATGAATGTTGTACCTAAAAAAATATATCTGAAACTATAACTTTTACTGAACTCTCGCGTACCTACGATCCATCTTCCGTCTTCCTTGTAATGTCTAATTAATGCCAGCATATTTATTTTCAGGGAATGAAGGGGAGTGATAAGAAATCTAGTATATTCCCTTCCCCAGTAATAAGAAACCCAATACTCTTCATTGATTTGCCAGGCCTATCTCATCCTCCATTCCTTCAACCCACCCCACAATCGCTTCTATAAACAAGGAAGTGCATTTCCTGATAAAGGCCCCCCTCTCCTATCCATTCCTCACCCCCCGCACTCCTCTCCAAAATCTCTTTCGCGGACCCAATGCCGTAGACCTCATATTTATGGCCCAAATATATCAGGGGTGGCTCCGTAAGTAAAGAGCCAAAATAAATAAGAGAGGGAGAAAAAAAGAGTCTGCACGCCGCGGCTGATGCTGTCTTTCCTTCCCCCACCCTGCTTCCTCCTCCCTCTGCCCTCCGTTCCCGTCCCCCGCCGCCCCTCCCAAAGTTCCCTCTTCGTTTCCCCCTGCCCCCCCATCCCTCTCCCCCGTCTCCTCCTAGTATCCCCCTTCCCTCACACCCACTCAAGTCCTCCCCACCCTTTCCCTCACGCTCCATCTCAAAAACTTCTTCTTGAGCTCGCATTCATTTTCTTTCCTCCCTACTCCGCAACTTCTCCCGAAGAGGAGCGCTCCCTCCAACTACCAAACAAGAAGACCCTTTTTACGTCCCTATCCACCGTCTTTCCATTCTCTCCACCTTCTACCACCTCCGTGTTCCCTCCGTTCCTCCCCCTTCATCCTCCTCACCCTTTACTTTCCCCCCTCTACCTCACGTCCCATTCCCCCTTCTTTTGGCGACTCCCGCTCTCTTCCCGCATCTTCTCTCCCGCATACAGACCCATCCTTTCCTCGTTTTCCATTTCTTCCCCATCCCGCGTTCCCCGTTCCCTCTATTCTCCCCTCTTTCCATCCAATCAATTTATCGCACTTCTTTATTCAGAGTAGCACAAGCCCACGGCTCGCCTCAACCCATTGCCTCTTCTTTTCCAACAGTGGTGGCGGGCGGTGGGGGTTGCTTTAAACTTGTCTTTAAGTGCCTTTTCATTGCATTACTCCACCGTATGACCGCTCACAATTAAGCGATTCGAGGCGTTGAAATAAAATTTGGCGTAAAATGTCGGCGTTTCTATTTTTACGCCCGGCGTAAATATGCGTATATGATTCCAATAATATTTTTTTGGGTATAAATATTTGTATGTTTTTAAAAATACGGTGATATCAATCGATTGGCTCAATTAATCTTAGTTCTAGGATAAAATTTTCATCAAACGAAATGAAATTAATCTGAAGTACTGAATAATTCACATTTGTGGAAATATTTTTCCATCGACATTTGGGGATTATGTAGGCATACAAAGCAACATAATTATGTTAAATATTTCGTACTGGTGCACAAGTCTCCTCATAACTTAGACGGGCATCTATTAAATTGGTGAATGCATATCTCATCGCTGGTTTTTGCTCGGGTATTAGTAATTGGATCAAGTGTAACACATTGCGTGCCCCTCCGGCGCCTATATTACATTCTGTTACTCTCATATAAATCTCACCTTAATACCACATCTTTCCGGAGTGACATATAAACTGGAGCGGGCAGGAGAAAGGAAGGGACGGGACTGCTAACAAACCTTGCGCGTTTCTTCATCCTCCGACATTACTTGCACGTACACGGGAGGGAGACGCTGATTTTTGTGGAGGCGAAGATGGATGCTGGGAGGAGGAAAGGGTCTACGGGGGAAGACGCAGAGGCGGCAGCTGCGGCCCTGAAGAGGGAGAGGGAAAGAACCCTTTTATTCACGAGACCAAGTCGAACCCCTTGCTCCCAGATTTGAAAGCCCATCCCGTGAGCTTTCACGCTGACGTCGCCCCCCGCCGTCCCGCGGCGCCACCTTAGGTAGGGTTCGGAAGCGCGCGCAGGTCTCCACCCCTTTCCTCCCTCCTCCTCCGCCCCACTCATTCTCCGTTCGCCTTCGCGGAACTTCGAAAACACTCGCCCGCCACTTCTCCCTCCCTCCCTGCCGCCCTCGTTCCCTCAAACCCGCGCTTCCCCTTTCCGAAGTCGTGACCAAGCGTTAGTTAATACGAGCTGTAGTTCATTTTTCAACTCCAAGGCACACATGAATTTGATCCGCGTACTTTCGACGGACAGATGGAGAAAATCGGAGGCAATATAAATTGGATCAAATGACCAAGGTTGCGAAGAGATATGATTATTAATTTTGTATGGTATATTAGAGTAATACGCACTTGGAGTTCATGAAGGTAGAGAAATCTTCGTAGAAATTCTGATAAAAATATTTGCAATTTTAAATTTAGCTTCTGATATTTCAGTCTACATAAATTAAGCATGATTGACTAGTAGATAGACTGTTCCTAGTAAAGCAAGATTTGGATTCATAGCTCTTAAAACTGAATTACCTTATAATTTTTCTGTGTGATCAGCTTGACAGTCACTGTATTTTTCATTGAACAAGAATTCCGGTGTATCAAGTGTATATTGCTGATGATCTGAGAAATATGTTTTGAATAATCTTCGGTTACTTATTTTTAATTTCCGATTCAATAAAAAATTGTGTTTGCTTTCATTGTGTTTAAGCAATAGTAAGCTAAGGAGAAATCGTGGGTATTCCGAATAGCACATGTTATTTTAGCAGCTATGGTTAACATTAAATACTTACTTTTTCCTTTAAATTGAAGTTGCAGAGGATAGACATTTTACGAATGATTTTGGACATGAAATAATGATAATTACCTGTATTTGTCTTTGGAAACTTTATCTAACATTGTTCTCATCTATCGACTATCAAGGTAATGGTGTCCGTAAACCCCCCTAGCGCCCAGCCTGTATGTGGCGTCCAGCAATACGCACTACTTGCCAGCAAGGCTGGACTCGGAGCTGCTGATTTCTCATATAAAATTGGCTTTTATTTCTCTTGCCATTGGCTGTCCTCGTAATACACATATATTTATCTCGAGCTAGGCAAATTTGTTTCTTTTTTTTCTCACACGTATGTTTTCCAAATAAAACTCCCAATTTAGATTTTATTGGCCATCAATTGTAGGCTCTTTGTTTTCGTAATTACGTTCGAACATAGTTGCTTATCATTCCACCCCCTTCGCATTCTGCGCGATAACCTAAGGGCGAAGAACAGAGTCTTTTATCATCCAGCAAAACGAACGCCCTGCGCCGTGCTTGATGATAATTTTAATTTGATCCTACTTAGTTCTCATAAAAGCCGCCTCTCCGTGGAATTGCATGCTCATCAATCTCTTTCGAGCTAATGGAAGGAGTCGAAGAGGTTCTTCACCCATCCCCACCCTCCCACTCCTCCTCCTTCCCCCGCCTGCTTCTAAGCCCCGATCCTCCAAAAGCACTCCTCCTCACAAGACTCACTCCCCCAGGAGTCTAAACAACCCCCATCTCCCGTCTCGGCACCTCCCCCTCTCTGGAACTCCTGACTAATTACTCCCTCACACCCATTGTTAATCCATTGAGCAGAAAATATGCCCCACAGTTCAAATTAGTGGGGCCCCTCTTCCCTCCCGAAACTTCATACGTCTTCCCTACCATCCGCCAGACTTCCTTGCAGTGTAACACCCCCTCCAAGCTTTTCCCTTCCACGCCCATCCTCCTTTCCCCTGCTGCAAACGAAGACCTAAATTGCCTTTTTCATTTCTTTTTCTTGAACTCACGCAGCGTTAAAATTGTTGCAGTAAGTCACTTAGATTCTTCTTCAAGCACGTTGTCGCAGATCTGAGAATTTTATTACTTTACTTTAAATATCAATAATTGTAAGAACTTACACATTATTACATTACTCATCCAATACAAATATAAAGTTTGACAAGACGACAGTTAAAGAAACATCTAAACATATCTTTGAATCATGAAACGTGGGTATTTTGCTACAGCCTCTTTAATCTACCATTAAACACTCGATATTTTACCTAATCATCTTATTAATCTTTCAAGAAAAGTTGTTAACTTATTTTCAAATTATAAGTAGCTTTCTTTGACTTTTTAAATAATATCTTTTATATATGACCATTGTTTTAAATATTGATACAAATACATCTTTTTTGTATGTGTTTATATATTTATATGAATGTTTATTTAAAAAATATTTAAACATGTAGGTATGTCATATGGCGCGATGACGTGTAATATTTATCCAGAGCGGGTAGCCAATTATTTTCTGGAGACAGTTTCTTTTCCCACAGATTTCTTATAAACAGAAATAACACCAAGTGGATTTCAATATTAGCTCGGATTATTTAACTTTATATATATACTTTTTATAAAAACTGATGCATTGTACGCAGTTATTATGTATATTTTGTGTATTTACTGAACAGGCAAAGAAAATCCTTGAGCGAATCAAATTACGAAGATATTTGTGTTGCTCGTCAGCACATTTGACATGATCTCTCTTATCAGCCTTACTGCATCTCTCCAATATCTAAATTTTGCATTGCGTCTGACGTCACACCTCTCTCATTTATTTCCTCTGTTAACAGTCATCGGTATAGGCAAGTGAATATCAATATGAGTGGTTAATATTTTATTTTTCTAATTTCATTAGATTTTTATCTGCGTTGAATTTAGGCATTTTCTAAAGCATACATAGATCATATTTGATAATTTATGTGTAGGTTAATATAAAAAGATATTAATTATGTATCATTTGCTGGAATTTGAAGTGCTCCTTTGATCTCTATTGCAAAATAAAATAGAATCAGGTTGTACTCAATCATTTCAAAGAGATTGTTATATTCCTTATTTTTCATAACATTTTCCAACTGCATTTTATTCTCACGATAGTGATTTTCATACCCGGTAAAAAGCCATTGAATAATAATGAAAGAGTTTTACAAATTTTGTTTCTTCAAGGTATGAAATATGTTTGTCAAACATTTTATACCTATAGTGCTCGCGGTTTTACCGGCCAAAATCTTTTATTTACTCTCCATTAATTTTATCAAACGCCGTCAGAGATATTTTCTCGATTTGATTCCGAAATACATTTTCGAAAAAATTCCTGGCCAGCCCCATACTTCATCTCCTCCTTCGACGGTCGATTGACTCGATAATCAACTCTTCGTTAAAATGGAGGAACACGGAGCACTAAATTTGGTTTTGCACACCTCCTTCCTCAACGACCCCCGCGCTCCCGTCTCCGCCCCGTCCCCAATTCTCCCCGCCGGCCATTATTTCTCACCTCGCTCCCTCCCAGCATATTTGCAAACACGCCCGCAGTGCCAGCCATTGGCACTCTTCTTTTCCCTATCTCTGGACCTGATGATGCGACGACGGTCGAGACGCCCGAGAGGTTCTTTCTCTCTTTCTCCCACTCTCTCTATGTCCCTCTTCCACCCGCTCCTCCACCCCTTCTTTTCTCCATCTCTCTCTCTTCCCTTCACACTCTCCATATCTAAACTTATGACTTTCATTACGATTAGGACAGCTAATTTCCATAAATAGCGTGACCTAACAGGGTGCGAGCGGGAGGAGGGCTTTTGTGTGTGTACATTCGGGGAGGGGGGTGGAGGGGGCAAGAATGCGAGGAATTAGTGCAGCGTATATTTTAATGGACCCCTCACCCCGTCCACCTCCTCTCCCACCCTCACCCACTACTGCTCCACCTCTCTCCGTCCCACATACCCCCTCCCTGTCCCCTGGTCCTCGTTCCTTACCCATCCTCCTCCACACAGGCCGCCACCCCCTCCCTTCTCACGTCTGCATTTCGTTCGTGCGGGCAAAGGGAAGGAGGGGAGGGTATGGAGAGGGTAGGCGGGGCGGGAACTGGGGAGTGGTTTGGGCTTCGGTTTCGCGCGGTGGAAGGGGCTTAAATTCGTACTTTTTTGTTGGACGATAATTTAATGTTAATCTTAATGGGGTAAAATGAATCCCTCTTTTCTGCCTCCGCCTCAACCCTTCGGGCTCTCCTGCCTCCGCCTCCCACCCTCCGACCGCCTCTCTCCTCATTCCTCAGCCCCCTTTTTTGCCCTCCCACCCTCCGTACCCATCGCGACTTCGCAGTGAGATCCCCCTATCCTTCTTTCCTCCCTCCTTAATTCCCGCCAACCCCCAAATTCCTCTCCCTCTTTCTTCCATCTCTTCAATCATCCGGGCCTCTCCCCTTAAGTCTCTGGAAGCCTCCCTTGTAGCCCGTGCCGCCCCTCCTCAGGACACTGCACCCCTCCCACACACGCTCACCCCCAGGACCGCCCTTCTCTCCGCCCACCTCCTCGCCCCCTACCCTCTTCGTGGATACGCCTTCACATCTTCCGCTCTTCCCAATTTCCGCACCGCGCATGAAAGCATGCATGCTTGGCGCAATGGGAAAGAGGTTGTAGTGCATTTTTAGAGCGCTGAACTCTTCCTAGAGGGATGGAGGTGGAGACTGGACCCGAAATGGATTGGAGATCTCGGTGTGCCCTTAACCTACTCGTCTCGGCGAAGTGGAGGAGTTTCAAATGGGAGGAGGTCGGGGACGGGGAACACGCCTAAATGACGGGAGGGCGTTCGCATAAGTGGGTACCCGAGGGTGAGGCGGGGCCTGGTCTCATGAGAGGGTTGGAAAAGGGGTTTTTCAGGAGAATGAGTCTCGGGAGTTCGGGGAGCATTCAGGCAGGGAAAGAGGAGTAGGAGGGAGAGTTTGGAGTGGGGTGTGTCTGTCGTCTTTGGGCGAGAGGGGTGGGAGTGGGTGAGATACGCCGTGCTTTATTGGGGCTGACAGTTTCTCTCTTTCGGCACGGGGGGTGGGAGAGGAAAGAGCGACTGCCCGAAGGAGGTATAGAGAATCGCTGGGGTGGAAAAGGACCGTAGAATGGGAATAAAATGTGAGTATTTCTTTTATTTGGTGGCGGAGGAATGGGGGTCGGATATGAGAAGATGGTTGGTAAATGAAAGAGACAGCGGTAGGTAAATGAAGGAGAAAGATACAAGGGGGGAAAGAGGAGAGCGATACAGAAATTTTTGGGGCTAAGAACTCCTGTACAGTCTAGGATACGTTTTAAATTTCAACGTCCACGTCACCTCCCTTGATAAATGGGCGAGTCAGTTCGATTTCCGACAGAACTCTGCGTCTTTTCCATCGTCGCGCATCCTATTCTCGAGGAGCGGGTCCAAGAGAACCCCCGAGGAAGGAAACTCACCAACCTCACATCTCCCCTTTGTTGGATCGGTCAGGACCAGTTTGCGATGAGAGACTGTTACGAGAGAGGGTTGTCCCTTTAGGGTCTAGAAGGTGGGGATGGGTTTGGGATGCCGGAGAAAGCGGCTGGGGTAGGAGGTGAAATGGATGGTGGGTGGGACTGGACCGCCTTTGAGAAATAGCTGCGGTGTTGTACATCAGAGTTGGAGGGTCTCGCCGTCAACCCCCCGCCCCTTCCCCCCGACCGCAGGCCCACCTCCTCCTACATTCGTCCCAGACCGCGGCGCAGGGGACACTCATCGTGTGAGCTGGACGCCAAGATTCACTCCCTTAGGTCTAGCTCAACTCCCTCCCCCGCAGCCCTATCGGTCCCCTCCTATGTTTCTTCTTAGCATCGTTCACATACACATTCTCGCCCTTCTACCTCCCCCCCCCCCCACAAACCAAATGGAACATCCTCGCCTCCTTCACCTCACGGAGCACAATATCGTATCTCGGATGAGATTTATGTTTGAGTTTTGCCTCCTACAGCTTTGCGTTCGTCTATCTACTGCCGTCGTCGCTTCTCGGCTCCCCTGAATCCCCCCCCCGTTTTCTCCGGCCAATGGTTGAAAACGTATTCGCGGCACTTGGCGGCTCTTTCGGCCAATGAGGACTCTTGAACGGCGAGTGGACCGAAAGGGGAGTTTGAGAAACGATGCGGCCGACCCAAGAATTTTGCCAAGGCCCTGACATATTTGGGGTATTGTACGATCTTAAGAGGAGAGGGGTCCCGGGAGTTTATAGGGTATTATTTATCAAAGACGATTCCGAGTGGCGCGCCGTTTTTCGAAAAGAACGAATTGGAATCAAACTGCACTCCAATGGAATAGATTTTCTCATTCCCCCCAAGTCACGTTTGTTTTCTGGGTGTTATATTTCATATTGAGGTTTGTTGCAGTGTTCCAAGTGATTCCTATTAAGCAGTCTGTATATAACTTCTTGCCTGTATTAATTTTGGAAGGTGGATCACTAAACTACAGGGGTTTATAAAATTTACCGTCTGGTGTCAGTACGGGTACGAGTATAGGCAAATAAATAAAATGAAATAATTATAAACCTATTGAAGGAATTAAATTTTATTTTTAAATTATGAACTATTGTTGGAATTGAAATCCAAAGTTAAGTGTCTCGTTAATCCCGAAAAAATAAAAACTGTGTGAGGAATAAGATGCAGACGTTAATATTTGAAATTGATAATAATCCCAAATGAGATAAAATATTGTTTAGTGATTTAAAGGCAAACTAAAAACTACTGATACGTGCAGAGGAAATATCATTAAGCAACAGCAAAGTTCCTACACTTTAATAAAGAAACATATTTAAAGCATTGATGAACCCAAAAATATTTTTATTACTCTGATTATTGAACTGGTGTTGATTCTGCTAATACCACCTACAATTAGCCATAAACGATGCATAGCAAATCATGCTCTCATATCCTACTAAGGCGTCGAAATTAACAATAACTGGTTTAATGTATGTGGAGAATCGGTAGAGAAATCGTAAATAATTTTGAGAATCTTCTTCCGGATATGTAGAGATCACATTGTTCTCAAAAGAAGGAGCGGAAGCTTTAAATTTTAGCCCAAATTTCGGCCAGAAGAAGGAAGGAAGAAGGGTCGAAAAATATAAAAATGATATCCATAGTAGCGGAGGGATTAAACACATTGCCACCATTCGTTACGAAACCTTCGTTGGCTCTCTTGAGCAAGAACTTTTAACGGCACTTCCATTATGAATGAATAATATTCCAATGCCCTTATTTTGCCAAAGTTGTCGCAAGCGCAATATTCTGTTCTCCCCAATTCAGAGTTATGGTGCTTTAGGCAATTTATATTTTTGGTGATTTCATGTAATATTATAACGGTTAGTTCACGGTTTAAAACATATAAAGAAAATAAGAATATACAACCAATTTTGTACCATTCCATGTTTATGCATTTGATTTGATTTGGAATCCCATTGCTGAAATTTCTTCAAATAATCTGTCGAATCTTTAAGTTTTTTTAATTACCAAATTTTGTCAAACAATTTCTCAGGGAGGGCCTTAGGAACCGATTTGTTGTCATTTGAACACATACTAGTATACCTATTTTTCTTTTGAATTCACACTGCAATGTTTCAGAGTATTTGAATCCTTTCAGCTTATCAAACGTCTATTAGTGAAGGTTTTTCCCAGTATATAAGCTATGGTGCGACTGTCGCAGTTTTAGCGTTTCCGCATTCTCCCTCAGTGTCTCGGCTTGAGTGGGATTTTAGTGGGAGACGAAGGGGATTTAATAAGAGTGGCATGAACAAGGGAGTTAGGACCGTGTTTCCGCTTGGATGCTATAGAGAAGGAGTAAGACAGAGGGAGAAGCCGTCTTTTCCCTCCCCTCCCGCTCACTCACTCTCCTCACATTCCCTCTGCTCCCGCCCAACAGCTTTCGTAACAAACCCGTGTTCGTGAATCGGGGAAGGGTTTACCTGAAAATGTCTCCGAGTTAGGCGGGATTCCTTCAAAAAAGTCTTGGCAAAACCGGCGACGCCAGACGCTTCTGAGTGGGTTAAGAGAGAGAAACTAATTGGACAGAGCTCTGTTGCCGCTGTCATTCCTTAAACTCCTCAACTGGAACTAGAATCCAGCTTTAAACCCCGATACATTACTGAGTTATGGCTGTAAAAAATTTCGCTGGCACGGGTTTGTCAATTTTGGTCTCACTTAGCTAATATTTATACAGATATTTCTTGCTGAAAATGTGGCACTTAGTTTGATGTTATCGTGAATTACTAATAAAAATCGCATTACTCAATAGGAAGACCAGTTTGAGAGGTTGGACTAGAATATACTTGAAACTTAGCTCTAATAGTGTTAAATTTACACGTTAGAATAAGGAGATCAGTCCTTTCCTTGTGCGCTCTGAAGATTCCCTAAACGTTCTGTACCTAACACAGGCAATTTATGAAAAAAGTCTAAAGATTTCTTGATCGATCAGGGTTCAACAAAGGAACATTCAAACCTCTCCGCTACAGCACCCCTTGAATTACCACAGCAGATTAAAATAGCATATTTTAATTATATAATCCTATTTTCTGGAATTTATGCTCTCCTTTATTGCGCTGCTGAAATTACTTATTATTGTTATTAAAAGTCTAAATTGTATGAAATCCTTTGAGAAAACTAAAAAGATTAGTATTTCCCCATTACCATGCAAATTCACATTCTGCATGGCACCCTCCTGTAAAAGGTTTCATTTAAAAGACATACTTGAGTAACGGGTGAACCGTACCATGATTATAATAATTGTCTAAGAATCGTTCAACGCAAAACATTTACTGTAGAAAAGGTTATGCGTCATAATTTACGAGGAATACTATAGTCTTAACTAAATCGTTTCGTAAACACACTTATGCTTAAACCATGGATTGTATGGGTTAAAAAAAATAAGTGATTGATTTGTGGCATTATTATACCCAAATCGCTCTAATAAATCTAAAACTGGATGTCAACGTTTCATGAAGTTTTTTTCCTGTTATCGTTTTCAGATATTAGTTAAGTTGAAGGTTCAAATTATATTAATCTCTTATAAATAATGAGTATATATATATATATATATATATATATATATATATATATATATATATATATATATGTATAAATATGATATTTTTGCTCCATGAAAAAAAACTCCAAGGAAATTTCTTAACTTTGTGTGTATTCTGAAACTAGACCCATTATTATTTCTAAAGATTGACGATAAATATCCAGTTGATAATATTATGCGATGATCTCTGTGTGGCATTGCTTTTTCCCCTTCGACTCTTTCTTCGATTGTTCCAGCACATCTGAAATGCTACTCGAGTCTCGGTTTTGTAGTAGGAGGGGAAAGCGAGGAGAATTTAGAGGACGCTTATTTCTTCCCAAAAGAGGGAACTTGGTTGAAACGCAAGAAAAAACTTAACATGCGATGCCATCTGTAGTTGTGACGAAATCACATGGAGCGGCTCCTTGAAAGCATTTTGAGGAATGTTAGATTTCGATTTTACATTTTTCATTCCAGCCCCAGTGAAATATTTAATTAATTTATTTTTGGAATTTTCAATTTTGTTTGCGCACCTGGGTACTTACAAGAAAAGTTTCATTTGTGGATTTCATTATAGTGTATAATGAATTCTAATAAACCTAGCGATCAGTCGATCAATTGGTTTACCTAATACGGAACATATTTTGTTACACGCGGTCAACGTGGCGACTGTAAATTGGTCTGTTAAGTCCCATTTTAATTTTCTTCGATTACTTTATGATATTGCTTTGTAGATTCAAAATAATTTGGTGAAGTGACTTCCATCTATTCACTTAGTGTATTTCTTGTAAACATTTTTGCTCGAACTGTATTTACCTAAGCACGCTTCAAATTAGTGAAGGAAATAATTTTCCGGAAATGCGGTTAGAAAAGTGGATGCAGGAGAGTACTTCGTATATTTTCCCGTTCTGGCGTATTGCGAAATAAGGATTCCTGCAGCCATGCGTCATACTCTTCTGATTGGACATCGTGCACTGACCGAGTTCACCATTAAATTATTGAAACCACGAGCCGTTTCCCCAATCGGCGCCTAATGTTGTTGGACACACCGTAGCATATTATCGCCGCGCTGGGATTGGTTTTCGGTGGAAGGTGATGCTTCCTTTTTGGATCGAGCATGCGCATAACGCGATCCCGATCTGAACTAGGAATCCCCTTGCGACCGGGCCGGGGGGCCGCATGGCGATACGGACTCAGCCCTCTGTCGGGATTGCGCGATGTCGCGACACATACCGGAATTCATATTGTGGCGTGATATAAAGCAATTTGTAGATACTACTTTGTTTCACATGTCGAGATGGCGACATCGAGCGCACACATCTTCCCGGTGCGTCCCCCTCTCTCACGGCCGATGTGCATGCCGGGATGTCCAAAAACTCCTCCACCACGTCCTCTTTTGGCCACTCACCCCCCTCCCTGTCCTTTTCGGAGACCCCCCACGTGACACATCCCATAGCGTCCCTTCTCCCTCCCCTCCACGCTCTAAACACTCCCACATCCCCTCCAATACTTTCTCCCGTGTCATGCTCAACTTCGAGATTACCCTTACCGGCCGCACGGATGGTCCCAGAACTGCTGTTTATTCCGGGACCGTTGTTCATTATCCAATTCGGATGCCGTAGATGTCAGGTCGTATGTGAGCGTTAGTGGGGAAACCGCGCAGAGAAGGGTTTGTTAAGGTGAGGTGATAAATTGTGTTTAAAAGCGAACTTCGAGTGAATTGCGGGATATTGTTAATTTTGGATTGAATGGGAAGGTATATGGCATTCAAAAGTTATGGAAGGCAGCAAAATGTAATTGAAAGTAGATTACGGTATGTTTTTGTGCACGAAGCTAAATATTTTCACTTTGTGTGCGCAAAAATCTGCACCTACTTGAATTATGGTATACTTATCTTCTTATAGTAGTGGTATATGACTAATAATGTAAATCAAATCATAGTGAACATTTGAAAAATACAAAGAACGCAAATATTTTATTTGATTGAATCGTAATTGAATAAAAAACTCATAAATTACGTGTGCTAACTATTTTATACTGTTCAAATAAACAATTTTATCCAAAACATGAGTTGCTTAAATATTAATGCTTGAATTCCATGCTTTTAGAAAATTCAAGTCAATTCATGAGATTACTCTTGATGTTTAAAATTTATGACTCAGCAGATGAGCACGTAGGTGGGATACGAACTCGCTGTATTAGACTGTTTATTCCAGCAGCCTATTGAACAATAAAAATAATCTTTTACACCTAACAACACTAATAAATGACAACAAAATTCACATTATAAGAATCATTTATAGTTCATAACGTTGTCTTGCCCATTCCAAAGAAGTATATTTTATTTATTATAGTGATTTTTTAGTAACTTGATAAATTAAAAAGTTAAGTAATTAGCATTTACGATATGCCAGTCCATATTATTACTCTGTCATTATTAATGCTATTTATCGTTGAATTCATTCTCGAAAAGTATAGTTTAGTTATGATTTCGTGTAAAATTCAAATTTCTCCACAGCCATGAGGTGATACCGCAGTAAGACGCAATTCTGCAAATGAGATTGCCAAGCATCTGTTTTCCTGAATAGTTGGTGCAAAGAGAGTGGTTTTAGCACATGAGCATGGCTAGTAATACTCTTAGTGGAGAGCGGAGCGTTGTCAAAAGGTCTCGCGGTCTCAGCCTCGATGAAGGGACCCAATAGCTTTTCCCTCTCCCTGCCTCACCCTGCGACCGAAAAGAGTAGTGGAACGGAAGTGGAGAGGTACGATGTGCAAATTCAGGCACGCGAACTATGGCTTGCTACCATCGTGTTTTGACCTTGTTATTTTCCAGCAATCATTTATGGAGTTTCAAACCAAATGTAGAGTGAAAAATTCATCCTTTTTTCTTCATGATATTACCACTATCCTATAGTTTTCTGATCTATAGGTGTATTCTTTACACAACTATGGAATTTTCTAGTATCTACTGTGAGTAATAGTAAAATGGTTAGGGCAAGGTAATGATCATATCTTTTTTCCTCTCTTTAATTATTCTAGTATATAGATGCATTTGTTCGTATTATAGGATTGAAATTTCAATTGGACCATCTATTTGCAAAGGCTTATTTCCCTCAAGGAAAATCATTTTTATATACATTTGCTCTACCAGCTTATTCTCTTTATCAAAGTCTTTCTCGCATCGATGGACTTTTCATAGTTAAAAAAATGTAAAAAACATCCAAGGAAATATGCAGTTTGTAATTAGTTTTCTTAAATAATAAGCGTCTCATAAAACATTGGCCGTAGAGCTTAAATGTCGCCATTCCCTCTCATCGCCATCCTAATCTAGTGTTGAATACTTGATATTTGTCATAATATCATTATTAATTGCAACTGAAAACCTTTCAGATTTTTCAAATAGCCTTCTTTCTATGATTGATTTGTCGTATCTCTGTATATTATTATATTTATACCTGTAAGTATTTCAAAACAAATATCAAGTCTGTTTTAATATTGATTTAATCAACAAAAATAATACTAAGCATCCGATTTCATGACCCGAGTTAATTTTTACGCCATTTTTTAATAGTAACCATAGTACTGAATATTTCTTCTTATGAAATAGGTAAATCTTTCGGAATCTGAGGGAAGAAAGAAATAATAGGGAGAAAGATATTAGTAGGATTGACTAACCCAGGAGAATTGATTTCTGGGTTCATTGCTGATATTAATTTCGTGAAAATCGCATTGTAGTTGATTACCCTGGAAAAATATTCATATATATTGTTTGTTTTCATAAATGATTTACAGCGTTAAATATATTCTGTTTATTTATCATTTTCTATGAATTTCATCTGAAAATTTCCAGTTTACCTAGCCTTCTCATTTTATTTGTCAAATATTGACCAATATGTTTAGTTACATGCAGCCAATATCTTGCTTCATTTTTAATTTAAATCTTCTTAAGAGTATATTTACACATCTATTTAAGCACCCACTATAGCAACTCAAAGGGACATAAGATCAACACCCTTATCCTGGGATATGTACATCGACGGAGCTATGGCATGATTCTGAGACTGTGTATTTTTGTATCTGTTAGTAGAGTATTCCATTCTACGAGACTTTTGTGCATACATCAGTACAATCATTTACCTTTAGTTTTCACTACTCTTGTTTATCTTTTATATTAAACGTTGTTGGCATTTTACTTGTTATTTGAAACTCCAAGTTACATTATTTCAGTATCGATAAATGATTAATTCTTTTGATTCGGCATTATTTGTTCCAAATTTATGTATTATGAGACCATTGTGGTCCACTAAACCTGTAATGTAAATAGGCGGGGTGTATTTTAATAAACATGATTGATAGCCTGTAAATTACATTTTCTTGGAGAATATTTTTCATTTTGCATTTTATTGTGGTGATTGCAATTTATGTACCTTGTCACACGGTTTTTTTATTATCCTGAGTTTAGGAATCAAAAATATATTGCCTTGAGAAAATAAAGCGTGCTAATGAGATTACCCCTGAGTATAGTTCCAAAGTAACTAAGAATATGCTCGCACGTTAGTCCATAAGTAACCATTTTAAACGTTCTTTTTTTAAGTTAATCACCACCCTCTTGCAAATTGGCCTCGGATGCAAGAGAATACGCTGCAGAAGCTGAATTTCGCTGGCGTTGCGAAAGATCTTTGTCGGGATGTACGGATAGGAAGAGGGAGTGGGTGGGAATAGCGAGTTAGAGGGAGGGGGTGGTGGTGGGAAGAAAGCGAAAGATGATAAATAAGCGCTGGGAGATAGTCTCGTAGTATTTTGCATCGTGGCCCGTGTAGATTAAACATCGGCCCAAATGAACGCGCCATAAACCACAGGAGCGAAGCGTCCGAGAGAGGAGAGCGGGGGACCCCGAGTTTGGGTGGCGGGGCCGAGGGGGTGAAGGGGGAGAGGTGTGGGGGTTTTCGGTGGGCGGACCGGGTGGAGGAGGAAGGAATGAGCGCGGAAAATTGGGGGCGGGGAGAGTCGGGAAGGTGGGGTTGGGCGAGAGGTTGAGAGGAGCGGTCGGCCAAAGGTTCTGGCGGACAGTGGAGGGAGCAAGTCTCCCGGGGCTGCGGAAGAGGGGCGGAGGGGGCCGAAGCGGCGTAGGTAATGTCACCGATCCGGCGAGATAGCAACCCCTCTCGTGGTGCGGGGGCGCGGAGGGCGTATCGGGGAGTCGGGCGGGGGAAGGGGTTGACGCTGAATATGGGAGCGCGGAGGGGTCGGCGATAAGGGGTGGCGATCCTTATGGGATGGGAAGGGATTGTTGGATCGGCGGGAAGGGGTGTAAATAGGCGGCGGGCTTTTTGGTGCCAGAGGAATAAGGGAGGGTGACGGTGGAGGGTTTGGGCACCGTTGGAAAGGGTTTTCGGGGATTATGGAGAGGGTTAAACAACGTAGGAGAACGGCGTGTTTGTGTTAGTGTGGAGTGGGAGTTTGGGTGGTTGGAGAGGAATGGTTTGGAGGAGAAGTGTGGGAGTTTTGTTTTGTGGGTGGGGGTGCATGGGAACGTTGGGGGAGGGGTTGGAGCTGAGGGCTAGGGGGTGAAGCGGCTGCTTGCCTCGCCTCAGTCTGTGCCCGCCAGGCGCGGATTGGGTGGGCGTGGGGCTTGAAGGGGGTGGCGTGGAGAAAGGGCGCAGGGGTGGGTATTATTACTATCACAGCACGCCTGGGTATTAATGCATTCATCCCCACCGCCACAAATCGACCTCCAATCCTATGCCACCCCTTTTCGCCGTGCGCCTCCTCCCATTTTTCGACCCCTCATCATCCGAGCCTCTCCCCTACCATCCTTCTGCGACATATTCGCCTATTAGTTTTCTTTATTTCAGTGTCGTAATTTTGATGATCATCGCTCTATTTAGCCCAATATAACCGTTTGATTTATGCCCATTAAATTAAAAAAAAATAATATCAAACTGCATGTTTCATTCATGAAAGATACCCTGCCACATTTGTATTTCTGCTTATTTGAAATCTTTTAAATATCCGCTTTAATTTGATGAAAATAAGCTGAATAAAGTTATCTCATGTATTAAGTAATTTTATAAATTCTACTTTACCAACTGTGATTCGAACTCATTAATGATGCGTTCTCAGTCATAAATAATAAGTAATTGTCAGTTGAGTTCATGCATTAGAGTAGTGAGTAATATTATTCATTTATGAAGGCCACGAAACATTACTTGTAAATTCTTTACACCAGACCAATATATAGGCGTTTGTTGTAAAAGAAACGTTCCAATTGTTTTTGGTTTATTCATATATTTCGAAAGACTTTCACTTTAAAATCATCATTCAAATTCTTAAGGTTCTATCTTAAACAATTAAATGCATCCAATCCAATTAATTAACTTATAAATATCTATAAATAAAAGAATAATGTGTGGGATTACAGCATAATATAGAAAAGTTATTTGACACTGCCGTCTTTTAACAATTTAAACCATAGTGAAATTCTCAGGACTGAATGTAACCAACATCGATATGCATAAATGTTCATTAAAGAGTAGGGTTGCCTCATTTTAATGACAACCAGCCACTAACAAAGCTTTTAATATTGAAATTTTTGTTCCTATAATTAGGGTTACATTTCTAATAATATTTTTGGGAAACTAAAGATTTATCGGGAAGTTATCCATTGTCACTGAATGATAAAGAAAATTGGTATTGAAATACTATCATTTAGGTTAGAAGGTGTAAAGCTCTGCAGAACCAAACAAAAAAAATAATTACCGTCACTAAATGGCGTCAGCGTTGTATTATGATCCGATCAAATTTATATCTCTCATCATTTTGCCATGCATGGCAAATATTGCTTCACTTTACACCGTAGAATATAAAAAAGGGTACTTTTCGCTCTCTAAGGTGAATAAGAAAGAGAGATAGGGCATACATAATGCTTAATACCCTTATTAATTGTGATTAATTACTATTTATATTCGCTCAGGTCTTTCAGCGCACCAAATAATCTCCCAATGTCCTGCATTAATGTCACAACGTAGACTAATGAAGGGACTCGAGGGAAACGAAACCGCAGCCTCCGCTGGAACCGTCAAGAGGCTCTCCTCTGCAAAAATTAACCGGCCCCACTCCTTCTTCCCTCTCCGCGCTTCTCCCCCGCCCCATCCTAGCGGCTCCTGCCACCCTCCAGCCTCCTGCCCTTTTTTCCTTCCGCCTAATTTATACGGGTCCGGAGCTCACCCTCTCCAGCATCCAATCCCGGGTTCCTTCGCAGCCTCTTACCGCACCTCCACACCTCTCGGATTAATGACCTCCCTATCTCCTCCTTCCCTTAGACCCTCTCCTCCCCTTCTAAGTTCCTCGCCCTTTCCTCCTAGGGCTTCCCCTACCTCATTTCTTATCCTCTGCTTCTCACCCGCACCCTTCCCTTTGTATCGCTCCCACCCCACGCCCACCCTGCCTCCCTCCATGAGCCCAATGCCTTCCCCGACAGCTCATCCCCCGTCTCTCGTCGCTTGCTCCCCGGATCCCGCCTCTTCCCTCGCTATTCTTCCTCCTCTCATCTTCTCGGTGCTGTTTGCAGAGGACTCCACCCACACACGCCTAACCAACGCGCACGCACACACATCCATACACAGAAAGCCTCGGAATTGAAATTTCGTGACTTGAATGCCATTACTCGATCATTACGGCAGTGTTTATGGGGGCTGGAGGACCTTATCGTTCGCCGGCAGGCTGAGAGTAAAGGTAGGGTCAGAGAGGGGTTGTGGGCGGGTAGGGTGGGGGCTACGCTGCTACCTCCTCTCCGCGGGCTCGAGGACGGACAGAAGTCGCCCGAAAGAGATCTGAGCGGGGAATTTGGATGAAAGGCAATAAATCAAGCCCGCAGAAAGTGATGGCAGGGTTGTCCTTCTATGAACTGCGTTGGTGTAGGAGTGGGAATCTTTGCCAGATTGTCGGGAGTGTTAAAATTGCTTGATCTGCTGAAAACATTCTAAGGCGGATGAGACGGAAAAGTAAGTCGTGCATTGTTTTGTTCTTTTGGTTTTAGAAATCAGGTGGGCGTGGACCAAAGATATATGTATTTGGGCTGATGACACAACTGTTGGTGCGTAGATCGTAAAAATCATTCTTTTTCTTCCCCCTGTCAACCTTCCCGTCCCTCCCGTACCCCTTCTTTCACTCGCTACGCTACCGTGAACTGTGGCTCACTTGATAAAATCAGCTCGATGTTTTGCTGACGGATGCGCAATCCGTCCCACGGCTGTTATTTTATCCCCTACTGAAAATCGAAGGGAGGAGAGAGCGGTGGCGCCGTCCAGCGGCAACCCAGGTCTAGTGAACCAGGCGCCCTGCTCCTTCCCTTTGCTTACTTTTCCTTCCCACTTCCCGTCCTTTATCTTCCCTTCCCACCACCCCATCCCTTTTGGACCCTTATCGCACGCTTGTACTTAACCGCCCCATATCTGCTTCCCGTAAGGCAACGGCAATCTCTCACTTTTTTCCTTAGCTGAAATATTTCAACCTGCTCGCCTCTACCGGGACCTGTAGACTATCTACTATCTCAGGGAGCCTTTAAAGTCTGAAATACAAAGTACGGGCAATATCTGTTGGTATCATTTGAAAGTAATTACAGCGTGCCGCGGAGGCTCCGGCTCAATGTAATAATGCTCATCTCGCCGAGTTAACCACGCCCTCTTAACAAACCCCTTCGGTAGATAATCTGATTTTTATAGCATGCTCTACGATAGGATTGATAGGTAGTGAGCGTGAAAAATATTTAATCTAGCGCAATATGGATATATATATATATATATATGTATAAACATATACAGCATATTCATGTGCACATAATTTTTTTCCCCCTTCTTCCGATTAAATGGTCACCTCCTGGCCCCCAAAACGCTCAAAGTCCGAGTTTACTCGATTGTTTTTCCTAGTTTTTAGACATCCTGTTTGAATTAACCAATATATATATATATATATATATATATATATATATATATATATATATATATATTTATATTATATATATATATATATATATATATATATATATATATATATATATATATATATATATATATATATATATACACATACATTCGATGTATGTTCATACCAAAAAGTAGGATGAAACTCGGCTAGTTCTTCTCGTCTATATTCATTCCGTCCGAATAAAATTCCACCCAATATAACAACCCTAATTAAGGGGAGTTTTACTTCCTTTGGCGGCGAACGATGCTCGCAATAGCTTGTCTTCGCAACTTCCACAAATTTAAATCAAGGAACCACTCGAGGGAAAACTTGGACAGACAGGTTGTACATTAACTGATCAGCCATTTATTCCAGAAGTATTCAATTAGGGTGGGCAATGTTACATTTACGAAAAGAAATTTCCATTTTTGCTCGCATTCCAACTCGTCCGCCTCATTCTTTCCTTGCTCCTCGTTTCTCGTCCCGCTAATCCCCGTCCCACGCCCCCAACAACCACCCCCAACTACGGCGTCGTGTTACACCCTCCCGTCACCGCCCCCCTACATTTCAACGTTTTACAAGCATTCTCCCCGCCGTACCCCCCTCCCAAACCGTCTTCTTCCCCCACCCCTCTCGTCACTTCTTTCTCCTCCAAAATTCCTTGCGCTTTTTTCCTTCACCCTCCCTATTCATTCTCATGCCCGCGACGCTTAGCTTCCCCATTTTCTTCTCCATTCCCCCCCTTCTACCACCCCTTCGCCCATACTTAGATCCCTCTTTCCCTCCAGCCCCATCCCAGCGGTCGACTCTTCTCCAAAAAGCGCTTGTTTTATGCAAGGAGCAAAATATTCATCGGAGCGAGTAATTTCTGCCCAGCGCGAAATAAAGCATCCCTCTTCTACCACCTCTCCCTTTCCCCCATCACCCTTTCTCCCTCTTCCCCTCCCTCGAATTCTTCCCTCCCTTCTCCTTTTACCTTCTCCTTTACCGTCCTGATTTCCCTCGTTTCTCTTCCTCCTCTTCACCATCTCTTCGCTTGCTCGCGGATTTCCTCGCGGTTGTTCTCTCGGTGTTCCCGAAAGTAAATATTTTCGAGTTATTTTCCTCCGGTAGCCATCGCTCTCTTGTCAAACGTTAAAGAATGCATTTGATCACATATAGAAAAGTCCAATCCAGAGATTTGTTAGTTTCTATTTCTCCAGAATAAGGATTTGATTTGCGCTTGATTATTTGGCAAGTTCCACCATTTTAGTAACTTTAAAATTGACCAAACATATAGGTCTACCCTAAACCCTACGTCTTCCACGTGTAATGATTAATGCACAATAGAATGAGAAAAAAGTAAATAGAAGCGGAGAGTGAATTTTGTCATATTTTATACGTTGCCATTTTAAAAATGTTAATTTGTATCATTTAGTTTCTTTATCATTTCTTTCCTGCTTCGAAAGTTTACAGGAAATTTTTTTAAAGTCACAGAAGCATTTGTTTCCCATGCTGCTCCATTAGATGACAGCTTTATTCTGGTTTATTTCTCTTATAGCATCATTCTGCCTTGGATACTCAGAAATATTTTTAATGCTTATAAAAGGTTATATAGCTGAATGTGTGGTTGTTTGGTCATTATATTTGTTGTTATATTATTGTTACGAATGTTACAGAAGATTATTTGCCACCATTTACGAGAAAATTTAGAAACACAAGAGGATAGGGTAGTTAATTTTGATGCTCACTTTATGAAGATAAATTATGCGGCATATTCTTCCGTGTGTTGAGTCTATATTGTTCTGAGAGTTCTATTCCTTGAAATTACATTAGAAAATAAGCCAATTCAGCCGAGCATAGCTTTTTTCAGTCAACGTTAATTTTCATAGGTAAAATCGGTGAAAACAAAAACGTTTATCATCATAGTCCCACATTAACCCTCCTCATAAATCCTCACCTCCTATCCCTAAAACGTAATCCTTGCGATTTCCATGCTTTGACTCTCCTTTCACCGCCACGTATCTCTCTCATTCCCTTTCTCTTACTCTCTCTCTCCCTTCCTCTCATTCATTCTCTCCCTATTCTCACCTTGCCGTGCCTCTCTCTTTCCTTTTTTCCCCTATTCTCCAATCTCCCTCCAGAATTGGATCCTTATTCCCCCTCTTTCCGCCTCATTCCACCCCCCCAATCCCTACACCCCTGCTTCATTCCAGCCACCCCTCTCCGCCCGCCCCCTCTCCTCAAACAGGCGCTCACAGAGAGTCGCTGATTCCCCTCCATTCTTCCAATCTCTCATTCCCCTCTCCCACTCCCCTCCGCCCTCCCTCCCAATCTTACCCCTCATCCCATCAACCTCCCAGTTTTCCTCCCGTCCTCCTCCCTCAATTTTACCTCCCCTCTAAACTCTCTCCTCTGATTCCCTCTCCTCCTCCACCTCCAGTTCGGGCGTAATTCACATGGGGTTTTACAGCCTGCGTAATTAGATGGCGGTTAGATATATCTCTCCACGGCAGCAGCCTGGCTTTTCCATCCCTCGCCGTGCCACTGGGCTGCGCGCTTCCCTTCCCCCGCCTTACCTCTCCCTCCCTTCTCGCCGCTTCCGTGCCTCCCCGCGGTACCCCCACCCATCCAAAAACACCCACTTTACCTCTATCCTTCCTTCCCTCCCTCCCGCCCCCACACATCCACCCTCTCCTTCACCCTAGACCAGGCTTCCTCTAAAAACAATCCCACACCTCTTCCCTCCCCTCCCTTCACTTCCCATAAACCCCTCCCCCTTATTCGCTCCCGTTCGCCTGAACGCCCCCGCCCCCTCCACTCCCTCCTCGCGACTTCGCAAATCCCCGCCACCCCCGACTTCTCCCCTATCTCCTCTCCCCTCCGGCTTCCAAATTTACCACTGGTACAGAAATGCTATCGTATCGAACCGGCGTGCCGCTGGTTTGGAGACGTCAGTCACGCATGTGTATCGACTGATAGCATCCGCCGCCTGATGTTCGCTCGTCTCCCGTTCACCCCATTATTCCAGAACCCCAACAGTTATAACGTCATTAGCTTCCTTGCAACACTTCTCCGCAGATGAGGAGCGCGCACATTTTGTTGTGAAAAATTTGTTCAATTTGGGTTCACAGGCGTATATTTGGGAGAGAAAAGATTGATCCAAAACTTAACCATCATTTGATTGAAAGGGTCTTTGTGTTTTACCGCCATTAGGCTGAAAAAATAAAATCCCTTAGCTGATATGCAGAAAAATTTACTTCGTCGATTTCAATATTTAACCACACAGGAAAAGACAAATAATTATTTTAAACATGTACGCGCATCCAGAAGTATCCTTTTGGTATTACGTTCTTAATCGGAAAGAAAATATTCGAGAAAAAATAGTGAGTAAACCTGAATCATCGTTAGTTACTTATACCGTTCAGTGAGATAGATAAGAGATGTGGATTAATTTTTTATTTGTTTTGCCTCGAAGTCACGTTCAATGACAAGGGTGCATATACGTCTCTCACATCTCATATATCTTTTGGGTAAGAATGCTATTTTTCAGTGCGCACGGAGGCAAGTCATTGTTCCACCTTGATCATCAAGAAAATAGAATATTCGACCACTTCCACGTAAAGCGTTTCCCTCTCTCCAGAGGGATAGGAGGTCGCCATTGGTTGGGTTGTTGGAATCAAAAGGGAAAAATAAGAAATCACTCCTGCTCTCCGCCATATTGACGACGTCAAAGCCAATTCGAGGCGCGACGGTAATGGAGAGCGCCGTCGCTTTGCCCGGAAATGCCTCCGTCTCCGCCTCCCGCAACTCAAACCCCACCCCACTTTCCCTCTCTCCGTGACATTTGAAAGGACCTTTCGTGATTTGGCGCCGAGGCACATACTGGAACCCATCGCTTGATCCGCGCACCCCGCTCCCCGACCATTTTGCTCCACCTTCGCCCCCCCACATAGCCCTCCCACCGCCGCCCTAATCTATCCCCTGTCCATTTGTCATGGGTGCCCAATGGGACCGTGTTCAGTGCTTGCGGGAGCACCTTTCTCGGCGGGGCGGCTTAGTTTGGCGAGTGAGGGGATCTCGCCGTCGCCCCCCGACATCCCTAGCCCACACCCCCTCCCTGCGCCCACTGCGTGGGCGCCTTGCGCATGAGGGTGGGCTTTTTATGCCCACACCATCTTGCTATCCCCCCTCCCCCCGCGACATCTCCTCCCGCCAAGCCACCCCTCTTGTCTCATCCTCTCGCTCTCCTCCCGTACTTCTTTTCGCCTCTCTCCCTCTCTCTCCAACCCTCTCTTTCTCCACTCTCCCCTCCACCCCATTCCCCTACCTTCCCCGGGTGGTCAAGCGAGCAGCACGCAGGGGGTGCCGGGAGAATGGGGTTTTGCGAAATTGAGGTGGTTGTGGGTGGGGTGGGCGATTGACTGCGGCTTGGAGAACCCCTCCCCCGCTTTCTCTCACTCTCTCTCTCTCACACAAACTCACATACACACACACACAACTCTTTTGTTATTCATCTCACACAAAAAAAATCCCTCCTTCCCATCCCAAACTCGGACTTCTCCTTCCCACCCACTCTCTCACTCAATTCTACGGCTCTACCCCTCAACCAGTTTTCCATTCAGTTCGTTTATTCGGGCCCTTTCCATAATTATTTTTTCCGTCGTTGGATTACTGACGGGTTCCCCTGTTCTCTCCATTTCTCTCTCTCGATTTTTTTATTCCAAACTGCAAAGCCGCTTCCAATATTACCGTTTTTCTCTTTCCATCTCATCTTCTATGACTTTACTCCCTCAATTGCTTGCGTTCAACGCCAACTTAATCCACTGATGTGGTTTTTAAATCCAAAGAAAATTATAAATTCTGTTGCTAAACATATTTTACCAATGTTTTTTATGATTCACAATATTTTTGGACACTCCAATTCTACCAGAGAATTTCCCGACGGTAATATGGCTGGTTTTTATATCATGATCTATTATTTCTCATTTAAACTATAATGCTCGCCTCCTCAATATTCAACATACATTTTTGGGCATTTATTTTTGACAGATCTTGCTTAGTACCTAATCTAACAATGTGTGAAATTCATACACCGGTGGAGTTATTCTCTCCAAATCTCTATCAATTCTACAATTTAACAATTTGGTCCGGGGCAAAGAAATTTTCGCAGGTTGGGGTTAGCTGACGGTGTCAAAAACGTACATTGTATTTGAAATTAATTTCTTCCATTCAACAGAGTTATGAAGCAACAAAATAATTACTAAGCTATTCCTGGAGTCTACGGTGCGTAGTATAAATCCTGGTTACGCCTCTGAATAATATTTATTTCTTCAAGTTGAGTGAACTTCGAGAAAAATATTTCTGTTAAAAGGTTTTCTCGGGGAAAAGCTTGTTCCCTCCACTCTGAGATGTACATTTCACGGGTCTTTCAGCAAGAGGTTTATATTGGGCTCATTTTACAACGAACCTCATGGTTAAATGTTACGGCTTTGCAGCAGGGTAAAATATCAGCTAAAGAAACCTTACTAATTTTTTCATTTTTGAAATTATTCTTTCCTAAAATTAGCCATACTTAACCAATAAATAGTATCTCTTTCATTATTTGATCAAGGGTACGCAATTGTTAGTTATAAGTTTGACAAGTTATATGTAAGAACAATCATTTTTTCGGTAAAGAGTGAAAATATTTTCTTATAACGAAATTTTGATTAAGATTCTTTTGAAAGAGATAATTATATTGAGGAAATGAATATAATGAGAGTGTCTTTTTCTAAACATACACAATTTTACACGAGTAATCAATTCCTACGTTTTTTGATCCATCTGGTTTATTTTAAAGAGTCTATAATTCGATGAAATTAGTTCAATTTTTAATTTTTTATATTTTCTCTTTTTATCGTGAAATCGATATTCAATATCGCAATAGATTGATATGTCTTCTTACCTTCTCATTCGGTAATCAACAATAAGTTACGGTTTACTTTCTTCCCTCTGTATTTTCACGCACATTTTTCTATTTTTTAATGCCAACCTAGTTCATTGGATATAGGTTTTTCGTTAGTCTGTGTTATGCTTCACGTCCCAATATGGTTTTAGTTCGTGACTGGAGGCACTTTATTTCTACTCCATCTAGGTATGGAGAAAATGGTTTTTTAAAGCTATCATTTTCGATCGCCATGACTCAAGGACTATTTTAAGTGAGCTTGCGCAGAGGACATGCAGGATCTGTTTGGTCTGTGGGAATGATTTTTCAACAAACATCCAAACCCTCTTCTCCAGCAAAACTCATCTTTAGCAAGCGCCATCCGAACACAGCAATGAGGATTGGTCTTGTTTTTCTTTTCTCTGCTTTTCACTTGGTTAGGATGAAAGGTCCGTCGCGTGTTCGAACAGTAAATTAAATACTGGTCAAAGCTTTTATAGCTCTTTCCATTAGCGCGAGATTTGTCAACTCTTCCTCTGCAAATTACTTTAGAATAATTATCGAGAAATTTGTGAGACGAGCACGATTTTTGGTCCACAAAAAACAAATTTACTGGATTTGCAGATTCACTCTAGAAAACAATGGCCTAAATAAAGCCAGAAAAACATGTTCATGATAGATCAGCCGTGCGTATATAATATTCGACTGGAGTGTCACTGGAAAAGAGAAAGCAATAAACTCATATTTTCACGAAAAAATATCTCTACAGCTGAGTTCTAATTTAAAATTTGAAAAAAAAATATCCTTTGGCTAGTTCTCACGTTCAATAGAATTACTTTTTATCCACTTTATTTTTTATTCCATTTATGCAACTATAAAAAACTATTTTTGCGGTCACATTTTTAAAATCTCAGAATTTGACAAGCATCAGTGTACATATTTTCAAAATCTCTGAGCATTAAATAATGACAAAGTTTTAATGCAGTCTATATTTCTCTAGTGGCTTATTAGCTATATCATCAACGCAACATATGAAATTGGAACAATTGTTCAATAGATTATTTATTTTTAAATGTTCGTAGGATCCTCTGTATAAACTCTAGCAAAATACTTTAAAGTATTGCTCATTAAATTTGCAACTTCTAATAAAATCTGAAATCCCTCCTTTTGCCGGATAATATCGTCCCTGAAGCAATGTGTGCAGGTAGCCATGAAAGACTACAATTTCTCCAAAGAATCTTCTTTACAAGTGGCAACTTACGCCCGACGCGCAGCCATATTAGAAATAAGAAAAACGCGCACTGTCCCATATTCACTGTCCTCACGTCGATCGTTGTTTTTTGTGGCAGTATAGTGGCGACCTAATAGCCCATTCACTCGCCTTCACACCTTCCGCCACCCAACCCCTGCCATCTTGGCAACCCAACTAACTTACAAACCATTTCATTTGTATGCGTGCGTTCTTTTATGTGCGTTAGCACACTTGGTGGCCGGCTTACGAGCCACTCCACACCTTAAGGTTTCAGTATTCCTTTCATTTCCTCTCGCAACCCCACTTCTTACACACTACCAATGAAAATCCCCGCCCCTTTCAATCCCTTTTCCTCACTTCCCGATCCCTCTACTATTATCTTTCGAACTCGGGTTCCTCCGAAGACATCCTATTTGACGAGTCTCTCAGTGACTTGGCATTATCCCTCCCCCTATCTCTTCTCACTTATTTCTTCCTTTCCATCCAGTTCAAGACCTCTCCCTTCCTCTCCCTCTCACCCTTTCTGCGTTTCTCTCCGCGTTCCTTTTCCTTTACCTCCTCGTCCCACCGATGTCTCCACGGATGTCCCGTGACGCGCCATGCGGTGGCGTGGTGCGCGTGCCTTCGGTAATTTTATGTCCCCATCTCCTCGCCACTTACGGCGCTCGTAAAAGTCCTGCCGTTATCCTCCCTACCCCCCTCGCCCAGCCCCCACCACCCTCTCCCTACCCGCTCCTTCCTCTCCCTCGTTCTCCTCCGCTCGGGCTACTCGCGCCCAACATTCCCGACGCACACGCTCCGGACACACTCAACCACACGCTTGAGAACTCACTCACATGGGCACAATTCCCCCCCCCCCCACCCTCCCTTTCCCGATCGCCTTATTCCGCCACGCGTATGAAGTCCGCTGTGGGACATAAACTTTGATGCAATGGTCGAGGTTGTCCCACGCTCACCCCGCCCTATCCTTCTCTCCCCCCCCCCGGCCCCCTTTAAGAACTCCCGCCACCGCTCCTCCCTGCCACATTCCCCCTGCACCGCAGTCACTTCCTTTAAGAGACATTTTATAGCGCGTCTTGTTATTTTAAGATGACTTTTATGGATTTTTTACGAGTTTGACGTCTTGTTTCGCGCGTTTGTTTTGTTTCTCCTCCGCATTTCCTCTCCCCGCCGGCCTCCCCCCCTAGATAAAATGTTTTTATAGTGCCGAGATTTTCACCGAGTGATACTGGTGAATGAATAATGAATGAGGCGGTTTGAATGGGTTTTTAATGAGTATGGCGAGCTTTTACGTCTTAATAACGAGGAGTCACTGCCTTTCCACGAATATTTATCGATTGCTCAGCGCCGTCAAAATGAATGCTCTGGAAATGAAACATATATATATGCGGGTTTGGGAAAATTTTTGACGTTAAGGAAATACGGCTATCTTACTTGCGCTAATTGACTTTTGTCTCCTTTGTTCGTTAAATTTAATCAGGTTCATAATAGAAATGAGTTTTACAATCCTAATTGGCTAATAGTCTATGCACTTTTATAGCATGCATTTTTTATACGGCTTTGCTATCATGAAATACCATATTGTAAAATATGTGACGATACGTCAATTTAATAGGTACACACACATATACGTCGTGTCTCTGCATCTGCGTCTGTCACATTTTACTGTGAAGGTAAAGTAATTTAGATTAAAGTAAAAAAATATTCTAAATTTCAGTTTTTCTTCTGTGGGTGGCTTACTACATATTACTATTGATCACCGCTGGTGTGAATACACATAAATTAAGGAATTTGTTTGCAGTTATAAAACTAGAAATACATTCAGTTTTACTGATTTCGTCCGAGGTAAGGGACTGTTGTGCTAATATTTCGTGTGTACCGTAGAGGCTGTTTCCTGTAAGAGCATAATTAGCTTCACGCTTCTCCTAACCGTATTTGAGTTCAGGAGAATACAATTTTCCTACACGAATCTCATTTCATAAGATTCTTACAGCTTTTACGTTTTATTTTCATTCATTAAATGCAACACCTGGAAGTGACGTGCGTTTTTTGTGTAATCCACTTTTTGTCAATCAAGGAATTGTGAGAGGGTTTATTTTCATCTCAGTCAAGTGACGGGGACTTCCTGTTGGTAAATTTATCGGGTATAGATATTTATTCATCCCCGACATTCATCATATATTTATTTAGAGCAATAACTATTTGATGAACTGATAGCTTTACAATTCTTTTAATGTTTGAATTTGTCATTACTTTTTGATAAGTTTTTCTTTAATTACCTCTAACTAGGTCAATATTTTTGATGATACTTTTCAAAGTAGAAAGCTGATACTAAGTTAGTAATAAATTAAGACACGTCAATCATCATCGTAGGTTCATGCATGCAGGTAGGTATTCGTATACAAATTTGTTTGATACATAGTAGGTCGGTCTTTGATATTTTACAATAAGATAAGAATTATATTTCCTCTTTGGGCTCGGATGGCCCAAAAAGTTGTAACCATGGAGAAGAGCAATTTTGTAACCATTATATTGTTCCCCGGAAGGTTTTTTTTCAAGGTTATGTCTAAAATTGTGACATATTACTGTTGGTATTTCTATAGGCTGAGCACTTTACATATGCAGACAATAGCCAAAAATGTGTATCTGACGTTCATGTTTCCCTTTTACTCTTTCACAGGTAAGGTCCAAATGAATCTTCACTCTTCCGTTTGAGCGGCTCATATGCCCCCACCTCTCGAGCGGATGGGCTCTTGGCTGCGGGCCGCAAGGAGGTCTCCCCACGGTGAGTTATATATTTTCGAGTCACTCGGAATGGGCGGAGACGGATGGGCCGGAGGCGCGCTCTCACGGCTCCTCCGTAGAGTGCCACGTGTTTGGGTGTGAGTGTATTCCGCGGGGCGGGGCGCTTTGCTGCCGCCTCAGTCGTTGGGGTAAGTGACCGTACTTTACGATGCCATCCGCCGCGCGATAAGCACCTGGAAGATGACGAGGGCGTATGCAATCCCCTCTACCGAGACCCCACCCCACCTTCCTCTCCATTTCTTCTTCTTAGATCGGTTTTGGCTGAATGCGTACACTGGGCCGTACGATTGGGAGAACACTTAGGGAAACATTTTTGTGATTATCCTGTTTGTTGCTCCCAATTTTCCCTTGGTGAGACCACTTCCCCACTGGATACTCGGCATCTCGTAAATACATCCTTCATTATGGATACTGCATCGTTAATAACTAGAAGAGAGACTCGGTGAATCTTATGTTTTCTACCACCATATTTTTGGTTAGTCAACGTAGGATGTTACATTAAATCTGGCAAGTAAAGACCTTTCGGAAACACCGATGTAACTATTTGCCAAATTTGGAAATGTAAACATTATTGAATCATTATTTCCCGTTTCATTGGAAAACATTTCATCGAATTAATAATAAATTTAAAAAAATTATCTTCAACCATAACATTTCATAGAAAAATTCAATTTTTCTAAGTAATTATTATCTTTGCTGTAAAGTTTATTCGTTACTCATCACTCAAAAAAGTTTTTGATTCAGCAGCCTCTCGCGTGGAATTTACTGGACTCTGAGAATTACAAAAATGTTAACGTTGATGCTATTCATTTAGTTTTAGGCTATTAACTGACTCTATGTATTAGCTGAAAGATTGATTAATGGTACTGATCACCCAACTCACATAAACCTAAACCTATGTACTGGTTTTTTCAAGACAAATTTTATCAATCTTTTTGCAACTTATTCATCTCCGAAACTCTCTTTCCTCTTTGCAAAGATCTGATGATGATTTTTTATAAGTAGCCACATGTTTCGAAGAAGGTAGTCAAAGAAAAGAATCGTCAGCTGGATTATCTTTATATGTGAGCATGGGGAAGAATGGAAAAAAGAAATGGTTAAAAAGAAAATTAATGAAGTTTTAGTCATGGCTAGGTAAGTAAAATAGCTCTTAGAATAAATTTGAAGAAGGCAGGACGAGTAAATGCAATACATTATAAGGGGCAACATGATGATGCTAACGGTTAAAAAGTAGAGGATGCTGGGGAAGCAATATGAAGGAGAGGGTAGGTAATTTCAGTTAAATAAGCGGAGGTAGAATTAATGCAAATCTAAAGAATGACAAAAGTAGTTTGTTCATAAAATGGAGTTTAAAATATTTTGTGAAACGTTAGTGTTAACTTAGGTGTACAATAATATGAAGTGAAAACGTATATTTACAACAAAATTTAGCATGGTAGATTATTGATAAAAAGTATTCTCTTCTTAGCTCAAGCAATCGATATATTTATTTAACTCATAAATTATTCGGTCAAGCTCATCATAGTAGTAACGTGTGTAAAACTTTGAATGTGTCTTTGACCCATATCTTTGAGAAAAACCATTTGGTATTTGTCACATTTTAAGAATAAGGCTAGATCTGTCTCAAAGATGTGAATTAATTGAAACTGCTTCAGAATACGGACATTCAAAATTGACACTGGCGCTTGAGAGTGAAGAGTATGTCTCTTAAGTCATGGAAATCATGGCGAATGCCAATGGGAGCTCGAGTCAAGGGGCAATCGCAATTAATCCTGCGCTTGTGCAAGATCGGGGACTTTGATCCTCATTCACTCTCGACTGCCAACGTCTGTACTTGTCCGGAGCCCTTCACCCCATGTACTGATTGGAACGTTGGCGATGCTTTTATACATCGTCTGTAGTGTGCGATGCTAATGCAACAGTTATAACAGGATAAATGAATTTTTATCCTATTGATAGCCGAAAATTGTACACTATTCAACTACACTATACTTATTGGAAACGGATATCATATGTACCTATTAACATCTCGTATGTTTACACATTAATTTTGAAATCAATACTCTCATGTAGAGTTGCAATTAGATGTATCGAAAATGTTCAAAAACGGGTTTAATTAAATTGTAGCGAATGTTTCGAATAATAACATCTAGTCTTTTGTCAACGTCTTACGCGACCTGATTTACTACCGATGAACAGCAATGCTTGCAGGGCGACAGAAATTGCCGACCGCCCCCCGGGAGATTCCTTTCAGACCGCGTGCTAGAACATATTTTGTGCCTACGTGTGGGTGCGGTGTCACGTGACTGAAAGATTATCGCCAGCTGCCGCACCACAGCGCGGGTGGAGGTGCTCATCAGGGAGGAAGGGAGGGGTGGAAGGAGGACTCGATGAATGGAAGAGGTCCATCACGGCCTGCACCATGCGGTTGGGACCGGCGGCGAGGGAGAAGGGGGGCTGGGTCGAAGAGGGGCCGGGAGACGGGCGGGTTGTGGCCCCTGTCGTCACGGGGGTCACGTCCCCTCGACGCACGTGGTCATACACGCATCGCCTTCCCGTGCTCACCGTTCACGCCCTATCGCGGCCGTGATCTCCATCGGTCACGCTCCCTGCATTGAGCGTATTGCGGCGGTGACTATGCGCCCACAAATGCATTCCTTCCTCCACCCACCCCTTCGCAACCCTAATGAGTCATGAGCCTTTTTCGCGAACCCCATTTTTTTTCGAAAAACGGCCAATGAAGGATAAACTTTATGGTGGGTCATTTCAAAATGCTCATTTAAAATTTTCAATACCCGATTTTAATGTCAGGGTACGGTGAGTTTTCTGATGTGGAGATCCCTGCGAGATACATACAATATTACCTGGAGCTCTTTACTGAGGGAGTAGGTGGGTGGTGGAGGAGAATTCCTCTTCCTATGTGCATTTTTGCGCAAAATTCCAGGTCGACTATTTTTTCAAGACGGAATGACTCACAGTTTTCGCCGCCTTCGGGTATAGAAAGAAATTTAGTGGATGCCGCGTGCATATTCCGTCGATCCTTCCCCTAGTCAGTGTCGTAGAGCCCCAAACCTACTTTGAAGTGCCGTTTTGTGCCGTGTTCTTATGCCGTCTTTAATCTTATCTTTCTCCTGCCTCCCGGCCCCTGTATCCCCCACCGGCCACCACTTCTCATCTCCTGCCCATTTCTGCACTGCCCTGCTGTCTCCGCCCACTTTTTCGCGTCGTTATTAAGAGACGCTTTCCGAGCCGCCCGGAACGTGGACGGGTGTCTCCCTCCAAGTGTGAAATCTTCGCCTAGTGTATTTTATTCACGCCAGGATGGGTCTGTAAAAAGCACATCCCTCGTGCTCGCGTAACCCTCCGCGTACCTCTTCCCCCCCCTTTGCTGTTCCCTTCCCCAAATCCACAGGCCATTACTTTATCCCTGCCACCTCTTTCAGAAGGATTAAAAGGAAAAATATTCCAAATGCCGCTGCCATCTTTTATCCCGATACCAACTCGTGCACCCCGCAACGGTTCTGCAGGCCATATGCCAACCGCACGGGTCCCCCACTCCCTGCGTGGCTCTGAGGCTGCCTGCACACCGTCTCACTGCTCCCCTCAAGCGCCACCGTGTTTCCTCTGCATCGCGTCAAATGTTCTCACATACACATTCACACTCACAGCCCTCCCCAAACGTATGCATTCCTCGGTCTCCATCTCTCCCCTCAGCGCCCCCCGCGTCGCATCATAAAATGTCTGAAGTCCCTGGCACAGCAGCCGCACCCGGCACCCCCATGACCCCTCACCCACCCTACTCTCGAGTCCTCCTCCTCACCCCCTCTTCCCCCGACGTCTCCGCATTTCTGCTCTTCTCCGTCATACCCCACCCAAAGCTATTCCTTCCTCTTGCCCTTCCCTCCCGCCCCTCCATTCGTCTCTAGCCATCTCCCACCCCTCTTCATGCCTACACGGAGTCTCAGTCAAAAGCTCACACCTTGCCGTCCGCACATCATTGTAGTTAGGTATTATGTGAGGTAGTGCAGATGAGTCAAAGCGGAAGCATTATGTCATTTTGACTCACGTCTTTGCGGACTTGTTCCCACTCCATGAATATATTGGCGTCGCTTTTTGGATGACATGTGGTTCTTTACAAAAATTAAGTTGCCAGACAAGTTTTGAACTATGTTGTATCAAATCCAGGTAAGGTGTGATATAAAATTTTGTATCAACTTTAGTGTCGACTCTTGGGACTGTTTTTATCAACGTATTTGTGAGCGTCTACCTTTATAGTAATGACTGAATTGAAATAGCATTATAAATATACGAGGGTCATCCGGAAAGTAGTACCCGTTCGTGAAATAAAGACACAAAAGTAAATATTAACAAACATAAAAAATTTTATTTGAAAGAGGATACTTTAAACTACTTCTCAACATAATCTCCAAGCAAATTAAGGCATTTGTCATAACGTGTGACAAGTTTCTGTATTCCTGCTGCATAGTCCTTCGCCGCCAGCTCATTGAGATTCGCGAGGGACGCATCTTGCACAAATTTTTGCATAATGCAGATGGTGTTTAACAATTTCATGAACAATTGTTCGAGAAACATTGGGAAAATGCTCACAGATGTCATCAATTGTGACGCGCCGATCGTTCCTCACGAATTCGTCAACTGAGCTCACCAGTTGGTCTGTAATGACAGACGGTCTCCCCGAACGCTCATCGTCGTGTGTGTTCCCCCTCCCCATGTTGAAGTTGCGACACCACCGCCGAACAGACGACTCGTCCATTACATTGTCTCCATACACCTCCTTTAATTGGCGATGAATATCACATGGGCGAACGTTTCTTGCATTGAGGAATTTAATCACTGCCCTCACTTCACAACTGGCGGCGTTCTCAATTTTTTTAAACATTGTAAACAATCACAGAAACAACACAGGCAATGCTAGCGTCACGCAACTTGGCTCAGAGAAGGCAGACAAGCCACTGAAGCTATCTGACCTCGTCCAGCGGCTACTCGCGTCGTCAGCACTTCATCCGGCACGAACGGGTACTACTTTCCGGATGACCCTCGTATATAATATACATGATATATGTATTAATATATTAAACATAACACACACACACACACACACATATATATATATATATATATATATATATATATATATATATATATATATATATATATATATATATAATGTATAACACTTAGCACTAGTGGACACAGACAAAAACACAGAAACACACAAAAAAAGAGACTCACTATTTTTCGAATTTTCGGTGGTCGTTGCCACCTTTATCAAGGAAGAGAGGGACAGAACTGAGTTCATCAACATCATGTGATCCAAAGCTAATACTTATTGAAGTAATTTTGTTATTAAATCTATTTTTTCTCTTTAAATCTGGTCTAAGACATCAAGATACACCAAAATTACGGCCTCGTGCTCCAGCAGTGAATTTCGTAATGGTTATAATTCACACTGGAGAGAATATTTTCTTTTTGAAAAAAAACCATCGCGGAAAATTATCCGATACAGATGAGAGTTGAAGGTGATGGAGACGGAGGAAGAATAGGTTGCATTAGTCGTGCCACATGAATATACCACCCTTCTCCCTTCCCTCTCACTCACATCCCACCCCCAACTTTCTCAAGCACGGGAATTGAAGTGCTGTATCTCCTCCGCCGCCTCCGCGGTGATCCGTTTCCCATCGCTCCACATCCTTCCCCTCCGCTCTCCTCCCACAACTCTCCGCTAGTGTGTAACTTCTCCTTCTCCTGCCTTAATCTCCTGCCCGCAATTCCAATTTCCCTATTCCACTCCCCCACCCTCACCCGCCTGCCGCACTCTTTTCTTACTCGCCCCGTCTCGACCCTCCACTCCTTAACCCCCTTAAACCACCCCTATCCCGTGGTGGCCCAGCTCCAGATCAAGGGAACAAATGTAGAGGCTTAAGAAGAGGGAATATCAGATTTTGGCGCAAGACTAATGCGCAGTCGCCAGAAGAATGGATTAAGAAAAAGATACTACTACTCTTGTGTGGAGGTGGTAGGGAGGACCGCGGGACGATATCTGCTTCCTTTCTCGGCCTCTCTCATTTTTTCTGTATATCTTTCTCTTACCTCTACTAGCTTCATCGTCTCACCCCCTCCAAACTTACATCCGCCTTTCCCTCTCCGGAGACTCCTGGGAAGGATATCGCGTCTCACCCCGCGGACGCCCTGGTCGTCGGGGCTGTGAAGTTTACCCATGCTGAGAAGAATAAGCGAGGAAAGAGAGAGAGAGAGGGCGGGGAAAGTTAAAGCAGGGGTCGGAGAGGGAGTAAGAGAGGAGGCTCTGCCTCCACCGGGCCATCCTCTTGACCGGAGCCCAGGTTATCCAATTAGCTGGTCCGAAGCGAAAGTGGTTTTTGATTCGGCCAGCCCACCCACGGTGCGAATCCTTGGAGTCTCTGAGGGGAATGAATCCTCCGATGGATTTGCCCGGAGGAGCCGGATCGAAGGGGTGGAGGAGAAATGGCCCGGATCGAGGAAAGAGAGACTACGGGGAATTCTAGGGGTGATGGTCGTTTTATGGTTTAAAGGGCTGCTATATTGCTGCTAAGATTACTTGAAAGCAAAATGTAGCATGTAGATTGCAAGATAGCAAAGAAGAATAATATCTGAAAAAAATGAATTTATGCATTTTAGATAAAAACATATATCGTGTGCGTTTGATAAATCAAAATATTATTCCAGTAGGTTTGAAAAATGAACTACCATCTCGCTATTTACCGTAGGTTAACGTTATTCACCTTTTTCCTTAATTTTGAGCATGATTATTCGTCATTTAGTTTTTCCCAACTTATACACGCAAAATTTGCATCATTAATGGAAAGAAATAACTTATAGCACTAGCTCTTTGATTACAAGTAAGCCGTCATAATTAAATGCCACGAAAATGTAGTGGTAATCAATCCAATATCTGCTCATTCGAAATTTAATTACCTCAATCATGAAAAATGCTCATTAGAAACAGACTTCATTTTAATGCAAAATTCTTCAGTTTTGACTACATATATACTTATTATTTTGAAATGTTTCTCCATGGTACTTTCGAAAATTACTACTTATCTAAAAAAATTGGGTTGGGACCATTTTATTTGGTGTTGGCATGATTTTTAAACTCAACTTTTTAATCAAGCAAAAACATAAATGTTATTAACTGACTGATTGTGAAGCAATAACTAATTTAGTAAACCTACTTCGTTTCAGATCTAATCGACCAGGAATATTTCTTGCCTTATTTTATTGGGGTTCATTAACATATCAAACCCTTAATTCTCATTGTATGGTCCTTTTTGACGACCATATCTGTCTTGAGCTTCGCATTGTCTTTCGCCCTCGCGGAAATTGACAATTTTGCAATCCAAGAAACACGTTCTCATCCTGCCAGACTACTTGCGAGCATCTGGATATCCCTTATCTCGGGAATATTGCCGCAGGAAGCAAGAATGTGGGAAAGGAAAGCGTGTTTACTTCCTTCGATAAGGTTTTTGCAGGAATGGGTTTAGGCGCTCAAGAAGCTTTTCGGAGTTTCGTGGGGAAGGTGAGAGCCGATATCTTCAGAGGGAGAGAGAGGCCGCAGTGGCTTTTGTCTTTCTCAGGTGCCTTCATTTTTATCCACTTCTCTCTCCCATTAACCTTCAGTTTCCTCCTCTCCCCGTCACCTTAACTTTCTTTCTGTTTTTCTCCATCTCCGTTCTTCATATAACTTCCCGTTCCCCCACTCTTGCTCTAACGCTCAAAACTCTCCCTCATACTCTCTCATCTTTTTCATTTTTTCTCTCTCTCTTACTCTTTTCCTTTATCTCTTTTCATGTCGCTTTTCATTTCGCCCAACAAATTATCTTTCCTGCCCATCCCCCTAAACATTTCGACGGCCATTCTAATGCGTCTCGGTCTTGAAACCTAAAGGGGCCACCGGGTTGAGGAGGGAGACGAAAGGGACTGGTGGTACAGCGAGGGCAAGGGAACGAGAAAGAGAGGACAGAGGTGAGAAAGAATGCGAGCGGGGAGAGTTATTGGAGCGAAGGAGCAGAATGAGGAGGCGGAGGAGAAGAGATGTGGGAGGCGGTGGTGCGGGTAGGGCTGCCGCCACCGCTGCAGGGTCGACGGCGGTCGCCCCGCTATTGATTTTATACCTCCCGTTGAGGGAAATGAACGGACTGAGAGAAAAGACGATGATTCAGGGATGAGAAGGTGGTGCGTGGGATATTTTTTTTGAGATGGGGGGAGGGTGATACGCCGAAAACTGCGTCCCTTTAGCGTAGTTGGACTATCAGAGTCACTACATTTTGAGGGGATCATGAGATGTAGGGTTACCAAAGTACTTTAGTGGCATTTAAAAGGGCAACAGTGAAAAGAAACCATGTATTGCTCTAATAAAGATCACTAGAGACCCATTTTCTGTGGCTCAATCTGTGGCGTTTTTAAGGGTTCGCAGTTAAATGATAGTTTCGCAGTAATAAGTACATAAAATCTGTATTTATAAAGGCACATTGCCACAGTTATTCTTACGAGAAAGAGCCCTTAACTTTGAGTGGTGAGGCCAGCGTTAAATTTTACTGATGGCTACAAAAATTGGTATTTGAAGTTTTACGAATTTACAGATCCATAATGCTGGCTTGGCCATTTGCCGTCTTATGCATAAGGATAAATAAACAAATGGAAAGATTTTCCAGTGAACATTACGTCTATGTGTCTGCATTTATTCATTCTAGTTACTCATAGGGACAATGTATTTTGTGTTTAAAAGGAAAAATCGGAACGTACTAATTAGTGTGGAAGATTTTGAGGACATTTCCAAGAAGTAGTGTGAGAACAAGAGAAGAATATTGATTGCTATATAAACGAAAGAAATTTCTTGGAAAATAAAAATGTTCGAATCTTATTTCTTACCGCAGGCTGACTCGCTTCCCTCCCATTTGCCTTCACCCCTCCCTTGCCTCCCACCCATCTCTTCAAAACATTTCAAATCAACGCTGTGGGAGGAAACTGGAGGAAGGCGGCGTTACTATCGCGGTATAAATATAGAACGGCTGCTGAAGGAAGAGGTCGTCGGAAGATTTGGAATGTGGCGCCTTGCTACGCTGGCGGGTGGAAGGAAGGAGATCGGGGAGAGAATGCTTAAAAGGAGAAAGGGGGTTGAATGGGGGGGCTGGGCCCTTTAAAGGGGTGGAAGATGGTAACGAATGCGAGGTACAGGGAAGAATCGTCCATTTTTTCCATTCTTCATTCCGTAGGCGGGAGGAAAGAAAAAGGGGGGAAAGAGGCAGTTTGCGGAAAATGGAAGGTTTTTGTGAGTGTGTGGCAGATGGTTAAAAGGAGTTATGCCGGGGAGCGCTCTGGTTGGGGCGTTGGTTTGTCAGGGGGGATGGGAGCTTGGGTGCTGGGGTTTTGAGATGGGGAGAGAGGTATTTTGCTTCCGAAGGGTTGGCGGGCAGGGTGGAGAGAAAGAAAGCAGGAAGAGAAAGCTTTTGGAAGAGGCAGCCCAAGGGGAGGAGAGAGAGAGGAAAAAGGGAGTGTGGAAAGAAAAACGGGAGAGGACCAAAGATGGTGCCTGGTGGAAGTTTAGCAAAACTTTGCCGGAGTGCGATGGGAGACACTTGGTTGGGTGGCGGCTGTCATGGGGTTAAGGTGGGAAGTTTCGAGAGTTTGGTATGAAGAAGAAGGGGTGAGGTAGAGCGCAGGGCGAGCTAGCGGATGAAGTGAGAGGTGGAAATGAGAGTGGTAGGGGAATTCTGTGAGCAAAAGAAAAGCCTTCTCATGAGACACGCGGTGCAATGGGAAGAGAGGCTTTGGGGCAGTGTATAGTTTGTCTAGAAACTCTTCGATATCCATTCACCACACTGATCCTTAAGATTGTTTTTCCGAGAATTCCAATTGCGTTTAGATTTCTTTAAAAGTTATTTTTAAATAATAAGCACCAACATTTAAATACTAGTAAAATCAGAATTCTCCTCTTTTTCCTTCTTATGCTTCTAATTGTATTACTAATTTAAAATATTCTTGAAGAGTTTTAATTTTCGGAAATTGTAAAAATTTATAACGGTTTTGACGAAAGTTCAATTACGTATTATTTATGCTAAAAGTGCCATTTAGCCTAGGTTTCGAATACGCACTCGTGATTTAAGGCTGTCTTTATTTACTCTATATTGATTTTTTTTAATTTTCCAGGGAAAGTTTATCCTTCATTAATCATTAATTTGAATATATAGAATTTTTTAAGCATAAAATTCCGTACATAATAGTATTTCACCTGAAGATTTATGCTGTAAAACATTTATTTAAAAACGTAAATAATGCCTTTATAATATTTGTTGAAAAGTACAAGTTTTTAAATTAAAATATATGAATATAAGTTCCGCAGAAGTGTCTAAATATTGAAACTTTATCAAACTGCCAACCTTTTCAAAATGGAGACCTTCTTGCAAAAAAGTGCTAGCTTAAAAGTTTAACCAGTAACGGGAAGGCATTTTCCTCATGGCTAATAAAGAAACTAAAGTAAATTTATTCATATAATTTTCCGTAATTCAATTTCTTTAAAGAAATATATCTGAATTCACACCTGTTCTAAGGCATTACCAATTGCTATAAACTGAATTAATTTTCAGTGGTATTTCAAAATAAATTGAAAAAAACTTTATTGTGAAGTGTATGATTCATTTTTAGAATAAATTTTCGGTAAATGCTTTCAAAATAATATGTATTTAAAGCAATCTCATCCATGGCGCATAAGTGTTTTCAAATATATACTATTTTGTGGCATATAAAGACAATTTTATTGCCAATTAATGGAAAGATTATCATGTACCCCATATTGTCTATTCATTCTAAAATTACAGTATGTACTTAAGAAAACAGAATTGTGGGGACAAAGTGAATACCTGAAAGTGAGCAAAGAGAGCCAAGGTGAAGCCATTTGAGAAGGCAGGAAATGGGTACTAAAGGCTTCTGCTAACAAACATCCATTCCACAACCATTTAGAATGAAAAATAAACGGGGATAACAAAGGATAAGCTGTTTTCCTTATGCGATGGGAAAATTGCTGAGGAAATATTTGAGTCTTTTATCAACAGAGGAAAAGTCCCGTGAAACATACAAAGGTATCTGACGACGCTAAGCGCCCGTGCCCCTAAGCCATCGCCATTTACACAGTTGTACACACGGACGTCTCTTAACCCTCATTTAGTTAGAACGGTTACATGGGTCCCTCCAAACAGGGACGAGGAATTACTCAGTAGTGAATTGCTTTTTCTGAGTTAGGATTGTAGGTTCTTTCAAGGCGAATGTACAGTTTAAAAATTTAAAACTATTCTTCAACAAAATACATCCAATATTAAAAAATGTCTTTTAGAATGATCTACTTCACAGTTGAAAATATATTATGTTTCATTACGGATTAATTTCATTCCATTTAGTAATACGTGATGTGCTCGAATGAAATATTAGTAAATCACTTGTCGATTTTTCAGATAATTAACAATAATAAGATAACCATAAAAGTTTAAAAGCTATACATTTAAAGAATGAATGTCAATCTATTGGTATTCGCAGTTAGTTCATGCTTCACACCCCTTTATGGATCTTTAATCTCCATATCGCGACATCACCCAACTATAACAATAAAGCACGGGAAACAAAGTTTCTAGGTAGAACTACTTGGCGTAGCGCTGAGGAACAAAACACCTTGTCGCTGTCGTTGTTTTACCGGCAACAATGGTTTCGGGAGATCGAGGGACCGAAACGAGAAGAAAGATTGGAAGGGTGGGCGAGAGGGCGTGGGCGGACAATAAAAGGGGTGTTAGCCTGAGGCAGCGGGATACTTCTCCCGTGGGCCGAACTGCTTAGGCGCGGGTGGGGGGGATGCGGGAGGAGGTTGATTGTAGTAGGCGGGGAAGGGTTGGGGGGTTTAAAGGGATTGCGAAGGTTTGGAGGAATGGGCGTTGCCGGGTGAGAAGGGGGTGGGAGTGGAAGTGATGAGGCAGCCGGAGGTGGGAGCAGGCCCCGGAGGAGTTTGAAAGCGAGAGGTTGCTACAAAAACGCCGGCGCCCCGACGGGCGATAATCCGCGCCCGATCTAAGTAACCGCGCTCGGTATACATCCACTTGCAGCCCTCCAACGGTTTAAGCCCTTTGTTAAATTGGCCGGTATTTATCACGCGGCGCGCGAAGCCCGTAGAACCCCTTCCCACTTTCGTTACTCTTTTATTTTTTATCTCTCTCTGTCTCCTTTCCAACTACCTTAGCACACACACTCGCTCCTCGTTCCGCTGCACTCCTGCCTCCAGACTATGTGCCTTCTCTTTGTGAGAGATTGTCTCGCAGAGCGTTTTTAGGCATAAGTGGCGGATGGGTTGGTGTGCATGGGGACGATGTACCTGTATTCATGCTGAAACTCGGTGTGAGGAGGAAGGCTTACGGGGCTAGAGGAAGTAGATGGGAAGGAGACTGTTGTGCTTTGGTAAGAGGGGGCTACGAGTAAGGAAGGCTACGGGAAATGGTAGAATGTGGCGTCACCTCGTAGTAATCCTGAGAAATTAAGCGGTGGGAAGGATGGAGGATGATTAAGAGAGTGGAGGGTTTTTGGCAAGAGGAATGAAAAGAGGGAAAATATTTCAGGGAAGAGAGGAGAAACAGGACTGGTACGAATTGCGGTTGAAACCTGGAGAGAAAAAAGAAATTGGTGTATCTATTGGGAGAGATGAAAGGAATTCCAGTGAAAGAATTCAAGCTTGAGAAATTCAGACAAAATTACTTCGGAATCTTGGGATTTGTACGGTTTTTATTAATACCTATTTGATGGATACCACAAAATTTCCCAGGAAATCAGCCGCTATTAAAACAAATAACGAAGAATTTGATGCATTTTAATAGTTTTATATCACCGTCAAAATAATTACGATGAGAAAAAAATTAACTGTCCCATAATTTAATTGTTTTCACAATTAATGCACCTGCCGCAGGAAATTAAATTCATCCTCAACGCTTGACTCTTTTAAGACAATGCAGCAAGCCGTGTGTGCAAGGGGATCGAGATGGTGCGGCGGCTAACGTACTGGCTTCCCACCCTGAGGGCGCGGGTTCAAATCCCGGCGGTGTTGAATATTTTTCAGAGGTATCTCGATCCCTACTTGAGGTGCTTTGTGGAGGGCACTTTGAGTGAGTACGCCGTCCGTCGGATGGGACGTTAAACTGCGGACCCCTTGGCGCTTTTCGTAAAGAGTAGGCTAATGCCGACGCCGGGTTTCTCTCCACCCTTCATCCTTTCCTATCCATCCCCTATGGCGCAAATGACCTCAGCTGTCGGTCGCCTCCCCTCAAAACTACTACTACTACTGCCGTGTGTGCAACAATTTTTTCAAGCTCTGGAATGGATGAGTGAATTCATTTTAATACTGAAATAAGCTTGGCCACGTTCAGGTATTGAACCCTTGCGTCGTTTTAAAAATAACCATGAGGTGTTATGCAGTTTTAACCCCTCTTAATTGCTACACCGTTATGCAAAAAAGAAAACCAGGCGGGAAGGAGTGGAAATATCTCCGAAGGAAGCACACACATTTAGGCAGCTTTGTCCATAAATTGGGAAGGAGTAAATTTCGGCGCAGCGGTATGCCTTCGTCTTTTTTGATCGCTGCAGTAGACTTGCAGTAAACCACGCAGAAAATGGTTCGGCCTGACAATTCGATCTATCGCAGAAATTGGGTTCGGTTGCATAAAAATCCCATTGCCTCCTGAATAACAAGGGCCTGTCTCGGTGTGTGCATATGGAGAGGGGAGAATAATTAGGATTGAAGAAGGCCCGCCACATGAGGGGAAGGAGAGGCACGTGTAAGAGGAATGGGGCGGGGAGCGGCATCCGAGGAGAAATGGTTTCGAGTCTAGGCGAGGGGGAGAAGGGTTAAGAGAAGGAGGTAGGACGAGGCAAGAGGAGGCGAGGTGGAGTTATCGGAATGTGAGAGTAGGTCGGCTTCAGCATCGGAACCTTACGGCTCCGTGAGATGGGAATAGCTAATGGGAATACAGGGGGAGGAGAGAGACTTTGGGTGGCGGAGAGAAGAGGCGCGAGAGAACGGTTTGAGAGGTGAATTGTACTTGCAGGAGCCATTTGCACGGACTGTTTTAAGACCCCGTAGCCCTTCTTCGCCGGAGGCTTGTTTATTAGCCGGGCGTGATTTTTGTTAAGACTGCGGCGTGCGAACCGTGTAGATAATTCCGTGAGAAAGGCGTGTTGTTTCCATTGCCCCGCCGTTGGCTAATTTTCCTTTCAGCCGCCCGCACTTCACCCCGCTTCCCGAACCGCCACGGCGGCACCCTTTTCCGCCTTCCCCGCCCTCACCCACCAACTTGACATCCGCCTCTTCCCCACAAAATGGAGGAAGGATAAGAGTAAGAGGGGGTGCGTGCGTTTGGGTGCGCTTGTTTTCCTAAGGGGGGCGCGGGGTATTTTATTTTTCGTCTTTCGGACGTAGGGGGGTGGGTGGCCTATCTTTAGGGGTGGGGGGTACTTTGGGGCCGCTTTGTCGTATCTCTTTTATGCGGGTTGGCCTCGCGTCTTCACCATCCTCCCTCGAAGGCTCCTCGTTCTTCGAAGGGTTCTTCTCTCACAGACCATCTCTCCCACTCATCTCCGCCCTCGGAAGTTCCTCGACTTTATTATGATCCCAGATCACTCTGCTCGTGGTGAATACGATATTGCTTAATCATCCGCTCGCGCAGTGCGGAGCGTGGTACATTTTCATGCACGGAAATAAATCACAGTGCAGCGAAATGATCTGGTACTGTTTTTATGTTTTGCTTCCTCTTATTTTGAGAAAAGATACATTCCTAATAGAAGTTAATTTATGTAATGGAAGAGATACAATTGTCAGTCAGAAGTCATTGTACATCGCTTCGAATAGTATTTCTCAGATTCGGCTCATTTTTTGTTAGTGACAATTTATTTGATGTATTAATATTTTCTAAAAGTCTTAGCACTGTTACATTTGTCTGTACTTAGTTAATATTAATACAGAGTTTATAAAGGGCTACTGTCAAAATCAATCGTGCTTCGGAAAAAAGTTTTGATGATGAATTAAGTAAAGTAGTTATGATTTTAGCATAAGTTGGAGAATTGATGTCAACAAAGGGAACCGATAATTGGAGTAATTCATGGAATTCATTTTCCAGTTAGAAAATATATTGCTTTCAAATTGTCTACGAAGTTCTTGTTCCGAAATTATGTATTTAAGAATTATTTAATTTATATTAAGGATTTTAAAAATATACCTTTGAATGGTTCTGTTATTAAAATTTTAATTTTAATAACAGAACCATTCAAATTTAAATTTTTAATTTTCATTTGTTTGAGTGACGGGTCACGGGCCTATGGCTTCCCGCCAAACAATAACTTTCCCACCCCCTTCTATATTCCACCTATAAGTGCCCTTAAGTGTACGGCTTTGGGTTTTACTTTCTTTCCATGGTTCTGTTATTATTAAAGAAAAAATGGATATATATTAATTAGACGATTGTAAGTAGGTTAAGTGGTTACTTACTGAACAATTAAAAATATTATCGGCTATTTTTGTATTTGTTCTTTTATTACGTTTATAGTTATTCAACCAGGGACAGTTATTTTCAAATCACCAATAGGTAGGAATGCTGCTGTAGATAGGCGATACTCTTATCTAAGTATAACAATGTGTAATTTTTATCCGTTTTCCTTTTTAAAGACGTGTTCTTTGCCATAACTTACTTATTTTTAAACTGGAAAATTGTAAAGGGCCGAATCGATCGAAAATAACCCAGAAAAATATCATGAGCTCAATGGGAGTCACTTTATATATAAACATGGACACATACTGTCTTTATATAAAAAAGATAAAAATTATTCAAAGGAAACGCCAATTTAGCGTGATATTTGTCAGATTTTTCCGATGCGTCGTTTTCCTGAGTTTCTTTACAAACTGTGTAAATATATTGATTAAAGGAAGTGTTGCTTCATCAAAGAGTATAACCATAAACACGCATACAATATATACTACCTAAAACACCCATATTTTGTGTTCTTTTTTGTTAAATTTTCTCTTATTTAGTATGAATAAATATAAAAGAATTAGTTATTTAATCTTTTGAAAAAATACTCGATTTGTATTTAAACATTATGAGCATAATAAATTATAATACTGAAAAGATTTCAGTTAATCTATGTTTACATCTTCGCTTTCACTCCGAGTTATCATTATATATAATCAAAGATAGTCTTTAAATATCCTATCTTTGTAATCTAAGGGAGTATTTCTCACGTGAAAATATTTCAAGATGATGTTTGAAATCAATGGTAAAACTTAAAAACATGATTTTAGAGCAGTTTCGAAAAAATTACAAATACTAAGTTATTAATTAACCATTACTTTTGGATGCTGGAACTAGCCGTGTACAGTAAAATCATCTTATCTTCACGGCTCATTTACAGTAAATATCACCTTAAATATTTAAAATAAGATATTTGTCTATTTCTTATACAAATATTTCCTTGAATTTCGCCCAATCAATCTTAAGATGCATCATTTTCAGATGCTTCTTTGAAAACAACTAATTGCATTAAATAAGGATCATGGTGGTTTTGGACATAAAAAAATATAATTAACAAATAATAAGTTTTCATTACAAAGCATGTATCAAATAATATGACGTGTTAAAAACCAAAGTAATTCATATGGGCTGAAACAATGAAATTGTGCAAAATTAATAATATATAATGATCTTGGTTATAAGATTTCAGCCCTAAAAATAAGTTAATATCAAAACGTCTAGAAACTACTTTCAATTTAAAGAGGCAACTAAATAATAAACATTGGTTTTCATTTGAATCATCTTTGTACTAGCACAAGATTTTTAAACTTGTTTTTAGAAAAGTAAACCTTTAAAATGCATTAATAAGACTATTTGCACCAATATGTGTATATTTTGCGATACTTTATTTAAAATCAAATGAAATATAAATTGTATTAATTTTATTTCATAATTTATTTCATCCTTTAAGCATTCTTTTTTCGTTGCTGCAATCAGGAAAAAACACAATTTGCTCATGTTTTACCTGCCTTTTTAACTGATATATTAAAAATGTTAACTATGGAATCTTTGATTTAAATTTTTAAGATTTAAAATGTCAAGTGAAAATTATAAGGATGGGCTTATTTTTTTAAAGTCAATTGCGCATTTAAGTATCCTTTTTTTTGCGTAATGTGGCTTGGGCCACAGTCCTTGTAAGTATTTGTTTCGCGCAAATATTTGAAATCTGGTATGAATTCGTGATAATCTATTTAACTACAAGGCAAGACTACCAATTTTTGCTTAAAATACTTGCCTACCCAGTCACAAATACTTACTTAAAGGTCTTACGCTTGCAAAAATAGAGTATCTCATCGAAAAACGTCAAACATTCACGAGAAACGCTCATTAATGAAGTCACTTCAGGACGAGAAGAGGAAAACCACGCCACTATTTGTTTAAAATGGATAAATCGACTCAAACGGGTCGTAAAATAATCACATATTAGTGAAACGAGGCGTTTATGTTGACATAAAAGTCGTTGAGGTAGTAGTCAACGGTGAGAAGCGAATGGGCTGTAGGAAGTGGTAGATGGTGGTAATCTTTAAAACTCAGGTTGATTGTTGGTCTTTCGCAAGGTGGTGAGTCGTAAAACCGATCGTAAAAGGTCGGCTTGGCGGGGCCAGCTCCCGGCAGGGGAAGAAGGGGGAGGACCGCGCCGATCTTCGGGGACGCCGTCGCCTACGCCACCAGCGAGTGGTTCTGGCGGACGGTCGGCCACCCGACCGCCCGGGGCCCGCCCGCTTCGGAGCCCGATCGCCCAGGAACCCGGCCGCCGGCCCTCCCTCTCCGAACGGCGGAGACTAGGCGAAATGGACGCGATCCGCGGCGATAAAGGACTCCCGAGGAAAGTTTCCCTTAAACGTCTCAATTACTCCACTCCGCCGAGTGTCCCCCAGCGCTCTTGTTTACCAATACCGATCTCCCTGCAGCAGCGGCTTGAGATAAAAGAGGGAAATCCCTGTTCACCCCATAATGGGGGCCTTTGAAATAATCGAGGAATTCTCTCCCGGCGTCGTAAAATGCCTTCAAGCCTCCCTCACGATAATCCCAAGCCGTAAATACCGCGAGGGAGGCTGGTTATTTTCTTTCTTTTCTGAAGGAAGACATGCACGCACCCCGAAGCCGGCCAGCTCGGAAATAAGACCATTGCTTGGCTCTGTCCTTTCCTTCCCGCATTCCCCTCGTCCTTTCCCCTTGGGCGTGCATTTCCTATCCACCACAATCCTCACGTCTTCACCCTCTCTCCTTCCCACTAACCTCACACACGAGCTAGTTCTATCCCAATAACCGCAAGAGCGGTGGCAATTTGAGGTGAATTTTTTCATAAATATAACGCTGGGAGCTGATAGGGAAATAAAAAGGGGCTTGATTGCTCAATCTAACTCCAAGAAAAAAATAGAAAAAAAGGTGGATTGAGGGTTAAGGGAAAGGAAGAGAGCAAGGGTGTGGTATGTGGAGGGGTTAGATAGCAGGATGTGGAGAGGTCGGAAGTGGGTGGGGAGGAAGTGGAGGGCGGAATAGTTTTCTGGAAAGCTTAGGGGGTAATTTCATCCCGAAATATAAAATAAAAGAATCCGAGGGGAGAAAAAAGGATGAGGAGGAGCAAAGCAGTGAGTTTCTCCAGTCCTGTTCCATCATTCCCCGCATTACCATTTTTTTCCTCTCCTCTTGCCATCCACATCTCCCTCCGATCCAACCCCCTCGCTTGCCCAATTAGGCACTTTTTGACTTTTTCTTTTTACCCTTTGGCCTTCTATCCTCTCGCTGTAGCCCGATATGCCTTTCCGGGAGGAGAGAAATTTTCGGAGGCGGGATGAGCGTGAGGAGAAAGAGTGGTGTCAGACTGGAGCCAGAGGAACAAGCGCCTCAAGCTTCTCTGATCATAGGGGCTTTCTCAGTTACGTAGAAATCCCCGCTCTGGGATTATAAATCCCGTTCCCTCACAATCTGTCCGGGTCGGAATTCCTTAGATAATACCTACTGATATTTTGTCATACCCATTTCTCCCCGGTAAAATTTTAGATTATCTTATTTCTCTATCAGTACTTAACTTAATGTTATTTCATCTTGTTTTATTGCCTTGGAAAATTTCATAAATTGACACTTACTTCACCACCTACGAAAGACCAATTATCTTTATGTACGCTTGAAAGTCAGTTGGAATAGGAGGAGAGCAGTCATTTTCAACCTTAGATAAATATGTTGCGTTTTTTATCTCTTATTCAGACATTCCGAAACAACAGAAATAGAAGTGTTAAAATGATATTATGATTACAATGTTATAAATATCCTAATGAACTCATCCGAAACAGCCTTAGAATAACTTGCAATAATAATTTTGCCTGACATACTGTTTTCAAATTTAGAGTTAATGCATAGTATGAGTTAAAATCAATGCCGACCGCCGAACCGCCGAGTTTTGCATGAAATGACCTTCAACTTTTATATGTTAAGTTACAGATACATGAAGTATTAGCTTGAGCCTTGGGCTTATTAAATATGTTTCTCACAACAGTACGGACTAGGGATGTAATTATGATTTCTACTGATGCTGCTTTCGGTGACGGAAGAAAACGGCAGAGCTCTCTCCATCTTAGGCTTTTCGAGAGCCCAGAAAGCAATCACAGTCCCAACTTGGTTTAATGGAGTTGGGGAAAGGAGAGGAGGGCTCGAAAAGGAGGTTGTGGGGTGAAGAAATCGGTCTATCGAGAAGGATCAGTGGCACCTCAAGAGGAGGAGGAGCAGAGCTCCCACCCCCCCACCTACGCTTCCGACTCAATTTCACGCTCCCCTAAGGACGCGAAATCTCTCTTCCTCCCTTCCTTCTTAGCGGCGGAGAGACCGAAATAGGCGCCGTATCCATCCATTCCATGCCTCCCTCGCTCCGGAAAGCAGTCCGGGGCCCCTCTTACATCCCATTACGACACCCACAGGTCTCCGACCCGCTCTGCCCTCCCTAAAATCCCAGGTTCTGACCAGTTTAGGGTGGAAGTAGAGGAGCCAAAAACGTAAAGCTTTACTGGGATTCGGTGACTATTCATGTGTTTTCATTTCCGTGATTCGTGTCTCCATACGCACGGGGATAGGTATCCGATGCTTCCCTCGTGCAGAATCCATTTGGCCTTTAGATTTCTACTTTGGGTGGAAAGAATACTTATAAACAATATATCAATAACTACATCAAGGTATTTAATCGGTCAACGTTTAGTTTCGGAGCTTGTCTTTGAATTTATATGTGCGCGTGCCACACCTTTGATTAGATCTGCATTTAACTTAGAACACTAATAAGATGTTATACATTATGCTATATTAATTAAATAACGTTATGATTTCATTTCCACTTCATCCGTTCTCTGAGATTGTTTGTTCAGAGGGACTGCTCCCGAGTTTAACTAGCAATTCACAAGTCATGGGGGGAGGGGGTTTAAACTGCCCATCAAGGTGATTTCTCGTGTACCTGGGGGTCTGTTGTATGTAAATGGTAATAACTTGAATTGCCACTCTTTTCTGTGCTTATTAAGTGATATTTCAGTATTTATTTATAATGTTAACCTAGCTTTGCTTCCAGAAAAATGGTGTGACAGAATAAACATGAGGGGCTCTGTACAAACAAAGTTCCTCTTGCCGGGCTATAGTGGAAAAAGCTGAGACAGCTATTTTGGGATGTTCTACCTGGGACTACTTAAAGCGTATGAAGTTAGGTCTAACCCGTCTTTCGGTGAACGCAGTTATGGAGCGGTAGTTAACTCATTTCTGAGTTGTGCGCGGAGAAGAATGAGCGTGGTGGCGCTTATGAATGTGTGGAAGGTACCTAGAGAAATGGGGCACCGAAGGAGCTTGTTGCGCCTGTGGTGATGGGGCAAGTGAGGAGTAAAAGGGAGAGGTGGTGGAAATGGGATATGAGAGCCGGGGGAGGAGGAGGGAGAGAGAGAGAGAGAGAGAGAGAAAGAAAGAGAGAGAGAGAGGGAGAGAGGTATGGGGCGCTCCAGGGGATGGAGAGGGGGAAGGGGGAGGCGGAGGCGATGGAGGTGCCGGCGTTGGGAAGCACTTAAAACGGAGTTAGGGAATGGTGGGCAGTCGAGGGGGGGGGTCGAGTTAGTGTGTGTGCGTGTGTGTGTAGTAAAGCAGGGGAGTGGGGATGGGGAGGAGATGTGGGTAGGGTGTGCAGGGTGAGGGAGTTGAATCGAGGCGCTTTTCCGGTAGTAAAGGGTCAGGCAATGGGAGCAGGGGGTATCTCTTTCTCCTCTTCCTCCATCTACCCACCCCGACGCATTCCAAATATCCATCTATCTCCCTCCTGGTGCCGCCTCCAGCCCCCCTCACTTTTCATCCACCCCCTTCCCACCCTTGTATGGAGGTATGCATGCGTGTAATCATCGAATATGGGTTCCGATGTTTTGAAGGGCGCTTATTTGATGGGCTCGGCTGCAATGCGATGCCACCCACCACAACCTTTCTCACCTCTCATTCCCTCTCCACCTCTTCCCCAATTGCGTCTCCGACTCCCCTTTCTCCAAGCTACACAATTCCAATCGTCCTCTCATCGCGTGAGGTTGAAATAAACGGCCCTAAGGTCCGTAATGAAGACGCGTCCGTGGGTCTGCCGTGAGGGTGGAGGCGCTGCTGCTATGTGCCCCCGGTCTCTTTTGTTTTCAACGCCCCTCTTACCCCTCTATTATTTCGCGGGCCACACCCGAGGGCTGGAGGCTTCCCGTAGATGCACGTCGAATCACAGCGTAGAAATCTGTCTTTGGTTTTTGACATGACCTAATATAGTAACCCCTTTTTTAATCTAGTCCCGGAGAGACTTACGCCAGTTTTCATTCAGTTGCCGATTGATGACTCACTATCTCTGGTGCAGTAACGTTTGAAGATTGGATAAAATGGTATTTTCCGAGATTTTTTACAATAACAGCATTATTGATGAAAATACAGGCTTCTCTTCATGTGAAAAAACACAGATTGCTGAGAATCCCTTTTATTTTTCAAGATCGGTAAACACTTCCACAAGAATATCATGGTATGCACGTATAATTTTAGTCTTTCATATCCAGAGCCAATGAGGACCATATAAGTTAAGCTAAATACTCGTATCGTTCAAATTATTAAATGGAACGGTTAAATCTTTACCGAATTAATGAATATTGACGGAGAGATTTTTGAATTCCTCTACTTATGGGAGCCATACCTAATCGTCGATATAAATATTTTAAATTCTTTTAGGCAAAGGTTCATTGGTTGGTTAGCAGATCACAAAATAAGACAACTTTACGTGAAGAACGTGACGGAAAACTTTTGGCCCCACTGTTAAATTTGAAGTTTTGAAAAATGGCTCAATAAGTGTTTAAAATTAAATATTTCTAGAAATCTGTGTCGTAACTTAGAAAAGGCAGCACTTAAACGCTTTAATTTAGATGATTTTCTTAGTGGAATTAATTTTTACGAAACTTGAAAAGGTCGTCATAAAAATGTAAGGTGGGCTTATTGACGAGCTGATTATCGAATACTATCTTAAAACCATTTATCTTCCAAGCCCTTTGCTCCGAATGTGCATTTGTCATAAAATATTCTACATGCTGAAAATGAAACTCAATATTGTGACCAGAGTAGTGATCATTGAAAAGGGCAACCACAAAAATAGTGTTAATATCATACGTTTTGGAAAGGGGTACCAATACCAGATATATCGTTTTGAAATGTAAAACCTACTCATTTGACCAGGTCATTTGACTCGTGCTGGGTAAGCATTTTGCTCTTCCAGTTAAGTTGTCGCATTCTATGGAAGGGAGAAGTAAAAAACCAAGGAAAATGTTCTATAAGGAAAAAAATGGCATAAGAGCACAAATTACTTCGTATATATTTCCATTTTGCGAAAGAATTTTGACATAGTTTCACAAGCATGATAATGAACCTACTGATTTCTATAAACAATAAATTTTGGAAAAAAATAGTTATCTTGAATCATTTGAAATGAATATTTTTGACCTCATAACTGCAATTCAGTAAGTAAAATAATGTTTTGTTATATCACCACTCTATATTGCTTGCAATCTTGTTGCTTAATTTATTGTAAATTCATTTGTTGAGGTTAGTAACTTTCAAATTAGTAAATTTCAAGCAGGAGCACACTAAAAAACCATTAACGCTATAATTCATCCCTAGGTATAGAGATATTATCTATTTAAGTACGTGTGAAATGCGAAAGTCTCATTCTAGCTGAAATCTTATCAACGGAATGACCTGCCTTGGGCACAAAATTTAATTTATGAAGGCGATGCAAGTTTCCATTATGGGGAGCTAATCAGTCACCAAATCCATGCAAGTATTCAGGACACGATGGAAATAGAGCGACGGGATTAAAGATGTGACGGGGAGATCTTTTTTGAGAGGAGGACAGGAGGAGCGGCTAAGGGAAGCGGGACGAGGAAGGCAAGGTATAAGGAGAAGAAGAGTGGGAGTGAGGGAGATAGGAGAGGAAACGGAGGTTAAACACGAAACGCCTTTTATAATGGAGTGCCAGCACCGCTCTTGACATTCCAATCCCTTCAGGTTTTTATCAGTTGATGAGAAGAAGTCGATTCCAAGGACCAACCACGCCCAGAAACAAAGGCAAGAAGGGACGCGGGGGAAAGTGGGAGGGAAAGGACCCTCGGGGTCAGACACCAGAGGCAATAATTGTGATTGGAGGAACGGACTCTGACCAATCCACTGCCTCTTGAATATTAAATAAAGCTCCGAAACACACACTATCCCCTCGAGGGCCAAGACCGATGAAGAATTAATTAGATCTAATCTATGGAGAAAGTGTTCGGCAAAGGTGGTGAACTTAATTTTAAGAATTGATCGGTCTGAAAGGCTAATGAATCCCTCTAAACAAGGACATTAATCGTTCTAATTATACCAGGAGCTCAATATTTTGCAATAAGTAACATTTACCTTGGAAGATTTGATTTGTTCAAATTATTCCAATATCCTCCCTGGTAAGAGCTATAGTCCTCTATAGTCCCCTCAATAGCTTAAACATTAAAACTGCCACAGTTATTCAGGTACTGACTGGTCTTAAAATTTGTTAATATAATCTCTTTATTACGTAAGGGCGTGATTAAAACTAGAACCATTCATTTAGGCAAAAGCCTGCTATAAACTCTTAAGTATGTCGTTCTATTACTCTGTGTATCACCCTTTCTTTCAAAAACACGCCGCCACCACGATCGTGTCATGATATCCCATTGCTTCAAGCCCATCTTGATTCTATTCCTTTCCGTAAGGGAAGTAGTGGGAGAGCATTGTAAACGGACTATAAGCCGTACCGTATATTCGCCCTAAATGTGCAGAGTAGGACGGGTTAAGCGTGTCCCAGTTGTGTGTTAGTGGCCCTTAAATTTCATGGATGGGGTCCCCCTCCGAAAGCGGCTCGGGAAAATGGTGCGTGCCGTCCCCGCTCGGAACGCGCCAAGTTGGTCGCCGTGGAGGCGGAGCTTAAGCGGGTGAGCTCCGGCGGTCGTTGAGTGGCGGGCCGTGTGCGAGGCGGGCGGGGCCTTAACGCCGCCCTCTCCGCGCCGTCGCTCGGGAACGCTCGGCCCGGTCGAGGTGGGGGAAGCCGAGGCTTCGGCTTGCGCTCTCTCGGCCACTCCCACCCGCGGCGGCCGCCATCTGATGATGCCCGTTTCGGCGCCACTCTTAGGGACACGATTTCTTCGCTTCCGTTGCGTTTAGTTCATTTTATCATCACTTAATTGAAGTAATGTGAGGTTATCAATCGTACAATTTGATAAAAGACATGAAAATCACGCATAACGTAACAAGATAGTGAAGTTGCCAGCAACCATCGCATCTTGAAAGTTTTGTTTGCTCTAAAAGACGGTGGTTGAACGCTCCGCTTTTTAATCCAAAGTTAATAAACATTTTTTAAATGTGTACATTCTTTACCCTGGATAATCTCCCTATTATTATCAAGGTTGACTGGTGCATTCCAGATAATTATCAAAGTACATGATGCATCAAAAAGTAATCATTGAGGATTTATTTTATTAAAATGGAGAACCCTTGAAACCTTTTTCGTAGAGACAGAAAAAAAATATGCCGTAAGTTTGAAATCGTTATGAACTTTTGAGGGAAATAATTTTTTACTGGGTTAACCAATGAGTAAAAATATGTTGAACCAAAAATATATCATAAAAGGAATGGAATTAGGATTTACCTAGTTATTTTAGACGGAGTAAATTAAATAATGAGTTTTTCTTCTAATTTGTTACCCAATTTTACGTGGAATAAAATTGATAAGGTATGTGTGACTACAAAACATACAGTAAATATGAGTGAGCTAAAAGATTGTTGCGACTTTGCTTGTTATTTGTCCTCATCGTCGCAGTAAAATACCATTTTATTTTATTAATAAGCTACAAAAAACTTTTTAATTGAATGTTACTCCAAATTATCTCTGTATCACTCGTGACCGTATAAAATGAGAATCGAAAATTATATTTAATAAAGGTTTCCTTAGTAAAGGTGAGTTATTTTTTGCATCATTTAATGCAGGCAAGAAGTATTTTAAAAACTGGTAACCAACAATTTAATTGACGTGCAAAACGTCATTTATCCGAGTACGTATAGTGCTAAATTGTAATAGAAGTAATACAGATGCTTAGATACTTAATATAGAAAAGTATTTGATTTTAATAAATTAATCGAGAGCTTTTACCTTCATTCCAGTTTAGGAATATACTTGTAATTATGCTATTAATGTGACTACGGCAGTAGAAGGTCAATATATTTTACGGTTATTCAATAAGTCTTGTAAAAAAGTTTTTATGACTGTTTATTTTTAGTCAACATCAATATTTTGTAGTTGCATTGATAAAAGGAAATAATTCGATATATTGAAATTGGAAATTTTCCTTATAGTGAGAGAAATATTATGCTTTGGTATTTTTGTCAACAAATGTCCAGTAGCTGATATGACATTTCCGACTCATACCGTTGTTGGTATCTATATCTGTTTTCCAGTGTTTGTTATTTTAACGAATAATTAACGAAATCAATCGATTAGCAATCTCTTTCGTAATTTTGCGTAATAAACATATTCCTTTTGCTAGATGCCTACTTTTTATCAATTAATGTTAATCTTCTGTAGAATTTTTAGCGTTTAAAACATGGAATTTTAGAATTTTAATAACAGATATATTTCTCTAATTTCTAATAACAAAAATGCATTTTGCAATGATTTCGTCCAAATTTTATCTTTTAACTGGTGTAAATATCCATGAAACTAACAGAAATTCGAAAAACGCACGGCTCTTTGGCTTATTTATTGCAATGAAGAAAATATGATAACCCCTTAAGTATATCGATTTTACTACCGGGAGAAAATAGTTCAGTCTTCAACACGGCGTACGAAACTTTTTACTCTGTATGTCTTCTTCAATATTTAATCATAGTAGAACTACGACTAAGATCAGAACCTATGGTAATAGAAAACCTTTGAAGCGGCTGACATTCTTTTTGCGAAGAAATCTTATTTGCTTTAGATATTATAAAGGTTAGAGTACATAAAAATCTGTGACAGGTGTCCTTTGGAATCTGCAGGATTTTACGCAAAATACATACGGGCGAATAATGGCTCAGTACGATAGATGTTTCAGGAAGTCTCCTCGTGGCGCTTATTATTAACATTGTTATGGTAGTGAGAGAATGCAAGGACTTTACTAGCATTTCATTACTTATATCGTTTGATATAGCCCGTTACATTATTCAGATATTTGTATACTCATTTTTGGAACAATTCAATTATATGTACGCTTACTAAATGATAAAAATATATCACTCAATAGAAATATATTATAGAAGTATTTTAAGTATCGAAAATTTCTTTTATTGAGCTTATTCTTTCGAATGCAACAGGGCATGAAATACTTGCTATGTGCATTGAATCATCGAAGATTTATTATCATAACGGAAACGTTTCAATTGCCGAAATATTTTATACATATAGTTTTTCTGGAAGTCCTAACCCTATTATATTTTTTAAATTTAAAAATACATTATAGATACCTATTCATTCACTCTAAATAAATATCAGCGGATCTCTAATAATCACTCTTCGGCTTGATCCTTAATTTTGATGGTGTCTAGTGGATGAGTATCGACGATCAAATTCATTTGCGTGAATCGACTGAATGGAAATAATTTCCAATATCAACCAAAAACTAGTTAGAGCAATGAAATTCCCTTAAATTAATATACGAATATTTACAGTGGTATGCTTCTTGGGCAAAGCTAATTTAATATTCAGTAAAGCGATCGGGTACTAAAACGGTCTCACCAATGAAATAACTTAGATAAATACTTATTTCGAGCATTTATTTTATTTCAGCGAAACATTTTTATAAGCACATTTATAGATACGCACGTGTAGGTATAAAAATGAAAATAAATGGACATAATAATTCCGGGTAAGATATTACAATATATAATGTCCATCTGGCTCCACTCAACTCTAAAGACTTTTGCAATGCATGTGATCTTTACTAAGGATTTTATATCAAAGAGAAAACCATAGAATACATTACATTGTAAACTCAGTTTTTTTTTTCATTTTTCTTTTATCAATTTTTGTAATAGTACCCGCTGCTATACGCTACCCTACTTTGAAATAATGAAAGTTAAAATGGTAACTTACGTGCTTCAAACAACCCTCTCCATTTTATATTTGAGAATATCTAATTATAAAATTGTTTATATTCTCTAGTCTTATAAGATGAGAAAACGGTAAGCGGATATATTTTTAAAAAATAGTTCATATTTTTTTACAATTAATAAAAGATTAGTAAGTGTGATCTTACCTATCTACGCTACTTTATCGTTTATATTCCATGGTGATGGGCATATTTATTGATTTTTTCGCAAAATTTTTATTCGGCAAACGACTAATTACTGAATTATTAATTTAAATGAACACGGATTAACGTTTTGCATTTTTTAAACCAAACTAATTAGAAAAGACATTTTTAACTTTTGAAAGAGATACCATGAAAGAAAACTCAAATAATTGACGCATCAACTAGGTAGATAATTGTTGACTTAATTACATACCGAATATTATCTCTTTTCATTGATAACTAAGCAATGCTATCTTCTCTCCCCTTCAGTGCATTTATTTATTATTCACATGATATTTAAGGAAATCGCTGACTCTGCCTGCTCTGTAGAACTAAAACAGATAAATTCATATGATTATACTCTCACTTACTTGCTATTAAAATAGTTTTGAAAGAAGGCGCTATAATTCAATCTAATACTTAGGCCACAAAACAATTACCAGTAAGGATGACGTAGAAATGAATTATTTGTGTTGAATGACCTTGCATGAATATTCGTAAAAAGAGAAAAAAATTGACAGCTAGGTAAATAAAAATATTGGATAGGATTAACGTTTTTAAAGAACCCATTGCGGGAAAATTAAACTCAGACCTTAACAGAAAATATTCAAAACGCTTATTGGTCGTCACGTTTAGCATCAAATTTTATGCAATAGGTAATAAGTACAAAGCCAACTTAATGCATTGTCTTTAAATACATTTGAGCATATGCACTTCATTTCCACAAAAAACTGAAACTCTGACAACGAATAACGTTACTATTACTTACACCGACGATAGTCTTTCTCCTAAAAATCAATAACGATCAATCATCACCTTAGGGTAATCGTTCCGAATTATATTATTTATCCAACACGCCTCTTCACAACACTTCCTCTGAACATACTTCCTTCTGAACTTTGCAGAGCAGAGCAATGCCGCTTGCCGTAACAGAAATATTAGTTTATCGAATATATCGGCGGGGAAGCGAAACAAACACAATCCGTAGCATCACAATGGTGTAGTGTAACATATAAATGGAATTTTGACGACTATTAACAGTAATTTTATCACATTTTCACTATAAGAACCCACACGGTGATTACCTGGTTACATTGAGCTCCAAAAAATCTAAAGGAATGCACTGCACACTGCTTAAAACGATAACTTTTTCGGGGAGTAGTAATGGCGGCTGCAATGGCGGTCACCGACGCTACCCGAGCCAAGTCGGTCGGCCTCGACCCCGAGAGAAGAGAGGGGCGGGGGCTGGCGGGGAGGGCGGATGGATCAGGAGGGAGAGAATGGGGGAAGTGCATGGGGAGAGGAAAAGAGAGACGGAGCCATGATAGGATGTTGTGCTGGGGAAAGAAAGAGAAGTATGTAATTTCTTCCTCGCTCTAGGTACGACGGGTGACTACGTGTCCGTCTTCCCGACCAACTCATTCCTACACTTCATTCCTCTCCCGCCTTTATCATACTAGCAAAGAAAAGGAGATGTAAACCTACGGTAGAGAAAGCTCTCGCTTTTTTTAAGGAATACCCTTTCTTGAAGATATCGTTCCGTTTTAACCTCACCCTTTCCTCAAAGAGTCTTTTTCATCGCCGCCGCCGCCATTCCTTTCACTCATCTATCCATCTGGCCGAAAAAGAACACATCACTTGGGAGAGGGAATCTTACTGTCCTCCTATCATTCGAGCCGAGGAAAGGGGATCGAGGAGGAGAGAGAGGAAAGAATCTTTTTATCTCTTTGCTTTGGGAGTTTGGGGTGGAATTTTTTCTCCTCCCCCCCCCTCCACGCGCTCTCTACCGTAATAATACAATAGAGTGAAAAAATGCGACCAGGGAATCGCGAGCGTTTCTGGCCGGAGAGAAAGAGAGAGAAAGAAGTAGTATCCCTTCAGAAGTTTTGAGATGAAAAAACTCGAGACTCACTATATTATTCCCACACGCACTGCCTCTCTTTCTCTCCTACCTTCCCCTCTCTCACCCGCTCACTCTCTTTCCCTTTCACCCTGCAAAACCCCGCCCCATGTTCTTTCATTCTCTTCCCATTCCCATCTGTCTTAAACAAACTTCATCCTGCCCCGCTAGGAAGAAGATTTCCCTTCAATGTCTCTCTTTCTCTCTGTCTATCCATCCAAGTCAGTCACTCACGCATGCTAGCTTTTTCAAGACTGTTGGCACGCAGGGAAAGAGGGGAGAGAGAGGCCTGCTGGCTACTTTACTCCCATCCTCATTCCTCTCTCTCTTCCTCTGCTTCTCCCTCTCTCCGCTTTCCCATCGCATCCTCCTCGACCGCATGGAATGCCTGTCGGTTGGAGGGAGAGTGAAGGAGAGAGTGAAGGAGAGAGGGACGACGAGAGAGTTGCTTGCCTCGCCAAGATGGCGGACACGGCGGCATGGGTCGATACACTACCACAGCCGTCTCGCCTCGCTCCTGGCCTTTCCCTCCCCGCCACCACCCGCTCGCTCTCCATCCTCCCGCTCCCGTCTCCCTCGCTCCCGCAGACCGACCGACCTGCACCCTCCAGGCCTCTCCTCCTCAATGCTCTCTCTTTCTATTTCGGCCGAACGGAACATCCGCGCGTCGGACCTCATACTCCCGCATGCAAATCATACTCGAGCGCATAGGCACCACCCCTAAGCTATAACTTCGGTGGTGCGGTGGAGGTGTGGATGATCTTGCTCGCATCGGAATCAAAGTGGGAAGTCAATGGTTATCGACCGTCTTGGGAATTGATGAGTCAAATTCTACTTTCTCCCTTGAAGTATTGGATTCCTAGGTTTTCGACTACATCCATATAAACTATGAGGCTGTGCGGAAATGAGCCTATGGACCTAAGTCTCTATTTTTGAATTTTATGATATTGGTACAGACCTCTCGATTCACATGGATATTTAAATGAATGCTACTTATATTTGCAATTATTTTTCTCCAAAACGATTTAATTGACTTCATGCCTATAAAAGGTGGGTTAGGGTAAATAGTTAATTTCCTAAAAGCACCATTTTCTGATTGTATTTCACCTAATGGCTGCCGAAAATATCACAATTCTTTGCACCTAAAAATATGTCTTTTAGGAAGCTTAACTGTTTTTTCGTTTCAATGTTTGGGTTCGTTATAATACTATATAATTATACTAAACGAGTTAACACACTAACACACTGTTCGTGGCTTCAAGTCACGTTTTAGGTATGTGCTTGGTATTTTCATAAGATGACTGCTGTCAATTGGTATTTATAGTGTGAAACTTCTCCAAGCGTGAGAATATCGAAGACACGTGATGTTTTTGAAATACTTGAGAGATGAACTTAATACCTGCAGCTACTCCGCATTATGACCTGATAAGAGTTACGTTTCCCTCTCTCGGTCAAGAGAGACTTTGCCTTGTCCGGGTTGTCTCTTTCAATCCAACTCTTCATCCCCACTAAATATTTCAAGTAGGAGTCGTAAAAGGGGTCCGAGAATCTATCTACATTTTAAACTCCCCTTTATACATCCATCTTCTCTTGCAACAAAGTTAATCGATGAAGGAAGCACATGTCTAATTACTTCTCTCAGTGAAGACTAATGCGTTTTTATGCATGAATGAACACCCTTATAGTGCATCACACACTTCACAGCTTTCACGTCGAACGCACTAGCTTGGACGCACTTCTATTCACTCGAGCACTCCCTGGTGAGATATTTTCCACGGATAAAAACTATAGGAACACTCGAGGATAACTTGAAGAGCGAAGATCTTTCGTCGTGTTACCATCGCACTGTTTCTAAGCACACTATTTAGTCGGGCCACCGATTGCCACTTGGCGCAAACGTTCCTAACTCCTCCAACGTCTTCGCACTTCTGACGAGAAACTCTCCTCCAACAATGGGCTTGGGGAGAAAAAGCGAGAGAGGCAAATTTCTCTCTCCTTTAACATTCCAAAGGTGCAACAATTTTTTTCCCTCCTTTTCAAGGAGTTGTAAAGTGAGGAGAAAGTGCGCCTCCTATCCTCCTCCCTAGTTTTTTCTTCTCTTTCTCCCCCTTTACTCCACCATCCTCCCGTCCTCCAGCGGGAGAGAAATGCGGGGGTGTATGGGATGGCTGACCTTCCAAGAAACGCGTTAAAAAAAGGTGGGTGGGTGAAAGTAAAAAAACTTACCTTCCAGCAGGTCCCTCTCCTCCGCCCGCCAGTGTTTGTCACCCCGCGGCGAACAGCTTTCTCTTTTTTTGCCGATCTCTTTTTACCGACGACGTGTTTTTTCTTTCTCTTCTGTTGACCCCTGACCACCTCTCTCCCTCTTTCTCGCTCTCGCACATCCATGAACGTGGTCAAAACGCAAACAAGCACATCTTTCACTCGCACATTGAAAACATTTCACGGACACCTTTTTTTAAACAAAAGCTTTCACCTTCCTTCCATCACGGAAAAGAACCATTGCGAACGGACGCGGAAGATACTTTCCTCGGTTCTAAAACACGATCAGTGGACATTTCCACATCCCCCAAAAACCATTCCCTGGGCTCCCCACGACCGTTTCCGTCGTTTACAGGGATTTAATGGAGGGATTGTACAAGCGAAACACCAGGCTTGTTAGATTGAAAATAAAAATGGGAAACGAACGGAAGACGCGATGAAAATCCCGTCGCCGGCATTTCCGCCACCGCGATATTTCTCGCCCGCGCGAGAGCATGGTGCCCCTCATGGAGCGCACAGGGCGTAAGGTTCGGCACAGCACTGACTAAAAAACTGTGCTTCGGTTGCGAAAACACCGATGGTGACCAATCCAATTGCTCCATCCGAAGCATCCGAGAACGCAAGTTTGGGTAAAAAAGCGGGGGTGAAAAAAAAGAGCTATGGGTGCGGTGTGCTTTATGGAGGGGGGTATGGGTCTTGTTTCTACAACGTGCGGCTTTGTTGTCATTCTTTGCGGTCGGCATACTCGTCCCCTCGACGCACCATCCACTCCTTCCTGCCCCTTTCCTTGCGTCCTCCTCCCGCTTCCTTGCTTGGGAGACGAAGATAATGCAGGGCCCCAAGACCCCTTAATTGCCTCAAGTCTTTTATTGCCCATTTCTCGAGCTCATCTCAAGCCTGTCAAGCTTCGAACTTCGCCCTCCGCTCCACCACCCCCAAGAAAAGTATGAGCCCGGAGCGTTTCTTCTGCCGAAGTTACGCCATGCCTCTCCTCAATTATGCCCGTACAGTCCTTTGGCTTCCTCGCGAAAAAAATATAATTTACAACCCCTCATGTATGCTTGTCGAGGTTTCCTTCTCAACCCTTGAGACTTGCACCACCCAATAGGTTATGAAGGGCCAAGAAGGGTTTCCGTGCTTCAAGCCATTCCAAGCTTTTCCCCGAAGTGAAAAAATATCCACTTTTTTTAGTAGTACGTCCATTTATTGAACGTCTTTGTGCTGAGAACCGAGGTTGTTTGGAAGGTCAAGGATAAAAGCATCCCTTTCCAAAACTGGGGTTCTTTCTTGAGAAAAGTAAGGAACGGATGCATTTCCAATGAGGAGGAACACAAGCAACTACCCTTCTCCTCTAACCCCCGGGTAGTTTCCTTGGACGACGGAATACTCTTTGGCCCCCAACTAGCCATGTGTTTCAGAGGAAAGTTTTTTCTACGTTTTCCTCATACTATTCTTGCCTATAACCATTTGAGTTAGCAAAATACATCTATTAAATGAATCCCGTTGCTGATTTACAACACGTAGCTTGTACTATTGTCCTTCAAATTCTCCTTATACTCCCTTCCGTCAACCCCTTTCTTATTGTTCCCAAGTTCCAAAAGATGGTTCAAGACGCCGTCAGTTGGTGGAATAGCGTACGGGTTGCGCAAATTGGAGTGGAGCAATGGCATGGGAGAAATCAAGATTCGCGACAGTATCGCGGAAGGCAATAATAGTTGCGAGAATTGATCGTGCACACCTATTACTATAGAGATCCAGGTTTTATTTGGATTCAACGGAGGGATATGGCAGTTAGCGTATTCAGTAATGAGGAAAAGATAATTGGAAAGGAATACGCAGGAGATTTAAAGGAATGAATTGGAAGGATGAAATAAGGTAGATTAAAACTCCTATTAGATGAACTTATCGCCGCTTTTTACCTCACTCTTAGCGCATTCTCTCGCCATATTTTCACTGAAAAATGTTTTGCCATATTGGCGGTGTCATTTTGCAGCACACTTGCGAACATTTTTTTGTAAGCATTTTATTAGAAATAGCCGAAACTATGTATTGTACATATACTTATATATTTTTTGTAGACAGAAGGAAATCATCCTGACATTATAATTCGTTTGTCTATTGTATGTAACTAAGTATATATGTCGATATTAATCTTAAGTTTATGATAATACAATATTTTAATCCCTACATCTATAATATTTCTACTATATAATTTTATTGCTTTATTATAATAATAATAAGCTAGCTTGACCAAACTATTTTCTAAGATAATCCAGGCTCAATAGAGTGAGGGTATCTTAATGTAATGATTGGGTTAATATAGATATAAATTCAGGATTTAATCGTCAGAATAACGCTCTAACTTCGCAAAGTCCGCCTCGATTATGAATATTCAGGATGTTAGTTTTATACAAAAACTAACAATTTCGATATGAAAGTATTTGCTTTGTCTTTTGTATCATAGGCATTTCAATACCCATTGTCTTTTTTTACTGCGTCGGAAAATTATAGGGTCAACTGTACAAATATAGCGTATTTTAGAGAGGTTTATTATAAATCTATCACTCCTTTAATGATATAAAACAAACAAATCATTCAAAGAAACTGCGGGGATGATGCGACAGTCATTGTTGTCTGATTCATCCGCTATTGCACATGACAATGCAATTATTTCAAAGTTTAGGCTAATGGTTTTCGACACTTCGAAGCTGTTGCGTTGTAAAAAGTTCTTGCCTAATACATCGGATACCTTATTTGTAATTAAATATTGGTGAATAATAATTTATTTTTATTTATATCAGTATTAGTGGAGATCGTTACATTTTATTGAATTAGTTTTAATTATTTTCAGATTATACTTAAAGTTAACAGCCATGATTACGAAAATCAAACTATTGACATTTCATCCTGAAATATTAGGTCAAACTGCTGACATCACTTATATGATTAATTTTATTTACCCATACTGACCGTTTTAGAAGTATTTATCTCATAAAATGAACCATATTTAAAGAAGGATTATGGTAAAAAGAGTTTTGATAGAGGGATTATATTTTGATGTCTCAGAAATGGGTTATCACACTTTACTAAAATAGACAGAAATTTCAAAGACTTGCTGAATTCCGTAACCTATTAAGTACACTTTAAGAAGAGTGAAATCATGACAAATGGAAATAATTACTTCTTTATTTTACCGTAGAATATAAAAAAGAAGTAACAGAGTTTCATGTAACATTTTCTTTCTCTGAAAACCTCGAAGGTGTTTGTCTTCTTATATTTGGTTTAATGGAGATAGAATATTTATGTATTGGAGCTGACTTATTATTTGCTCCTGAAAAGCTATCGATTTACGAGTAGCTGGTTCAACAAGGCAAGTGTTGATTACTTGAAGCTGACCTCATTATGAAATATATACTTCCTATCTCCTTGGAAGGAGTTTCATTTCTTGAGTAACTCGTTTGTTATTTCATAAATCAGCGACTTCGGTGAAATCTTGAACCATTCTCCCGTCTATATGATGTCCTCTCCCCTGATCATGCCCGATTTCTTTTCCACATCTCGGGGCTCTATTTACATATCGGAATTGAAGAGAAGAGTCTTCAACGATGGGGGAGGGAGAACGAGACCTCATCTCTCCCGACCCCGCCGAGAAGAGGTCGCCGTGCCCAGTGACATAACTCTTTTTCTATCGGCATCTCCACACCACATCCGCCGACATTCCAATTCCACCCGTGAGAGGGAGGCCCTCCTCCATCCCTCCATGCCAGCAGGCGCCCTCCCCACCCGAGCAATGTGCCAATCCCCAGCACGAGGAGTCAATGAGCTGGTCTCTTTCGTTACCGGAGTATGGCTTTGGATTAGAACCAGGACCGTTATTCCAAAATATCATCACGCTCATTTCTTTCTTCGCTTAAAAAACTGGAAAAAGTTGGCTTAGGATAGTTAAGAGTTACTACTCTCCTTATGCATGAACCAAAATCGGTACATAAGGATGAAAGTAGATGAAATAATTCTACTAGCTCCTAATTCCTCGGAGCGTAAGTAATTGAAATTGATATATAGTTATCTAGTGTCCCCCAATGTATTTATTGAAGCAAATATCGGAAAAAGATATGTCAGGACATGAGCTAGATTATGAAAAAAACTACTTATCTAGTATATTGATTGAAGAAACTTTTTATTAATATTTTTAGTCTCATTCCCATAACGCATGTAAAGAAGGGTTGCATTGCGAAACTAAACTTCCCAAAACTTCTATTAAGAGATCTTTTTGGTTGTCTTGAAGCTTAAAATAATCATTGGATGTAGCATTTGTAACTGCTATTTGTTATCGCGTTGTTCTTGGCTAATGATCGATGACCACGGATTACATTCAAAATTCATCACCAGACATCCGTTCCCACGTTGCTCCAGACCAAATGTTCAGTCTGGAGTAGGAATACTTTCCACATTTTCATTACTTTCCTGGAGAAATAATGAATATTTTCTGTGATTAGCCCCACAGACATAAAGCTTAACATTTTATAATTGTCTAGAAAATTTTTGGATTCTACTTATTTTAGGTGAGTGGGTCCGCTGTAAAAGAAACTAAATGTCTGGGGTGTAGTTCATAAAATTCTCCTCGCTACAAAATGATTATCCTAAATCTATTTAGATTGAAATGATATGAATATAAACGAATCCATCATTGCACACTCTGCTATTTTGTGTCTCCTTCACGATTGAAAATTGGTCCTTTTTCTGTGGAGCGTCTGACTAAAATATTGATTTGAGGAACAGAGAAGGAACATTCATACTTATACCGTGTATAAAAGAATTTGGTTTTTCTGTAACACTGCTAATTACTAACAGTTGATAAAATTCTCAATAAATATGCCTTTTAAGTCATGCATTTTAAATTTATTTTTATTGCAATTACTTTTTACTCTCATGTCATCCCAATGCATTTCTTTGAAGAGAAGAATCTCCTCTTACAATATTTCAGGAGTCATTATAAAGAGTTTTTGGCTCCTTACTCTTAGAAAAGAATTAATTACAGTTAGAATGAACTCATTAGGAGAGTGGTGGGAAGTTCTGAAAATGACTTCCGAGTAAGGTGCGGAATTACAGTAAAAAATCAACCATCATCAGGGTTTAAATCAAGCTCTTGTGTCAGCAGGGTGACGTGACCATTGCACAAATCCCATCCCCCAGTTTAGCGTGGGTGGATGGGTGGTCGATCGAGGAGGAATCGCGAAGACTGCGACGGAGAGGGAGTCTTGGAATAGTGTGTGTGTGTGAGAGAGAGAGTGAGAAAGAGAAGAAAAGAGGCGGGTGGTCAAGAAAAAGGCTTTCGCTTCTGCAAGAGGAGGGTGGCCATCGTGGCTGGGCGGCTCACGACTCGGCTTCACCCGACCCGACCACCTCAGTCGCCTCCCTCGAGCCTTCCTTCGCCTTCAACGCCGCCGCCGTTTGCCTCGCCTGCCTCCGCCGCTCGCCGCGTACCCTCCACCGGCTGTCTGGAAAGCTGCTGGTCCCCCGGAGCCCCGCTCCCCTGTGACCGGCCCTGCCATCCGCTCATAGGTAAAATCGTGTACCTCGGTCTCCCCTCGGCTTCTAGTCCCACCTGCAATTAGACAGGGGAGGGGTGGATTTGGATGATACAGCCACAGATGGCGGCCGAATCACACCTCCCTCAGGGAGGAACGCGCTCACCCGTTCTCCCGCTCACGGATGTCAAGAGCCAAGCCCAGTGTTGGACCATGCGTCCCCGTGGAGAGTTACGGCCGTTGCTGTAACCTAACGCGCAGGGGGGGCCAACATTTAGCAGTAATGCCGCCTCCCTTTCCGAATAGTTTCAAGCGATTTCGCAGGATTGACCCTTGGCGGGGGGCGGACGCATCGCGAGTCTTTGCGGAGGTTCGAGGAGAATTGGGGCGGGAGTTGTCTCCGTGAGTTGTCGGGTACACAGAAGCAAGGTCAGTAGGTTCTATGTATGCGGACGGGATGACGATATGTCAGGGGAGAATCGCGTCGTTTAAGGTGGCCCTTAGGCGGCAGTAGCCCCTTGAAAAGAGCGTGAGTATTGCGGTCGGCTTGTTTTTCGGTCGGCACCGTTTTCGGCTCGGTCTTCGTGGACTCTGCGATGGTGATTTCTGACCACATATTGCCTCCGTTTGCTCCACCACCTTCCCCTTCTCCCCCTGAATCTCTTCTCGAGAATGTCCCACCACCTCTCAACCTTCCAACCTCCCTCGCTCCTCTCCACATATCTCCCTCCCTCCCGAACGCATCCCAGCCTTCCCTCTCCAACCGCCTTCCAAGGGAGACCGGATGACCGGTTAGTCGGACTTCTCTTCTAAACCCCCTTACCCGCAGCCCCCTCCACCGCCCCCTTGCACTCACCACCTCACACATGGCGAAATCTTCCTCTGCCCCGTCCTCCCACCCGCTTTCTTTCCTTTCCATCCGCAATCTCCAGGAAGCACTAAAAGGCAAGAGCGGGCGTTGGTGTCCTTTCGGGGGTCTCCTTCCTCCCCCCTTTGCGTCTCCGACGCATCATCCTTTTGCTCTCCTATAACTTTCTTTATCTCCAGCATCCCCCGCAAAACATTATCAGTCCTTTAGCTTCCTTTTTCCCTTCCTCATTCTTCTCTTCCTCTTTCCGTCTCATTGTGAATGAAAGGGGACCCTTTTGAGGAGGTGGTGGCAAAGGAGAAGAGAATGAGAGGGTGAGTTCTGGAGTGTGAGGGGCGGGAGAATTTTGCCGGAAGAGCGGTCGAGGTGGAGAGGCTAAGAGGAGAAAGAGGATAGAAGGAATGAGTGAAAGAGTGAGGGAGAGAGAGAGAATTGGCCGAGGAAGGAAATAGCGACAAACAAAGGGCCGGGAGAAGGTTGGAAGCCGAGAAAGGAGGCAGGCTAGCCTAAAGAGGTGAGTGCCATGACCAGAAACCTGGTCCCATTTGTTTAAAACTATCACCTGCTTCAGAGAAGAGCTACATAGACATTAAGTCTAATTACCCTTCCACTGTATGTAATTTTTCCTTGACATTATGGCTGTAAAATTTGATTCTCCACTGAAAGTTCACTTTCTTAATTAGTACCATGTGTTAGATATATTTGATCAATTATTGATTATTTTTGTAAATAACTAGGCTGTTGAACTAACCTAAATTTAAGTATTGAATATTTCAATCTTAACCGGTAAAGCCTTCATGCCATATAATTAATTATCTAATTTTTCTTTCAAATCTGATTCTTTCACATTAAGGCCGTTTGAGGTTTCATAAAACCTCAAATCATGCGAGAATAAATTGATGGATACTTGACCTATACTCTCACCATGATATTTTTCTCATGGATGTACCTTAATCAGTTATTCTGCTGAGGAATGTTACAAAAACCAACGTTAAAACTGAATAGAAGGTTCCCTTTTAGTTTAAATATTCCTGACATTACCGGACATATTGATGATCCCTCTTCCAACGCTCCATTCGAACAGCCAAACCACAAGATTTTAGTGCGTTCATCACCTGTACACAGAGGCCAGACGAGAGTATTTACGCCCGCCCGTTATTATTTTTCAGCACAATGACCGCGACGCATTTCCTGTAGGCGTTGAAAAAGAATCATTTTAATTGAAAACGTTCGCTCTCTCGAGTTTTTACTGCCGTGTGAATTCGTTGTTATTTGCAATTAGCCACATAGCAGCATTTCGACTGGGGAATATAAGTGAAGCATAATTTTTTGAGGGGGGGCGGGGATGATATTTTCACGGGATTCCTCCGCGAATAAAGGGGTCGTTTGTCTTTGTCACAGGCGCGTTTCGTTTCTGTCTTTCCGCTCCAACAATGCATTGGAATGCAGGGGGCCCACTCTTGGCGTCACCAACGTTTCGAAATGGCGGCCGGGCGCCATGTTCCAGAGGCACAAAAAGGGATTTCCCTTTCCCCCCTTGCGCCCCCCCACACTGCCTCTCGGAGGTCTTCCCTCCCACCATCACTAGTCACTTCGCCCCCATTCCATCTTCCTCTCTCCCTATCGATATCTCTTTCCTCCTTCCTCTACCTATCTTTCTCCATGCCATCCTCCGACCTCTTCCACCTTCCTCTCTCCTGAGCCTCCCTCCGCTCCAGCCTCCACCTCCTTCCTTCACAAACACAGTCCACAAAACTTCTTCCCTCCTCCTTTTCGCTTCTCCCGAAAAACCTCTTCCTCTTATTCTCCCCAACCACCTTCCCCTGAAATCTTTTCCCTCTCATCCCTTCTCTCTTTCTCCCTCCCTCTCATCTCGCTCTCCCGCTCCCATTCTCTCCCTCTTTCGCTGTCTTGGTATTGATTCGTGGCCGCTCCTTTTGGCTGTAAGGGGCTCCCCTCCCCCCGGCAATGGGAGGAGTGAGAAAGGAAGGTGAGTGTGCCGTGGATGGGGGGTGAATGAGGGTGGGAAGGATGGGCCGGGTGAGGAATGGGCGGAACGGTGCGGGGGTTGCGGAGAGGTGCGGACGGGGGGTACGGAGAGGTACGGGAGTGCGGATGGGAGCCGAGAGAGGAAGGCAGTCTCCTCCGCCGCTCCGAGGACGAAGTGACGAGGGAGATAGGGGAAAGCAGGAGGGTCTGAGCGATGTGAGGAAGCGATGGATTGCATAGAGGAACGTAAAGGTGTGCGGAATTGTGGGGTTGGACAGCCTACGGCCCAATGGTTTGGCGAGGAAAGTTTTATCCCAAAATTACGCTCTCCGTGTCTGTTGGGATATTTTCATAATTATTATAAACGTAATTTTTTACTGAAAATGTGTGTACATTATTTTACCGTGGATCAGCCAATCGACGGTAACACCAAAAATATTTTATGCTAATGACACCGATACATATATACTAAAATATCGATTGCCTTCAAATTAAAATGAGTTTTAATTTTTTTTGGGCATACAGTATAACAAATTTTGGGCCTGTAATTTTAGTGTAATTTTGGCATTAAATTAAATTCTATTGAAATCAAATCCACACATTAATATAATTGCTTCAATTGAAATAATAAGAAAGGATATTTACTTTGAAACAATTTCCTAAGCAAAATACCTTTATAGAACTTGTCCAAGCAAGAGCAATATTATATGCATATTTTCATCTATCCTATGCTCTGTGAGCAGTTACTTGAGGATGTGGTAGGGAAATCCTGGTTACTTGGGCATGTATGTGGAAGAGAAATTTAGTGTCGATAGATTAGATGTGCTCCTAGATGGAGGAAAAGGTTACATATGTTTCATCGCAGTTGCATGCAAAAATATGTTGACATTCCCTTCGTTGAGTAATATAATGTTACCTTTATGTTGACAGAATCTAACAAAGTTCGTAAAATTTCTCAATTTATTTAAAAATGCGATACGTGTTTTGGCGTTGAAATGTCAGAACACGTGAAAAACATTTTACGTTATATCTTTTGTTTATATAAATATGTATTTTCTCAAGGTAATTCTTCCAAAGCAAGAACATTTTTTTTGTTAGTATTTGAGACCTGATACGTTAAACTTCGTTGAAAGACTCAGTTTTTAGGATTAAAATACGGAATAAGTCATCTTGCTGAACGACTTGCCTTGCATGGAACCTGGTATGTCTTTGACGACATAATTGGTTGATAACTCAAATAAATAATATTATTATCTACTACAACACAGTAACTGGTTATCCTAATCACCATAAAGTATGGTTCAAAGTTTCGTAACTTCCTATATCCTATGGAAGGAGACTCTCAAATTTTAGTGAGACTAATTTGGGCTTCATCGCTCAAAAATATCATGTGTTATAATTAAAATTGCAGGAGTGTGCAAATTCAAAAAATATTATTTACCTAAATATATAATAAGTGAAAATGTTTCACTCATTGCTGTATGCAATGTATTTATAACTAATGTTTAGTTTTAGTGAAAATGCTCAATGTAATTTTTTCTAGTTGGTATTCTAGAAACTAGGGATGTCAATAACAGCCATTAGAATTTGTATTATTGTAATAAACATATACACGCACCCATTACCACAAGAAAACTTTTTCCTGTGCACTCATAAATTTAAACGGATGAATTCATAAAATGAATTGGCATTAACAGAGGATCTCCTTAAAATTAATGTACAACATTTACCTTACTAAGAAGAGAATGCCGGAATATGCTCCTCCTTTGTTATCTCAGACAAGATTGCCATGCGTGGCATGTTCGATACAGCTTAGCAATATTCGAAATAAGAAAATCACTTTTGGATACCCAAGTCAATGCAAATTTGGAAATAAATCAATAGTCTTGTATTCAACTTACGTTAAATTACGAGGTCTAAATCGGCGATTACCCTAAATAAATATGCATAGACAAATTTCTCCGTCTAAAATATAAATGATGAAAACGTTTATTTTACGAAAAAATATTCTGTTTATGACATTATTATTGTTTATATTTATTTTTTCATAGGAATATACGTATTTGCCATCGCAACACTCTTGCGAACTTATCGTGAAAAATATGGATAAAAAATTGAGTTTCGCGTCTCCACCTATAGAGACCTTGCATTGAATTTACTTTACCTATTCTTGTGCGGCTTTCGATCAGCGAAAAACCACATATCCAAATCCCAATTATACTTTATACTGTTCACTCTACCGTAGCTTGACATGTTACGCTTAATATTCACATGATTGGATAACCTCTACATACCTTTTGTTCCATTTGTAATTTAGACGCCAAATTTATCCACCATAGGCTGAAGGGCAAGAAGTTGTTCGGCAAGTGAAACCGTTGCATAGGTATTTGAATTATATAAAACTTGAAAAGTAGACACACAGGGTGGAATTTCAAAATATTTTACCCAAATTTAATTGTGCACGTATTTTGATGTAAGGGTTGTCAATCTCTATCATTAGGTCCTTTAATTGATAATTTCAACAAAAAATGGCACAAAAAATATATTTAGCACCCGATATGATGTATTTCAATTTTATTTAGGTTACTAAATTTAAAAAATATTTCCTCGAACTCAAATCTAAATTGAATTCAACAAATTAATTTCGGGTCCTCCTTGAAGGATTAATAGATAACTGCATTCCTTAGGATTAACTGAACTCACAATAATATAATACTCAGTAGTTTTTATTATAAATTTTACTGCTAGGTTAAAAATTGATGCTTATGAAGAAAAATGCATTGTGTATATTATTGAACCTCTTCTAAAATTTTACGATTTTTAATTACTTCCTACACACTACCTATCCCATTATTACCCAAAAAGACCCTAGGTATTACTGAAACTTCGTAAACACAAGTACTTATTATAAGACTATTGGCTCTAGCGCGTTGTAGCGCGATTTAGACGGTTCTTTAGCTTGAAACAGTTTCGGAAGTCTCACCACTCCGTGTTTAGAGCTTATTTCATGGGTTACTAAATGTTAATGAAGCAGTGGGTGGGCTGTACGAGGTTCCCTTCATTTTAAAAAAAGGGTGACAATGGGCGTAGTGTCATTTACAAAACGAGAGGGAAATTTAGGGCTTAGATTGTTTATAGCGAGAAAGCCAGGGGGAGCAGGGAACTTGCTTGAATAAAATTGCGCCCAAGCCTAATGCCGAAGCAGAAGGAGCAGCAGAAGGGACGGTCTACAGCGAGAGGACCCCGGTGACTTGGTAGTCATGCTCCCGGGGAAAGAAATGGGAAATGTGGCGGTTGAGCTGGCGACCGAGGTAGGGGGAGGGAGCGCTGGATGCCAAGAGATATATTGACAATGGCCTTAATAGAATTCGTAATGCATGCCGGAGGGTCTTGGCGTATGATGCCGCCACGCACAGACTCCGTGAAGAGGAATGAGACGGGCAGGACGGCGGACTCCTTGTCATGATGTTGCTCGCCGGATCTTTTGTTTTCTTTCCACTCCCATGCCTCCTTTTCTTTGTCCTCCGCTCCCAATTCCTCCTTATTCCCTACTTTCCTCTCCCCTCCTCTCTGGCCTATTCTCATTAATCAGGTCAGCATTATCCCCCTCCCGCCTCTTCCTCGTTCCGCACGGCTCCGCCTCCCAGACGACTTGTAAATTGTCTCGAAAGCAGCATGGTTGGCGATAATAAGCCAGAAAAAAATATTAAAACTCATGTAATCCGAGAGGGAAAGAAAATGCAAAGCGCTCATTGAAAACTGTATGGGAAAACTGGCCGAAATGGAGTAGAGGTGTGGGGAAACGGAGCGGCCGAAGTACGTGAGTGACCCTGGATGCAAAGAGGGCTTTGAACATTCGGTCACTCAGGTGAACGTGAAAAACTGGAGCATTGATCTAAAATAGTTTTTTCCGTCAGTTTGTGGAAAATATAAACGAAAATATCCAACGAATATAACCAATGGGAAAAATATTGGAGATTCATTTAAAGAGGGAGAAAAAGCGGCAATCCAACTGAGTGCGAGAAGGGTAGGATGAAAGGGGAAATTACAGTAAACCGGTAATTTGGTTGAAGGACCGGTGATAAATGGTGATGGCTTAGGTAGCCATACGCATAGGGCCGGAGCTTTGTTGTTACAGTATCCGACCTCAAGGATCAATTTACTTCATATGATAGTGTTTGCAATTATAATCAGTCTCATTTGGTGCAATGATCAATTCTTTCGCCAAACCACGAAAGTATAGAATGCCTTTCATCTCTTGGTATACGCATTTATGTTGTTAGTTTTAAAAGTGTTTTATTGAAATTTAAACCAGAAAGAATTAAAATAGTTGATTTAGTTATTAATCTATTAATCAAAAAATATTTGGTTACAATTCAACGGTTTTAAATCGAAATACTCCTCATCATTGATTTAGTCAATGATTTTATCCTGTACTTCTTCTCGTTGGATTTTTATTGTAATTTTTCCTAGATTACCACTATCTCAAGAAGAGCCGAATACATATCATGTACGTAATGCTCTAATTGAACGTTTGCTTACAATTTTTGCATTTTGTTTGTTACGTTCTCATTTAATCCATCAGTTTGATATTCATTACACGTCTTCAATGCCTACCATTACTGAAAATGTCTAAGTTTTAGTTTTCCTGGTTTTCCGAAGTTTCACCTGTCGGGTAAATTGATATCTACAAAACATTATAATATGAAATACTTGAGTTTACTGTGAGCATTAAGGACATTTGTTTTCATTTGTGTTTATTTTTCTGTTGAAAAATATTGCTAGAACATACAGTTTTTGATGAATTCATATTTCGGCGCTTATTCAACTTCTTACATTTTATTAATATATTTGTGGCCGGGGATGAATTCCACCTATTATGAATCTAATTTTCTGTAGACAATTGGCATTTAACCTTTATTTTTACTTTCATTGATCAATTACTTTTTTATTTCTTCATCTTGCCGAGTCCTTCATATACTTTAATCGTGCAGAAATGCCCTGAAAGCATCTTGATTGTGTTTTACATTCTATGCCATCCGAAAAAAGAAAAATTTGTAAATTTACCCTCTGTATCTCTTTATTCACATAATGCGTTATTTTTCTTTCGGATTTGATTTCCTATTAGCATAGAAAAAACAGCGTTTACGAGGGATGTTTATTGAATTCCACTTTCTTTATTTATGTCAACATCCGTTTTCTATCTACAGCGTTTATTCTCCATCTCGAATAATGAAAAATAAATTGATCAATCAAAGGGAATGTTGTCAATCAGTTATTTAATTTTTTAATCCCCTCACATTACAAAGTCGAAAAACGTAAAAATACTCTTTTTGTGGCTTTATTGTTTGGAATCGTCCAAGGTAGGCCAAGGCATTGACCGCGGCTAAATGGCGCAACGTAGCAGTTTTTGATGAGGCGAGGAGTGGGTTTAGATGCGCGCGCGAATTTTGTGTGAAGCAAAGGTGAATGGGATTCATAGGTGTGCTGGAAGAATAAAAGAGGTCAGTTGAAGGAATTTTAGGCGAGGTAAAGTGCGTTGGAGAATAAAGGAAGGAAACTATCTTTTGCTCGTTTTTGGTGGTAGTCGATGCCAGTGTGCGTAAGATAGAGGAAACGAGGAAGTAGGGGGGGGGCAAGGGTTCAGTGAGGAATGGAGAGGATCGTGGGCCCGACGGGGGAGCTTAAAAAGGGAGGTGGGAAGGGGACTGGGTACGGGAGCTTCGGTGGGGCAGGCGAAGGGGTCGAAAGGCGCTAAAGGGATGCAAGAGGTGGAGCCGCCGGGATGAAAGGGCAAAGGGTAGGTAAAGAGGATGGAAGGGGATGTGCAGGAAGGACTTTTCCCTTCCCACCCTTCACCAGCCCATCCCTACCTCTAACCATCCCACCCCCCCACCTCACTTCCCCCTCTCTATCCCGGGTTAGAGTGGGCCTCTGCGTGTGTAATAATGCCTTGGGGCTTATACGGTGACACGAGGGCCGCGGGACGGAGGAATTTGTAAGCTCTTTAAATCACGGAAACAAAAGCGGCGGGGGGGATGGGATAGGGGTTGTTCCAGAGCGGAGAGGAGGAAGGGCATGCGACGGGATGAAATGAGAAGTGCAGGCCGGGGAAATGGGTGGAGGAAAAGGGGTGAGGATAGCGGGAGGAGAAGAAAGGGATTGGGTTAGGGGGTGACTGCGAGGGGGTGGGGTCGGTATTTGGCGCTAGCTAATGAAGTTAATGGGAAATGAGGGAGCTCGCTCTCTCTGGGCCGGGAGAGGGCTCGCGTGTGTGGGGGGAAGGAGGGGAGAGAGGACCATGAGGGGGGCGCAGGGGCACGGGGACGGGATTGCGCGGCGAGGGATGGAAATGGGAAAGTAAAACTCACCGCGCAATCATGACGTTAAGGCTGCTAAGTTCGGGTGCCGCCGGGAGGGCGCTGGGGGTTTTACAAGGGGATCGAGATGGAGTGGAATGTTTATTTACCGAATGTTTTCCGTTCCTTCTCCTCTCCCTCTCTCACTCTATCCCCCATTCTACTCCCAAGTCTTAGCATGTAGTAAGAATATCTAAGATGATACCGTAATTATCTCCGGTAAAGTCTCCCAAAGATTTTAGTTTTTATTTGTTTTTATTTTTTGAATAAGTCAACTCAAGAGTTGATTAACAAGCTTTAGACAATCGTGGAATAACTCTTTTCAGAATAAACTCGATGGTTTCAGGCTTCACTTTGTGGAAATCCATTCTAATAAATCAAACGAGAGATGGTACTTTTTTCCACACTTTATTTTACAAGTCGACCGGTTTCGTCGCATAGGCACCTGATGATGTCGCCTATGCGACGAAACCGGTCGACTTGTAAAATAAAGTGTGGAAAAAAGTACCATCTCTCGTTTGATTTATCTTTTCAGAATGTTTTTCCCTCAAAATCTCTAAAATTGTGTTAAAAGGCAAGTTCTTGACCAAATGCCGTCGAAGCTCGTGGGCTAATTCTTTCATGGGTACATTTTAGTCTTCACTTCACTCAGAAAAATTTGAGATGCTTTGACATTTTCCATTATTTTTGGGTTTAGCGTCACTATAAGTCTATTCGAATCGTTGTCCTGACGTAACACCTGCTAATGTTTTAGCTCTGATACACTCGCCAAAGCATGGCGATAAGTACTGTTGGACAAAGGCGGTTTTCCATTGCAATAGGAAATCACGTTTTGCATTTCCATGCACAATAACTTACGGAGTATGGTGTAAAGCATTGGTTGGGTGAGGGAGGGTCGGCCCGGGGGGGGCGGGGCGTGGTTATGTCCCGATGTCCAAGCGCGGGGAAGGAGGAAGTGGTTTTTGGTGGCGTGCGGGGTTTTTGCATAAAATAGGGTTTTGCGGGGTCAGGTTTTTGGTCGGGTTGAATCCGCAGGAGCAAGAGTCACAATTTTCGGAGACATATCACCGTAAAATGGAGGACGGCCCAAACTGTGTTCCCCTTGCGGGTCAGACATAAAATAGAACGAGCGGATGGTCCTAGGTTTGAAGAGGTTATTTGCGATTCAGGGTCTGGCTGCGGTAAGAGTATGAGAGCTGAGAGATTAATGGTAAGAGATTAGACTGTCTCGCTGAATTTATCTGGCCTCGCTTCATTGCGCAATAACCAAATCTTAATTTCTTGTTAAGACATCGTTTAGGAAGCTTTCAGTATTTTACCGTGAAGTTGTGGTGGAAAATATTTTATTTCAGCAAAGGCTTTCCCTTACTTACGTATACTCTTTGTGTGTATAAATTAATTATAAAAAAGCGCGACAAATTAGTCAAAAATTTAAGATATAAACAAAAATCAAATAAATAATGTCACAAAATATCTTCAGCCAAAATTTAGGGTACCCACGCTGGTTTTTGGTCGTGACAGTTCTCATTACGTGAGCAATAGTTTTCTAAGTTTGCTTAGTTTACTCTATCGTTTTTCCCATTCAGTTGGTCCCTTTTAAAAATATTCTTGTGCTGGAAAATTAATAAATTGTTTTGTATATGTCTGAAAAGATTTTCCTATGAACATTTTAACCCAACTTTGCAACATGAAAATCATTCAGTTGCATTTCTTTCTAGTATGTACTCAGTTACTTTGAAATCTTCTGATTCAAACAGATATCGACTGCCTTTTATTCTCTTGAATAAGGCGGTGTCAACCTTTTCTTGAATTTTAGGAAACGTCCGCTGAAGATGAATGATTACTTAATGCGGAAAAAACATCCTAATCTCATCCGGGGACAATAATCCTTGAAGATTTTCAAGGCACGGTCTCCTGATAATTGCGGCTCCCAGGTGAGAGATAGCGAAGCCATCGGAAAACTAAGGTTCGGAAATGAAGGCGGAAGAGGCGTATCCATGAATTCCGTCGTACACCTCTTTTTTTCTGCTCACCCCGGAGTGTTGGTTCGACGAGCGAGTGGCGGGAGGTGGCGTAGGAGAATGGAGAGATGAGGAGAAGAGCCACCCCAGGGTGTGAGGGTTGCGGAAGGGAACAAAACGGCGTGAAACACGGCTAGATGGCATTTACCGATGAGAGGGTGGGGGTCAAACCTTCCCAATGACCCCCCGGCAACTCGAGCGAACAATCGCTGCCGGGGCAGCGTCATAAACTCGCGTTGAGAAACTGCGACAAAACGACGCATGGGGGCGTGAAAAAAGTACTCCCCTGAACTCCATCATTGGCCGACAAAACCCGTGAGGTTTATCACCTCTTCCATTGTGTCTATCCTTCACTCTCCCACCACTCTCCCTCAGGACCTCCCCTCTCCCCCGGCCAAGGCACCTCTTCCCGCCCACTGCTCCCTTCTAAAACCCCCGAAAACACCCCTCTAGGCGCCGCAGAAATGAGTTTTTATTTACTTTGGCCGAGTCAGTCCTTTTCCCCAACACCAACCAAGCGGCGGGCCGGCCACTGCTGCTGCCTGGTCCACGATTGCTCTTCCGCCCCACTCCGAATCCGGTCCGCCGCCCCCGTCCATCTCCCCTCCTACCCGCCCCACCCCTCTTTCATTCCGCCCCCACGACCGAACCCCGCCTCCCCGCCCCCACCTTTACCCGCTAACTTCCGCCCCCACTTGACCCTTCCCCCCATTAACTCCCGCCCTCTCCAACCCCAGTCATCGATCGGAAGAGCGACGTTCGAAATTCGAAGCAACGCTTTGCCGCCTCAGTTGTGACCTCTCCCCCTCTTCCCGTCCTACCCTCTCTCGCGCACTCTCTATCCATTGTCTCCCTCCCGTTTCACTTTTGCAGCCCTTGAATACGCTTCGATCAGTTCTCCCGTTTTCATTCCGACTTCCCCTTGCCGGGGAAAACAAGCAGTCCGACCGGGGAAATACTTTTGCGCACTTATGTATCGTTTAATGCATGTTATTGGCTTTTAGTTGCTTTCCATTACACCTCTCCTAATTAATGAGCGCTTTCGCCAAAAGGCTGCTTTCAAGGAAATGTCATCTAGTATTTTCTAGGATAACGTCTGCTTGCCAGCGGAACTGAGAATAATGTCTTTCAATGTCCCTTGTTATTAAAAATTAATCCAAATCCAAATATTGACCTTTCAATCAACAATAATTATTTTTTGGTTTGTCTTATCAACAAAACAAGTTCATCAAAAGTATTTTTTTCCACTTTCATCCGCGTTCTTTTGCATATTGTTCCATAATTTTTCTCTGATGCTGTAATTTCTCATTTAAATAATGGCGTTAGGAGAATGCATTTTCAGTCAATTAAAATGAACTTTTCTGGCAACATTTTAGATGTACCAGGTAAAATTATTTCAGAATTTTGGTGCCAAACTTTCTGTTTTCCTTGGAGTTTGCAAAAGGATTATTCACGTTAGGTCTCTATACTCCAATAATTTTGGCTTCCTGCTTCACTAAATATGTCATGCATCGATATTTTACGTATGTTATAATTCTTCTTCACAGCATAGTCATCAACAGAACCACCTTTTCTTGCCTTGATCTTAAGTTAGTTATTTATTCTCAAAACTTTACTATTTTTGCATTTCATTAACTGTTTTAGCTAAATACTTGCTAGTGTTACGTCCAAAAATTTTCCTGATTAGGCTCATAAAGAAAAAAGGTAAGTTTTTGGGCATACTTGACAATAGTTCATTAAATCCTTCAGAGTTGCACGCAGTGAGAATATGGAGTTTTGAGGAAATCAATAGGTGTGATGAAAACTCTAGGTGTTATAAAAAGGCGCATTGCTACTTCACACTCAGCTAACATTCACACAGTCATTCAAATCTTCTGTACGTTAGTATGTTTAATACCCTTAGTGATTGTAGCACTTTTCTCATTCCGTCTACCACTCTGGGCTGCTGCAAGGAGGTAAACAAGGTAATGTCAAAACACATACATCAGTTAATTTCGATTTTCCATTAAATAACTCGCTTTTTCGAGGACATTTTTTCCGAAAGACTACTAAACATGTCAAAGTCTACGTTTTTATATAATATTTATAAAAATAATTGCATTAGTGTTATTAATGTTCTCGAATACACAAAGGTCATTAAATCCATTATTATAGCTAAAATTAGTATTGATCCTATATTTAAATTGAATATTGTTTGGATTTTTAATGCACACCATTGGTATACATGGATGAATTATTTTCTCTTCGGAGCCCTTAAAACCCTTTCATTTTATTAATGTCTGTGTTTGTACCCTTTGAAAATTTTATTTGTGATTCTCTCTCTAAAAACTATCTGTGACTCTACTAGCATAACATTTGTAGTATTTACTAAAAGTAAGTTCATATTCTCAATCTCTGAGGCCCATATGACTCCAGGTCTCATCTCAATAATAGAAGTGAATGCCAATGTCTTCGGCTACCTTTCTCCATTTTCACGCTGACCGAGTGAAACTATATTCTAGTGACAATTACTTTCACACTCCAATTGTGCTCCTCTTGACCTCCAACCTCGCATCCTCGACCCCCGGCCAACTCATCTATCCTCCCTACCGCAGTGCAATCTCCTGATTTTGGGAGTTCATTATCGACTCGGTTGCTGCTACGCGATTGGTTCTCACTCTCTCACTCTACCCCTCTCGGTCGCCAGCAAACAACGGGCGGAGAATATGTCAGTTGCGCGAGGAAGGGGGAATTAGGGAGGCAAGACCGAAGGTAGGAAGGGCAAAGCTTGTCATGGAATACCGCGGGGGAACACTATGGAATAAGAACGGGGACCTGGCGTAATTGCTTCGCTCAATAAAAGGTTTGTAGGGATTGTAAATGTTACCTCGAGGTTCTCTCTTTGTGCAAACACATCTTCCCAAGCGAAAACTTTCCTATATGATTATCATCATGGAGTATACAATTGCGGAGAGTTATCTTTAAGCTGAGATTATTTTGATGGTGTTGGTAATTGGTGGACTCAAGTTAGAAAATAACGTTGGCATTTACTTGCTCCTTTAAAGCGGAATTCATGGTAGATGCAGGTATTATATTTTTTTTTGTTTTTCCTCAATAGTTTAGTAATCGTAAGGTCTTCAGTGAATGATATAGGCGAGTATCTACCCTTTTTTTATATTTCTATGCACTCTTTTCCGTCTCGGGCAGCTAAAAAATATTGGTAGTAAGTTAAAAGAGAATCAAATGCACTGAAATAATAATCAATTTGAGGTTAAATAGGCATGAATGTACGCTTTTACAGGTATGTACTGTTTTAGCCAAATTGTGTAGAAAACTATCTTTGATTTACACAATATTTGAAAAAAGTAATTCTTATTGGTAAAGGAGTGACTGAAAGTACGTTGTGCTACTACTATGCATATGATATTTACAAAGGACTGTTATTTGATATATGAGAAAATGTGTCCTCTAGTTGGGCAGCCGTTTCGATCTCTGGCATTGAAAACCGTTGCAAGAGTGTTGGAAACGAATTGTAGTGGTAGCATGATTTTGGGGAAATTTTTCAATGAAATTTTGGAAAGAAGTTTTACAGGTTGGCCAGATATTACCGTAATTACGTACGTTGGTGCTAATAACCCTTCTCAAAAAACATGATAATTGATTGAAATTACGTAGATACCTGCAAAATATGCCCGTTTCACGAAGAATCAGCAAAAAGAAAGCGCCACGTTATATTTGAAGACCTTGGTTGGGAGACATCGGAGATAATAAGATTACATAGGCCATTTAAAATTTTAGAAAATTGCACATCTTTGAACTTCAACAAAGAGGCAAAGGGGAAATAATTCTAGCTCCGCATTGGTTGGCGAGTCCACAGTGAGAAATAATTTTAGAAAATTTAGAAGCTGATGCGATAGGAAATATAATTTACGGCAAATTTTGCTATTATGTGGCAATAATCATCTAAACTCTATTGCTAATTAAGTACTGACAACCTATCGACCCCTAAAACGAACCATTTTTCAGGCTTACCTGCGGGGTAAGCTGTAGATGTATTTTTCCAAAATGATTCTGTCGTGTAGAAACTCGCCGTTGGCATACGCTACAGTAAACACATGAGATGGAAAGTTCGACTCATGTGATTATCACGCAGTCTCGCAGACCAAACGTAGCGCGTCACTTCTCCGGCGTCGCCCGCGGTCCATGATCACATAAATCCCACACGCGGCACACTCTTCCCCTCGAAATCTACTCCCGCCTTCCGTTCGTCCCTCAGCCTATGCGTTCGCGGCATGGTGCGCCGCGGTTCCACTCCCAACTTTGGCGCGGATACCGAAACGTGCGCGCGTACCCGGGTCCGCGGGAGGGAGCGCGGAACGCACCCGCCTAATTGGTTCTAAAACTTTCCGGCACTTTTTCCCTCAATTTTTTTTACGAACATTTATGTCCCTCCCGCCAAGTCTACGCTCCCCATGTGGGGAAGCGATTGCCTCCTCCCTCTCGTCCCACCTGCCCCCTCTGCCCCTCACCGCCGAATATCTGGGAAAATATACCGCCGCCGCCGACGCCACCACCGAAAATCCGCCGACGCAATCCCATGACGCCACGGAGAGGACGAAAAAAAATTAGTTAATCATGGTGTGGCTTGCGCGGTTCCAGGGCAGTGGAATTATCGTGGCGTTGGGCGTGGATGCAGAGGGTGGGGATAGGGGGCTGGGGTATTAGGAGGAGATGGAGGAGGAATTTGGGCAGAGAGAGGTAGAATGAGTCCAGTGCTCGCGGACATATATAGACAGTCGCAACGAAACCATTACAGGTTTAGAAACGAAATAACTTTTTTTGTGGTAGTAAGCCAGAACAAATGGCGTTAGACACTCGAGAGACCTTGCGTATGAATGATTGCGGACTTTGGCCGCTTGATTTGTACACAACGCGGCAAAAGTGCGGCAGCCACGACGTCTCCGGCAAGGCATATTTAAAACCCATAATTTTCGGTTTAAAAAATATTTTTTTATTCAGAATTACCGATCGAAGAGTTTATTATGCCGTAATTGTTTATCACCCGCTAATTTGCGGGAAAAATTCCATTAGTGCACCATATTTCGTTGAGAAACTTTTTTAACGGCGACCAGTAATGGGTTTCAAATGCATTTTTAAGCATGGCGCAATTTTTAACCTTCGGAGGGAAAAAAATGTCGTGATTGCTTGTAAATTTGCTCGTCCAATGAAATTGCGTCCCAAATTCCACAGACAAATAATCAAATATTCATAACCCTAAGGACTGGGAAGACCAGCAAAAATCACAACCACATTAAAAATTGTCGTAAATTAGCATTTAATTTAAAAACCATCAAATTATTACTCTGGATTTTGTATTTAAAAAAGCAACCTCGATGGATACGTAGCTCATTTTACCAGGAAATAAAGTCATTAATATGGTTATATTACCTTTCACATTTAGATGGTATTACGATTGTTTTTATTTAATAACTGTTATACACTTTTTATTAAAATTTATTTTTTGTGGTAATTTTCTGGCTGTTTATAGGCTCTTGTTTTACTGGCGAGATATGTGAAGGATTTTCATATCACCCATGGAGCCGCTGCATTTTATGAATTTATTTGCGAACACAATGTTAAAATATTTCTAACTTTTATAATAATTAAGGTGTCCTATTTTTACCAGGATATCATCAATCATGACACTCGACTATAGCTTTAGTTGAATATGAATTGATAGTATGTAGCATTATACATAATTTTAGAGTAACAGATTACTTGATACGTTTTTTAAAAGCCAGTAATATTGATCTAATGTTGATTTAACGTTTGAGTTTCTTTTTTGCAATGAAATGGATGCTCAAATACCTCTTAAGTTATGACTACCTGTATATGATTTGAGAACTGATTAAATGGCCGATGAAATCACAAACGGCCAAACTCTATTCTTTGATAATAATTTACCACGGGGTCGTATGTTCACATATTTCATTTGGTAGTCTCTCTGATACAGCGACCATTAGATGAGATCAACAGCGCCGTTTTGGAATCCCAAATTTGGTCCCGTCCGCGGCTATTGAAGATTTGGTAGAAATTTACATTCTGTGCACCACCACGCAGTCTATAGTAATGAATCGGCCAATCAACGTTTATACACGCTGTGATCCCCTGAAATGATGACTATTATTGCCTCACGACGCCATCTCCTAACCACCGTCGCGTCTTTCCGAATGGAGTAGGGGAACATGAAGGAACTTAGCATGGAAATCTCGTGACAGCGATAAACTCCTTCGTCATAAAACGCCTTTCGCCCCTTTCCCCTCCTCCTTCTTCCGCCCCTTCTCCCTACTGCCTCACGCCCTTCTCCCTTCTTTCCCGGCTTCCCACTTTCCCTTTCCTCTTCCATCGCTGTCTTTCGCTCATCGCATCCCTGACCAACACACAATAAAGGGAGTCGTAAAAACAGTGGGTAGGATTCCCCGCTGAATATATTTTTTTCCGTTTTAACTCCTCGAAATTTTCGGTAGCGGTGATAATAGCAAAGGGATGGGGCGAGTAGTGCATAAAGCAAATGAATTTATCATTTCCCTTGGTGACGAACGGAGCTCTGGGATCGTTTTTTTATTCGTAGCGTCCCTCCCCCCTTTCACGAGGATACGCAGAGTTGTAGACGAAGTGAGCAGAAGAGGCGAGGGTGAAGGCGGGTGTTCATATCCTTCTGGCGACCATTGGAACCTCCCGTTCGCATCTCCCCTATCCCTATCCCTCGCCCCCTTCACTCTCAACCTGAATACAGCGTTATTCATTCCCCTCCCTATCGACTGCTTATTTTTGCGTCGCCCACGAGTAAGTTTATACGTACGTACGTATGTATGTATAGGATTTCGCCGTCGTACGGGGTCGTATTCCAATCCCCCTCCCGGATCGGCAAGCCATATAATTGAGGTCTAATAACCACTCCATCATCCTATAGGTTAACTTTATGGCACCGATGATTCCGGGAGTGGACGCAGCGGGTATCACGTTGGTGGTGGTGGTGGGTCCCAAGCGCGGTGGATGCCGCCGGTCGTTCGCTCCCCCCCGCCCCCCCTTCGGGTGGGAGAGGAGCGAGAGGGCTTTGGGAGGGTCGGAGCGAAATAGTGAGGGAAGGGGGAGATAGAGTTGGTGAGCTGGTGCGTATGATTTTATTGGTGCAGGAGAGCCATGCCTCACCGCCTCTCTCTACCTCTCTCTCGAGCACACACACGCCAAACGAACTCACCCTTCGGACCACCCGGTTAAAGGGGCCTAAATTGGCTTAGCTGACTCGGTTGGGGCCTCCAATCCTCAGTCGATGTGTGCGCAAGTGTGTGTGTGTGAGCGTGTGTGTGTGTGAGAGAGCGTGTGTGTGTGTGTGTGTGTGTGTGTGTGAGCGTGTGTGTTTTTGAGCGTGTGGGGGCGAATGCTCGCGTCTGGTTATATTGGCGAAGGGTTTCGATAGCTTTAGTATGTGGGGTCCTCAACGGGTGGACCGGGTGGGTGGGACTCGGTGATCGGAAGGCGGGATGGGGTCGAAAATTGCTGAAGCGAGGGGGCAGAAGGACGGTTCGTTATATCGATACGTCATCGGAAACGCTATCGATGTTGGGGGCATTCTTTTTTTTACTCTTCCGCAGAGAGGACGATAGAGAGAGGTAGAGAGAGAGAAAGAGAGAGACGGTTCGTCCCTTTCCCTTCTCCCTCTCAAACCCCAGAATATTTTTTCCATCGTTTTTATCGCTTCGTTATAATTGCCCCGAATATCGCTTACGCGTTGAGTTTTATTTTTGGCGAGATTAGGTTGGCAGCGGAGGGCGGTCAGTGGAAGGGGGTTGACAGTAGGCCGGGGTGGGAAGGAATACCTAAAGCGCTAGGTGTGAGAGAGTTAGAGACAATGTGAAGAGAGGTGGGGGTAGCTCCGAGGGGAACAATCAGAGGTGGACCGGCGAGAGGGGGAGCGAGTTTGGGTAGGGGGAGGCATTGATATGCGGCGCCAACCGCGGCACAGAGATCATGACCAACAGCGTCGGCGCCACGTATCCCTCCGCGGACGCGAACGGTTGGATAGGGAGGAGAGGAGGCGGGGAAGCGAGGACGACACACCGGGAACGGAGCTGGGGGATGCGGGGGATAGTAGGGAGGGACGTGGCTTGTGTGTGCGAGTGTTAGTGTGTGTGCGTGTGTGTCTGTGTGTGTGTGTGTGAGGGGGGTGATAAATAAGTTGCTGGGGTCCGCACACACGACAAATAACGAAATACGAGGCCGGAAAGGGGAATGCGGTTGGTCCCGACACGATATGGCGATGTGCCGTGCATGGGAGGGTGGGTTTTTGGGAGGAGGTGGGGAGAATGGTGGGTGGGACCGAGTGGGTGTTGGTGTGTTGGTTGGCCAGGGTTGTCGGGAATGAGAGGAGGAAGTAGTCGCCTGTATCGAGGGGGGGCAAGGGGAATGGGATGCACGGCGTGTGCATATGTGAGTGGGGGATCAGGGGGAGGGGGTGATTCGGTGGGATCTCCGCGGTGGGGAGCGGGCGCAAGGAGAGAGGTGGCCCCTCCGCGCGCACGTTCCTGGAGGGAGGTGGGATGCGGGAACTAAGCGCGGGAAAGGACGGCCGTCGGCGGCTGCGAGAGTCGTGCCGTGCCGCACCCGGACGCGTGGTTTGTGACCGTTCCCGGCCGTCGCAAATTCTCATATCGTAATTGTATCCACGTTGCAGGCAGGTGTGACGCCTCTGTGCGGAGAGGGCTATGTACAGAACCTCTCCCTTATTTCTCCCCATTCGACGAGCTCCTCTTGTCTCCCTCCCTCTCAATTCTTTCCATCCGCAGATACACTCCGTCCTCACCCACAGTTGCGCCTCCACCTCCCAAAACGGCACCACAATTAGCGCCACTTAAGTGGAGTGGGGCAATTACCTGCCTACCTCTGCGCCCAGGGGACCCACGCGGGATTCAATCTTTTTCGCCATTCTGCCTTTGTTTTATTTTTCGATTATGGCTTGGGAATCACTGTGGGGCGCCTGCGTGGGAAAATTGGTGGTTGAGCACAATGGAACCTCGAGATTAAAATAATTGCAAAAATCGGCCTCAACATTGTCCTGGCAGTGAATTCCTTATCGGCGGACCTCTGGGAGAGGAGTAGTTATTTCTTTTCTGGTTAAATTTTAGTCCATAAATGACTCTATGAAAGTTAAGGTAATTATTTAGTATACTACCATTGATAATATTTTGTAAAATTAATTATATCTTTACTGACTAAGTTATGGAACTTGGTTTTCATTTTATTGAATGTTTGATTGTCTCTTATTCCACCATATTATACTCTAGCATATAGGTATGTTTTTTGGTAAATGAATTACAATCGGACTCTAATAGCTTAAAAATAATTTATTCAAAATCCGGATGCTCAATTAGTAAATATATGAAACAGAAAAGCGCGGATTTTGACTCTGAAAAAATTAAAGTGAAAAATGATGCGTTCCCAGCGATATGAGTTTTACGAACTCTCTCGCCATTTACACATACCAACGGGAGGAACATTTATAATATTTAAGTGGAAGCATCATTCTCCACTCTAAATTTACGATACAATTCTTTATGATCATGCGCCAATTGCGGGATTGCACAAAATATATTTCCTTCGAAAATGAAAATCAATCATTGATGTCACCTTCACCTCCCTTATATTTTATTTCGAGATTGTAATGAAAGGAATAGGTATTTTTCCACATCTCTTGCAGTATTGAATCAGCAACTTTGGTGAATGAGTTTACTTAGCCGTGAAATTTCAAATTACCGCCCACCAGAATAAACTTGTGTCAATATTTTATTCTGCCTTTGGTGACTACTCCAATGGAAACGGAGGCTAACAGAACGGAAAGTTAAACATTTCCTATAGCCGGCGTCTCCTGTCTTATTTGTCTTCTCAGCGTCCCCGCACATTCCCAAAACTTTTCCCCTCCCCCCTCTAGCCGTGCCCCTCCCGCGGCTGGCCGTCCGGCTTCTCCCACATCCAGCGACAGCGAGGGAGGCCCGAAGCCTCCGCAATCTCATTGTATTAGCCCGTCATGGCAATCGTCCAAGAAGGAAATGAGGAGGCGAAGGAGACAGAAGGCGAGTGGGGAGGAGATGTTGGTTAGGGGACGGAAGGAAAATGATGTGGAAGGAGTTGGGTCTGGGGGTGAGGAAGACGTAAGCGTACGTGCGACTGTAAGTAGGGTTTGCACGCAAGGTGGGGACCTTCACAAGAAGGATTGTCGGGAGGAAGCGTTGGAGAGGGGGAGAGGGTGGCTGAGGGACGGGGAGGAGCCGGTCGGCCGGCTTGGTGTGCGTTGGTGTCCGCGACGCACTAAATTGGATGCTATCATGGAAGCATTGGGGGGATGGTGCGCGTAACTGTATTTGCTGCCCCACCCCTTCCATTCCCTCACTCACTTTTCCGTCCACATACACACACACACACACACACACACACTCTATCTCCCGAAAACCGTACACATCTCGGCTCCTATATCGATAAACACCCCTCTTTCCTCCTCCCCGGTCCCTCACTTCTAGAATCCTATAGCCCTTACCCTCTTCTCCTCCCCACAACAACCCTCCTGCGCTTGCTCTCCATCTCAGCGAAAACTTCCTTGCAATTACCCACTCGCCCTTAGCCCCCCTCACCCCCGATCCGAAAGTCATCCTCCGTACACCCACGCCACCGCCAAGAAGCGATTCCCTTCAATCCCACCAAAGCCCTATCGGTGCGACTGGGGGGGGGGGGTAGAGTAGGATAAGAAGAAGCGGAAGGGGAATGGGAGGAGGGCGGGTAGGAGTGGGAGGGTAGAAATGCGCGCCGGAGGACGGTTGAGGAAAATAGAAAGTTTGTCGAGCTCCCTTTTATCAACAACACGCTCTCTCGCACACAAACTCCATCGAAGGGACCTCTTCAAAGGACGTGGGGGACCCCAGAAGAAAAAGGGAAGTGGGCGGGACGGTACTCTGGAAAGAAGGGGAAAACGTATAAAACACATAAACCTCCTCTTCATTCCCTCTCTACATCTCTCTTCTCTTCTCTCTCCTCTCTATCTTTCTTTAGGCTGAGACAAGGGAGGAGAAATGGGGAGTGGAGATGTAATCAGGGAAGATAGAGACCGACAAACGATTTTATTTGGGGGAAATTGAGTGCCTCTACCACCCCTGTTCCGGTCATAACCTCCCTCTAAAACCTTCAAATGTGAAGCAAAAATGGTTAAAATATCTAATCAATTATGATTGACCCTGATGAACTCCCCGCTAAAATCAAAGGAAGTGGAACTACTAGGACCAATAGCGATGGATGCAATGAATAACCAGAGACAAGTTTGTTGTTACACTCTCTCCGCCCGGAAAAATAAATGTATATTCGTTAGTCGGTTGAGGTAGGGCTACTTCGGTGGAATGGCGGGTGACGAGCCTCTAGATTTGTGGAGTTTAGAGGGATATACGCTCGTGCAAGAGTGGAGTGGACTGAAAGACGGAGTGGGATATAGCAGGAGAAAGAGTCCACGGGTATTGAGGGAGTGCAGTTGGGAAAAGAGTTTGAGTCGGTTTGTTTCCGAGATAATGTACGACTTTCGGAATGGCGGGTGCGATAAAGGAGTTGCCGGTGAAGGAAAAGGGGTCTGGAGCGAAAGAGGCGGTGGGGTGAGGAAAGAGAGTAGTCCCAAGGTGGGAGGGGATCCAAAGGCAGAAACTTTCTTCCTCCCTTGGCCAAAGTCTTCTTCAGGCCCATATCCCACCCCTCCACATCTGTCTCTTTTTCTCTCACATCCCCCACCCCACATCTCCCTACCCAGCGCACAATGCTCCTCCAACCCCTACCATCCTGGTTCCCTCCCTGTCTTATTGAGAGGCATGTACGTGTCCCACCAACCTAATATCGTTCTTATTCGGGAGGCCGGATATTGGTTGGTTGACGTGGGGAAGGATGGTGGCTGGGAGGAGGGGAAGAGTAGTGGGGAAGGGAGGGAGGGACATACCATGCCGGTAGCACACACGGACCAGCTCAGTGGGTGGAGAGAGGGTAGGAGACGGAGGGTGGGGTGGGAGAGCTTGGATTCGCCCGGAGGCTGCGGGGAAGGAAGGAGGGTGAGGATGATTGGGGGTGGTCTTTCAGTGCGGGGGGTGGGGGTGGAAACGCAATTTTCGGTGGAAGGATGGTCCTGGAGGAAGAACTAAGGATAGGGACGTGACCGGTGGGGAGACGTCTGAGAGGAATGAAGTGAGGGGGAAGGTCTGGTAAGGTAAGGAGGGCGGACGAGGAGGCAGAGAGAGGGAATTTGCTATGATTTGCCTGGAGGGTGGAGCGGGAGAAATGGTCTGAAAAGGCGGTGTGGAGGAGGTATTGTGGGAGGCAGGGGTGAGGGGGTTTAAAGGTATGGCAAGCGGGAGAAATATGAGAGGAAGAAGAAATTGAAGAGGTTTATCATCATTTGGGATAAAGGACAGGCGGGACGGGGCGGGTTTCGGAGGGTGAATGTGGAAGGGGAAGAAGGGTGGGACTCCGGCTTTTATATGACGCACGGACTTCGGCATGGTTTTACCCACACTCTCACGCAAGGGCTCTTATCTCCGCCCCTCAAACCCCCAAACCCTCCCGTCGCTCCCACTTCGTGTGTCGCCTCCACGGGAATTCTTCCTCCCTCGTATACCATCATACCTACCGCACTGGAAACAGGCCGCCGACTTCGGAATGTGCACGACGGGACCGGTGCTTGCTCGAGTGCGAGAAGCTAAAGGCCTCGGAGACTTATTTCCATTCTTCCGACGGTTGACGGGCGCGAGCCGCACTCTTCTCGCTCCGTGTCACGCACGTCGCCGCCGGCGTCGCAAGGATCTCTCCCTTCCTCATCTACCTCTCAACCTACCTCCCCTTCTCTTCGGCTACCTTTTCCGTCACTCGAATCGCTCCCTTCTTTTCGTCCGGTTTACTCCTTGCCTCGCTTTGCTTCGTATTTCAATTTTTCCTCCCCCGGAGAACTTTAAACCTCCCTCACATTTTCAGTGATTTGTTTGTAAACAAATGTCCTCTCGTACAAGAACGATTGATTTGATCCTCCTTTACGATGAATTCTTCTCTTTTTCTCTCTCTTCCTCTCTGTGCCTTTCACTTTTTTTTCTATTTTTGGATCTCCAATCTCCTCGAAGTGGATTGAATGGGCTCCCCATGCGGAAATAAATTTTGGTCTTATTTCTTTCCCAAGGAATGGATTTGTTTTGCCTGAGTTTCTAAAGCACCTTCCAGAACGTTGAATAATTCAGCAGAGACATTCAGTTTCTGTGTCTAGAGTCAGTCATTATGGATGAGTTTCCAGCAATTTATTACAATGGAACGTATGATATGCGAATCAAGATGTGGCAATTGCACTTGAAATAACACAAAAATGGAGGAAGCACTTGTGCCTGTTATTTTCACCAGGAGATCAAAAATTAAGTAATGAGCAGCACTTTCTTTTTATTTGAAAAAATAAAAATCTGACTCTATAGATAGTTTCATTTGTTCTTTATTATCATTATACTCGTATCATTGTTCCATCAGGTAATCCTTTGCTCTCCTCTGCTCTATAACCACTGATGATTTTCCCATTTCTTCCATCTATTAATAATGTTAACTTTTTCCTTTCTTTGCATTCTTCTATCTACTGTTCCTTTTATCATACACATCATTTATAAACTCCTTTTCATTTGATTGAATATTCAGTTTTCTTTTCATTTTCTCTAAAAACCTATTCGCATTCTTTCTGAGCTTATCCTCCACCGAACTTTCTCAATCTTAACATTATGCAACCACTTGATTTTCTTCATTTTGCTTCAAACCCACTTCTCGAATTAATGTATTTATTATTTTCCATGATTTCATTTTACAAGTGGATTTTTAAAAGTTCACAAAATTAGTAATTATTGTCAACATATTTTGTATGCTTGGAGAATAAATATTTTTGAGCAAGTCTAAATGATGTTATAATTTTGACAACGGATAATTTTTACTCTGTAAATTCGAATAGGTTTTCTTCAAGTATTCTTTTCATTGTGATTGGGTATTTTCGTCAATTACAAGAGGTACGAATTTAAAATTGTTCCTTGTAGAAAGACATTTTATAATTATATTTATGAATAAGGAATAATGTAAAAATGAGAGTTTAACGGGGGTACTTGCCTACATGTTTGCATATTCTCGATCAATTGGAAATATTTCGTCCAGTTCATCAACGCAGAAGAGCTTGATTAACCTGATTTCATATATTTTACTTTTTCTGTGATTTAATATTCCACAAAACCATTGTGTATGCATATTATATTACACGTGATTAAAATACTGAGATCAGTCTCATATAAATGAAAATCTTGAATATGAAATATTCGTAATTCAAACGGCCAGGCGTAAAGAAAGGCTTACATAACATAGCTGTCGAAAATAAAATTACGCTGAATAAATACCTGTTACCGAAGTAAAACGTTAACAAGTGTAAGATGTTGTTTTTTTCTCAAGGATGAAGTAGAACTGTTAAATAAATGAATGGTATCAATGTGTGATATTCTTAATCATCGAAGCAAATGTTACAATTTCCTGCTGCCCATTTTAAATTAAGTTGCGGAGGTAGTTTTTCCTTTATTCTCCTTGTAGCTAATCTCTCAACGAATATTCTGCAGTCATAAGTTAGACGACTCACGTTATACGGCTCATTTCTCTGTCACGCTCTCGATTCCCATTTAAATAAATCCTTACCATGACGCTTAGCGTTTTCATCCGAGTGTGAACATGGGCGATTCTTTGCGAAATCGGCGCGCCGATGACCAACGACGTCTGCCGAGACCCAATGTAGAGACGCCGCTGCGCTTACCTTCGTCGAGTTTGCGGACGCGAAATATTTTCGCTGCTCGCCGTTCACGTATAGAGACATCGCATTCTGCCGCGGCGACGGAACCGGTTCCCCGAAACTCCATCCGTCTGAACCTGACTCTTCTCTCCCTCCGCAGCATCCCGCCGTGCCTCCATTTCGCTGCTCTCTGCCCCTACCACGCCTCTCATTCACCACCACCCTCTTTCCCGAATCTGACTCCACCATCCAATCCCTCCATCCAGAAAGAGTTACCGAATTCTCTAGCCCGAAAATCCCTTTCCTTCAACTCCAATTTTAGACTCTCTCCTTTCTGTGCGTTCTGTGTTTTCTTGTTTTTCAACCGTGGAGCAGCACTCAAACTTATCTCCCCCACAACAGTTCATCCCCAGACGTCGGATTGTCCTCCGCGTTTCCCCGCCATCAATGAGAGGGGACGCCCTTTCTTGCCAGTGCTGTCTCGCTCACCCACCAAGGATGTGTAGTCGTCCAAAGAAGGAGTTCCTCTTTCTCTGCTTTGATTGGTGAAATCCAGAATCGCAATTTGCTACGTCTCCTCTCATAGACTTTAGTTGCCTGGGTGCCTGTGAGCCCATGCTGTTGATGGTTACCTGCTCCGTAATATCAATCATTACTACTACCTAACCACCTTCTTGGTCGCTCTTCATGTTCGTAACTTTAACCAGTTCACTTATACGGCTTGCATCAATTTTATGTTAAAAGTTTCATTTCTTAAAAAAAAGGATATAGTACTTAAGGAACTTTTTGATATGTCACCCTTTATTTACAAAGAGTTTCCAATAAGTTGACCTATAAAAAAGTTTCAATATCGTTTGGGTGGAAGCTATCTCACATTACCCCGTCTACAAAGTTTGCCAAATGTAGGGCCATAGTACTATGGACATATGTAAAAAATGGTTAACTGAATCCTGAAAAACGTTGCGTACATATTTTATACAGAAATTAAAAATTATAACTATTTTCCTAATAATCATTATTTCTCGCAGCCAATTTTTTACCTGCTCTCCAACCTCTCTACCTGATAATGTTGGAATTCAACGAAATATAGGCCGCGATAAATATATACACGTATAATGTAGGAAAACTAAGCTAGACCTTTCAGTTTAATACCCTGGAAAAATGTAGACTATAATATTTTCAGTAATAACACCCCTTTGCGGTGACATACGCGTTATCATGACGATGAGCGATATATGGTTCGGTTAATGGCGAGATAAGTTATCGATTATTGAATCATAGTTTTCTGCATTCGTTATTAGTTTAGTTTTTCACCCATTCCTTAGTGTTTTCCATCTAATTGTAACTTTGGATGTCATTACTTTGATTTCTACAAAAAATATTATTTTCTTATATCGTATGCCTTTTATTATAACTCTATATTTAATTATTCGGACAATTATAATTTCTAAACTGTTTCGGCTTATGAATGCTTGCATACAAATGAACAAAGGGGAAATAGGAAAATAGTGATCATCACTGAGAACGGTGCGGATGTAATGAGGTCTGAAAGGGATTCTCATCATATTTCTTTTGCACGTTGGCTCTAAAATAATTGAATTATTGTATGTAATTTGCAGGAGAGGTACTGGCTAATGCTGTGAACTTCCACTAATTTCTTACAGCAATTTCATGCCCAAAAAAATTCAATATGTCCTCTCCAAATTAGCTTATCATAGCCTGTGTTTCATAAGGTTTTGCGTTATTAGCCCACAGTAATATCTCCGCAGGTTGGCAAAAGTAGATTAATTTTCATTGGAAAAGGAATAAAAAATATTCCTTCGTCTGGTTCTTGTTTTGAAAAACTAATTCCCTCTACTGCACCCTGCCCAACACAAAACAAGCATAATAAGAGATGCCACAGCGATTCCCCTCTTGAAATCAACCGGCCATGTCAAAAGCACACTTAATTTCAGACTTTTCGTTGGCTATAGATAATATCGCACAGGATGTAATTTCCTAAATTGGATCCTTACATGATTAACAATGCAAAGGAATTTAAAGTAATTTTTGGAAACTTTAACTCGGACTATCTCGGCAAATGTGCGTGTTCTCTTCGTGACTACCCTTAGAGTTTTCCCTCGATTGTGGAGGCAGCTGGCCGGGAGTGAACTGGCCGAGGGGGGGGGGGCTTGGGCAGGCGGCGTGTGTGAGGTAGAAATGAAGAGGAAGCATAAAAAGATAACATGAAATCCTCAATTGGAAAGGGAGAATACTTATTGATAGCTTATTGGCGTCCCCCCCACCCTAATCTCTGCCCACACTACTTTCCATCATCTCCTCCTCCCCCGCCGGTACTGCACAATCTGCCGATGGTGAGTCATTAGGTTCCCCAGGGTCCACGACTGCCCGAGGAAATCGCGCGAGAGTGGATTGCGTGGCCGTTGGAGTGAAGTGAGCGGGGGATTGGGGCGGGGAGAGGAGGAGTCCGATGAGCACGAGTTGGAAGGAGGAGACGGGGCAAGTGGTCGGGAGTAAAGGGGCCCGTTTGAATGAGGAGGGGTGGGTTCGGCGAGGGTCACGGGTGGTGGGGGCGGAGAAGACGGAGAGGGGCTGAGGCGGAGGAGGGAGTAGGTGGGCGGGGAAGGTCTTGAGGGTCAGGAGACGAGCGGGTGGATGCATTACAGTGATGTAAAAGCGGACACCCCGGGGAGCAGTAGGTCACCACCCCCTGAACCAACCCCAATCCCTAGCCCCTACACTCTTACACCACTGACAAGTATCCAACCGTTCTCCTCTCCCCTCGAAACCCTCTCTCTTTCTCCCCCTTCCCTATCCCCTTGTGGTTGTATTTTTTTATATTCCTTGGTATCTGGCCCGGGGGGTGCAAGTTCGCGCGGGAGGGGTGAGGGCGCTCTGATACGAGGGGGCCCTTGAGTGTGCGTGCGAGAGGGCTTCCGATAGGACGCCCGAGATAGGAATGGGAACTTCCCTCCTCATTCCCCCTGGACCCGCCGTCCTCCACCTCCTCTCGCCTCCGCACTCCTAAGTCTGTTTATCCTCTCCCCTTTGCCCACGTTCGCCCTTATTCCTTGCGTCCCAAACCTCTCGCCCCCCACCCTTCCCCTTTCCACATTTCTCCTAATTCTCTGGCCACAATACACACACGTGACCTCCCGAGAGTCGACCTTTGTCATCATCGTCTCGTATCTCTTCTGTTGCGAGAGATTTCACAGATTACCGCTCCTGGAATCTGTATTGTTCTGGCGTTTAATTCCATGTTTGTCCCCTCCTCCTCTTTCACTCCTTCCCTGCTGTCCGAAACGATAGAGAGATTAGTCACGAAACCCAAAAACCCGTAATAAGAGATTTCCGGTGATAAGGGGGAAAACCGCTGCGTAAGGGTTCGGATGAAAATAATACTCGCCCTGCAGAAGTTTTCTTAGACATCGGTTCTACAGAATTTTCCATGCGGATGATTCCCCTGGCATGCTCAAATGTTCCTGGTTCAATTTTCTAGCCGAAGAAATACTCTCCTGAAATAAATCATACAACTACTGTGGAAGGTGTTGTGTTGATTCATACCTAATAAAATCCATCATTCAAGGCTAGTCTAATTATGCATTAAAATAGCAGTTGACGTCTGGGTAGGTACATATGCAATACAATTAGAACGGGATTGCTCGCGGCGATATGCAGTGAAGTTATCGCGCTCGAGATTAGTGAACCTCTCTGCCAAAGGAACGTTTTCCATTTTATTTTTAAGGAGGCTTTCTCGAGAAAAAGAGCAAAATTGATGTTGTAGGTAGGAAGGGAGTGAAATGGAATGTAGGAGACACCCGCCGACCAATGAGTTCTATTTCCCGGAGTGCATGTTCTTTTGTGCCCTCATGACGGATGGTTTAAAGATCGTGACCCGTGAGGAATGCTTTTCATCCCTCCACTCCCCCTTTGTTCCTTCCTTTTTGCCTCCTTCAACACACCCCTTCCCCCATCTCCTCACCCCAACCCCCTAGCCCCGCGCTTCCTTCCAACGCTATGCAGTGGCGTGAAATTTTAATTCATCTGATTACACTCACTTTTTTCAGCAGCTACCATAACTTTGAGATAAGACCATCCGTCTCCCCAGAACGAAGGTATTCTAGCCCCAGCTGAGCCTGGTCGCGCTCAAATGTGGATTAGAAAATGAATGCCACACACGGCGCCGTCGTCCGCGTAAGAACTTGGGACCTCGGGCGGACACGATCGAAGGGTGGGCTTGAACTCGTTACTCCTTTGTTCTGAGCGTGCGGCTCGTTAGCCGCCAGGCGAGGGTATTCGCTCTCACCGAGGTATTCGCTGAAACTTCGTGCAACTGTAATGTATTTAGCAACAGCTATGCACACGGCTCATGAATAAATCACGGAGGATCAATCAAGGTCATTTATCATGATGCATTTGATACTATTATTGATCAATTTATTTCAATAATATTTAAACTACTGCGCCGTTATCCCACCAAGTAATCCGAGGGCCCGAGGTTCCAAGTCCTTTTGAGTGTGCAGTGAAGTAGTACGAACAAAAAAACAAATTAGCAGGAGAATGGACAATAGAGATAAACAGGACCTGCGGAGGAAGGCTGAAGATGGATCACGAGAAATATGGGGAGAACGTGGGCAAGGAACCGTGACGTAATGAAGTGTTCTGCAGAGATCTGGATGTCTTTCGATATTACTGGAAACTCATTTTCTGATAAATATCTGTGCTGGTAACATGCAAAGATTTTCGATGCACTGAAATAGATTCACTCATTATTTTGATTGAAACGAATTAAGTCGATTGATGGAATAAAAGGGTTAGTTATTTATTTATTAGTAATACATTACTTCTCTATATACTATTCTCTACATTAAAGGGGATCGAGATGGTGCGGGGGCTGACGTACTGGCTTCCCACCCTGAGGGCGCGGGTTCAAATCCCGGTGGTTTTGAATATTTTTCAAAGGTATCTCGATCCCTACTTGAGGTGCTTTGTGGAGGGCACTTTGAGTGAGTACGCCGTCCTTCAGATGGGACGTTAAACTGCGGACCCCTTGGCACCTTTCGTAAAGAGTAGGCTAATGCCGACGCCGGGTTTCTCTCCACCCTTCATCCTTTCCTGTCCACCCCCTATGGCGCAAATGACCTTAGCTGTCGGTCGCCTCCCCTCAAAACTACTACTACTTCTCTACATTAAGTATTACTTCTCTATCTTTCGATGAAGACGGAGTAGAATTCCGTCGAAATTATCAAGAAATAACGAGTGAGTGATCTTTTTTTGTTTCTACATTGTTTGCTACTGTGTCATGTACGATTCAGCACTTCCGTGTTATGTCGACGAAATCATATATATATATATATATATATATATATATATACACATGTGTGTATTTATTTATCTTTCATGGAAAAAGAAAAAAATATTAATAATCATATTTGTGTAACTAACCCTTTTATTCCATCAATCGACTTAATTCGTTTCAATCAAAATATATATGTATATATATATATATATATATATATATATATATATATATATATATATGTATAAAATCATGTATATATATATATATATATTCTAACTATTAGTCTGGTGTGTATTTACATCGAAGCGTTGGCTTGCAAGGCACTAAAATAAATACATAAAGTAATAAATCAAGGGACTCTCAACCTTATTCCTCCTACATACCGTTACGCTTCCTCTCATCTTGCAGCAAATTTTAAAAATGTAGCTGATAATCTCTGAAGCTTTTTCCTTCCCTGTATTAAGGTTTTATTGCATAGATCCATAATAGTTGCCACGTATTCTAAATTTTGCCTAGATAAAGCGTAGAAACATATGTCTCTTTCTTTTTCGCTTCATTTTTCTGCAACCACTCAAATTAAATGTAAAATTCATTGCATGAGACTCATACTCTCTTCATTTGTGAGCTAAATAATTGCTTGAAATTCACGGTACACTCAAGCATTTGACCAGCTGTAAGATTATCTCGACCAATCTTTTTTTATTTTACTTCTTGTTTTTCTTTTTCTTGATTTTATTCAATCTAATAATTGTATTCCTCATTCAAAGAGAATATGTTCGCAGCCTCTTCCAATCCTGTTTTTGAAGACAAATTATTGGTATATTTGGTATTTTAGACATTTTAGTATCTAGCTAGCCACCGCCTGGCTGTGTGGCGGGGGGTGAATATAAGGTACCTTGCAAGTGTATATATTAGTACCCTGAGGACACAATGTACCCTGCAAGTCCAGACAGTGCGACAGTGGGTGATAGCGCACCAGATAATTTTTGACATATAACACAGGTTATGGCAACATAATTTCCTTTTTTCAAACGCAAAATGCTTTCAAAAAAGAAAGTTATGTTGCCCCACCCTGTACTTTTCCCCCTAACATGGTTGGAAAACGTCAAACTGATCCATTTTTCGCGCAAATCGTTTTTCCAGAAGCAAAATTTTAAATGAAATTTTAAGAAATTTTCACGATTCAGTATTTTATTAACTTATTTTGTTCTATTATTTGGCCTTGCTAATTTATTTGTGTCAACAGCGTGCTTCCCAGATGAAATGATCGTCTCTCAACTTTATTAATTAATCCTAGTTACACTTTTTTTCATTTTTCCTGTTGAAAATGATCTGTATTCTCCTCCTTACTCTTAATAACTGTCCTAATGCCCTTTTACGTTCATTATCCCTCTCTGACATTAATTCCTCGGCCCCTAGAGAACAAGGAGCCATCATAGAAAATGTTAAGCTTAAGTCGTGAACTATAACGAGGGTGTTATAATGAACGGCCCTCTATTTAGAGACGGCGGGTATGCCCTTTACTTGCCTCGTGGTTACTTCTGTGTTTTGTCAGATGCCGAGAGACGTTTTACGCGTTGTTTTGGCCACTTGCTCTCAGTCCTGACGTGATGAGAGGGGAAACATAATGGGACTCGTGGTTATATTTGGGATTTAATGTCGTGGGAGTCCACCGTGAAAGCACGCCCTTGTCTCAACGAATTAGAGAGACGCTACATTGTGTTCATCTTTGCCCTTTTAAAAACCTCGTATCTCATGGCGACGACACATTAACGCCAGCGAGAATGGCTGGAAGAGATTGAAAATGGGAACAAAACAGATGACTGCTGGTAGGAAAGAAACGTGCTGGCCTTGCCAGTGAGAGAAGGCGTTGTTACTTTGTTTCTCTAATTTTTCATAAGAAGATGTCCTTCTTCTTTTGACGACATCTCTTGACAGCACGCGTTGATAACGTTCAATTTAGCCTGATAAGTAGACCAGCAGTTGCGTCGTAAAAGCGTAGGAAAATAATGAAGAAATTTTAATGAAGTCTCCTTATTATGTTTCTCACTTGGACTGTTTCGGAATAGACGTAGTTTCATTTTGCGTTGATTAATTTGTTCCTTTTTCTAAGACTACTATTATATCATATCAGATAATAGATTTGGAAAAAATAGGCAAAGAATTTGTTAAATAAATTATAACGCCATTCTTATGCGTGTATTTCGGTTTTTACATTGTAAATTGGTATTATTTTATAAGTGCTCTAATGATCTATAGGTCCAATTCAAAATATCGGCCTTGGATTGTTCTATTGCGGATGACTTTTATCATATTTTGTTACATCGTAATAATTTATCAGCAATGTACTGCTAGGTTGGATTGTGTGATCATTAATTGAAGGGTCAATATATTTTATTAGCCATTAACTCTTACTTAACATCTGTATCTGTACTTACCTTCAGATGTGCTTGAATAATATTTATTTTAATTATACAAAATCAATGATGAATATGTAAGTGCCTACAATAAAAATAAAGTTTCAAATGTAAAATCCTAATAAACCGCAAGAAAAAGTTTGGACTGTAGCATTCTAAATATCATAGCGTTTCCTTTGATTATGAGTACTGTCACCATAATGTAAACAGCCTTTTAAAAGTAAAATACGAATGGTTACACAAGAGAAAGAAGAAGCATCATTCAAGTATTTCAGTAAGTTGAAATTAACTATTTAAAATAATTTTGCCATTTTGAACATACTTTTGATAGTACCCTGCAAGTCACCGCTAGGATGTGTGGCAGGGGTTGAATAAACACCAGACTAATTTTGACCCTAATATCACCGTACCGAGGTCGGACCACTTATTCTGATCCCTTATCGTTCGTGAAAAAAATGACATCTTAAACCTGTTCTATTATTAGTTTCACAGTTACATACGAGTGTCATATGGAAAAGAGGCCATATGGATTTTATTTTCTTGAACAGAAAAAATCAAATGAGGCAAGCTTGCAAATAACTACATTTTTTCCTTGAAATAAAATGTAAAAATATATCATGTTTATTTTAATGGATGCCAAAAAGCTATATATATTGACGTCTGGGGTATTTTCTTATAAAAATTATTTTGACTTTATACCTATCGCATTACTGAGGGACATACAGATTTTTTTTTCTTCTTCATTTAGTCATACTGCTGAATTAACTACTTAGAAAACAACGTATTCTGCATTAGATATGAGAAAATGAAGTAATAGTTGAATTATTTATCCTATTTCTCTTAAGTTTTATGTCTAATTATAATTTCCATTGCGTATGTATATAAAAGCGTTCTAAAATAATTTCTATTCATGAAATTGCGTCTGGTTTTTATAGCCCTGGATCAAATGACCTTCTTAGTTTATGTAAGGAGGTATCGCTGGCCAGTTATTATGGGAACTTTCCACCATTCTTGCTCAACCCCAACCTTGTCCGCTGTTTTACTTCAGCAGTCCGACATTTTCACTCTCCAAAGAGCGGAGTTATTATCCGCGACGATTGAGATGACGGAAATGCCAATGGTCGCCCAAAGTAGAAAGTTTCAAAGCATATGGGTTAGCACATTTATACATGCATGTGGATCTGTCAAATATATTTCTTTTCTACTAAAGTATTAAGGAAAATATCCTTGACATTAATTAATTTGTTAAATTCCTCATAAAATATCCGTGTTGCCTGTAAAATGTATGCGTATGTGTATGTCTGTGCACGAGGACATATTAAATCAAATGAACGTTTGAACTAATGATTTTGCATTCCTGAATTAGATTTTAAAATTTTATTCACGGGGATCTACTTTGGTTTCTTCGTTCAACGCCTATAAATCTCAGCTAAAAAACCAACAAAAGCTCAAAGTATTGTTAGGTTTCATTAAATCCCCCGAGAATGCCATTTACTAAAAAAATTATACTCGTGCTAAAATTTGATACATGCATTTAGTAGTGTAGGGAATTCATACCTCATCATTGTAAATATAACAGTTAAACAGATGTAAGAAATAAATACAACCGCAATATACTTTTATCCAAAAAGTGTCATCATGACATTTCCCTCTAGTAAAATTTTCAGAATTATTCACCGGGTAAGCGGCAGCATTAAATTAGATTAGATTATACTCTAACAAAAAAATTATTTCCAGAAAAAAATAGTTCCATAGCAGGCGGGGGGTAATTCATTTCAAAATATTTCATACAAATGGGAAAAGGCCACTTGAGTTAATCTTAACATTATAAATCAATGAAAATTTGGAACAAAAAATCGGAATTTTAACAAAGCATAATACATTGATGACATCTAATTACTTTACTCGGGAGAAGTTCTGAGATACCAAAATTTTCTTTCAGCAATTAATAGAGCGAATGCGAATCACCTCGGAAAATATGAGACTCACTGCTGAAGCCGCTTAACTTCATTAGATGAGTCAAAAGAAAATTTGGCGAACGATTAATGATAGGGGTTAAACTAATACTATTTTATACAAATTTTGAAAATGCATTAAGTATTAGGTACCCATCAATGTTAAAATAACTTGAGGCATAAAATATTCTCAAATGAGGAAGGCTATTTCATAGAAGAATATTTGAATCGGAAAAAAATGCTTTTTCCGACTGGTGAAACAATTTCGTTAGCGGATAGATAGGATTTAGTTTACGAACAGACCTCATCTCGGCGAGGTTGGTGACCATGTGTGGGTGTCGTGTGTTTGCATTTAGAATGGGGCGTGTACGTGTGTGTGTGTGTGTGGCGGAGGAGATGGAGGCTCTGTGTTGAGGAGAGGTAAACCGAAACCGCACCGTTGCCTCCCGCGGACCGACTTGGACGCCCCCTCCAGGGTTAACACGCCGACGAGGACGGAGTCTGCCCAATCCCCCTCACCCATCTTCTTCCAACACCGTCCGCCCCCTGACTCAACTCTCCTCTGCCCCACACTCAGTCTCTCTCTCTCTCTCTCTCTCTCTCCGAACTGCCAACCCACTCCCACCTCTTCTCCCGTTGGAAGAAACCATTCTTCTTTGTTAGACGTCCATCTAATCTCTCCAATTCTCTCTCTTTCTCTCTTCCTCCCATTCCCTCCAACTTTTCTCACTCCTATACCCATTATTCTTTGACCGTTGGGAGGGAATATGGGGATTTGAACCATGGAAGAAAAGGAACCTATAGAATCCAATATAAGGCGTACAAAGATACGTACTCGAACGCTCACACTGCATACACACACAGGCCACAAGAGCCAGAAACCCCGTGAGTAAGAACTCACACCAAAAGCACAAGCATTTATTTCTAAGGTTTTTCCTTTTCTCTACTCTTATGTGAGACCCCTTACAACTTGCCTTACGAGGAGGAAGTATTTCATGGCTCTACGGGTGTCGCTGTCGTCTGCCGGGCGTAGTAGTACAAGTGATGTGAGGAGGAGGAGGTGAGGATTGAAGTGAGCATCTCTGTGCAGTGTATTGTAGAAGGGTGAAGAGAAAACAAGGGAATGGCGGTGTACCTGTGTGAAGGGGGTTGAAGCCGCAGAATATGGAAGGAAAAGTAGTACTACTTCACATTGCGCTACTTTTTTGTTCGGCTATATTTCATAAGTAAAACTAACCCCATCACATGTTCTCAAAAGTAATGCATAAAAATCATAAACTGGAAGATCTACATCTACATCTAGATATTTGATTAGTTTTGATTATTTAAGATATCTCTTATATTTCGCATAAGAAGCAACATATCTCAGTAATTATTATCCAAAATATGGAAGACCTTGTATTTTAGTTTTTATTTTTACACTGCTGCTGTGACTCACGTGAATTTATTTTGAAACTTAAGCCTGAAAATGACGATAAAATGCCTATTTTGACTAATTTTTTTATTTTACTCTGTAGCTAAAGCATTTATTGCGGGAAACCGTATATTTTAATAGATAGAGACAATTAAAATTATAGGCTCTTAAAACTATCTTTTCTTGATTGTGTTAAATAATTATCAAAACTATTCCACATTGCCTTGCAAAAGGAAATAGTCTTGTTCGATTGCTGATCACAAGTAATGCACGATTACAATTGATTTTATTTTTCCCTCGAGTCATAATTTACATAATTTGAGCCAGCGAGAGTTGTAATACAGGAAATAAAGATGCTGAAAAATAAATACAAAGAAATTGAACTGGTGAAAATTTTTGAAATTAAAGAATTTTATTGGAAACAAAAAGAATAAATTGAGATCGAGACATAGAAAACATTTACCGTGTAGCAGTGCACGAAGCGCGGAAATGGATTGCCTTTTTATTGGGAACAGGAGCAATTTTCTCGATGCATCTGCGGCTATTCGTGAGCATTCCGGGAAATGATCATTCAAGCGCTTCCATTCTGAATGCATCGGGATTGCTCATTGGTGGAAAAAACAAGAAAGTGAGAATGGAAGAGGAGGCGAGGGTAGGTAGGAACATGAGGACAGAGGACGGAAATAGAGGATAGGAGAGGGGTGCGGTGTGGAGGGATGAGGAGAGGATGCTGCTGCGGTGAGGAGGACACAGCCTGGGAAGGAGCGGGGGAGGGAGGAGGGAAGGGTGGAGGAGGAAGGGAGGAGTCGGGGAGGGGGGTAGAGAGGCATGGGGGCCGATGTGGTGTCGGAAAAGTTGATTTATGCCCCGTGTTTTATCTGCTATGGAGCCCACGTAAATCAAGCGCCCGTCTCCTTGCTCCCTCGCGTAAAAATGAGTGGAGGAGGAGGTGGGAAGAAGGGGTCGGGCTAAGGACGCCTGAGTGGGAGGCTTAGGAACGGCTGGCGGGGGAGAGGGCGGGGAAGAAGAAGGGGAGGTTAGTCTTAGCACGCACGTCCAAGGAGAGCAAGAGAAAGATAGGGTGGGGTGTTTGGGTGGGAGGGGCAGCGGGAGAAGGTTTATCAGGGGAGGGTGGTTTTGAGGAGAGATATGGTAGGAGAGGGTAGGAGGGGGAGGAGCTCCGGGAGAGTGGTGAAAATAGTGCGTGAAGACGTCTCCGAGTGTTGGTACGAAAGTAGGAGGTGGAGAGAGAAAGAGAGGAAAAGGGTTGAGGAAGTCGAAGGAGTAGTGGAAGTCACAGTGGGAGGCGGGGAGTGTTGGATTGGACCAGCAAGAAATGGGACGGGGAATATTTTTTTTTAAGAGCATTAGAATTCCAGCGAGGATACATTGTGTTTGTGGATAAAGGCGAGGTGCGAGGATCGGTCGTGGCCATAAGAGTGGCGCTCGCGCCTTTCTACTTCAGCGCACTCGCTTCATCTCCCGATCTTCGCCGAAAACACGCCCGTCCTTACTAATGCGTGCTTTTTTCTCTCTTTCTTTCGAAGAAGCTCAGGAGATCTCCCATTTTAAGTCGAGCTCGGGAGTGCCCGCAAATGCCACAGAGAGAGTATAAAAAAAGGAGTACGGGATAATTTGGAATATGTAAACTGCCTGAGCCTTATATCCATCCATGCCGGTGATCCTCAACTTCTTTTCTTTTGCGGTAAAGTGGACTGGGTGCACGGAGGGAGGTATGAAGGAAGCTTAAGATGGGCAGGGGATGCTGGTAGAACCGATGGAAGGTTCCATATTGGTCTCATCTCATATTCCATCCTCATAGCCCAAAGAAGGTGGCTGAGGGAGAGAATACATAGTGGGAGGGGATAGAAGGAGAATAGGTTGTAGTGGAGATTTCTCTTAGCTCCCTCCATTCTCAATCTCCTAAGCCCTATTTATTGCCCAGCGACGAAAAGGGTTTTTTCTCAAAAATCCCAGAGGGGAAGAGTCTCTGAATAGACCCAAGCAGCTGAAATGCAGCTAGTGAGCGAATATTTTTACAAAATCTGAAGAAATTATTACTTTACAGGAGTAGGGTGTTATAAAACTTATGTTTTTGAATACTAAAAGACAATTTAACTCATTTTTAATGTTAATAAATGAAACTCTTATTGATTTTTATTTAGGTAATACTCGCAGAAAATGAAAGATTACCTCTTAATCAATTTTCAATAATTAGAAATTTTAAAATAAAGAGATATAAATTCGTGCATTTTAGTCAATAATGAAAAAGTATAACGCTATTTTTCATATTGACCACAAAAGGCTCAGAGTCGAATATGCAACTATGCAATGCCTTTTGGAAACGCAATAGATGATCAGTACATGGTGAAATAATTACAAAACACAATTGTTCTCTTAGAATTTAAAAATTGAATTGTATTACTACTTCTAGTTACGTTTTATGGAGTTGTTTACAGTCATTAGTATTCTTTTAATATCCGCATGATGAAACGATATACGAAATTGTAATTATTTGCTCATACATATTTGTATTGAATTGCCTTCAATAAACGTCCTTCTTTGTCAGAAGGCTAAAATAACCTGTGTGATGAATCTAATTTCGCGCATTCGCTAGAATAAGGCTCGACAAGATTAATAAATATAAGTTATTATGTAGTCAAAATTAATCAACTTCATTTCAACTTTTCATAAAATTCCATCGATACACATATCATTGGTGGAAAATTGTCAAATATTTGAACTGTAGAGGGTTATAAATCATTCATTTCGCAATTTTTTATAAGTGTTTACCACTTCGGACGTCAAAGCAGATTTTATTGAGTCGAAAAATGCCCAGGTTTACGGTTGGCGGGGAATCATCCCCAATATTGTGCGTGCGTTCTCGAGTGTGAATCCGTGAAGGATGTTACATCCCTGGGCGTTGTTTGAATTCCCGTATCCTGTTCCGTTCGGTCCCAACAGTTTTATCTATTGTGTGTTTTTGTAAAAGGCATTTAAAATACTCAGAAATTCATCTCTTTTACTCTTCTCTTTCCTCTTCCACCATTCGAGAGGGGAGATCTAAGGTCCTCAAACACCAAAATGGTCTCCATTTCTTACTCCTCCTGCCTTCTTCCATCTTCCTTCTAACCTTTTTCTTCTCCTCCTCGCCTCAGTCCTTTTTTCCTCCTACCAAACGATCTCCTATTCCTCGCATTCCTAAGCTACTCTTCTTTCCCTAACCTCCACCCTACCGTCCCCTGAGGGTTTTCTTTATTTACACTTCCACTTCATTCCCTTCCTCCACTCAATGAGGATCCTTGAAAGCACTAACTGTCGTATTAAACGATACGTTCCCAATTTCGAGGTTTTGATCGCAGAATTTTATTTCCATTCCTTTAGCAAATACTGTCAATCATGGGTCACTGTGTAAGTACTTAATCTTCAAACTCTATGCCTTCTCTCGCTCACCGTCTTCTAGTACTGATGACTCAATTACCATCGTCGTGAAGTTGAGCGTTATATCACCATCAGCATTGGTGAGAAGGCACTTCAGAAACTTTTCGAGCGGCATGATTCGGTAGCCTGAAGTTAGTAATTGCATTGAAATATTTCACTAGTTTTGCTCTCAAACGGAATGAGTCGTAAGGCGATTAAACCTCAGGATCAGCCGAATTATTTAACAGCGCAGATGTCCAAGAGAGCGCTCATGGAAAAGTATCCTACGGTGACATTCGAAGGTCGGAAACCGGGATGAAAAAAGCTGAATGCGATTCGCATTTTCCCATTTTCATCGTGCGTCGTAGCGGATTGACATCTCATAAATTTTGCAATTAGTTTCCCCTCCCCTATTACCGCCGCCTGGGGCTGCAAAAGGAGTATACAAGTTCATAGGGTCGCAAAAATGAAGCCATAATTTTACGCTATTAATCGCATCCTGCGGAGCATTTATACCATGCCATTCGGATAGGATCGCCCAACAGTCTCCATTTGAGAGGCCTCACAAATACACTATCATCATCATGCGCATAATTGCTCTCCGCCGACAAACAGCGATCGGATGCCAATCACGTAGGCATTGCGGCTTATGCTAACGCCCGGAATCCCGGCCGACATCCCCTCCATCACCTCCCCGTCTTTTGTCACGATTCCCTCCTTTCTAACCCTCAAACTCTCATCCTCTCCGCCCTTGCCATACCTTCAACTTTTCCTACCATGTGAATCTGTTTTTTTTCTTCTGTCGGGTGTGCATTTCTTTGTTCCTTCCTAACTCATTGTTTTTTTTCCCGTCTATAATTTCATCCCTGCTCCGATCTATATATGAGTAACATACATGTTTATAGTTAAGGAATTTCAATGTGATTTTCATTAATAATTACTTTTCTCTTTGAATAATTCATTAATTTACCGTTACTATCGTTTACGGATTCGATTTTACTGACAGTCGTTTTGCAATAAATATTTCTCTTTTCCTTACTTATAAATGTGGTTTTTATCTGCATTTCAAAAGAACTTCTAAGTTTACTGCCTCCTAGAATTTTATTTAATTTCTGTCAAATGTTATAGAAAGTAATAGGAATGTAGGCATTATTCGATGTCGATGTTTTAGAAAAAAGTATAAATAGCATGAAATATTTACTATCTGTAAATCATGTATTATAAAATTTACAGTGTAATCTCAATTTTTGGAAAAATATAAAAAAATATGGTAACAGCATCTTAGTACTTCCGTGCCTAAATCGTGCAATAGTTATATGTTTGTAATATACAAGAGGTGAAAAATGGAGCAATCTCTCTTGCGCTAACTATTAGTACAATGAAATCGCATTGCATTTTATATTTGACCAAGTTGAAGCAATCAACCATTGATCTACATTCATTTCCAAAACTACACGAGGGGCTTGATCATCCCTTCTACTAATTATTTTAGTTCGTTTACTCTAAATGTTACCGCACTTTATTCTTTGAAGGAGATCTTTTACATACTTCCAACATTTCATCAGGGCACTAAATGCTGATAAAATTGGATGAATTAATATCTCTCCAGTGGCCAAAAGCATGAACCATTGATTACCAGTTCAATAAAAAAGACCCCATTCTAATCCAAGGAATCTATGATACTCCTTTGTTAGACAAACATTTTTATCAAGCATTGGTAAGAGGAATCCATTTTCATATCAATCAGAATCTATATAGCCGTTGCAGCAAATTCTGCCAACAATTTGGAAAATGTACATTAATTATCACTTTGATCATAACTTGAGGTCTCTAGATGAAAAAATATCCCTTCCCGTGCCTTAATAGCGCCCAATCTTCTTAATATTTCAAAATTAATCGGCAAAATAATTCTTAAAGGAGTTTCTAATGCAATGATATATTTATAATTTTACCCAAATTAATGCCTATTTATCAAGCCAGTAGCTCTAAACCCCTCAGGTCGGCTTTTCAGGCCAAGAAAGCGATTTAGCTGGAGAAGACCAGCCATCTCGGTGTGCGACTAATCTTGAGTTAATGGAATCGCGCACGGGGGAATACGACGGGCGGGAAAGGAGGGAGAGGAGGGCACGAGGCAGGCGAATGGCGTGGAAGTGAGAAATCGCGGGGTCGGCGTATTTGCGGTCGCGGTAGGGACGGTGATGGGAAGGGAGGAAGAGCGGGCCGAGGAATTGGACACGACTTGGTGCTCGAAGGGAGAGGGATGATGGGGGGAGGAGTTAACGGCCAAATGAGGATGGATTAGTGGGGGAGATTAATGGTCCTCCTAATACTATGACGCCGCGGTTTAGCGGTCAGTTGGCTCGACGTGAAGGCACGGTGCGCCGCTGCAGGCCATCACGCTTTAGACTTCCGGACGTCGAAGGGGGAGATGAGGATGATGAGAGAGATGGCGGGGACTCGTGGACGATGAGAGGTAGTTGCTGCGTACGCACCTGTCCCATTTTGCGCTGTTTTTTGCGTCTTTATGGAGTTTAGTGGAGTGTGAAAGCTTAACTCAAGAAATACAAATTGAGATTCATGAAAAACTGGTTTCATTCCGTTAGTGGTTTGAATTCCTGAAATGGATGGTGGTCAAATGAATCAGTGACTTCTTCAAGAACAACTGCAAGAAGTAGCCATTTTAAAATGCAAGCAGCCTACTTGTTTGCTAACATCAGGCACGTTATACCCATCTTCTCTGCGTGAATGAATATATGCATGACGTATTTAGTTATTATTGAATTATTAATCGGGAAACATTTTGATATTTTTAGAATGACAATTTGCCCGGAGCGATCTGGTGTAATCGAGAATATTTAAAGCCTATGGATGCTTCCGGCCACTACGAAAAATATCCTTGTACGAGTCATGCTTAGGTCAGGCAAAATTCAACTTTTGAAGGGATATTAATGGCCAATGTTCGGTGTTGGTAATTGACCATTAATAATAATGGCCATTACCCATATTTATTCCTCGAAAATAAAAATCCCACTTAGCTAAAATCATGGTCCTTTCAAGCAGGATTCATTATATTTGCTAATTTCGCTACGTTAAAATAATTTCACTTCACTTCGTATCACTGTTTGAAAGCAAATATTCTGAGTGGTCATCATATATACTCCAAATTCTATTTTGAATCGTCTATAGTATTTCTTTTATAGTTCTAGCCACTACTTTCAGATTATGGTTTCGAATAATCCTTAGCTTAATTTTGAAAAAAAATATTTGACACCAGGTTGAGAGGGCTTACACAATTTGTTTTACGATGGCTATATTGAGTATTTCAGTATCTCATTAGGTCGAGGACTTCCGCACTCGTAGAGTAATGTATGGTAATAATGTTATTAAAAACACGTACAATAGGGACGGTATATCTCGTCAGAAAACCTTTAATATTAACTAAAATAATAGTCTGATTTTAAGAGAGGACAAATTGGAATGAGATTTTCAGGCTAATATTTGCAAAAAAAAGATTAAAAATCTTATTTAAATATTCATAGCCGCAGCAATTTTAAAATTAAATGTTATATAATAGAAGAATTATAATAATATTAAAGAAAATTAACTAGTTTTTATTTATTGTCATGAATGTTGAATGTTTGACGAATGAAGGAATGCTTATTGAACTATTAGAAGTAAAATGAAAATTTTTAATATAGTCTATCCATGGACTACGCCTCATCAAAATAAATTGACAATCTGTATCATGTGTATCAGCATCCTTTCATGTGCTAAAACCACGCTCATAATGTACGGTTGTGTTCGTAAAACCTGGAGTGCACTCGCAATCTGGAAGAGGCAGAGTTGGGACTAATCGAATAGTAATTAATCGATGTCTCAGTAAGGTAAGTACAAATCAAGCGATATAAGCTCGTTCAACTAGTTTCAAACATTAAAGATTGTGTTTTTTAGTTTAATTGATGGGATATTGATTACAAAACGACGCCTTTTTTCATTCAGGTTTTTTGAAAGCTATGGTGAATGATGAGGAATAGGAGGAACGATCGATTTTAAATGAGTGAGGGGGGTTCGATGTTGTTGAGAGTAGACACATTGAAGGCCATCCGTCAGCTTCATTGATGCATTAAAATGAATCGGAGGGATAATTACACGGTTCTCGGCGCCTCGTTTGAATAAAACTTGTTGCGGTTAATCTAGGGGACGATAAAGAGAAGCCGGAGTCGGCCGAAGATTGTGCTGGAACGACGGAGGTGTTGGGGTGTGACGGAATGAAAAAGACGCAGGGACGCATCCCCGAGGGGGGGGGGTTGGGAAGGAGTGAAAGGCGCAGGTGAAGAGAAGTGAAAGAGAGGTACAGCAAGAGAAATAGAGATGAAAAGGGGAAGTTAGAAAGAAGCACAAATACGTGAGGGAAGAGGGGAGGGAAGATGATTGTGTCAGTCTGGCATAACTGCCCTCACTCTTTGCCTTCGTGCCTCGGCTCCGTCGACGTTGAGGGATCTGGGGCGTGGACCTCTTAAACAACAAAGCTGGGTGGTGCTCGCGCCATATTTCTTTTTTTTTCCTCCTGCCCTGCTGCGCCTCCCGGATTGATCTATCTGCCGCGCTGTCACAGCGGGAATACAGTGGAGGAATGGGAAGGGAATGAGTGGGTTGGGACGTATCCGTGTGCAAACAGTTTCGAACGCAATGGGCGTATTTCGTGTGAGCGAGAGAGTGAATTCAACCGGACCCCCCGGGACGCGATCTCGTTCCACCGGCGAAGGGTGACGCGAGAATGTAACTTAACTTTCAATGTATTCATTCTGTCTGGAAAAAACGTATTTATATACGCACAAATACACATGTATATATGCATCTCAAAATCTTACCACTCATTGTGTTGGGAAAATGCCGGCTATAGAAAGTGCATATGTGACAGAGAAGAACTTGTGGAGATGGTAAATTTTTTATTTGGCACGTTTCTTTATTACGTAACGGAAATCGGGACAGATGTTCATATATGTTTACCTATGTATATTTGCAACTTTTCCGACTTCACTGACTGAGTTTATTTATTATTGTCTTTAAAATACTTTATGAACTGTTACGTTGATGTTAGTTTCATAAAATAATGTATAGGAATTAGTAACTGAATATTAGATGAAATCTTTTAGAAGTTTTTTTCCATAATTCCCATATTTTTTACTATTAATATATAATGAGCATCTCTTTTTCTATTGAAATGTTGAAGAAAACAACGCAATTTCGTGGTCATGTAAAAATGGAAAGGAAATAGTCAGGCATTACGGGAAAACACGCTGTAGTCATTTGCATTGGAAGTGACCTATTGGCTTTCAATGAGATCGTTAGCATTAGGGTAAGTGGAAGCGTCGTTTATGTGAAAGCGTTCAGAGTGGAAATCATCTGTAATGGCAGTTGTTTAGTCTTTGGCACGTTTGATACCTCCACTCCACTGATCAAGAAAGAATGTTATCTTTCGGCATTTTCCTTTCTCTCGTGTAACATATTCGTTTATAGCTTCCCGGAAGAAATTATTATTAAATACTTTTTACAAATAAAAGTTTCTTGGCATCGTGACCATCGTTTATTAAGACTGTTATGATACTCAATGATTTTAACTTAAAGAATCAAAATTCTTCAAGCTTTCGATTTTGTTAAAGTTTTATTACCATCTCTGAAGAACTTTCCAGTTTTCAGTTTAAATCAAATAGATGACATGTACATTTATGAACAAAAAATGAGCACCTTGTCATTCTCTGGCCATTTGGTCCTGGCAATTGGTTTATTGATAATTTTGGAATGAAAATATCACTTCGTGTTTTTCATGAAGACATGAGATTTCCATGAGAATTATACACAGAGAATCGACAAGTGCACATCGAAAATAAACAAGAGATTGAATGCATGCTTAAATGAACTGATATAATTCCCGATTTACCTAAGCTCGGGACAATTTATACTTAGGGTCATCTTTAATGAATGATCTTTAGTGAAAAGTGAAGGAACAGCTTTGCTTTGTAACATTTAAGGCTTCGTTGCCTTACGAATGCATTGTGAACCAAAACCTTTGGAAATCAAGCACAAAAGGTTAACGAGGACACATTTTTCCAAAATAAAATATAAAATTTTCCGTTGGTTTTGGAAAATTTTTGTAGCTAGTATCAAAATTATTTGCTAAAATATTAAGCAGCATATATGACGTTGATACAAATTAAGTAACTATGAATATGCAGAAAATACTAAGAGAGTATGTACTATTTTATGCATATTGTTTTTCTTTGAACGATGTTATTAATATAACTGAACTTATTTAACACATTTCATTCTTGATATTCATTTTAAAATCTTTTCCATCACTTTTCTTTCAGTCGCCAAGAAACCGTCGTACTTAAATTACCATTCTTTTTCAAATTATTTCCCCAGCCATCCACTGGGCTTCTTCAATGGATTGAATTTTTTTAATGAAATTTATATCAGTTTTTTCAATACCGCGGGCTACCAACATTATAATTACAGTAAGCTATATGATTTTAGGTGTGAATTCAATTTGTTATGACTTCTCAAATAAAATGTAATTCATTTGACAAATTTATGCTCAAATGGACTAAATATTTGATTGACTATTGTAATCCTTTGGCCTAGTGTTTCTAAATTCGTAACAGCTGCTGAGATAAAATTACTTCAGGTCTTTCAATCGTTCTCATTGGTATTCACCTCGCTACCTCCGGAGTCGATTCTATATAACTTGTTGTCCATAAGTTTATGTCGGCTACCAATCATTTAATTGGATAAAAAGAGGTAGGTGAACACCACCACATGATAAATCATATTTATGCGATTCTATTACAGGTCGTCACCTCACAAGCCATATCGCTGACAGGAGTACGTACCCAATGCTCATAAATGCCATCGATCCCGTCGGATCAGTATGCGATGCATTCCACCATGTCACAACCAGAATGCAGGGTTAATGGTCGCTTTTCGAAAACCACGCCGCCAGTGGTTCTTCGGAGTAATCGAAATAAAACTACTACGTCCCGATAAAATACAATGCGAAAATTATTGCCTGTGAACATGTTGCCCAGGGAAACAAAGGTGTACCGCCTCTTTTTGAGCGACTGGGCGATCCCAAGTCGAAATGAATAAAAACCGGAATTTGAAAAAAAAGTCCAGACATGAGGTAGAGAAAAGAACGGAGTCGAGTGAAGATTCCACGATCCTCAACGGCGATTTTCTTTCTATTTGTCCACAAAATATTTATGATTCAATCGTGAGCTTGTAATTGTTTTTTTCCCTCCGTCCGGACCTCCCGAGTTCCGTTCAGGACGAGACCCGGTTTTCTTCCTGCTCTGCTCGGCGGTCGCCGTGCGGGGGGAAGTGGGAGTAGGGAAAGAGAGCTGAGAGGGGCGGAAAGGTCGGGAGGGGAGGTGGGAAATGTTCCGGCGTAGTCATGGGAGCAGACGCAGCCCTCCCATTGGCCGTTCCCCTCAAACTCCACCCCGTTGCCCACCCCGGCCTCCTTCTCCCCTTCCCTAAGTTCCAAGCTCTCGGCCCGACTCGCCCCAGCCTCCTCTTCCCCGCCCCCCTCCTTTTGCTCCCGTCAATACCCACTCCCTTCTAGAGCGTTGTACTAAAAACTCTCCTGTCCCAATGGCGACTTAGCCTGGCGGTCGCTTCGGAAATCGCCCTCGTCCCACCTCCCTCTCCCAACCCGTGGCCCACCTCACCATATCCCAAAACCCCTCCTCAAGGCTTTCTAGCCATCTTCACCTCAAACCTTCTCCCGGCAGCTACTTTTCAAAGGACAGCGGAGGGGGTGAATAAAAACTTTTTACGTCTGCTCGTTGCCCTCCGTCCCACCTGATTATTTTCGGTGACCGCATCCCGAGTGTACGAAGCTGCGGCACTCAACGCTGGAAACTGTTTCAATTTCCTCGTGGTGAGGATATTTGGGTCTCGGTTTGGGAAAAATGCCCCTTACGATGTGAATTCCTGGTGGAGGTAGTACATCCGTGCATTTCGCACCTTTCGGATTTGCCCTTCATGGTCTAGATAATTTAGTGTAAGTATTTCATAAGTATTAGAAAATCCTTTGAGGGCTAATTTGCATTGTGCAGAGGTGCAAACAGTGTGAATTCTATTATTCAAATTTATAACCAGGAAATGCTGAATGCTTATATAAGAGAGAATTTTGACATCCTTTGCATTTTGGCCATTATATTTTATTTATTTTTTTACCTTTGGCCTTGTCATTATGAAAATGTTCAGAGCCCTTTCAAAACCTTCAAAGATATCCGAGTTCAAAACCTCCGTGTTACATATATTTCGTATAAATATTTACTGTTTGTGTTTCAAATGAATAAATATATATATATAAACACATACAACGTATTAAGTGCGATAGCAAGTAAATGGAAACCTATTCATAGACACATGTATTGGAAATTTAAAAATTTTTCCTCTTGTTTATAAAATTAAAAAAAATAAATAAAATGGTATAATGTATCAGCGGCAATAAAAGTGCTACTTCAATCAAGTTTATACATTCAGCATAAGGTTGATTTACCTAGCACATGAATGAAATTGTTTGACTAAAATCTCTGTAGATACTGAGTGTATTTTTGTTAACTACTGAGTGCGCATATTTGTTTTTTAATTTTCTGTTAACTTGTCTGAGTTTCTTCATGTATGAAGATTGGCTTAGTTCAGCCATACATTCTTCCTAATCCTTCGCTTAATACACCAGATATCTCTCCTGTCCAATACCGTTTCCTATTTGACGGAAGAATTTACTTACTTCTTTCTTATAGAACCATCACTTTCATCCCCACCCACTTTTGTATTTTTATAAACCAATTGTGCATCATGGTGTTCCCCATTTACTTTCTTTCTTTTTTGCATAAACTATATCATTTGCTCCTACTCTATTTTGTTATTTTAAGTAATTTCTCTGAAAATATTTTGCACCCATCTTCAAGTTTCGAAGGTTACTTTTCTTTTCCTGGGTCTTCTTTCACAATGAACGATCTTTCACACCATCACTGTACACGGATGCTTTCTCGTGCTCCATCCTTTCTAGCAAAACTTAAAATTTCAAATTTCAATAATGTGAATGGCGTATTGGTTAAGCAGAGTGTCAGTTTTCCTCTTGGGAAATCTAGATGTTGGCAATTTTATGGCCGTTTTGACGACTTGTATTTATTTCTTCTTATCGGCTACTCCCCCGCCATCTTGGTTGTGTTTTCACCATCAATGGCTCACACTTTTCTTTCCCGCTCCGCTGCCAACACTGGCCCTCCTCACTTCTCACCCTTCGCCCTCCAAGACACACGTCCTCCTATCTCCTCTTCTCTACACTATTGCCCTTCCACCTACACCACCGCACCCACAAACTTAGCCGCGCCCGCCTTGAAATTCGACACAGGTCATTCTTCAAGTCACGGCTGACAGCGAAGAATCCTGTAATGAATGCGGTGTATGTCGGAAAGGAAAAAGGGACCGAGATACGGGGTTTAGGAGTGGAGTGGAAAGCTGAGTAAATGCAAAAGGCTAGCCAAAAGAAGAAGGAAGAGGGAATGAGGGAGTTTCTCTCTCTCCTTCTCAGGGCTTCAAATATTCGAGTAATGGCTTAGAGTGACAGCGATGAACCAGAGAGTCAGATGGTTAGAGATAAGAAAGAAATAATTCACGCTACTAATTTATATTTTGTTTTGTCAGAGATGGAAGGAGCAAGAAAAATAAATGAAGGACATTACAGGCATTTCAAAAAAATAGAAGTAATTTATTTTGTATGTAAAACCATTCATTTTATTAGGAATTTAGTTGTGTGAAACAATCCTTTAATTAATGAATACATTCCTTAAAAATTTTATATCAAAGAGATGCCTAAAGTTACTTGTTAATACTAGTATAGCTTTGTAAACGGCTTACCTATTTGTTTTCATTTGAGCCATGCATTTTGGGATTTAATACAAGTTCTTTCTCCTTAGGTAATTAGATACGAAGAATTGATAATTTGTAATATGTACCTTAATATTTATATCACTCTCGTTTAACAATAAGCGACCGTTTTTATAATACAATTGCGCACCCATAAAATATTTAAGGAATAATTTCAGCAAAGCTAATGGGAAGTATGAAACTAAATATCATTTTAAGCTCAATGCTAAAGTTTTGGCTTGTGAGAGTAGGGCATATGTCATCCAATTTTCCTCAAAAGTTTTTCAGTATATTGTTTCCCTTTTCATCAAATGGAGTCACGTTTCATTTATTTTTATCGACTTGGAATGGTAATTGAAAGGCTCTTGTAATGGTTCGATATTTCTTCATATGGCGTTTTTTAGGCGCAGCCTGAACTCTTGAACAAGTTTCTAATGGCAGTACTTAAAAAATGTTTTGCTTTTAAGTTTCAAATAGATTACTATATTTAGCAAATATAATTTTTATTTCCTAAATACTCATTGGACTAATAATTTGTTGAATTTCATGAATAATTCAACTGCATGCATAATGCCGATTGCACTGTCCTCAAGAACGTTGGAATAAATTTTCCGCATACACATGTGTTTAACCTGTGAATTCCATTTCTTCTTGAAGTTAGGTGCTAACCCGGTAAACGCTTCGAATACTTGCGTGCGCTCACAACGAGTAAACATCAGTTGCGAGTCTCGCGGTGTCCTCGTTCCCTTTTTCATCCCCATCGCTCCATTCCCCCGCATTCACAATTTCACCGCCATACGACTGCAAGTCTATGTGCCCGCCCCACTCCACCGCACGCGCCCCTACCCTCTCTCCACTCCTGTCCGCTCTACAGCCCTAACTGACCCTCGCCCTCCTATTCCCCGCGAAATGACCAGCGATTGCCCTCGGGGGTGCGACTCTGCCCCTTGCCCTCCTCTCCTTTCTCCCTCCCCTGCCTCCCGATTCCTTAACCCCTACTCATTTCTCCCTCCCTGTTTTCATCTCTAGCCTCCTTCACATCTCTGGGGCTCTTTTACCAGCTCTCTCACACGCACACCACACGCCCCCACGCGCCAGCCGCCCTCTGCCACCTTCCTCTTTTTACTCAGCTTTCTTTTTTACGACCCTCAACTGTTTCGACCCTCCTTCCACCCTCTTGTACTTGGGCCTCCTACGCTGCTTTCTGCGGTGCTATAAAAACTTTCGCGAGGCATACCGGGCACCCCATCCTTCCTTCTTTCGCCCTTTCTCTCTATCCTATCTTCCCTTTCTTCCTCCCGTTGCTCTTTGGCAGGCTCTTTTTCAGCTGCTCTTTTTTCGACTCAGTCCCATTCTCTCCTTCCCTCCGCCCTCTTCGCCTTAGCCCGACCGTTCTAAACCCCCTCCCATTCCTTCTCCCGTCCGGCAGACCGACGAAGGCACGGGAAAAAGAGAGAGTGACTTTTTTAGCGGACCATAAAAAACTTGGTTTTTAAAAAGAGACACCATAAATTCATCCCTGAACTCTATGGTCAAGGGACGTATTTGTTTACCTCAGGAATCAAGGAATTTTTGTGAAACCCGAAGGCGTGTCTCCTTGGATTTTCCGAGCTATTCTCTCACTTCCTCGACTTGGCGTCGGTGCTTTCCTGTCGGTTTCTTCGTCGTTTTACTTCATAGCAAAGTTGTGTCGAGCTAAAGGTCTCTGGAGTTTTGTGAAATATGGATTCATATGATGGCGTAATATTCGCTCAATTCCCAATGATATGGGAAATAATTTTCTGAAGTAAAGTAATCATAAAAAATGTTTCATTCATCGCTTTTGTCATGAAAGCAATAAATTGAGTGCCTTGTGTGCGTCATTTATCAATATATAGATGAACATATGTATTGCGTACCTTTTCACTTTGGCGTCATTTTAAAAAGTTATCATCACTGACATCTTGAGCGTCTAGGGTGCTCATTTAAGTTTTCAAGAATCAAAAATGTAATTACCGGTTTACGTCAAGGTCTGATAATCGTCTTTCGGCACCTTCGGATATCCTTATTACATGGAATAAACCTTTAAAAGAGCCAAGATATCTCACAAAATACCCTTTAGTCAGGCGCCCGAGGCTCCGTAGCTCTTTCATATCCTTCTTTATAAGAGCCATCAAAGAGATGCGTGTAGGCAGTTTGGACATACCGACCCATCCATAAACGATCCATTTACGGCCGATCCATGGCGGGTTTCGACGTTGAATGCGTTGCCACGGCGGCACGAAACCTCCCTGTGAGCTGCTTTTTTTTTGATGGAGAGAGTGAGAGGGAGGAATGTAGCGTCAACCGGTCCTCGTGACGACGTCCTCCTAAGGAAAGCTTTGCCCAAGACGACCGCTATGCCCTCCACGATCGAAATCATTCCCCTTGTCCCGGTCTACCTATTCGAGCACATTTTGCGCCGACCACGGGAATGATAAGAGCTCACCCATCCTTCATTCCAGGTTCGTTTCTGTTGGGTGACTCATGATAACCACTGGCGGTATTAGATTCTTTAACCAGTCAGCGCAAAAAACTCCTATCATCCAAAAAAGTTGTGCTTATTTTGGAATATTTAAAACTGCTCCGAGCTTTAGTACTCTCCATTTGGAAAGTTTTCGTTGATGAAAATGACACACTCACCATTACCGGTTATAACCGCGGCCTTTTGAGTTTAGCAGAATAAATCCGGTCTATATGCTTTTCCAGATAATTCTTGAGTATACTTAACGGCATTATTTGGGAAAATAAAAATTTATTTTAGTATTACGTATACCTAAGTAATACTTGAAAACTAATTTTACAGTAGTCCTTAAATGAAGCTAAATCTATTGAGTGAGCATTAGTTGAACTTGTGAGTATTAATTGTCCTTAATAAAGAATAGGAATATGTTCCGCTTCTTTCTAAAGCAGTGGAAAGTATATGTAGCATAAAATTACAAGTTTTGTGACTCAAAATAATTTGGCAATATACACTACATTTTACGGACTGTATACTTCAATTCTAACAAAAGTGTTATAGACTTAATTCATCAGCTATTTTAGGAGTTTCAGCAATAAGTGAATATTGACCGAACACACATGAATATATCGCCAAATGTAATGCTTAATTGCTGGAAATTAATTATTCTCTCTGAATTAACAATTCGTATTTCAAGTAAAGTAGGAGTAATAATGAATTCTTAACAAATACACTACATTTGACATTTTTTGTCAGCAACAAAGGAATACTAGGCATTAAAACCATTAAACCAGAATGACTTTTAAGTTGCAAATACATTGTGACATGAGATCCTTACGATAAACCACATTAGCCCACACTTAATACCACATACAAGCAGTCAATCAAATTGTCTGAAAGCGTGGGCCCACTTCAAACAGAACTTTTATTTTGTTCGTAAATGTTTAAGGCAAGCATAATTTCAATGAATCGTTATTAAAAGCAGGTATAATTTATTGGTAAGTAGCAAATTTTAAATGGAAACCAAAGGATTGAAATCCATTGCAGAAGGTTTTAATTGATTAAGTTTGTCACAGTCGAACAAAATAATTGAGAAGAAAGGAATGAAAATGAAGAATAGTAATGGGTTTTGAGGGTATAAGGATAGAAAATTCTCCAGTGCCAAAGAGAGGAAGGCATATTAATACTTATGAGTTATTCTTCCCTTGAAGTATTTTAGAGTATGGGAACATCAAAGCTAACCATTTTGTTACTCTTCATGTAAACATTTGTAGCTGTCTGGGATATTTTTCAGGACCTCTTATTAATTGCGATGCACTATAATCATAGGCTCGGGTACTAATACCTCCAAACTACATGACCTCGTGAAAGACAGAAGAATATGAGGAAAGTGTAAAGGCGTGAATAAGGTCCCATTCGTGGGGACCGTGCTCTGTTCCGTAAGGGTAGAGTAGCATAGAGTAGATTTGTGGCGAAGAAGATGAGATGGGCGCAGTGATCACGGCGGTCGAGTCTTTGTGCGGCAGGAGAACCATTGGGGTGGGGGTGCACGGAGCGGTAGCTTAAGCGTGAGCCGCGTATTCAGTCCCTTCAGGGGTCTCGGGAGACAGAGGGGCGTTCGCTGAGCTAGCTGCCTTCAGGGGATACGGAAGAAATGGTGTGTAGAGTGGAAAACGGAGGGTGCGGGGAAGAGGGGAGGATAAGAATCCTGGGGACGGGAGGGAGCGTGGGTGTGGGGATGCGCGAGGAATGGGACGCTGTGTCACGAAGAAGAGGAGGGGGAAGAGTCCCTGTCGTGTGGGGGACGCTAGGGGAGGCTAGAGATAGGGAGAGAGCGAGAGGGTTTTTGAGGCGCATTCCAAATATATTTTGCCTAATGCCTTTCTCACGCCCCCCGATCCGCCGGATGTGGCTGGAAGCATTGAGAGCGGCTTCCCTCCTCCGGCTGCTCCGCTTCCAGCCTCCCATCCATCTCTATTCCTCCACCGCGATCCACCCCCGCCGGCTACCCCGCCTCTCGCCTCGCCACCGCCTCCTGCCGCCTCTCACCCTCCCCTCTGTCTCGAACTACCTCCCCCAGCCCCCGTACCAACCTCACCGCTGCGCTAAGGAGTTTCTTCGATCCCGCCAGTATCGCCCGCGGCTTAAGAGGGTGGAAAAAAGTGTGAGAATGAAGTTATCTGGATTCCAATGGCTCTCTCTTTCTTTGCTTCCCCTTTTTTCGGTAATGGCGTGTCTCATTTTTTATGAAATAGTTATTTCTTTCCACTCGTAATTCATGCTGACGGAAGTGGTGAGTCATCTCGTATATTTTTCTATCTGGCCGAAGGCAGGGATTTTACTTAGTAGATAGCCCATTTTTGAGGTGTCCTAAAATGTTATCGATTCCACGCCCTCTTCCCAGTAGATTTTGCTCGAAAAAACTAACTCTCCCCCTCCTGGGGGTTCACAAATTCAAAATATAATAATAGTAATTAATGTTTTACAACACTTTGACTTTTGTATCCTTATCACAAAAATCTTATGTTGCGTCTGAAACTCTTGTAAGATGTAGTTTGATTAAAACCTTGGCCATAGGAAGCGAGGGCTAGAATTTTTCGCCCATAGATAATGTGTAAATCCTATTAGCACCGCGCAACAGAAAGGCTTAAGATTCAATCAAGTAAAAATATTACTGCCAGGAGACAAAAATTGATAGTAATTCTTTATTGTGTTTGGTATCGTAACTTCAAAACCGTACCGCCTGCACACTTGCAGTTCAAATAATTACCAGTACAAATAATGTTTGGGAAAATACGAAAAGGTACATACATCACAAATTAATATCTGATATAGTGGTAAAGTAAAACTATATAATCTGAAGCAGAAATATGTTTTCAGAAATCAAGAAATTCATTATGAATTTATTTTATGAAATTTGCCTCACAGTGAATGAAGACTTTGATACTATCGAGAAAAATGTAATGAATCTTTTTATCTGGAAAGCTTTCCATATGCAACTCCGAGTTCATATTTTGGGTAACTCAATATCATGTTTATATAATCATATCCAAAACCTGCTGAGTCATTGCCAAATTTTTAATAATGTTTCACGAGTCTTTTTAATGTGCTAACGAAAACATTTTGTAACTAGTATTTCTCAGTCTAAGCTATTAAGTACTTTCGTTTGATTGAGTTTCATTTCTTGAAAAAAATATGCACATGTATATATATATATATATATATATATATATATATATATATATATATATATATATATATATATATTCCCATTTCCGACGAGAGTGACTCGCAATTCCTTAGCCCTTCTATTTGTGTCTACGTTGCATTCTTAAGTATCTTCAACCATGGTAATTTCACGGCACTCGGAAAACATTCAGCCCATTTGCTAACGAGTGTGATGGACATTAGTGGCCTGGTGATTTTTAACGGTCCATATTGAACGCGTCCGCCGCCATTAGTCGAGAGAATCTGATGACGCACGGCGGGAGAACGTACCGACTTCTTTGGGTCCCGTAACCCCGGAGGCAGTTCTCTTAAAAAATACTTTTTTCCTCCAGAGGGGGACAGATGAGATTGGTTTAGGGACCTGAGGGGAGAACGGTGGATAGGGCGGCGGTGGAGGGTGGGACATGGCGGGGTGGTTGGTATCCCATGCCTTCCTCTCGCCTTGATATACTACCACGACCCCCGTGGGGGGATGGCCGCGTCGGAGATGGAGATGGTGGCATGTGGTGGGGAAGCGGGCGGATGACATACCCTCGCCGCGGGGGTGTACCTGGGAGGAGTGGTGGTACTCAAGAACAGCGCCGAGGGTGTGGTTCAAGGAGAGGATAGGCGTAAGTGTGGGTAATTCTCGGCTGACTCCTAATTACCGCTACACTTGTAGGCCTCTGAAGCTTTCCAAACGAAGTTCTTGCTCGCTAGTAACGATATACAGTGGTTACCAATGCATTGCTGGAAGTAGTCATTAAAAGTCGCAGATCACCTGCTAACCTTGCCGTTTTCTTCATTATATGAAGTATATTGATGCCGCTAAAATCTATACCTCTTGTATTGATGACGTAAATAAGTATTTGTCAGATGAACTAGAAATTAGGCTTCTGAAAGTCAAATTAAACTTTTTTCATGTGTACCGAGTTAATAAATTTGGTGATTTAAATTTTAAAATCTAGTATTTCTATGATGCGTTTGAAGTGCAACGGAATTTACGTCTAAAAACCTGCCTTAATTTGAAAGAAAAACAAAATGTATTGAAACTATTAGATATTTTAAGAAAATTTTATTTCTTAAAAACTGCAAATAACTATACTGATATATAATTTTCCACGATAAATAAAGTCAACAAACAAATCAATATTATTGGCAAAACGAAGGATGTATTAAGGCATTGAGAGAAATGCATATAGTATGTAATTGGATGAGATTATAGATTTCTCTCTTCTGGTTGGCCGAGTACCTTCGTAAAAATGCAAATTTTATTAATTCGTAATAGTTAATCCGACCATAGGTTAAATCTATCAAATAATAAAATATATAATTCATTATTAATATCAACTGTTTTCTTTTAAGCTTATCTTATAAAGTGCTTCTGGCTTTATGTAAACATGATTTATTTTTAGAAGTATGTTGTTTAGTATATTTCATCATACTGTGGGAGGAATAATCTTTTTAAATAACTGACTTATAAAGATCGTGAAGTGATTCATAACATTAAAAGAAATTGTTGAAATATAAATTAATTCACCAATATTCCTGGTGCTCTTAATGTTTTATCTCTTTCCGAGTAGAATAAAACAAAATTAAGGCAGAAGTTTGTAAAGTGCCAGATGGGGGGAAATATCCTTTCACTATTTCCCATTTCCATATTTATACACAAAGAGTATTTTCGAATAGTACAAATTATACTGGGCGACTTCACCATCAGGTAGTTACGGTGAAATCTCGAGGGCTACGAAAGGTGAATTCAGAACTCGTATATCCGAAATGAGCGATGTTTCGCCATAAATACTTGGAGAGCCGACGAAAAGTTTTCATGCGATCGAAAAGAGGCATGTAGAGCGTGAGAGTTGATGTGAATGGAGGAGGTGAGCATCATCGTATTTCGCGGCCAGAATATGGGACGAGTCGGAAGGGTGATATTGGCGTGTGGGGAAGGGGAACGGGGTGAGTTGCGGGAGGGCGAAAGGCCCGTCCGGTAGTTGGGGGAGGGGGGAGGGGAGCACGTCGAACGGGTGAGGAGTGACAAGAGAGGTAATCGCTATTACTCCGGATTGAGCGTCCACCTTTTGTGAAAATGGAGGTATTTTTGGTGGGAGGAGCAGGACGTGTAGAAGGGATTGGAGAGGGGGGGAGTGAAGAGAAATGAAGGGAATATAATGGGAAACCTTGCGGAAACTAGTATGTGAATGAGAGATAGTACTTGAGACTAGGGGGGGGGGTGTTAGGTGGAAGAGGTGGAGAAGAAGGGGGTTTTGTTGAGAGCGTGGGATGAGGGGTGGGGGAGAGTGGGCGACGAGAAGGGGGCGGGGTGGGGGTGAAGATATTTGACGAGAAAATGAAGGAGGGCGGGTGAGGCGGAGTGGAAAGGGGATTGCTAGAAATAGAGGCCATGCATGGGAGGGGGGTTTTCGGGAGCCGGAGTGTGGGGGAGCGGCGTAATGCAGTTGCGGAGGAGTTTAGGCCCTGGGTGGTGGGGTGGTAGGTTGTGGAGGTGGAGCGTGGAGGCAGGCGAGAGGGCGGTAGAGGGTGAGAGAGGGTAGGAGAGGTAGGGGTTGATAATTTATGCCACACCTCAATCGTCCGCGCAGTCGTATATCTCCGGTGCCTTCGCCTCGGCTCCACCTGACACTCGATAAATCCCTCCCCTCGCTCCCTCCTGTCCGCCGCCTCCCTCCCTCCTTCCCTCACCGTCAAACACAAACCCTCCCCACGACCTCACTCCCTACCTCCCACCCTCTCGTCTCGCTCCTCCCTCTTTCCACCCCACCTTCTTTCCCCACCCTTCGCTTCTCCTTCGTAAACACCCTCTACCCACACCTCACATTTTCAACTTTTTTTTCGACCCCACCCTCCGCCTACCTCCCTCTTGCCCCTCAATCCTATCTCCCCCCCTCCCCCCTTCCCTCCCCCTTCCATCCCCCTCTCCTTTTCATCCACCCCGACGCCCTCTCTCGTTTTTTTCTTTATCTCCCTCCATTTTTACCCGTTCTTTTCGTCCACGTTCTCTTCCTCGTTCTCCCTCCCACGTGCCCACACTTTGGTGATGAAGAGCCTCCGAAAGGCTAACAAACTAACAAAAATTCCCGGAAAAAGGGGTCCCGGGGAAGGTGAGTGGGTTGGATCAGAGTAATAGGTGACCTGAAAAGGGAGTAAGGCCGGGCGAAAAGGGAGGAAGGAAATGCAAGTGTACGGGATATGTAGGCAAGAAAGTGTATGGACATCGGGTATTCCGGTGAGGGCGAGGGAAAAGTGAAAGAGGTCCCTTCCTAAAAAATGGAAGATGAAAAATGGGAACGTAACAATTAGGAATTTGAATCGTTTGTTGGATATTTAGATTTTCACGCATTGAATGAAAAGTGTGGGTAAAGGCCGTGTGAAAATGGCACTGAATTTTAGGGCCGGAAAGGGATTCTGAGCTGCGAGAGGAGGGAGAAGATAAAAATGGCGGGGTTCACCCGAGGGAGAAAGGGGAGGCGATGGGAGAGAAGAATAGCAGGAGTTCGGAAAAGGGAGAGTGAGATGGAAGGAGAGCAAAAAGGGAAGAGGAGAGAGAGTAGGATTTTTCCGTGACGGATTCATTGCCTCATCGCCGGAATAGCGATTTGGAGGGCGAACAAAGAGCAATACTTGCCCGCCGGAGGAGCGACTGCTAAAAGCACCGAGTGGTGAACAAGCGGCAATGGGGGAATGTCAAGAGAATGGCGAGGAAAGGAAGAGAGACGGTTTAAATGCAGAGACGTGGTAGGGTGGTGGAATGGAGAGTTCTTTGTTTCTATTTTTGGGACTGAACACGTTCTCAATTTGTTCCTTTTCCTTTCTCTCTTGGCTTCCGTCACTCGCGAGGAAATGTTTACATTTTTCTCTCGCGAGCGGGACGCTTCAAGCAGTTATGAATAATTATGCGTTTCATTCAGCACGCGCTTGGTTTCCTTTGTTTAGTTTTTGGAGATGTTCCGCAATGCTTTGCGGAACCTGCATACGCACTTATGAGGGATAATTTGAGTTTTCCTCGCCAATTGAAGCTTACATTAAGTAAGCAAACGATAGATCTTAGCTTGATTTTTTACATTTGGCAATTGATAATTAAAAAAGCACCACTGGCTTCAAAATTTAAATTATTCAAATCGCAAAAACAAATCAAATATAAATCATAACAAGTGGAAGCAACTTTATAACTCAATATCTGTCACCTCTTTTATAAGTCGGTAAATTTATTCTAGATCGGCTGACGTGATCTGTTTAGATATTTATGAGCTTCGCGAAAGAGTTTATGGTCGACGCTTTCAGATCTTACCGTATAGATTTCGTGTTTGCGACGTGTCAATTTTTGCGCCTTCCTGCTTTTATTCTTTTATTTATTTTTACGTTCTCCACGCTCATTCCTTAAACGGCCTGCGCGGACGGCTGGGTCGATAGTCAGCACTCAAATCGCATTCGCTCACCGTGCTCATAAGATACGGCAATACAAATCCGTCACGCGTAAATCAAGGCAAGATCGAGTTTTACGTTCCAAATTGTGCTCAGGGGATCTGATACGTGGACGATACAGCGCTCCGTACCGACTTAGCGCGAGGCAATTCCATCAATTTCAGTTTCAGCTGTCTAGGGAACGCCACCTATGGCCTCTGATGCACCTCGATCTTCGCGATGGCACTGCGGGGACTCCTTAGGGGATATTGTCGTCTCTGAGCTCCTCCGATAAGAGTGGGGAGGTCGGCGAGGTGAAAAGGGAGTGAGGGGAAGGGGTTGGTGGAGGGGGAAAGGGGTCGTGGCGGTGGGCGTCGAAGAGGGCCACTTGATGTACGGCATTGTCCACGGTTTGACGTTGATTTCCTCCTACCCCGAAGATCCCCCAGCCCCCCCCCCCCATCGCCGGAGGTTTCCCACTTCAGTCCCCACCTTCCGCTCCCAACCAAGGGCGTGCACCCTTGAGCTGGGCTCAGGGGCTCCTGAGCCGTAGGAAATAATTCATGGCTTTTATTTATACAGTCACCGAGTCAATAACGCTTTCGCTCTCCCTTCCTCCGCGTTCCTCCTCTGTTGCCGCGGGTCCGTCCGCCGCCAACGGACAAACACACCCACCCGCCCATGCACATTCAACATTTTAGTTTTTTCCTCGATCTCCTAAATTTCTTTTCTCTCTCTTGTCCAAAAACTCTCTTTCCTCCTCCCCTCCGTTCCTACCCATTCGCACCGCCCTTTATCTACGCTCCACCCTCCGGCGGCGGCCATAACGCCCCCGCGTCGAAGTATTAAAAAGCAATGTGGACGCGTTTGTGCGAGTTTTCCCGCCCCATCGCCCCTCTCCCCCTCAACAAACTCTTCCCAGGACTGATCTCTATTTCGAAGCAATGGTGGAAGGGAGACCACGGCGTGTTTTACCACTTTGAAAGGATGTATGTGGTATTTATTTTGGTGGAAATGGATTGAAAATGAAAATTAAGTGTGTCAAATAGCGCTTGCTGGGAATTTAAGGGATCCTATATTACGTCCCATATTTCACTCTCCTGTATTCCAAAAAAGGTATGAATCATGGTGTCGGGAGTTTGGAAGGGAATATATCCTGCAGTTTTTATTTACTTTTGAGGTGGCGCCGATTTTGGAGCGTATGACGAAAATGGTTTTTGAGATATGACTCCAGTTTATTTTTTCCACTAAAGATCAGCGGCAGCAAATGATTTTTGACCATCATTTTCTTCACTTACATTTTCGAATTCTCTCATTTAAAACCCTAGAATTGGAAGAAAATTAAAAAAATATATTTCCTTATATGCCTCCCAAGTTGATCAAAAGTAGGTTAAGTTTCATTGTCATTTTTTAATTTATTGAAGAGAAGGTGATTATCCTAAATTACTATGTTTTGTGTGATTCTCACAGTTGTTGGACTTTAATTGTTTAGTTATACTTATGATTGGCTAAAAATAGATTTTTTAGATATGAGTTTAGATGAGATAATGGATGAGATAATGGATTTTCCTGTCAGAAATCCAAGTAATTGCAATTTTTCGTACTTCATCTTCAGGTCATTCATCCAACCAAAATATTTTTGTAACACATTGTGTTCATTATATGGTTTCTGGATTATATGTTTTACATGCACATTTTACTTCTCCTATGAACGCAACGCACCGTCTTTCCATTAAACATCTGGTGCTGTTTTAACTTGCATGAAGCACCTCTTCGCAAGAGTTCAGCGCTTTATTCAAACAATTTACTAGATTGCTTTATCCACTACCAAGTGCGAAAACATGACCGTTTCCATCAAGGTATTTGCCGAAAACGATTCACGCTGCGATAAATTTCAACGATACTGCTTGCCATTCTTCCATTTGATGCGGCTTATGGTTCTTTTTTTCTTCCTTTGCTTCATTCTCGCTCTTCGCCAGAGTGAGAAAATGGTGGATTGCCTCGTTTTCTGCTTCCCCTTTCCAGTCCTAATTCTTCTTCTGTCATTTCGTTTCCATTGGCTCTCCCGCCCTCATTCCTCTCTCCTCCTTCAATCTTTTGCACAGTCCATCTACCTCCAGCTCTCTCTCTCCCCACCATCTTGATTCTCACCTCTTTCGATGTATCTCGACATGGGATTCATTCTTTTACTTCTTTCTATACCTCTCTCTCCTTCCTTTTTCCCTTCTCCTCCCCCACGCATGGCGTCCCTTGCCCCTATATCCGCTGGGTTTCTTGCTCCTTCTACCTCATACCTCTTTTCCTCGCCTCCCCAACCTCGTCCCCTTCTCTTTCTTTAGGGAGTGTGAGGGTCTCCTCGCGGCTTACTAATGGCTTGTTTTATTCATGGTCCAACCTTCCAGGATGAGATGCCTTCTGGCCCGCACCCTATTCTTCCTCCTCATCCCTCGTTCCCCTCTGGTTACCCTTTCACCTCCCCCCGCCCTCCCACAACTCCTTCCGCTTTCCCCTTGGCCCATTCTCTTTATTCCCTCCCCACTCCCACTCTTAGGTCAGTGATGTTGATACTAAAGCACTCTGGGGAAGTTTAACTGCCTCGCCAAGATGAGCCCAGTGTTTGGTGTGCTTTGCGCCAACCACTTTTGAGAGAGGGTTTTAAATTAGTATGTGCTTTCTAGCGCTGGGAGGGCGTTAGATACGGGACGCTGATCGAGAGGTCGTCTCACTATTCGAGAACTATCTCAAAATTTTAGATCATGACTCTGAAATGCTCTGATGCCGTGGTTTACTCAAGTGGACTCTTTTGCTTCTGACATATTTTTAACGTTTAAATTGAACTACAGCGAAATATAATGTGTGCCCATTTATCCTATGAAAACAAATGTTTTTCAAAACCACCTTTACATTAAAGAGTAAAATCTTATAAAATCATTGATAATAGAAAATAAAAGCAAATATTAGCAAAATTAATATTTTCAAAAAATATTCAATGAAATGAAATATTAGCTGATTGAGGTATCTTCGAATATTCTCGTATTTCAGGTGCTATAACTCCAAAAACCTTGCTTTTAAATGGTTTGATATGCATTTATAAGGGTGTAAAAATGACGCAATGGTTTCAATTAGCTCATGATTGATTGTATTTTGATGTAAAGCAGAGTAATTTTTATTCAAGAGTTATTGCAATTTTTAAAAAACTGACTGCCTCGTAGTGCACTTTAATATTTCAGAAACTCAACAAATGAGTATTTTCTATGTTTTTGCAAGAGTTTCCATCTGTCATTCCAATCAATAGAAATTAATAATCATTACAAGCTTTTTTGTTACATGTATTCGAGTTCACAAAAACTAGTTTCAACTTGAAAATGGCATCATCAGTTTTATTGCCATAATCAGAAGGATTTAACAAAAATGCACTGTAAGAATAATTACGATGAAATCTACAGGATATAATTATTTATACCATTTGTTACTGATTTCTACAAAGATACTACTACGGTTGTCGATAATTCCTAGTCAAAGGTCATTCAAAATAACACCAAAACTTTAATATAGAGAGCATACTCTTGAGGGCAAAAATATGGGAATCTGAACGAAACAAGTTCCAAATAAAGAGTAGCACTTAATTTCCTAAAGAGGGTTTGCCACCTTAAGCCATGTATGTACATTGATAAAGTGAAAAGAAAGGGAAGAGTGATAAAATGCAAATAATGCTTCCATACCACCCTCCTTTCCAGATTCTTTCCACAGTTCCTTCCACTGGGGATCACGAGAACTGTTTCTGAAACCCTTACTTACTTTCGGGTGGCTCTCACGCGAAAAAGCATAACCCCGCACTTACCCCCAACTGCTCTTTGTTTCCAGCATTACCCTCTCTCTTTCCGTCTATTCCTTCTCGCAACTACCACTTTGACCCCCTCACTCGGGGAAGGAAAAACCTCCCCTCAGACCACTTCGTCTCCCTCCCCAATCCCCTCTTTGCACCACAAAGACACCTTCTAGGCGCAATCTTCCTGACCCAACATTCTCCACCACCGAAACCACCCATATGCCTCCCACTTTCCCCAGCTCTGCTGCTATGTTCACTCACTATCATACTTACGCCCTCGTTCCACTGTTGAGACGTGTCCTTTTTTGGACCACATTCTTGCTTCATCCTGTGGATTCCCGAAACATCGATTTTCACTCCATGCTTTTCTCTTGCCACGACCTTAGGGATTCATCCAATCGTGGTGCTTAGGTCTTTTTTCTAAGGGGAAGGAAGCATTACGTTCACTATTGCGTTCGCTACTTTTATCGAAGGGGAGGTTGAGAGTTGCGGACCCTACATTATTTCCCTCAACGATTGGGAGGGGGACGGCCGAGATTTTTTGTGCTCTCATTGTTTTATATTGTAGACTGCGGATGAGATTTTAATCTTCATTTTTCCTGTAATAATCTTTTCCAGTCCCACGGTATCCTTGCATGCATTCCAAATTCTATTTCACCACAAAGTTATATTAATCCTTGGATAACTTAATCAAGCTGAATGAGTAGGTGTAACCATGCACTAATTTCTAGTGCCCTAGGTTTTTTTTATGAATTATCCAGTCTAGTCGTATAGTATATGTACCTGTGATATCAGCTTTGAACAAGATTTATCCATACATTTTTAGGTTTCCTTAAAAATGTCTTTTCTCTCTATCACCACAGTCTTGGGCCACTTAGCTGACGCCACGCCGATATTGCTTCACTCTTTTAATCTTCCATTCGCACCAGTGGCTGTCTTATTTTCAGGCCAACTTTCACGCCCCCCCCCCACATCTTACAACCCAGCTCCCACTCCCGAATGAAAGACGCCCCATAGAAGCACCCTCTTTCATCCAACCTCCCCAACGTCTTATCCCATTCCACCTCCCTCCCTCTCCGGCGCCCATCCATCCTACCTCTCGTCCTCCCTCATCCATCCTTCGCCCTACCGACTCCCCCGCCCTCTCACTACGCCCTCCCCGAAAACAGTGAGGGACTTTCTTCCTTCCAATCTTACCCCATCCTCGGAGAATTCCCACAGCGCACCGCCACACCCCCACATCCTCCTCCCTCCCCTCATACCTCGCCCACCTCACCATTCCCGCGCATCTTCGACTATAACCTCCTCAACCCTCTGTCCTCCCTGTCCCTGCCTCCTCGATCCCCATACTCCTCATTTCCCCTGGTAATTCCGTTCTCCAACACCCGCCCCCCACTCTCTGCTGTCTTTTAACCCCTCCTCCGTTTCGGAAATCTCCCCAGCATCCCACCTCCCTCTTCCCTCACCATTGTTTCCGTGGGAGGAAACCTTCCCTTCTTCTTATCTCGGGTCCTCCCTCTTTCCCGACCTCACCGCCCCTACCTCGCTCATCTCACCGCGAACTCCTTACCTCATCCATTTTCAATGTCCTCTTTCAGCCCGAGTTTTGGTTTAAGGAACGGCGTGGTAATCTTTCTTCCGCTTTCGGGCTCGCACCCTCGCACCAGAGAGATATACCGGAGGGCAAAAGAAACCTCGTGTTTGTGTGCTCGTCAGAGTGCATGAGTTTTCACGTGAGAATGGAGAGAAAAATGTTTTTTTCGTGATGTTAGTGTCAGTTAACGAATTGATAATCTCACAAGAATATTTTAATTTCAAAATTAGATTATATCAGTACAAATTAATTAACTTGAGTGCATTAATAATTTGGATGTTGCTATCCTTAAAAAGGACCATTTCATTTCATGGGCATACTATATTTCATCAGCCGGATTAAAATATAAAATGTGAGATGAAAAAGTTTGAATGGCCAATGCAGATTATTAACAATATTTTATTGGTTTTCTGCCTTACGTTTTCCTTATATTTCTGAACTTTTTGTTTCGTGAACGTTAAAAACATTTTTACTACCTCCGTATCAATTAAAATCAATATTTGGTAAATAAATAGACAAATTCTGGCCTTCGGATTAGCCATAAAGAGCGCGTTGTGTATCAATTTCTTTAGCTATCTCTACTCATTTATTTACTGTCTTAAATTTTAGTTTTGGCATGGATCAAGAATTACATATTAACCGTTGCCATAATATAAACTGCTTATTCCCACAATAATGGCTTCCAGGTGCTATGACTAAGATACATGCGTTCTCCTCCTGGCGCATCAACTATTAAGATTCATTACGCTGCCCAGTAGCGCCCATTCACCTCTCTTTCCAACTTTGGAATATATGTGTCTGAGCCTCGCGAGGGGTGTGAGTGCGGAACGAATTACAACACTGCGGCGGCTAATGAACAAGGGATACCATTCCTCCTCTCCTCTCGGGTTTCTTCCAACTGTTAAGCTCTCGCTCGATCCCCGCTACGAGCAGCATCTACCCTCCCCTTGCCTCCCGAGGCCCACACTCCCATACCCTTCCCCGTCCATCCACTCCTTTTGTGCGGCCGCGCCCCAGGTCTTTCTTCACATCTGTGCCCGAGACGTAATTAAGGCTCGGGGGCCTCCTTTGGCGGAAGGAGGCGGTTAGGTTTCTGTTTGAGGCCGAAAGGGGGAAAAGAGGGGAAGGAGGTGAGTTTGAGGAGACGAGACTGGCCGGCCAAAAACACCAACACCTCCCACTCACTGCAGTTCCCGCACACGGATACATCCCGCCACACCCACGGGGCTCAAACGAACCCTCAAAAGCAGACGACGCCCCCAGAACTCTCCTCTTCTCCTGGTCCTCTCCCATTTACGGTGAAACTCAAAACCCATCACGTGTCCGCGTCTCATTCGCCCTCCCCACCAAAACCGGAATCCAGTACAGCATCCTCCTCTTCTGGCACTCCTTCCTCCGGGTCCACTCTTCCAGCGCCTCTCCTTGGCGCAGCCCTGCCGCCCAGACACCTTCCCTTCCTCACCCTCCCCCTCTTTCACACCGACCGTCTCCCCCATAGGCCTGCATTTACCTGGTGCAAATCCCTTCACCCCCCGTCCACGTCCTCTGCGCCATGCCTCCCACACGCCAAACTCTCATCTCCTCACCTCGCTCCTCCCAACTCTCTCGCCATCTTCTGCCCGCGTCCCTCCCTCACTCCCGAGAACAACCTCCTCCTCCACCACCTTCGCCCCTTCCCTCCCAACAGCTCCCCCGCACTGAATGCAAAAACAATCCAGTAGATTGTGCATAGCAATTTATCTTGGCGGGGCCTGTTTTGAATTGCATGAAGAGTCCGTGGAGGGGACTTCTCGCTGGTTTTCAGCGTCAGGAGAGAGGAACGGCTAGGGGGGTTTGGGAGGAGGTGGTTTTGTGTGTGGGTTTTCAGCGACTTGGTTGGCGGGCAGGGAAGGGAGGTGTGACGGGAGGCGAGTTCAGGTAAAGTGGCAAAAGAAAGGGATACGCGAGAGGAAGAGGTAGGAGTGAATAAGGGGAGATTGAGAGGGAAGTAGAGGAGAGGGTATAGGGGATACACTGGGGTATAGAGGAGTAGGAGGAGTGAGAGGACAAGGGGAAGGAAGGAGACTTGGCTCTCTCGGCGGAAGATATCAGGAGCGTGGGTTAAGGACGCCTGGAGCGGAAGGAAGGGTCTTGAGGGGAGAGATGAAGAGATACGCGGACTAGCCGGGAGAGGGCGTGATGTGCTCGCAGTGAAAGGGGAAGAGGTAGAAAGAAATGAGGGACATTGAAAGAGAATGGGGTGGAGGGAACTTGACGGTGTAGATCGGTCTGCACGTAAAGGGGACAGGGTCTTAGAGTGCGTGGCATGCGGCAATAATAAAAGGGGATAAAGTGAACAAACCCGAGGGTGAGGGTTTGGTCTCCGTGCACAGTGAAGTCTGCTAAATATTTATAAGGGTTCGTGAAAGGGAAAGCGGTGACAAGGCTGGTCCGAGGCGAGCACCAAAGTAAGAGGGTTGACTCCGATTCCGGGTCTCTGATTTCAGTGCTTTTGTACGTAAATGACTTCATGACTGTGCAATTTTTTTAAATACACCAGCTGTTGGATTGATAATATTTAATTTGGAAAAATGTTAGCATTTTAAGTTTTCCCTATGAAAATTGCTCTTACCTTAATCCTCGAACAATGATTGAAGCACTAACGAGTTGCTTCCAAAATAATAATAAATTTATCACACTGGTTGTAAATTTGGAGAGCATCAATTTGAACGTATCTCATGAAAATTATTGATGAAAATTCACATGTATATATTTTGAAGAGATGTACTTGACAAAAAATTTGGAAAGTAATTTCACCCACCACTTAAATATCAGTGATTATGGCTGAATATCATTTGTTTGTCAGGAAGTAATTCAAATAAGAATTAGAGCTGTCATGTGCATTGTTTTCTGAAGTGTATGAAGATATTTTTACATTTTTTTATGTAAGGGATATTATCTCACGCTATACATAGCTAAATTCATTGTTAATTATTTTTGTCTCTTCAATCGGTAAAATTGGGGTAATAAAGACTGAATTCCACGCCTTATTAATGCCAAATTAATAATCATTAATTATAAATGATGATAATCATAGATTGAAATCGTTGGTTAATTGGGATGGTTGGTTAATGAAAATAAATAATCTTAAAAACATCAAATCCAATTTTAGAAAATGAGTCTGCTTTTAAACCAGACAGTGTAAAAATATAGACGATACTTTTCTCAGGAAAACGTCTACTCTTAACGGTTGGCTAGCAGAAGCGGACGCCTGCGATGAACCTTAATATGACTCATTAGTGGCTAAGAAATTATTCGCATATTAACTTCATCACCGTCCTAATAAATGAACTGCAAATTATTTTTACCACAACTTTTCTGCAAAATATTTTACACAAATCATTCAAAAACCACCACGTACTTCTCAAAGTAAAAGGAAGCGTTATAAGGGGCGGTTGTCACGTTCTGCAGCGGTAATGACCCTGGCCAATATCTTGGAAATTAGAGGGGTGGTGAGTGCATTAAGCATAAGATGATATAGAATGGTTTACGAAAGGAAGGGAGGAAGACGAGAAAATGCGTTCACACTGTACTCATTAGTGTCATAATCAGCATTCCAAATAAAGATTTCCCGCAATTTCACATTCCTTTCAAAGTACCTCCCATATCTGCAGCCCTATCCCTACTCTTATCCTTTTCGTCGTGGTGTGGGAATAATTAGTCTCACTTGGGTAGATAAACATGTCTGTGCACGTGCAGTGGTCGTGAAAGGTTTTTGGTTGGGGGTGGATGAATGAGGGAGTGAGTGCGAGGAGTGAGACTGGAAAGGGCGGCTGATGGTGGCAGCGAATAGTGGCGCGGCACGTGCGCGTCGCAGCCACCTGGAAAACTGCAAAAATACTAATTTTTTCCGAACGACTCCCTCTTACTTTTCTGCCAATGGCCGCGGCATTTTGAAAAATGGCGCAGGAGTAGTTCGCGTCGCTTTAGGCCTCGCCAACTTCGAAACCGCGTTCCGAAGTCAAAGAGAAACTGAAATTATTTTCGATTGAGGTGTAGAGTCTTTTAATTAGTTCGGGCTACTTGCTTGTGTATAATATGAAAACAAGATGGTGGAAGCGCAGGAAGTGACGTGGAGAAATTCTGATGTTCTGGAAAATGTATTTATTAGGTCTAATTGCTTCCGCTAGTGAAAACAATGCTTCCAATATTTCTCTCTCCACGAATTTCAGGGTTCTTTCCAAATATTTAAAGATTCCTAATTTCACGACACCGTAGGCCAAATGTGACGCGGGAACTCTTCCGACAACAAACCGCTTCCATTTCCCGCCGACGGTTCCCTCTCACCAGACCCTCCCGATTACCTTCATACACCTGCGCTCAGCCTTCATCACCCCTCCATCTCCCACAGGCTTATCCCTCGATCATGCTCACCCAAGATCCCTGTATGGTTCCCGGAAAGGAAGCAATTCATTCCTCCACCGGCCATTTTTTTCGTCCATCCTCTCATCCCAGCCTTCTTCCCATTTTTCTTGCGGTTTTCTTCTATATCCATCTTTTCTTTCGTCGTTCTTCCCTCGGATTCCTCGCCCACCATCTTCCCGTTTCCCTCATTTTTCTCTCCAAAAGATTAGTAAAAAGAGACCGGAAGGTTTAGAGGGAGAGCGGGGAAGGCTGGAAGAGATAATATTTCATCCGCATTCATATCTTCCTCCATCTCTCTCCTTTTATCCCTCCTCCAAAACTCTTTTCGCAACTCGTTCACGTAGTAGGGACGGAGGGGTATCCTGTTACGAATTACTCGCCTTGCGGTTTTTATTCGAAGATTTTATCGCTTCTCGTGCAGTTCAAGCATTTTTTCGGCGGGCAAGGGCCGGTTTTTGATTGATTATGGGAAAATTTATTTAATTCTGCAAAAAATTTGAGAAAAAGAGAATGCCTTTCATATTTCGAGAACAATTAGTTTCGTATAAATGTATAGCATGTTTAATTCTTCCTACACGTGGTATTCAACTGATTTCGAATGAAACTTTGTTCATTCTCCCTCCCACATTAAATTCTTTATGGTTACGGAATCTACCGAAATAAATTAACCGTAATACCAGTGGCCCTACAGAAAAATTTGTCTCGCCACCAAAATTAAAAATAAAACCGAAATTTGAAAATGATTGTAAGATAAACGTTTGTATGATTTGGAATTTCAAACATTCTTTCTTGGTTGTTTTAGAAGGCAGAAAAGGGAAGAGTTTGGTTGGATGTTTAAGGTGTTGAGCTCAGGAAAGAAAATAAAAGAGAGAAACAGTGGTAGGTACCAGCTGCCATTGAGGTAAGGCGTGTTTAATGAGTGGCAAATAAACAATTGAACTTTTCCGAAAAATATTGCCGGCGTACAATTGAGTGTTCGAGAGAGCTTCCCAAGTTTGTTTATGGTTATTGACAAAAAATTCTCGATACCTCATCCGGGTAATTATTATATTAACACATCCGAGTCAGTTAAGGTTCATAGGTACGAGGTATATTATTTATATCATTGACTTCTGTTTTAATAAATCCAAATTTAAATAAATATTAATTTAAAAGTATGCATTGGAATGCTTGAATAGGGAGAATTAAACGAGATTGGTGTATAAATACCAATTGTAAAGGTTAAAAAAATGAAAATTTTATTGATGAGCCGATGAAAATATTTTCGTAGTAGACAAAATTAGTCTGCGGCATAAAAATCCCAACTTATTGATTTTTTATTATTAAATCTACATAAGAACTCGTTGCTGCATATTCATAATTGCTGGTACTTTAAAATATCTAGAATATATAATTTTGAATATAATTAACATATAATATTAACCCATAAGAAAACTGCTGGTAAATAGTTAGGCAATAAAGGAGTGTTAAATTAGAAATAGGAATGCTTAGTCTTAATTTATAATGCTTAAAAATTAAGTAAATATGATTCCAATGATTAATATACCCTCATTGTATAATATACGTACACTGGGTGAAAAAATATCACAAAGTAGTTGCTTTTTAATGCCCCCGTGGAAAAAATATAAATAGGATTCTTGATTAAATACCATGAGTTATATATAAGTAAATAAATAATGCGTTTTCACCACTTGCTTTTTCTTTAAAAATATTGGAATTAAACTTAAATGTACGCACGTATCCGTGGAAAGCAAGGATTAAGGCGAGGTGAATATCTCAAAATGGTGGGAAAAGAAAAAAGGAGTTTAAAACAAAATGGATATGAGATGGGGATTAGTTGCGGTGGGTGAAGAGAGTTAGTGAAGTGCGCGTGTGGGAGGAGAGAAACAGCAAGGGGTGGTGTAGTGTTAGGGGGCGGCGTGCTTCGGGGGGGGGGGGTACAAGAAGGGGAAGAATGTGCTCCCCTGGGAAACAGATGAAGGGAAGCGAAGGAGATGGGCGGGGGATGTGAGGTGGCGGCGAAGAGACGAGGGTTATGTGGAAAGACGGGGTGGGTGAGGAGCTAATGCGGTGGCTGGGGAAAGGGATTTAAGTTGCCCGAAAGGTAGGAGGGGCGTGGGCGGCATTCGGGGAGGGGGAGCGAAGAGACGGGGGCGGTCGGGGGTTTTCCGGAACGGGGAAAAGAAAAGGAGACGGATCGGGGGTACGTGATGGGGGAGAGGAATTCGACGGTTTCGCGTGGGAGGGGCCAACGGCATATATCGCCTGGGACCGGGAGAGGGTAGGGGAGGCACCCGCCGAAGGGAGGGCGATGGGGTTGGCCCTAGGCATTCGACCGGGTTGGGGCGGAGGGCAGCTCTCCTCTGGTTCCTCCCCCATTTTTTTTCGCCTTCCTCCCTCTCCTTCTCCCCACCTATCTAGATGCAAGGAGGCGAGGGTGAGTTCCGTGGGAGGAAGAAGAGAGAAAGATTGGGACCAGATGTGGCTGTTCCCTTGCTGCCCCTCAGATGGATGTGTGCACTTGTCCCCAAGGTCCGCGCTAGAAATTTCTTCTTCTAAATAGTTATCGGCGTCATGGTAGCGCATCTCCCTGTTCCCCTCATTGCGATACGACGTATGACTCTTAGTCAGTGTCAGCCGCTCCCGTCTATCTCGGGCAACAGACAAGGCTGAAATTAGAGCGGTGAGCGTTGGTTGTATACTCAAGGGAATTTATTTTTGACCATTCTGCTGAATTTGTTGGCTTGGCAATGGACGAGATCTCGGATGTGGATGCAGTGCTGCCGTATAGATATGAAATGAATCGGAATACTGTGCAATACAAGCGTATCAATCAACTATTCCTAAAATCCTATAAATTTCGTTACCACCTCATAAAAGCACTGGTTTAATAGTGATATGGAGGCTAAAATGACTTATCGATTATTTTTTATGAATTACATGATTGCGACATTATTCTATTTATAATCCTTCTGGCTTTCACATGCTAATAAAATGTAAGTAAATTAATGATTATAAATGATTGAGCTAATGGTTAAACTTCCAAAGCGAATGCGGTGTATTTTTTTCTGTTTCAGTTTTCCCTTAATATCATATTTTTTATAAAAATTATCCATTTGCAAGCTCCGATTTCCCAGCAGAAGGAGAAAAATCTCCTTTCACGTGTGTATATATAAAAACATCTCATAGTGTTTCTCCTAACACTTTTTCCCTTTCTCAAGAATTTATTATTCAATGCTTGTCCATTGCCAAAAGCACATGACTCCCGACTCCTCCCCTTACATCATTTGCATCCATGTCCACCTCACCCTTCCCCATGCTTCTCCATCTCGAGCCGTCATTCTTCTTGTCCTATGAGCAAACACGACGATTTTTGCTCGTCTCCGCCCCTATCTACTTTTACTTGTTTTTTTCTGCTGACGTTCCCCTTTTACTATGTTCAATCAATCTTCAGCGTGAAATTCTTTTTCGGTTCAAAGAACTATGCCATTGGTATTCATAGCACGCTCATCTCAGTCAGAGTAGGCGTCCGCATACCTCCTGCTCTGAATTTTTAGTTATTTGATTCCGTAGTTATCTTGGTCGAAAAAAAATCACTGAATTCATATGAGTAATAGGAAAAATAATAGAAGTACGGAAAACTTTGAACTCGTTGCTGTTGTCAACATCTATTGCACCTTGGCCTTTGTTTCAGTTCCTGGGGCATTTAAATTCAAGTATTGATGACGTAAACATAGTTTTAGTAACATTTATTGAGCTGGAATGTATCAATCTGTATCATTCGACGGTTCGTAAAGGTACGAGAAAAATCAACCCCATTTTGACAGTTCATAGGTGTGAACTTTATCAAATTGAAAGTACAAACAGTTGATTTTAGACTGCTGATTTAGAATTTATTTACTCCTTATATTTTATTCAGAGAGCTAAGAGTTTTAAAAACAATTGATTAATATAATTAGGTAAAATTATCATTCACGCGGGGGATCTTGGTTTACTTTTATTATTTTGTAGATTTGACGGGCTCTACTTTTCCTTGACGTTCTCAATGCGAATATATTTGGCTTAATTTTTATTTTCCCTATATTTCACTGAATTCGAGCGAGTAAAAATTTTAGTGTTGTGTTTCATGGTTCGGCAGAAAATGCTGATAAAGCAATCAGAACTTTTAAAGTTTTGGGGACAACTAGGTATGTTACTCATCACAATGTAAATATTCTTGGGATAATATTTCTTAGAAAGCAATGCATAACTAGACCTGTTTGTTCGAAATTTAACAGATAAAGGATTTTGTTTGTAATTAAAACTCGTTCAAGTCTTTTTATGCTAATGGGATATCTAGATAAATACAGATTCATGTTACGCACGATAAGCGATGAATCTCGGCAGATATACAGATCCACCCTTTTGTCCATCCAATCGAAAACCAGGTCACTCCGTCGCCCCCTCTCGATTCACAGCAGGATTTTCGAATGACTGGAGGCGGCGTTGAATCGGCATCTGGCCGAGTTTTCTGGCGCATAGTAACTGCATTTCCTGTGCAGGATCAAAATACGGGTAGATTTAAAACTTTCAATGATCGTGAAAGGCAAGCACCTGGAAGTGAACCGTTAAATATGGTATGGAATCAGGCACAAATTGTTTATTTCAGTTTCCTAGGAAAAATTAGGAAAAAAATGATGAATGAGATAACGAAGCGTTTGAATTGGCTTTTAATAAAAATAAATATATGCTTCTGATAGCAGTCAACAGATCGAAAATTTACCTCCGAGTTTAGTTCTATTTGAAATTTTCATCATTAGAGTTGAAAATGTGCATAATTCGATCAGAATGCTTGAGCTTGGAGAATAACCTTAGATCAGCTATAGGTGGGAGAAAACACTATAGGGTAGCAATGAGCTGGGTTTTTATTATTTCCTTCTCTATTTTTCCCGGGCGTAAAAAATAAAAGAACCTTTCCGCACCGCTCCACCCTTAACTGCCCCCGCCAGTCCAATACCCTTTCCCTGGCAACATGCATGCAGCCCTCCATCTCTGCACCCCTTCCATCCCTCACGGCGCAGACGCCTTGACGCTTTACACCGGCTCCCGAGGCGATACATCACCGGCGCCCGCTGCTTTAAATCCCGCGCGAGGGATTTAGAGGCGCCGCTTTGCAAACGGGACTGGATGGTTGCGCCAAAGGGTAGGGAAGAAGAAGGAGAGAGAGAGATAGAGAGAGAGAGAGAGGTGGGAGAGGAGAGAGACTCGGAGAGGTAAAATTTTGGCACAGGGTGAATGCGAGGTAGAAGGGACGAGATCGAATGAAAAAGGGGAGGAAGCCCTTTTGTCGGAGGAGCGGGGGAGGCGGAGGGAAATTGCGTGGGCGAGGGTAAGGGGGCCGCGCCCGGGGCCACTCCCTCGGGGCCCCTGGATTACTCTCCCGGTGGAAGGGGAGTGGTGGCGGAGTGTGGGAGTGTGCTTTGACGCGACGGGGACTCGCGGTGCGCGACCCTCTCTCCCACTCCTCGTGCAGCCCCTCTCCCCCTTCGCGTGATTCGAATTCAGCGCCGGGACGCTTGGGTGTAGTGGTCCCCCGGAATCCCTCCCGATGATTTTTGGTGTCCCGACCCTCTGAACCGAACTGCGCCTCCGCGCCGTGACTCAGCCGCCAGGTGCCTTCAAGCGTGCGCACGCCCCCCCTCCCCCGCCGCCCCTGGACGCTGCAGCGGCAAAATGGACCGGACGCGCAATTACTCGAGAACGTGGAGGTTTGGGGCATTGGTGATGGGTTCAGGGCGAACGGATAAATCTCGCCGCGTCACGAGCGAAACGGAAGAATGAACCGAAAGCTTGTGTGCTGGGTAGGGAAACGAGGGGCCAGTTGGGCGGGGTTGGCGGGGGCGTAAATGAGGGGAGCTTTTGAAGGAGGGAGGGTCCCTATTGGAACCCGCTGTCGCATATCGTCCCCTTCGGTTCTGCGACGCGAGGGCGTACAGGGGTTATACGTGTATTTTTATGCATGGGTGAAGTAGGGAAATGGGAAGACGGCAGGGAGGTTATGCATGCGTTTAAAGGGATTTTGGGGGAAAGTGGAATGTGGGAATGGATTATAGCAATATGAATGGTAAGGAATGCACGTGGAATTTTTAAAACCTATTTTTCGTCACGTTTCTCCCTCTTTGTTCTCGGTAACGCTCGCAGGGAATAAGGGTAATGGATGATTGGCGTGCAACGCGGTTGGAAGTGGGAAATTTCTTCCTTTATTTTTCCGGGACGGTCCAAGCAACGATTGGATCCGGGGTGGGGAAGAAGAAAGAGAGGAAAGAATAAGGAATTGAATGAGTGGGAGAGGGAGCGAGAGACGCAGAATGTGGAGTCAATGGGTTTATCTCTTCTAAGTTCATAAAATTATTCATTTATGTTTTATCTACAGCGTGGCGCTCTTGGATCGGAGAAAGGGATGGGTCCGTGCAGGGGTGGACTTGGTATGTTCCGTGGAAGTGGATTGGTGGAAAATCGGATAAAAGGGGCGGATTTGCAAGGGGGAGGCGCTTCGGAAGGGAGAGATCTAATAAAGATTCCGGGTCCCCTTGACTTTTCCTCTACCATTTCTCCATCTCTTTCTCCCTTCCTTCTTTCCCCCTCTGAACTTATATTTTCTCTAGGCCTTTTTCTTCTTGTTTAAACGTCTTCTGAACTCCCGGGAAAGTCACATGGTTTTTTTTTTAAAGTTTTCTGTTTTTTTGTCCCATCCTTCCTTACTTTATATGCTTTTTCATCAAAGAAACTATGGCACGGGGAGTTTACTTAGAGGGATAAAGTAGGAAATACAATGTCACATTCATATTTAGGCCTCCAGCTTGCTCTGGGAATTCAATGTTTTAATCTACGGAAGCTATGACTTTGGCTAATCTTAAAAAGAAAAATGAAAATAAAATGGGATATCTAAGTTTAAGGTATTAACTCACCCTATATGTTTGTTGTACAATACAAATAGACTTTTAATGAATGTAATTAAAATAATTAATGCAATAGAATTGACCCGTTGGTATCAGATTTTTCCCAGGGATAAACTCAAAACGTCCACAAGATACGAAATAATGGATAATCTTTGACTATAATAGTATTAAGGCTATTAAAACAGCCTTGGAAAACCTGCCTCCTTACTGTTAATGGTTTCAATTACTAATAAATACTAATTTCATATATGATGGCGTATTTTGACAGGAAACTTCCGCTTTGAGAATATTATTATTTTTATTTCAATATGAAATTTATTTCGTATTCGAACATGCTGAGGTAGAAATTCCCCTTCGTTCCTTAATGGACTTGTTTTGGATTTGAAAAGAGTCTTAGGTAACAAAAAAATACAAATACTTACAATTGTTGAAAAAGTTCCAATATTGATAGTTTTAATGTGAAAAGTATTCAATAGCACAAACTTGGTTATACTATTGCTTCGTTACGGTCATCTTAGGAGTTTTTCAATTTTTATTAAAAATAATACTTGTTTTTCCAAAGTCCTAACCTAATGTAAGCTGGAGAATTTCAGCGTATGGACGAGTCAGACCCTATGATTTTCCAAATTTCACGCCTCCTATCACTCTACAACTAATCCTTCAGATAACAAAATTGCGATTCCATGCCGAGGCTCTTTTTTTTTAAAACGGTACATGGAGTTGTTCACATTTTTTACCTCGTCCTTTTCAACCATTTAAAAGATAATAAAGTTATGCCGAGGCTTGTACCGTTTTCCGTTTTCCTACCCCAGGCTCCCAACGGCGATAACTCTACGAAACAGCCCAAAATGTAAGCGAATGAATGGGGGCGAGGAGTGGAAGTGTCACAGAATTGGCAGAAAGCGCAATAAGGGGCGATGGATGGGAAAAGACTGGGAAGTATAGGAGGAGTTCCAGCTGGGCCCCTGAGCTGCTTTCTCTCTCTCTCTCTCTTCCTCTCTCGAGGGCTCACAAGTTGGGAGGCAGGGGCGCTCGTGCGCTGGGTATGGAGCAACAAGGGGGAAAGTAGGGAGAGGTTACTCGTAAATTTAAAGCGGAAATAGGGTTCCCTTACAGGGAGGTGTGCGGTACGGTGGAAGAGTGTAGGGATGAAGGGAGGGAGTTTTAGGGGGAGCGAGTGAGGATGGTGGAGGGGAGTTTAGGGGATGAGTGCACTGGGTGAAAGGGTGGGGATACAAGTTGAGCGTTGTCCTCCCTCCCGTACGGGACACCCTCACTTCCCCTCACGCCCTGGTTGTGCTCCCCGCACCGATTCCTTCAACCTTCCCTTTTCCCATCTTTCCCGATAAAAAGAAAAAATAATAGCCTCCTCGACCTTCCCCTCTCTGGCGGGCGACAGGATGGAAGAAATGATTTTGCGAGAGGTGTGCTTCCGGGAAGAAGGCCGGACCTTGTGGGAGAAATACGTCAATATATGGCACTTCGGAGATTTAATTTGAAGTTCTCTGAGAAGATAGGTCCTTTAAGATTGACTCTGAAATGAGTTATTATTGGTATTGCAAAAAGCTAAATAAAAGTGTAAATTGCATTTTATGGGGCTATGTTTCATTGCTTGCAGAAAAAATAATGAGGAAATATACAAAGGTGGAAAACTAATGGCCGAATTTTCCAATAAAGTGGCTAAATGATTTTAACTTTACCATCGGTAAGTTTATTAAACCACAGTTAATGATAATATCTTGTGAGAAATTGACGAACATGGTACAAGTCGTAGTATTCCTTCAAACGATTTGGACGATAAATAATAGAGTAATAGAAAGTTTCCAACGTGGATATCCTAAAAACACCAACACTCCAATTTCGGCATCCTCCTCCCCATTCGGTGGAAAGCTTAGATTGGTTATGCGTGGGTTCAATTAATTGATGATCTGGGAGGTGGATAGATCATGGAGATGGAGGGACTTAATCCTGGGCTTAGCCCAAGAAAGATAGGGAGGAGTGGCCTTAGGTCGTAATTGTCCCCCATGGCTGACTGCGTGGTTATAAGGGTTGTCAAAATTACGCACTTAACGATCAAATAATATCACACGGATCGTTGGACATCGGTGAGTTACGGGACGTGGGAAGGAAGGAAAATAAGATGGTATGGATTGGGAAGGAATGGTGAAAAGCAGTTTGCACGCTATTTGGTCGTTTTTACGATGACAAAAGCCGTCACAGTTTACATAATTTGTCAATAGTGGTATATTACTTGCCGTTTAATGTCGCTGTTGGTACCCATCCTGAGCTTAAACGCATCAATTATAGCATTTCTCCTTTTAACCTTATATCTCCTAAATTAAAGTTAAGAGTTAAGAACCAATTAGGTAATTATTCGGTGAAAATAACAGTTTTGAGCGTGTTCTTTCTTCAACCATATTGGAAATATTTGTTCCGCTTTGCCATTAAAAACTTTGTCCAAATATTATTTAAATACTATCATATTCTTAATTTAACCTCATTTAGTTCGGCCACATAGGCTAATGTTATTGAGTATCAATGTATACGCATAAAATATTTGCCATTTTTTCAAACACCGTGATATCAAAAAACACAGTTTGGTGTGATGTGGTTCCGTAATAAGAGAGACGAAAACTCTTGAAAAATTACAAATAAATTTATATTATGTTGGAAATTATTAAAGTATTCGTCTCTTGTTAATATGTAATATCCTTTGAGTGTGTATATAACACGCCATATATTCTTGATGGACATCATCGCCTATACTTTATGCTTATAAGATAATTGATTATATTCCTATTTGTTTATTAATAATAATTTTATCATTTTAATACGGCTACATAATCTATTTAGTAATTCTTTTGTAAGTAGGACATTTATGATTAAAATTTTGGATTTTTCTAAACCATAAGTGAGCTTTATACGCATGTTATCAGTAACAGAATTTATCTAGATAGGATAAAGTTGAAATATACAAAAATCTTTTGGCCTGTTAGTCTCATACAGTAGTATCAAATGTAAAAGAGTCGCTTAAGAGCCAACCCATTGTCTCTGTACCAAATTTACTCCATAGACATATGAGAAATGACATTTGAATAAAATTTCATTGTTTTACTGAATTCTCTGAAGACCTCAATTAATTTCCATTGACGGTAATGACCTTGACCTAACATTATAAATCTTTCTAAAAGTCTCCTATCGTTAATCATTTCGTTGAATGAAGATTAAGCTCTAAAATCAAACATCTTTTCTGCTTAAAAGTACCGCACATTGACAGGAAGATCTTCTAATTGTCCTCTTGAAAAAAAGATATCTTTCCTCTCGGAGGGTGGCAAGCACGAACAACATTCGTCCCACTCTTTCCAGTCCCATCGCATCGCCGGGTAATGAAACTTCCTTCCTCGCACGATGCGCCTTCGCGTTCCCTTCTCCTCCTTTCGTTGCCCGTAGTCTATAAACATTGCTTTTATGGCGCCCCCCCTGACGCGGCGCTTAGTCTGTCCTCCCTCGTCTTCGATGGACTCCCGCCTCGATTCTCCTACCGTGAGAGGGAAGAGACTCTCCACTCTTAGGGCACGAGAGAAGACAGAACCGAGCCTGAAGGGGGCGGAAGGGGGGGGGGGGCTGAATATATAAGGCTTGCGTAAATAGGGCGTGTTTGTGTGTGTGCATACACACGAGAGTGCGTGCACGGACGGTAGCGTAGCGGGGATCCGGGGATGGAGTCATTTATGCCGCGCTAAACCTCGGCGTAATTTTACGACTCAACGGGAGTGTATCTTCTCCTTTCTTCGCCTACCCCGCACCACTTACTCCTCCTCTGCCCAAAACTCCTCACTCTCTCTGTCTCTCTTTCTCTCTCTCCACACCCCTCTCTGCCTGCTCTCTCGGCACCCGGGTGAGAAAATTGGCTCGCCTTACTCGGATCTTTCGGGGCGGGGGGCTGAGAAGGGGGAACGGTGATGTAGTTTGGTGCCCACTCCTGCTTCTTTCAATTCGTGTGACTCTAGAATCGACTCTCCCATCCTCATTTACGTCCTCAGCCAACACTTGTTGTTACGTTTTTACCGCACTCTGCCCCCTTTACTGCATTGTATCAACTTTTCGACCTCGGGTAAATCAGCGGGGGACTTCATTGGTGAAAAAAAACTAACACGGCTTCTTCATCCTGAGCGTCCGGGTTCCTCAACTTCGATCCTCACTCTAATTCTACTCTTGTCTGCCCACTAATTTGTTGTATTCACCTCAAATTCTCTGAGTCTCAGCTCAGTCTTACCGCATCGATCAGCGACCCATATTCCACCCTAATGCCTCCAATTTTATTTTAAGTTTAACCTTATCCGCTATTTCCCATGCAACCTCAAATAACAGGTCCAGCGTCTCCCGCCCATTGCTGAGATGGGCGAGATGGAAGGTATCACTCGTTTTGATGCACGCTGCCTTTTTCCCTCCAAGTTCTTCCTCAGGCACTTCCCAGGTTCTCTTTCCCATGCGCCCCCTCTTTCCTTTACCGTGATTCGGTTAGACTGACGTAATGAAGACATGATCTCCCGTTCCTTGGGTTCACCCCCATTATCTCCGCCCACCCTCACCACCCTCTTGACGATCAAGCGGGTAACCAACCATCATCCTCCACCTTAAATCCCTCCCTTTTCCCATCACCCTGCACTTAAACTCCTGCCATCAACTCGCGCCGTTATGCCTCTTTCTTCTCTTCTCTCTTCCCACCGTACTGATGCTCGACGCAAACAAGGGACTCTTCAAAACACCATCATCTTAGCTTTGAGCAGCAGCCACGTCCACTTCCCTTCTCCCTTGTACTCCAATTTTGCTTTTGCTGACCCAACCCCCTAACCCCTCTTCCTTCTCCATTACTCCACCTAAGGTCTCCATCCATCCCAGATTCAAAAAAATCGGCCCCTCTCCCGACCCCTGTTTCCACTTTCTATTCCCCGTGCCTTCTTCCCATTCTCTTCACTTCAGCATTCAACATACGTCTACTCTTCTCATCTGCACGGGAAAAGAGAGGGAGATGGCAAAGCAGGATTGAGGGAAATGGGCATGGGGATGCGTGAGCACCTCCGTGCTTCCTCGAACCCCTCCTCTCGAAGACCCCTTGGGTTGTCTACCCCACATTCCGCACCCTATTCTCTCCCTCCGTCCAGTATCTTTTCCATCGGCTGGGCCGTCTGCTCTTCGTTCGCCAATCGCGGTTCTCGTTCAATCGTGCGTGCACGGGAAGGGGGAGAAAATAGGGGGTGGAGATCGAAATGCTAGCGCGGATGAGGGGGAGGGAGGAGAGGGGGAGCCAACTCGTACCTTGCCCACATCTCCATCCTTCGAGAGAGGTTGAGTTTTTCCATTATATACATCCCCGGCTTATTTGAGCCTTTGAGAGCTCCCTGGAATTAGATCCCTCTCAATTTGTGCACGGCAATACCATAAACAAGATACCAGTCACATCGGCTGCCGTGATTCCTTTAAAGAAGCTTAAGATTTTTTTCAGTGAATGTAGCTACAGTGAAACGTCAATTAGGTTTTTAACGGTAGAGAACGCCATTTTTGCCGGTATCCAATACCCTCTCATTCACTCAATCAAGCGAAACGATTCGGTGGTTCTTTATTATTTTTCAAAGATTTATGTTCCGGTCTTTGTTGTGAGCCCCGGCAATGGATAATTCCCAGCACCCATGACCTAGAATATGATTCATTTTCACTATTTTCTTCGGACGGAAGTGCAGTGTGTGCTATCTTTAGAAGTAAGGAACTAAGAGTTAAAATGAATCATTGAGTCAGTGGTGGGGTGTTGTGAGGAGGAAATCGGAAAATACTTGGAGCGATGCCTCCTGAACATAGCTGCCAACGTTTACCAACCATGTGAAATGTGAAGAATAAAAATAATTTAGAGTCGATTCGTGATCAACCCTCAAAATAAATAATATAAACTGATAACATTTTACTTATTCGAGCACCTTTTTTTAAATCCTTACTATGGAAAGGAGCAAAAAATCATGTGTAGGGAAAACTATGCCGGTTCAAGAACGGGTGGAGACGAGTTAACATGGGTTTTGAGACACCAATGCCAGAAAATAATAGGTTAGATTTGAGTAAGACAAAAATAAAAGAGGGGTGGGAGAGTTACCGTATAGGGGAGGTACATTGGGATCGGATGGTAGGGGGAAGTGGGATTGCCTTTATAGGCAGATGATACGTAATGGGTGTTATTATCCCGCCATGAATGGAGATATCTTAAGTCATCTGACATTCATAAAGGAGGAGGTTTTACATTATATTAATATTTTGTGAACAATGTGGCAGCGGCTTTATATTTATTGACAAAGGTTTAAAAATTGAGCAACATTCTCGTTGCTTACAACTATTAAAAATTAAGGGTAAATGAAAACCTGTTTAAATATCTTTCGCAATTTAGGGGCATCGAGATAGGTGAATTAACTCATAAACTATTTGTTTGTTATTGCTCATATCATAGGTAGAAACATTTTACGGATACCTTAAAACGTTTCTTTCAAATTTTATGAGATAAAAAATGTTTAAACCTATTAGTATGACATCTTTTGTTCACTATCGCACTGCAGCCAAATTGTTTATAACCAGAAAATCAACCAATTATGAATTGAAAAACTAGATATATGAAAACAATAAATTATTCTGGCATTTAAATATATTTGTTTATAACAACTTACTTTTTTTGGTGAGAAAAAATTATAGATTTAATAAAAAACACTGTACTCATAGCCATACTTTATATCTGTGAACTAATGATAAATTAATTGTTCTAAATAAGCAAAGTCGTTAAAAGGCTTATATATATAACTGAAGTAATTTTTTTTAAAAGCTTAGGATCAATGCATATTTTAAGTTAATAATTTATCTTTTAATTTTTCATGCCCATTTAGATAGCAACAGTCTAGATGGAAGTAGTCATGCAAAGGAGAGTCATGCCTAACCTTCGATGAAAAATACGAGAATTAAAAAATAATGTAACTTACTTCGTTTTCGTGCGAAATAGTCCTTTAAAAAGGACATTAAAGATCTCTTAGTAAAGTCACTGAAATAGATAACATTGTCATCAGTAACAACTTTGGAGACTTTTTTTAAATCAAGTGAGATTCAAGTATTATATAGGAACTTTAAGAAACAGCAAAGTAACTCAAAATTTTGATTTCAAGATGAGGAATGAATTTTTTTTTAATTGACGCAAAATGCGGTGTATTTAGTTAAAATTTAAAAAAATGAAATTTTCTGTAGGAGTTACATTTGTGAAATGATATCACGCAGAGCATGTAGCTTACAGGGATAGCAGGGGACAATGGTGAAATTATATTTTCTTTGGTGTCAAAGATGAAAATATACTGAGGAGAGAGCTGCGCATATTTTTTTGGGACAACTTAATTAGAAGCTAAACCGCAGCCAAGAAATGGGTAGTAATCCAAGTTTGATTGCCTGCTGTGAGAGGTACGTTGAGAAGGATACGTTTAATCGAAAGATGCCTGGAGAGAGGCGTTTGATTAATTGCCAGAAGTGGGTGTAGTTGCAATGCGGGGGAAAAATAAATGTTAAAAGGGGACAGAGATTTAGAGGCATGTTAAAATTGGGTTTAATTTGGTTTCCATAAATACTTTATCGTTAAAAGTTATGAATTTAGATCAAATCATTAATGTCTTTGGAACGAGAACATCACGCATTAATACTCTTGAAAAAAATACGCGCCGTTTTGAAGAAGAAAAATTCCTTTATTTCAGTTAGAGTATAATTTTATGAAATAAATTGGTGATAATTATATTTTTTTACAATTAATATATATTTTAATTTTTACTCAATAGAATCTTTGTAAAATAAAACTTGTTTCATTGAATGTATGGGCATAAAAACACGGATAATAGTGTATAAGTATGCTTGTTAAAGTTGAAAAAGGTAATACTGAAAAAATACAAATGTTAAGGTCTATTTGTTAATTTGAAAATTTCAAATTGAAGATAAACCTTGTAAATTGCCATTTAGAATAAATTTGGTTAATGTAGACAATTCTAAATTAGCATTGTGAAAATTTGCATTACTTAGAAAAATCATTACCTATCTATTATATATGGGTAGATTTCTCTGTACTTAGAAAATTATTTATATTAGCATATATTAATTGATCAAAACAAATAGAATGCGACCGAAAATCAAAAAACCTCGGCAACAAATGTTTAAAAATTATTTTATAAAATTAAAGTCGAAAGGTCACCAAAAGAGTATTTTATTATTAGCCAGATATACATATATGTATATCGTCCGATTGTGGCAATATGTTCACTTTTTTATAAATATTTCCATGACCTTGTACAATATGGCCAAAACGTTCGAGGAACCCATCAATTGTAATAATGGTAAGTTTTGTGCTCTCTCACAATTTTTAAGTATCTGGTGGATTATTATAAACATTTGGATAGTATATTTTGGTCCCAAATTGATAGATTGTTTGTTGTTCGGGATAAAATGTTTTAGATCTAGTGGCTAAATGCGCGCTTAAAGCAATCTCTAAGATAAGCTGTAGGCATATCAATGGCTTTTTTTCTCCTGACTTATACTTCCCATAATTCCACAATGCCTCAGTAAGCCTGGAGGCGCCTTCTTCTAGAACCTCTTCTTCGGCCGCTCATTTTTCCTGGAGGCGTTTCCTCCTCAAACCGAAGGAACTTTCCTTTTTCTCTTCTTTCCTCTTTCTGTCTTCCGACTTCTTCCCTCCACCAAGCTCCGCTTCCTTCTTTTCGTCATGTCCTATGAAGCGTTCTGTTGTGCCGTCCCTCACTCCATTGGCTATATTCCTCCGAAATGGGTGGACGCCTGGAGATTCAGAGGTCGTTTTCCTACGAAATAGTGTCCGGGCGCCGACGAGGCCAGGGGCTGGAGGTTGAGATGGGAGAGGGGAGAACATCGGAGGTGGGGTACGGTGAGGATGGAGTCTTAACTGCTCCAAGTCGGGAAAAAAATTCCCGCAAATAAGAGTTCAGCGGATTCTTCTGGGCACAGGATGCAGTGCAAAAAAATGTGCATTTGATGGTTCTAAAATCGTTTCCTCTGTGTCATCTTTGGACCGCTAGTTTACCAATTACTCGACCGTGTTCCTTCCATCCGTTACTGCTACCCGTCACTCGGTGCTGTTTTAGCAGTGGTTTTCAGCCCTCTTCTCACCTAATGTAAATGCAGGGCGTGCAATTGAAAAGGTATTTAGCCTTTGAGGATAAATCGCGAGGAAGATCGGCCCTGAGAATGGACATATTGGTTCACCCTAGCAAAATCTGACGCATATAACTACACAACAACATGTTAGCATAATGAATGCTTAAGTAACTTTGAACTATGAGGGATGTAGTGTTTGTGGCAATCGAGTTAGCGACGTGCCAAACTGAAGGGCCAGCTTCGGACGCAGAGGAGTTGGTGCAGATGGAAGGCGGAGCTAACCGACCAAAGGGAAGGTTATGATTTAGGAGATGTGCGGCGGATGGGTGTGACCCTTTTCGTGAAACGGGAAGAGAGAACACGAGAGAGGGACCAGAGAAATCTTCCATCTGCTGTCCCTGTGGTGACCTCCCTTTGTCCTTGAAAATTCGCACGCCTCCGATCCAACAATGGGATGGGTTCAAAGAGGAAGGCAGCAGCAATAAGTTGATGGTCACGAAAAAAGAAGCATTCTTACCTCCTATTTTTGGTACCTTTTCTTCCTTCAGCCTCATATCTTCACATTTCCTAGTGATTCCTGTCTTTGACCTAATATGATTCAGAATTTTTTCTTTTACCTCTACCCCTCTTCCACTTCACTACACTCAGCAACGAATATAAGAGGAAGGAGTATTTAAAGTCGTTAATGTTTGAATAAAGAATTGAATTATTTTTTTACGCCTATTCATATTGTGATCAAAGAAAATACTTTGACTGAAAACGGAATTCGAAGCTTTGTGCGAAAGATAAATTTTACAGTTCCTTTGGAACCTAAAAAGAATTACCAACAAGTTGTCATACAAGTTAATGTTTCGAGCTGAAGCTTGCTTCTCGTAGCTCCTAGTAACATTTCAAGACTCATTATTTATCAATGCGCAGTAAAAAACATTTGCGATATCCAGACCAAATTTTTTGTTAGCCTTGCAGATTCAGGGTTTAATTCGTGGAAGTTTTGTGTATCCATAAAATTAAATAGAGAGGGTAGTTTATTAAATAAAATATTTATTATTTAGAAGAGTAAATCCATATTTTTCATTGAATAGATATGAGTAAGATATTTTCTCATTTAATATACATACCGCTCTCCGCATAGGTAAATCAAATGCATATTTAAATAAAATCTAATACTGAGAAGCTGGCTCTATTGCTGCAATCATCAGTATCTGCGATTCACAAAGATCATTTTAAGAATTGTAACATGAAATTTGTTTTAGCTGGAGTTTATACTTACTGGAATTTTCATATTTTCAAGATAATTTGAGATATTAATGGCAAAAAATATCATAAAATTTTAATTGTTTACTTCCATTGACTAAATTTTGCCTTTATGCATTTTAAGCGGTTTTATTAGTCGGAGAATTTAAAATGAGTTCGATGCCTATTGTATTTACCCTTACTCTTTATGCATAAAGAATGTTACATACGGCTGGTCAAATCTCTATAATGACCATGTGAAATCTTAAGAGCTAGAGGCTTTCTTGATAAATTTCAATTCAAACATTTGAAAATCGCATTTATTGACATGGAATTAAAATCAGCATGAATTATCTACCGACATGTTTATTCATTTGAAATGGGGGTTGTGTGTGCCTTCAATTTGCAAGGAGAGTTTGTTATTCAAATCATACCCGATGCCACTTAGAGATAAAACGTCATCCGTTCATTACGATTTGTCAGCCAACACTCCATAGAAAAAGCAATGCAATTATGTACCCGTTTTCCAACAATTTATACCCCAACCGAGACACATAAATACAAAGCAAAACCGTCTCCATCCCTCTCCCTCGGCTCCGTCAGCATCGCGCGGAACAGCCAACGATATCCTCAACCTCCTCCGCAGACAATCGGCCGAAGGGGAAGGTGAGAGCGAAAAGTGGGGACGGCGAGAATGGGTGTGCTTGGAGAGAGGGAAAGGGAGAGTGGGAGGAGCTCGATCATTAGAGAAGTACGCGTGTATGGGTCGTAACGGGGTTGAGAAGGTTAGTGGGAGGCAAAGGGGTTGGGAGATGTCAAGTGCGCAAGAAGGAAAACTGTTGTGGGTGGGAAAGGGGAGTATTTTGTGAGGGAACATGAACGCCTATGGGGGTGGCGGATGGAAGGCGGGTGGAAGTTCGTATGTGTCGGGAGGTTCTCCGTTCATTCCCGCCCTCTTTCCTTCCCTATCTTCTCTCCCACCCATCCTTCATTTTATCTCGTTTTCCTTCACGTCCTCTCCCTCTCTCTTCCCGTCAACTCCGCTGCTCCTTCCCCCGTCGCTCCCTCGGCCACCACCCGCAGTTCCTCATCGGCTGGGGCAATTTGCATCTGCGCGCGCACGGTGGGAAGCTTTACTGCTGGCGGGCGGGGTGGAGATTGGGCGGCGATGGCAGGGGAGCGGGAAGGGAAGTGCTTTGCGGTGTGCGCCCGTACCTCCAAAGCCCTCCCTCGACTTCTTCCTCCTCCCCCTTCCTCTCTCATCTGCCTCGACGTCTCCCTCCTCCAGAACGTCTGCCCAGCCCCCCTCATTCACTCTCGTTCCCTCCCTCCCCCATCTTCAGGAGGTGGTTGATGGGGGGAAAGCAAAGGGTTGGGCGCCACGGGAGCTCCATCCAGCGCGCCCTCCTCGCGTGAGACGGCGAAAGGAGGAGGAAAAGACGTGGTGTGCGTTCCGCCGGTTTATTTATCGAGCAGCTCGAGTGAAGAACCATCGAAATGAATGCTCGGCTATTACGGCTCTTTCCCCATCCCCACATACCTCTGCTCCGGCACTTACCTATATGAAACACGCCGTTTGCACGCCGTCTCTTTTCATGCCGACCACCGCGGCACATCCCTCTCGTCCTGTGCTCCATGGGTCATTTCAATTTTTATCGGGAAGTCCAAGAATTTAATAAAAGCTTCACTTTCCATATTTTTTGAAAAACTTAATGTATTGCTCGATCCTTATTTTAAAACTTAAAAAAGTCAATCGCGTTCTTTTTTGAAACCATTTACGTAGGTACTCTTAAATTTTGTGAATTAATGTTCTGAAAATTAATCTCATCTCGAACTGTAAATTTTGCAATAGATTTTGATATTATCTCTCAAGCATTACTTCGTATTATTTTTATTCCTGAAAATTGTCATTAGTTATTATGAATGAGAGAGGTTCATATTCTGCTAAGTTTTGCTGCAAGATGATAATCGGCAGTAATTTCACATGGTGAAAGGAAATTTATTTTTTGTCTCTCTCACATCTTAGGTTATTTTGACAAATCTTTATAGGGATTAGGGTTTAAAATATTCAAATAGTTTACTGTGTACACAGAAAACTCCTCTTATATGGCAGAGTAATTCACAAGCAATATGAATTATTTGCCTTGTGATACAGCCAGAATAACTGTAAAGGAAGGATAGAAATGTTTGTAGGAGTAGGTTGGGTGGCCGGTATCGCAGGAGACAACGCTCTGCTGGATAGAATGTTGGCGTGCTGGAGAACGGTTAATCAAGCGGACGCTTTTTGAGAACACCTCGGCCCTCTCGGGGAAAATGTTTCTATTCCTCAAGTGCTCTCAATCTAACCACTTAATGTTGAACATATACACTTCCTCTTTTTCATATGCTTCTCGATTTTCACACCCTTCCGTTGAAATTGCATTCAATAGATTATCTTCGCGTGACCACCAACTATTCTGAATTAGGGTTTTATGGGCCTTGCAAAAAAGGATTAAAATCGTATGAATGGATCAAGTAGGTGAATCTCTTTTGTGAAAGCTGCCAAGATCAAAAGTTTTTATGGCTTTCCTTTTTCATAACTGGGAGTTAATATGGCATTTAAACTCCCCATAGCTATTCGTAACCACTTAAACAAAGTTTTTACGGAAAAAATAATTTTGGAATCTTTTATGGCACCATGCATTCCTTAGTTACAAAAGTCACCAAGCTATGCAATTTTAGGAAATGTAATGTACTTAAGAGGTACTTTGAATATTCTGCAATTGAAAACTTAACTCGTCTAAGAGATATGCTTCCGAGGGTAACAGCAATTGTCTATCCTAGTGCTTCTTCTATTGCAACGTATAATGTTTTAGTGTTACTTCTTGTTTTTTAATGAATGTCATATTGCACTATTTTAGAAAGAATTTCGGTATATTGATAATCAGGACAATTCAGAGTAATAATATCGGCCATAAAGAAACCGTCATTTCTGGAAAACATTTTCTTTCACTTGAAATTTAGGGGATTACAAATTTAAATCCACAAGATACTACATATATAACGATTTAAAATTTATTGAATAATCAATTAATGTATGAAACTGAAACTTATTTTAGCCATGTATTACTATACACAACCCTATTAATGATATGATTCAACGATATTTCAGCAGTAAAAACGATTGTTCCTTGCTTACTCGTATATGAGAACTGGTATACCAATTTCTCACTCTGTCTTGATTTTAATAATGGGAATTTTAGCGTAGAAATTTCAAATATTGTTGCAAAACCCAAGATAATGTAGGAGATTAGTGTTCCTAAAACTATATCAAATATGATAACACCTCTGCAACTTTCAGCTCGCGCGAAACCAGTTCAGCAAACGTAGCTTATTTATAGCCTTGAAAACGTAAGAAGAAGGTGATTCTAGATGTGTAATGAGAGTACATTATAAAGTGAAGAAGAAGAAAAGAGGTGGAGTCACAATGCAGGGGACTAAATTGCCCTCTTTGTACACGTACAGGGTGTTTAAAAGGATGATTTTGTCCCTGGGACGCTCTGTTCTAAACTTCCCCCTTTTTCCTTGCTTCCTCTGGTGACCCTTGATACCAGGATCCCCTCACTTGCACTACTTGAATGGCCCTTGGCGACTGAATGGTACCAGTGTGCCCACATATTGCCATTACCTCGGAAATTTTCTCTCTTGTCGCCTCGTTAGGGGGCCATGCATGTCACTGTGTCTGCGTGCCAGAAAGAGATATTCCCATCCACTACTTCTCCTCGTACCTTTTCATTTTGCTCTGTCGCATTAATTCCCCGACCACCGCTTTCGTAGCTCATAAACGGTGCTTTGTCGCATTTTAACAGCTCTCCTCTTTACAAATATAATATACTTCATTTCTGCAAACCCTTGGAACGAAATATGATTATTTTTCCTCAAAAACCCGGTTCGAAATATACTGAGAGTATTTCAAAGTTATTCAGCCACTTCATTCAGTTGGTCAATGCGATCAAATCAAATTTCTTTTCTCGACGTATAATTCAATGATTTCTTCATTTTACTAAATGTATGAGTTGCTGTAAAAATTCTAAGAATCTGTATAAGAATATTCTTCAATGCTATTTTTTCTCAATAAAAACGCAGGAAAAACTTCAATTTTTGAAATATTTAACATCGGTGGATCGCATCTACCAGAGAAAACTTCCAAAAATTGATCTACCATTTGAGCTATTTTGAGTAATACCTCTAGTCTTAAGTTTGAATCGTTTCTTTAAATGCCCATTGGTTTACTCGTGTCATTGATGCATTGACATTCTTTTCTATTCCTTTTTTTGAGCTCCGTAAAATTTCCTTAAATCTAACATAGTTAAAAACGATAAATCTATACACCCTTTATAGCAAATATTAATGCTGCTTATTTACTTGTAGAGGCTCATCTTTGACGTATGGCTTCATATTGTCTTGCAATATTGGATAACGTGGAAAACGTATCCCTAGAAATATATCAGTTTTAAAAGGAATGGTTTTATGTGTGGTCAGTCCTAAAATGTTTTAATCAAACTGTATAAAAACTCAGTATCCATGATTTAAAAATAGGGAATATTTAGATACCACATATATATATTTAAATCGTATTCACAGATGATAAATTTTAGTAATGATTTTCACTTACGGAACTTAATATAATTTTGCAGTCCACGTTCTCACGGTAGCGCATTCATTAAATATCATAAATGACGTACTCAATAATAAGCATTATGACTCGAATCAAATTTGGTGGTTCAACATATTAACAATATTCACGAACATGGCTTTTAATGCATGTTTCTAAAAAATGCATACACAACGCTTCAAAAATCAATTGACAACTTCAATTTTTTTCGTTCAATAATATCTCATATTTATAATTTTAAAATGGACCTAACGACAAACGATTTCAATGCTTTAATTTCATGAGTAGAATAGCTAATATTTTTACATGCTCACTCATTCTAGGTTTTTGTAGAAATTGCTTTGAATATTGGCAATGCGAACATTACATTCGCTGAAGCAGTGATAAAGGGCATCGCTTCTTGATTACGGTTTTACAAATGGTTGCTTACTTTGCCTCCCCTTAAGCTCATCTGCCTCGTCTCTTTTGTAATGACATCCCGTTCTTCGTCACTTCGTCCTTTCTCATTTTCACTCTTCCTCATCTTTCTGTGCTTTAATTTTCTCGGCAGATATGTGTGGTAACAATGGCATCTAAGGCTCCCGAATCTTGCTTTCCATTCCACGCTTGCTCCATTGGTAGAAATAATTGGCTACCATGCATTTCCACTATTCCTCCCATGCTTCCGTTCCCACGACCTCCTCAACCGTTCCCTCGTATTTTCATCTTACCATTTTTTGGAGGATCCAGTGTCGCAGGCTTTGACGCCTTACTGTTTCGGTAGCGTATATTTTTTCCAGGCTCGGCACGCAACGGTCGAGCTTTTTATTTGAAAATATTTTACGTTTATAAACAGCAGGGCTTAAAAAATAATCCAAAATAGTGCTCCGATTTGTTTCATATTTTGGCGTAAAGGAAACTCATCTTGGGGGTACATACATTTGGAACATATAACCCATGATGAGGGATAGTTTAAATGTATCGTTTCCTGCCTTTTCCTAATATTTTAGCTATGTTATGTTATAAAACCTTTCAGTTGCCCTAAAAAGTAAATATTTAAGACCAGAGTTATTAATTTAAATAAAATAAATAACATAAATTTTATTATTTCTAGATAATATGCATAATTCATAAATTAATACTTTGAGTTAATCCAACGGTTTTCAGCCCGTGAATAACTGTGGAATAACTGCGTTTTAACGGATAATTTTAAATATTTTGTGCCTGTTTTGTAGTAGACTAATTTGCTAGCACCCAAAATGTGCCCCCAAAATTTGAACGATAAGCCTATCTTGCATAAATTATCAATCGTTCATGGTCTCCTTCACTCTTGCAACTACCGAATAATTATCCCCGAGCTGACTATTAGATGGAAATGACCTCGCACTTTTGTGGCTTATTATTTAGGAAACGGCCTACAGTCCGTAAAGATCATAGCTGAAATATCGAGCGTATTGATGAAGCGTGCATCAAACTTGTAATTGGCTTTAATAAACGACAGAATTTACTTACGCTGGAGTTTCCCCGCACGAAAGCCATGGTCATTCCTATTGTCTCCACCTCTCAACCTCCCCATTCTCCGAGTCGCGTCATCTGCCCCCTTCCCAATTACCCTCAAACACTTCCTCCCCCACTCCGAACTCCATTCATTTATTTTTAACGACGCAGGATTTACGGATTCACCCCTCCGTCCCGCTAATTACGACCAGATCCTCTTTCTTCCATCGTCTATCTCCCTCTTTCCTCCTCCTTCCTTCACTTCCCTCCCGTGATTGGGAACAGGAGGCGACCGCTCCAAGAGTCACTTTCGGGCGTTGGGCAGGCCTCCCGCTCTCTCTCTCTCGCGTGATCTCTGCGGGTTTGGCGAAAGAGGAGAGACGATGCACGGAAGGTCTCTTTGGCGTAGGCTAAAGAAGCCCCCCCTCTCCCCGCGTTCCACCTCTAAACTCCCCTCGGAAATCCTTCGACCCGACCCTAGGGGCAGAGATCCATCCGTCGGAAGCGAATGTGTGGAAGTGGGGGGGAAGTGGGGGAGGAGAATTCGGCGAGGGGTGTGGAAGAGGAGCCGGGAGGGGAAAGCGGCGCAACACCAGCTGCGGGCCTGACACGAATTATTTCCAGGATCGGTGGATGGGGCAGTCGACGTAGTCGGGCGGGGGTTTGGGGGGAGGACGGGCACTGGCGGTGTGGGCGGGGTAGATCGGGGAGGGGGTTGGGAGAGTGTGATGCGGTGTTGCGGAGCCGAGTGGGCATAGGTGGTCGGAGGAGGGGGGGAGCGGGGAGAGCAAGAGAAGGCCGGAGGAGAAATAAGTGGAGGTTGATGGGGTGAGGCTGATGAGAGGCTGCGGGAAAAGGTGGTGGGGGATTTGGGGGGGGGGGGTGAGGAGGAGAGCGGTGTGGGGAACTCCCAACAGAGGGTGCGCCAACTCCTAAATCTCCGCTCCCTTGACACTTGCTACTCTCCGCGGGGAGGTAGGGCTAGGCATTTGGTTTTGGGCGAGCGTTCGGGCCTGGAGAGGGGGGAGGGGGGGTTACAGAGGTTTGAAGGGGGGGGGGGAAGGAGAAGGTTGCAAGGAGTCGCTAGAGAAGAGAGGGAAGCTTTGTCGGAATCGTATGGTGCGCGAGAGAGGAGGTGGTTTGGGGCGGAGTATGGGGAGGGGAGACGGGTTACGCGCACGGGACTGGCGGTGGCGTAGAAGAGAAAGGAGGGGGATGGGCGGAAAGGGAGAAAGTTCTCGTGTGGGAGCAGAGGGGGGATGATCATTGGGCGGAGGCTACTGGAACACACGGACACTCGTGAAGAATGGCTTGCAGATTGACGCATTCGCTGGATCCTTCTCCCCTTCCCACTCTCCCCTTAACTCACCCACACCCCACACAAACACGCCATATCTCTCTTTCTCTACTCTTTACTCTCATGGCGTCGGCCAGCCACTACGCCATTTCTTTTTTCTTCTCTTTCGTCTTCAAGGAAACCTATTTTAACGAAATGCTTTGAAATGTGTCATTCAAAGGTTCAATCTCATTAGAAAATCATATACTTTCATTTGGTTACACGTACAAATATTTTTTTGGTATTAAGTAGCATTCAATTAAGGAACTATTTAATAACAGCATCTGAGCTAATTTCATTTTTGCTAAATTAATGTAAATATTCTGTATACATTGGTAACATTTCTTAAATTTCATTTTATGAATACTGCAGTTACTCTCTGCAAATTATCTTGTTTGAAAAAAGTCGATTTTTTCCTATGACCAAGAGGGATTATAACAGCATGTATACCCGTTCTTTTCGGCTTATTCTCTTATTACCGTATCTTAAATAATTATGCTGTTTATATTAATTGAATTGATTGAAACTGTTGAAATAATTATGGAAAAATTATTTATACATGCATACGTGTATACCAAAGAATGAAACGCTCACATTGAATTTTTAAAATATGTAATAAGAATCACAGAATTATATTTTAGAGAATAGAGAAATACCTAAGAATTCTCTTTGAAGTTTTCTCGTCCATTCTGAATAGAATTTTCCTTTGGAAAGGGCTGTGCGTATTAGTTCACGAAATCTCTGCTGGCACTGGCATTCTTTGCTATTAAATAAAAGAGCCAGATTTTTTCTTAGAGTAACCCTCGCCTTTTTGGAAGAAGATTAAATATTTTTTACATGCTACCCAATTTATTGGCGTGTTTTCTACCCAATATTATTCATCCAGTCTTATTTCTTCACTCATTTTCTTCATGCTAGACGCCTCGGCCTCAGGAAATGAATGTTCTTCGCTCGGTTGCAAACCGCTGCCTCAGCTCCAAAGTCTCTGGAGGGCTGTGGTTGCGGAAATGATTTTTCTTCCCGCCTTGAGCTCTGAGTGTTCTTCTAAATGTAGCATCCACATAACATTCTGAGACCGAGGAAAATGTTTATCATTTTCCCTTGGCACCCGAGCCAATCCATTATTAGAATAGATGCGTAGGTAAATTTGGCGTTTTAATATTGCTCTAAAGGTAACAGTTATTTATTTAACCAAGCGAATTAGGGCCAAAAAATAATAATTTCCAAAGCTAATATCTTGACTGAAATTCTATTAAAATTTTTGAGCATGTTATTCTAAGACCATTTTTATAGTTGTTTTCCTCCTGAAGCTTTCTTGGTCATCTACTTTGTCTTTGAAATAAGAAATTGTATGTTTTGCGAATATTTTCAGACGTATTGAATATTTTAGTGAAATAAATTCAGATAGCAAATTTTAATGCTAATTGAAGACCAATTCACAACGGCTGTCATAAGTAATCATTGAGATAATGTAATTTGAAATCCTTACTTTGTTTAAAGAGGAGAATTTAATTTATAAAGAGACAATTTTTAGTCACAATAAGTCCAGAGGTTCTAGTGAGGACTTCGTGTGCGTTTATTTTCTCTTTCCCACATCACTCCTCCTACTCTCACCAAAATACCCATTCAATTTACTATCCCTTCATTCCAGAACGAATTCTCAGACACGCCCCACCCATTTCTTCGGGCTTTAGACTGCGGAATTTTTTATTTGACCGTAGAAACGCCTCGCGAACTTTTGTCATCCGTTTCCGACTTCCAATTCCGCCATATCGCCGTCACCCTTGGACCCCCTCCTCCACTCTCTACGCTCCATGGTCTCCAACGCTATAATCCCAATCCTCCCCCACCCCCTTTTTCCACTTCATCCAACCCCTATCTGAAATGCCTATGTTCTCCCCTCTCCCACGCTCTGGAAAACGCATTGCTCCCTCCATCCTATTTGTTCCAGAGGAGAGGGGATGTGAAGCCTGAGGGATGAAGTACGAGGGGTGAAATGGGATGTATAGGTACACTGGGGAATCTGTCACGTGGAGTTCATTTCGAGAGAGAGAATTGGTGGTTGCATTAAATGAGTTAGTTTCAAGTGCCGATGCTTCCCGCGCCCCCCACTAGAAAAAGCAAAAGCTCAGGTACATTACTTCATTAAAGGTGTCCTTAATTTGATGGGATGATGTCAAGTTTAAAGATACGGATGTGACCAATTTCGAACTATATTTATGTCTAGTTGAGTCTAGAATAGTTTTCGTTCATTTATATTCATAATTATTGTCCAGTAGGATTATAATGTTGCACCCTTCAATTGGCATTTTTCAAAATGAACATATCGTGGACTTCAATAGAATATAGAATTTACTATCTATTTTTGATATTTTTGAGATGAAAATTTACATTTATACGTAATGAATTATAAACTAAGAAGCTTGATAATAAGTAATTCTTAAATTCATACATTTCATGCCAAGATAGCTTTGATATCTATATGGAAGATATAACGCCATTTTATAACTGGAAGAGTGCGTTTGTACGAGTCGTGCACAAGAGACCCAATGTCGGCATGTTACGGTTTTTCGAATAAATATATACTTAAATATATACCACGTAATTATAACTATTTGGCCCAACAAGCAAAGTTGATTTGACTCTTATGAAATGAAACCGGCACCCTAAAAAAATTATATGAAGGCAATAAATTGAATGGATTGGTTTCCCTAGGTACGACGTTTTTAAACGTAAAGATTAAGAAAATTGCTCTCTGGGGTAATCAACGCTAATTATAGTGAGCAGGTTGCTGCAATGGGAAGCAATTTTCATCGTAAAAACGGCAAGAAATGAGAATTAATTTGTTCATCTCACTCTCTAACTCATTCACGCGTGCAAAATATTCTGGAACAGACTCATACTGATTGACATCTGACGGAATTGATGAGACTAAAACATGTTAGGGATATGAATTTCCATTATAATTATCATGCAAAGGAAGAGTCTCAACCATTTAACATTTTTGACGGAGCCTCTTAAGACAATCATTCGTAATTGGTATTTTTTAGAAAAACTTGTTTTCCTGCTGCTTGCTCCAATATCAAGGCATTCTTGAAGTCAGCAGCAATCACTTTCATTTTTTTTTCTCTGGAAAGAAATAAAATTACCGTCAAGGCTATTATGATGGAATCCGTCAGGGTCCTACTTCTCCGTTTCTTTAATTTTATCTCTGCTGATATGGCTCTGTCGAGCTAGGAGCGGCGACCGTCCTGCCGTCAATTCATGACCGGCGCAACGGACCCCACCTCCTTCCTTATTCCATTCTTTTCGCTCCCTCATTTAATTTTTATCACGCCACTGAGGTTTGCCCAATTAAAATAAATGCCATTCTTTTGCCCTCTGAGGGAGGTCTGGGGTGGGAGAGGAGGTGGGTTACTTCCCTTCTCATCCCCTCTCCGCCCTCGCGGGCCCCCCTTCCCTAATCTTCCCTTCCGCCCTTTCCCCTTGCCCCCATTTCCCAAGCGACATCGGACGCGTTCCAACCGTCTACTTTTTCCGCCCTTGCCCGTCCCCACACCCGGACGCGCTATCTCCTTCCAACCAGAGCATTCCCCTACCCTCTCCTGCCCCGTCAACCCTCCCACTTCAACGGAAGAGTGGAAAAAAGTGAAGCTAAGAGACATTATTTCACCCCTCTGATAACTTTTCCTGTCGCCCTTCTTTTCTGTGCCCCTCCCCCTTACCCGTCCTCGAGGGAAACCTCCTCCCCCCACAACTTCTTCTCCACCATCACTGAGCCACCACCCTCCCTTCCAACAACCCTTATTACCTCCCACCCTCCTTCCCTCCGTCTTATGTTCTCCTCATCCCCATCTCCGCAAAATTGTATCCGCCCCTTTCAACTCGCATCACTTATCCCTCACCAGAATTTTTACCAGTTACCCATTAGCCACGCCTACTATATATACATATGTATGTGTGTGTATATATATATATATGTATATATGATGAAAAACCTTCCTACCTACCCGTCTCCGCACTCCCACCAATTTGTTTTCAGCAACAACCTTCTTTTCATTCCTCCCTTCTTACCAAGATTCTTTTCCCTCTCTTTTCTCCCCGACTTGAATAACTTAACCGTCCCGCCCTCCAACCCCCCTTTATACTTGCTCTCCGAAACCTGCTGGATTCCTCGCTCTCTCACTCACTCACTCATGCTCACTTGTCTCTCTCTCTCTCCTCCCTTGGGTAATCTACTCTCGCTCTTTCCCCCACGATCCCTCAATGTGCTCTTCATCTCTTCAATTCCCACACCCTTCACCTTTGTACCGCTCCCGCACACACCCGTAACCAAAACCTTTTCTTATCGTTCCACCCGGAAATACAGGCGACCCATCCGCGACCCTCGCTACCGTATCCCCGCGACCCTACACCTATTCCGTCCCTACGTGGTCGATTAAAAAGATCATGTAGTTTTGGTCTCCTCATGGAAGTCCAATTTTTCAAATCCCGAAACCCATATCGCTCATTGGACATCTCTATCACACCCACGCAGCCTCTTCCCCTCTCTATAGCACGTGCCGAAACATTGCACGTAGCGCCTCACCCTCCGGGCGTGCCTCCTCAGCCCCCGTCTCCTCAATCGGAATCCCCCCCTCTATCCCCAATCCCCCATCCCCTGAAAATCGAGCATGAGACCAATCTCATCTCCGCTCGCCCCCTCCCCAACTATCCTTCCCTTCCCCTTCGATCACTCTTAATCAGACCCTTATTCCAGCGAGTTCCCTCACTCAAGTCCATATTTTAGCCGATTTGGCCGAGCGTATTTTTCATCCATTCCTGTTATGCGCCGTCCTCGGTTATTGGGGAGGGAGGGTAGGAGCGGCTGGGTGATTAATTGGTCGTTGGTCGTTAGCTTGAGCGATGTTGGCTGGTTGATGAGGATAGGATAAAAGTTAAGGGTTCGATGGGGGGGAGGGAGCAGTAATCCATTTCAGTAATTAGCTCGACGTTAGCTTGTAAATAGTGGGAATAATTGTGAACGATCCTTGAGTGATTTATTACCTTTTGAGTCTTTGACTCAATCTTGTCCTTGCTGCTTTACTTGGCATATATCTTTAAAGAAAGGTACCAAACATAATTCCAAGATAGTTTGGAAGGTAGCTAATAAATAACTAAGGATCAAAAAAGTATTCCAAATTATAATAAGTGTATAGGAATCAATCGCAAATGTTAGTTGCTAATACTTAAATTTTCCAATGATTCAGATTTGTTGCGTGAAACATATTTCTTTATAATGTCCTCCGTACGAAACGGAATGTTTTACTATAAATTTGTCGTACTTAGCTCTTTGGCAAAAAAATAGAATAGACTAAATGCTCTTTTTCCCAACCAAAAGTCTTGTTTCTTGTCAATTAGAGACTAAATTAAACTATGTTTGTAACCAAAGCGCCCGTATTTCTTCGTCAAAAAGTATTCTCAAGAAAGTACCGATTCATCACGTAACACAACACTTTGAAGTAGCTATATAGAATCCAAAATCATTAATTTCGCGGTCGAGATGTCACAAACGAAAGAGGGAAGATTTATGTCCCTCAAACAATCCTGCTTCGCTTTTACCCTCTAACCCCATACCCGTTAACCTCCTCCACACGTATCACACTGCCACTGTTATCACGACCCCTCCATAGAATCTTAACCGAGATGTAGTTGGCGTCTTCCGAGACGACGTGGTGGTTACATCGGCTTAAGGAGGATGGGAGAGAGAAAGGGTGGGTTGAGGTGAGTCGGAAGGGGTGTATGGGTGGAAGGAGGGTCGATGTAGAGGGAATAGTGGAGTGGGGACGTGGTTGGGGAGGGCGAGATGGGTGAAGGAGGTTAGGTAAAGTGGTTTTCTGGGGAGGAGGATGAAACGGAAGCTGGAGAGGGGAAGAGGAGTGGCTCGGGAATGGAGATGGCACGGAAGGAGATGTGACACCGGCTGCCTTTTCTTTGCTAATTGAGGTTTCAGTTCTTGATCAGATTAGTGGATAGAGTGACTGATTGACGATCGTTCCCTTAAATGGCCGGGCACTTCGCCCCTCTCCTTCCTCCCCACAAAGTCGCCCTCCTTCCATTTTACTTCCCAGAACTCCTTCCCCTCTCTCTCTTATATGTATATATCTCTCTAACCCTCTCCTTATCCCCCTCGTCCATATCTCCATTCATATCTTGATTCAAATTCCTTGAAACTTGATGGCTTTGCTTCTTGCCATGGCGTCCCCATTATGCTCCATTTTAGTTTTACGAATCAATCTCACTTTGATGCCCAGATTTGTGATGGATTTTCTATTTAAAAAATGATTTTGTATCCCATGACGTGTTGAAATCCCACCGTATTTTCGTTTCTTTAAAATACTTAACTCTAGTGTCACCTTCTTAATCCCGTTAAAAGTTTTGAAACCCTGGAAATGTAATCAAAACTATAAAAATATGATATGCTGAATTTGATGCTCCCGAAAATATTCTTAATTTTTCCTTTTTTTAGCAATTCAGATTATTTCATATTAATACATAGAAGATACACGTCTTCGTTTATTATACGTTATCAGTCCATAGAAAAAATCTGTATTTTTGACTAAAAGGTGACCCACATGGTCGTGCATTTATTCAGGCATTCACAACAAAATGAGTTTTTTTTATGGCAACCGTGAAATTGGAGCGATAAATACTCAAATGTCACCAAGTACGAGAAGCATTGTAAGGCATGCGCCTAAATCCAACACCTGCTTTATTATGATATAAAGTGTTGTCAACTCAAATGGGAGCGCTTAAATTTTCCGTTAATTTTAGGTCTGAATTGGAGCTGGAAACTGGAATTTTGGTGTTACCGGAGCAGACCCTATATCTCTGGAAAAGTAATTTGCAATCCACGACGGTGGAATATATTATGGCCCCCATACTTTGGATTACCAAACAATTAACCCGATTCTGGTTGAGTTCACTACATTCGGAAATTTCGCCCACCCCAATCACCGCTCTCACGCGACTCCCTCTCTCTCAGCAATCCAATTTGTGCGTGTAAGCCCGGGGCATCACTCAGTTAACATCGCTCGCAATACCACTCTATAACTGGCCTCAAAATCATCGCATATGAGGCGAAAGTTATCGTTGTTGAAAATTACATCATTTGTAGATGACTTAAATTCCGCATCAAAAATTGAACTTTCGGTCAAATTTTACCCGTAAATAATGGTGCTTGATTCTACTTTGTCAAAAACCTACAATTTACTAAACTCTTGGCCATATGAAATTAAGTTGACACTTTTCTCCAATGGTATTAGACAATGTAAGTTTACATCTAGTTTAAATTTTGTATGCCGGATATCTGATCCTTTTATTTGAGTCAGTCAATTTAGCTTGGAATATGATTAAATGCTGAAAATGACATTCAACCGTAAACAGTGGTAACCTACGTGGGAAAAGTATTTTATGTATAAATATCTATCATGTTTAAATCAAAATAGGGAAGGAGTGAAGTGTTTACAGATTAAATATATGTACTTAATTAAAGAGGAAATATCTGGTTAATTAATTTTTTCGTCGTATTGCTTAACCGTAGTTGGTCACTACACTTCTAATAACTACAAGGAGATATATTACATTAAACGCTTAATAACATATGTTACGCTTTCTTCCATCTCATGAAACCAATCCTTTACATTTTTCATCATTTCTTTGGGTCATAACTATAGAAATATGGAGATTATACTGAAACCTTATCTTCTTTTTACCGAGGAGATCTGCTTCAAGTGGCGACTATAAGGGAGCCTAATGACTTGCCCCATTAGTCCCTTGTTATACCACCAAATGAATTTATCGAATTTGATTGCATTTATATTCTTGGCACTTTTGCGTGCTAATTTACCTTTTATGGTATTTTTAAAATATATACTTATTACTCAACCGGAAATTATGCCTTGAAAAAATGCCTTTGTCTATGCTAATGAAGTTTTGCTCTTTTCAGAGCAATAAATAGATATGAAAATTGACTATTTTCCATAATATTATCTTAAATGAAACAATAAAAATATCTCATATAAATTTCTTTGCTTAAATTTTCCTAAGAAAGGGAGAGGGCATGAAACAGTCGAGTGTGTGATGCGGTTTGGATGTCTTGAAATCCTCTGTGATTTACACAAAATTTAATCAAAGTAATTTGTAGAAACATTAAACGACGCTAAAAAATTTCTATAGATAAACGGTTGTTAAGGTTCATATTGCTTACAATGTTATGTTACAATAGTATTCTTAACGTTACCAAAGTGAGGGATTGGTAATTCAGTTGCCTAATAAGTTTACTGAAGAAGTAATGAGAAATTGAAAAATAACTATAGATATTTTATTCTTGCATTATTTTAAAGATAGTTGGTGTGTACAAACTAGCAAAAATTCCCTCTCTATTGCAACACAACATTTTCTCTCTGGCTAAATTTTGCGGGATGGTGGAAGACTCACTTGAGCACATGTGGAAGCGTTTTGGAAAGCTCGTAAATCACGTCACGCCTGAGGTTTGGCATTACAATGCGAGGCGGACGAAAAGGGTGAAAGAACAAATAAAATACGGCAGGCGTGGGTGTCGCTGCTTTTCTCCGCTAACGAATCCCAAACAGACGCACCCTGAGTTGATTCCAAAATGGTTTACTTCACGGTATCACATTAATTAGACCTGTCATATAAATGCAGGCGGTTGAATAAAGCACAACTGCCATCATTTCTGTTATATAACACGTGAGTTCATCATTCTTTTGACTGCTTAACATTTGCTAAATATCACATTGCATGATTTTTTCCATTATCGTAATTCAGGAATGTTTTTCTGTAAATACTTTTAAGTTACAAATGATTGCTTTTGTTAAAAATGTTTTATTCATTAACTTCTATTTGATCTGTGGGTATGTTATTTTCCTCCAATTTAGATGAGATAAATATAGATTAATAAAAGCGTTTCAAAGTTATTGCCCGGAAAATACGCGCATTTCTTGATTTGAATCATTGAGGTAGAACACATTGCATAGGAATATTTTCAGTTAGTTTTATCGCCCATTTTATGCCCATATGTCAACCAACGAAAACCAAAGCCGTATTTTGCTCCCTTTTCCGTCACCACAAAATTAAGCCCATCAAGAACAAAAATAACTCGGATAAATATTGTCTCTTAGATAAACAAAGGGACACAGGGCACGGGGAAAAACAGATGCCGTTTTATCGCCGACCTCATCCATACATTTCACTCTCGGGGCTTTAGCGGTGGGACGTGTGATCACGGCTACCATCCGCATAAACAAGCGGCTTTCAAAGCAACCATAATTCCACGCGCTGATCGATGCAGCGCCAATCAATCGGCTCGCTAGAGCTCAGGTCCGGAGTTATGGGTCTGACTCGCCTCTCCACCCGTCTCCATCCCTCCCCCTCAATACTGCTCTTCCCCCCTCTTCACTCTCCACACGCGTTACCCGTTCGACCCGAGCTCGGAATTGCCACCACCCCTCCGATCGCAACTCGTCTCCGTCTTCCTCCCTCCCCGACCTCCACATACTCACACACACACCAAGGGGAAACCCTTCGCGCTGTCCCTTCGGAAGCTCCCCACGTCCTCGCACCCACCCTCGCATCCCACCCCGCGGTACCCTCCCTTTCTCGCGTCAGATAGGGCCCGTCCTGCCGTCGCGGGTCGCGTCAATCCGTCCACTCTTGCGCTATCGCTGTCAAACGTCGCCCGCTCTTGCCCTCCCGAGTGGCGAACCGATGGAATCTGCGAATTATGACGTGTTTAACGCCTCTCGCTCCCCCAGTCCTATCCCACCCTCCCGCCTCCACTAAACCTCGACGGAGTCAACTCTCCCACCACACTCCCGCCGTCGCGTCTAACCGCTTCCCCCAACCCCATAAAATCGTCGGGGGTGGTGGTGAGTCACCACCACACGCGAAACTCGTCGCCCCTCCCCTCGCCCACCCTCCGGCTTTGACAGAGCCGCCACCACAGCCACCCCCCCGTCCCCCTCCCCCAATCATCCCACATGCACACACATACACACAAGCTCTCCTTCCGCGTCTCCACACCCCCAGCCCACCCCTCCCCGCACCCTCGGCGCCGCACACCGATCCTACGTATCACCCCCACCCGGCCTACCCTTCCGTCCCCCAGGGGGACTGGATTGCCGCAGCGAGCGAGCGGGCGAGTTGGCGGCGGATGCTCCGGCGGCCGAGTATGTGTGTGTGTGTGTGTGTGTATGGGTCGGGTGCCCGCTGGAGAGGCCGAAGGGGTGCAGAGAGACCTTCCTAGCTCCCCCAATGTTGGAGCAGGGGGTTTAGCGCCGGGGGAGGGGCGGTCGACTGACGGGGAAGGCTGAAGATAGGGAGCGGAGAGAGGAATGAGGAGCAGCGGGAAGGTCGAATCCTGATTGGTGGTCACAGCACTGCGGAGATCGGAAACATCCAATATAGCAAAAACCCGCGTACGCACGCCTCGACCTCTAACCCTCCTTTCCCACAACCCGGTACCCCTTCTTTCTTTTTTCCCTATGTCCATACCTCTTCGCCCCTTGAATGCAGAGGTGTTTGTGCACCACGCCCCACCCAAGAAAAACCCCCACCATTTTACCTGCTGATGCTTGAGGCCACTCATGGCATGAGGCTGAGATCTACAATACTGTCGTACACCCCTCTTCTTGACCCCCACCTTCCTCCTAAATTTACCCCTGCGCTACAAACCTAGGTGGTGCCTCCTCATCCACAGTTTAGTGTTCAATTTTTACGTGCCCTCCTGCTTCCAAATGAACTCCCAGATTTCATTTTTATACCTTCATTCGCCAGTCCCTTTGGATTCGCGGCGATGCTTGACAGCGATACGTCTTGGCATATCGATTCTTATGGGGTTCAATCGTGATATCCTTAGGGTATTCGTCCACGGATCACGAGATCATCGCGCATCCCTTAGGTCTGGAGTTGGGGACGGCAATGGATATGATTGAAGTCCCGCTCTCCTCCTTTCACCTATCACCAACCCGCCCCACCTTCTCCAGCGTCGCAGTCCGGTCGCCTCCGCCTACTCCCTCTCCCCTCGCTCGACCCCATGGCCTCGCCCCCGAGGGAGCGACTCATCTCGCGGGTTTAATGCCAGAGCGCGCCAATTGTCCTCCGACGCTGTCTCCCCCATCTTCGGACAATCCCTTCCACGTCCTCCTCCGTTGCTGCATGGTACAGGTATATCGCGCCATGCTTTCGCTAATTCTTTCTCCGCCTCTACGTCCGAATGCAAATATTGTCAGAAGCCATATGATAGAACACCATCTATTCTGTGGAGCATTTATTTGATCCCTTATTTCTTTCGTTCTCGTATCGGCTGCGCAATTCTAATGGAATGAATGTGAGCAGGCATTTTTTTTTATTAATTATTCTTAGAGCTTATCTCGACGGCCATGATCAATGATTTTTCTGAGCTCCGAAAACTTAACTTTAAATTTGGTTTTGAAGAAAACACGTGTTTCGCTGCACATGTTTACTGCGTTACCCTTTATGATTAAAATTAGGCGCTATTTCCATGCATCAAATTAGAATTTACCAAAACGTTAGTATGACACGTCATCCATTTACATACAAGTCAATCAATTTGTGTATAGATATATTTGAGTGATTGAATATTGATACAAGAAGAGTAAAATGACTTTTACACTGCATTAGTTGTATATTCCCAAAACAAGAGAAACCTGGCGATTGATATAAATAAGATATGAAGTGTTGTTAACAAACAGTTTCTGGTAATAAGGATATGAAAAAATTGTAAGAAAATGGAAACACCGTTAACCAAAGATAATTTCATGCAATTTGTAGCTTAGCTAGCATGTCTTTCCCAAACATGCTGACTAAGCGACTCAACCACAAGTTTCATGTATTTGCTTTAGACCCATTATAAAAATCCATAGACTACGGGACATATCTTTCTTATCTACACACAGATAAAAAAGTCGTGATAAAAGACAAATACACATTATTTTGATTACCCAATAGTGGCAACGAAATAAAACCTAAGTATCGGAAATTCTCTGAAAAATTAGATTAGATAATTACTTTGAAAACAAAAAAAATGATTCAAATTGTTGTTCTTATTAAAGCCATTTAAATGAATGAAATAGTTATAATGAATAGGTAAGGATTAAATTGCAGATCAAAATAAAAATATTAATTCGATAAAAACTCATTTTCTTTAATAATATATATATATATATAATTATATATATGTATATATATATATATATATATATATATATATATATATATATATATAATTATAGTACTCATAAATATATACTATATATATATACATATATATATATATATATATATATATATGAGTACTTAGACATAAAGAAAATATTTATAAGTACCTAGATTTTGATAAATGGATCTTTTTTCAATACTCTTCTTTGTAAATGTGGTAAACATCGTAAAAATAACTGTTTTGGGTGAAAAGAATTCCAATTATATTGACAGCCGTTACCTTTTAGAAACAAATGTTACCTCAAAAATAATTAAGGAGACAAAATGAAGTAGCTATTTTCTTTTGCTAATGTGGATTATCAAAAACTTTACGTACTCAATTGGTTTTAGTGCATAAATATTGAATAATCGCGTTTAAAATAATATTTATTGAGCATTTCATATAATTTATCTTATTAGCTTGTTCAAATGTAATTCATGCACAAGAATTGTTGAACTAATATAGTCTTGGTTAACATCATGATGCATAGAAGATTTTAGCCTCTAGACCCTTTCCCCCGTTCGTAAATGTAATGGAGATAAGTTCAGATGTTGAATTATTCATAAATTTTTTAACGACTACTCTTGTGACCTTCAGTGCCTAAATTAATCGGTGTTTTCCTGTGTTTCTTAATCATCTCTTATCAATATATTTTGGTTTCACGTGACCAAATTTCTTGTAAATTGAATGTCATTCAATGAAGAATTTTGTTGTGATATGAGTCAACTGAAAAGAAACAGTTTAATTAACTTTGGCCTTGGAAGATGAAATTCATTTTTGCGTTAAACCGTTCCACCAACTGTTCAGTAATTATTCAAAAGCGGATAAATTAGCAACTCTATTTGTAACAATAGCAAATATTTATACTGTGTAACATAAAATAAAAGTATTTAGCCCCTAAAGATATTTCTAAGAGGTATAGATGATACGATGAGGAATTACTGTTTAAGAATAAATAACTATCATTATTATCAGAATATGTGAGCCCCGGTTTCGTGATTTGATTTTCAACGTCCTCAATCAAATAAATGTGTCTATACAAATAACACATCTGCCAAATTAGTAAAACTGTATCAAACCTTTTTAGCTGTTCAAAAGTACGCGATAGAGAGTATTTATTATAAGAGCTAACAGGATGTGAGAAGTTATCAGGTAGTGCTGACTGAACCGTTGTAGTCTGAAAATTAAGTTACTAGCAAAATAGAATTGCATAAATTGAAGCGTTTGTCTTCGAAAATTACAAAACATTTTAAATTTCGAATTATATAAGGAAGCTGCTAGTTCAAATTTGAGAATTTCAACATTACCTGGACCCTTGGGTAGTAAATTTATCTCAAGCTCTGAATAACTTCTCTCCACGATACTAATTTGCTCTCACTTTGCACATGAACTCTCATATCTTCTATTCCCTGGTTTTACTCAACTCCCTCAGTATTTCCGCAGTAACCGAAACCATAAGTTTCAGTTTTTTAAAGACTCGATTTATTATTCTGGGTAGCATTTCCATTTTCCGCCTTCAGAGCAAACAAAAAAGGAAACCCTTTAAGGGAAGTGCGGAATGAAGTTGGGAAGGAAGAAGGAGGAGGAGTCGGGGAAAGAGAGGGATGAGACGGAGGCGGGGGAGTTGGAGAAAAACCTGGAGATTGGGTAGGGGTATGTGAGTAGGAAGAAGACGGCAGCTAAGAAAATACGGACGTGGGTCCGGGAGGGGATGGAAAAAGAATGGAGGGGGATAAGGAGGCGAGGGAGAGGGAAGGGAACGGTGGGGTGAACGGGATGGATATGGGGAAGGATTTAGTGAAGGGGAGGGAAAGAGTGAGGCGGTGGTGCCGAGAAAGAAACAGATAAGCCCTAAAAGGAGGCCCGGGCACGTTGAAATTGTCCCTGTCACAGAGTTACCCCCCTGCATCACTCACCCATCCCTCCTCCACCCTCCCACCATCCTCTTTACACTTCCTATCCGCTTTTCCTCCCTTTTTCATCCCCCGCCCCTCCCCACACCTCCACCCGTACATTTTTGCCCCCTCCCAGCGTCACACCCGTATTTTTTCAAGCGTACGCTACCACCCCACCTCCCGACTCATTCCCTGCCGAACGTTTCCCTTTTTCCTCTCCCCCTCCCCCCCGAAGAGCCAATCGCATCTCATCTCAGATCTTCTCCCAACACCCACCCCCTACCATTTACTTTTTGCAGTTCCTCCTCCAACAACCCAATTTCACCCCTTCACTCCCCTCTTAGAAGCAAGGGACCCGGCCAGGGCAATCCGTCCTCCAAAGTCGGCCGCTTCCCATCCTCCTCATTCGTCAACCGCCACCCCCGCTCCGCCAACCCATCGCCCTACCCCGCATGGATTCTCAGACTTAAAACCCTCGCACACACCCCCCTTCACCGTCCCGGACCCACACCACTCTACTTTCCTCCTACTACATCCCAATAACTCCCCCCACTCCACTCAGTCCCCGTTCAATCCAGAAGATGCGAATTCGGAATATATCACTCGGAGTGGTGGAGGAGAAGGTGGGGGCGGTGGGTATCATCGCTGAGAAACGGCAGCGGAAGAATATGTAGGAACAATCCGCGGCGTGCGGTGGGTTGAGGGACTCTGGGCGGTGTATGGTGGCTTGATATGCATCCCCAGGGGGGAGGGGTGGAGACGGAAGTGGCTTGAGGTTTCGTGCGGAGGGTTGAAGGAAGGAGGTGGAGTGTTGAGGAAGGGAATGGAGGAAGTAGTTCCGTTTGGAGGAAGTTGTGGTTGTTTTCACGGGGGGAGTCCTAGTGGCCAAAATGAGCTGAGCACAAGATATGCTGAAGAGGGGAGCGGAAGTGGGAGGTTGTGGGAAGGGTGAAAAAGAACTCTTCGTCATAAGATTCGCGGTCCAAAGATATAAAGAGTTAGGGAGAAATGTAAGGCGTGGGCTTTTGCGTGGATTAGAAGGGAGGAGTAGAAAGTTGAGGAAAAGTAAAATCCGCATCCATCCCCTCTCCCCGCGCAAGCGAGTAACGTACGTACACTTTGCCGCATTCGCCAGATTCCGAGACGTCCTTCATCAAAAGTCTCCCACTCTTTTAGCAAGTCGCCTCTCTCCTGATCCTCCCTCCCTCCCCACCTCAGACCCATTCCAGCCGTCCACCACCCGTTTCCTCTCCCTCAACTCCTCCCATCTAGCATCTGAGGGATTGCGAAATACGAGCCTTTAACGCTGGGGCGCATTTGTATTCATCTCATTTCGTGTCGCTCTGTGATCAGAAGTCTCTTGTGTGACTGCGTGTGCTGCATAATGCAATCCCTTTCACTACATATCACGGTCTCCTCTTTATTTTTTTTTCCATATGGCGACCTTCCCCCAGGCGGCGGTTCTTGGAGGGGTGAGGATGGCTCGTTCGATGGTGGTGAGTTCCCATATGCCCCTCCTCAAATCTCTTTGTTTTTCGGCCGAAAATATAACCTTTTTTTAACAACTTTTCTCCTCCCTATGCGTAGTTTCCTCGAGTTTATTTACCCTAGTAGCTTGGGTTTCTGCGATTTTCGAACATGTGCGCTTTTACAGAGAGGTATAAACACGTTGTTTGTGTTTGTTTGTGTAGGTATGTTGGTATTGGTCAAATTTCGGTATCGGGAGAGGATCATGAGTTAGTGCCCGCGATAGAAGGCGTTTATTTACGACTCCGCGTATACCAGGCGGAGACGTTAACGCCTGATGTATAATGTCTCGGGCCGTCTAGTCGGCAAATTGGAAGTGACTGCTTCACGAGAGTTATATTTACCCTCGTGTTTTTAACTTTTCGTAAAAGAAGTTTTGTTCCTTCAACTTTATCGTTCTATTATCATGCGATGAAAGGTGCAGTGGCAATTACGTCTCCGAATATTTTACGGGCAATTAAATTTCTTATTCGCTGATGGTTGCTGTCCATTGCCACTCTCGAGACTAATTGTAACTGACATTGACTCGGTTACATTAATCTATCAATTTTGATGCAATATTTGGTCGAAAAAACTCTACACTTGATGTTCTTTAGAGTTTTTATCCTTTCATGTATGTTTTGGATTCGCCGTTTTTCTCCTTTCTGCTATTATTGAAATGTTAACGAGCGTGCGTAGTATTTTTTCCTATTCTAAAAAAAGATGATTTAATAAGGTTCCACCAACCATTTGCCGGACTACTCTCTTTCAAGTGAGTTGTCAGCTTTAAACAGAAGAACTTCCTTTTTTACGCGGATCACAATGCGTGCATTGATGGAGGTGCTGTAAAATGTTAACACTGGAGTTAATATTTTGCTTCGACTGCCAAAATTTAATACTCAGCTTCCCCGGAGACTATCCAGGAGTCCACTTCTCGCCTCTAGTTAACTTCCGCTTTATTTCCAAAACTCCAGCTTCCCCCACGAAACGATTCCCTTCTCCCCCCCCCCTAACCTCATTTCCCCCACCTCCTCCACCACACGCACCTCCCCCATCATGCCCCGTGCCTCCTTCCTCGCCAACCCCTACGCCGTCGCGTCCCTCCCTCGGGGGCCGCATCCCCCCCAGCCTCGTCCCGTCACTTCTTTCGTTTAGCCGCGCAGACCCGGCCGCACCCACCCCCGTACTCACACGCGCGCCCCCTTTCCCCTGCTCCGCCACACTCCTTTAAGATTTATGCCCGGAGTTTAATTGGTAGAGAAGGTTTCTCCTTCCCCGCCTAAAACCCCATCCCACCCTCCTGTCCTACCGCTCCCATCCTACTCCGCCTCCCGCGCCCACACCACCTCCATTCCATCTTCTCCTCCTTCCCTTCCCTACCCAAGTCCCCAGATCTACCCCCAAGTCCACCCCTAAGACCCTCTCTTATACTCTCGCCTCCCTCATCCCCCCCTCCTTCCAAACCATTCCTCCTCACCGCCTTTTTTTCCCACCCCGTCTTGCGAGCCGCCTCTCAGAGACTCCTCTCCCATCCACCGAACGACTCATGTGTGTGCCGGTCTGGTCTACGTGTGTGTGTGTGAGCGGAGTTGTGGGGAGAGGGGGTCGAACAGGGAGGCAGAGGGGGAAATCGGGGGGGATCCTTCGCGGAAGAAGGGAAGGAGGGGACAGGTTCACTCCCTGGAGTTGGAGGGGCGTGACATTCTTAAGGAGACCGGCGGTTGGGAGAAGACGGGGAAGGAAGGGTGAGGAAGGAGGAGATTCTGGGGGATGGAAGACGCAAACTCGCAGAGACGGAAAAATAGGATGACAAATCATCTCCCTCTCCCTTCCCTTCCCCACTCTGCCCCCAGGGCCGCAGGCTCATCTCTCCCCCTTGCATTTATCCTTCCATTTCTTCTTTCCGTGAATATACAATCCAAACCTCACCTCCCCCCTTCAGGTTCAACTATCTCCCCCGATCCACTTTGCTCCTTCTTCCCAGGCCCTTCTTGGCTCCCTCCCTCTCCCCCACTGTTAGTCCACTCGTCCCTTTCCCGGAATTTTCGCCTTTCCGGAAATCGCCCCTGGCCGTGCGATATGTGTACTACCAGCCTCTCATTCGTCCTACATAGTCTTCTCCATCTCTTCCTCTACCCATCCCTCCCTCTCTTCATCTCATCCTTCTTCCTCTTAATCAAAAGGTACATCAAAAAGTTTCATTCTTTCTAAACCCTCTTTTTTGCCTCCTAGATGATTTTAAGCAATAACTCTACGTATTTATCTTGTGCATTTAATTGCTAAATAATTTAAATAGCAATTTTTACGATAATTTGAAAATGTAAGTCATCAAATTACAATGCATATATTCTTTCCCGTATGTATTTCTTTGTTCTCCATATTCATCAATTATTAAAGGGACCCCTTCATGTGTATTATGTAAATAAGGAATTAGCTGCATATCTATGGTAATAATAAATTAGTTTAATAATGAGCAAATAGTTTTGAAAAATCACAGGAAGTGTTAGTACTTAGTTTAGAACTAAATATGAGTCATAAAATATCAAGATTATTTGAACATGTGTTTTATAATTAGTTGTGTTGCTATTTGCTAATTATATTTGTAATGGTGGTCTTAGCTTAGTAGCATTCAGATTGATAAACCAAATTTTTGTAGCATGTATTATTAGACTTCATTTCTTGATGTCAACAAATCTGTTCAATATTTTGAATATACCTCTCCTTAACGATGGACTTGAACTTGCAGCTCAATTTTCCATGATATGTGCCAAAACGTATATGAAATGACCTTAGCTGTGGAATAAACTTTCAAAATCATTGATTAGATGTATTCCCAATAGTTAGTCCATTTGCATTGTACTTCGGCGTCCTTAAGTTGAATACATGTAATTTACGAGATTTATTATTCAAAGGAGAAAAATGTTTCAATTAATTTATCAAGATAATTGATCTAACATGAATGATGCTGAAAATATTTTCTAGTTCTTTAAAGATCGTTTCTTATACAAAATATTGAAAGCATTTATTTGATGTTATAGTTACTTTTACTACTTCACGAGTTCTGAAATTTAAAATGCAAAAATTAGAATTTCGGCACGAAAATAAGTTTATAGGAATCTCGTAGATAAGCGTAAGATATCACTTCAATGCTTTCAACTGAAATGCCTATGATTGAATTCAATGCGTTGTATTTCTCAACCAAAATATATAGTTAATTTAAATAATCTTATGTCATAAGTTATTTTATGATATTTCCTCTTCGAGTAAAAATATGTTTTTAGCTATCTGCCTATGAATAGAGCGAAGATCCCAATGTTTATTAAATTATAACAGAAGTCCCATTTTTAAATGGAGCCTTCACCCGTGTGTTTATAATTTTACATGGAGGTATTTATTTATATGAGCAGTTAGATATGATTAAATAACATATAAACTCTAGAAAATATTACCGGATATAATAGTTTACTAGTTCTGACTTCATATACATTATATATATGCATATATATATATATATATATATATAACGATGTCAAATGTGTGTGTGTGTATATAGTAAATCGTTACCTAAGGATTAGCGTAAGGTCGTCATGGAATTTCAAAATGCGCTTCGTTACATTCATTTGCTCATGTAAAAGAAGAATCGAGGAAAAAGGCCTAACTTAAACAATGGGACTTAAAAACACGATTTCTAAAGCAGTAATGTGATCGTAAATAAATATAACGTCTGGCCTTCACATGTAGCCTTTAGTACCTATTTAGGGTAAATTACTCTTAAAGAGTAAAAGAAAAGGTGACTCATGTTCCTATTCATGAATTTTACGTAAATTTCTAATGCTTCTTAACTGTACGCGTTTGTCTGCTGAAATAATATTATCAAAATTTTCCTAACCTAAAAGTTGATCAAAGGTTTAAACACATTTTAAAGAATTCGTTTAAATTTTTAAATATTCCTGCTGAAATAACCAGCTCAACGTCTACCAAAACTTTCACCACACACATTAGTTTGATCGGTTAGGATGTAACTCTCATATTAGCGACCCAAACGGTGGGTGAAATTCAAACATTAGGGTAGTGGGGTCGGTTTCGTTCTCTCTGTGTCATGTTCTAGGCCATAGGAAAAGATCTAGTTTCAGAATAATCACACAACTTGAGTTCAGTTGAGAGTGCTGACAGGTATCACCCTAAATCGAACTCGGTCCTAAGTCAGCAGTAGATATAAACTCTACCCACTGGGATATTACGGTCCACCAACAATAAAAACGATGACAGAAACAGAGAAAAGCAATTGTAATTGTTCCTTATGTATTTTAAGCTTAAAATTGCAAGCGTTTTGCTCTGTTTCTGTCATTATGGCTCAATTATACCACATCATCCAATGTTAAGAATCTCTATTATAAAATCAAAGCGATGCTAATTACAGGTACTCATTGCTTTAAGAACAAGTGCATGAATGGTTTACACCTTTTCCCACGTTCGACAAATAAAAAAGACACTTGACCATCTTTTATAGACAGAAAAACTATATTTCTGAATAAGATTAGCATGTGCGTGTATTGTTTAAGCCGCCTCGTAAAAACAAGCCAAATCCACGATAACCACAGACGACTCACTTCGCGCTTTCTCACCCATTATCCACACCTGCTCTCGTGGTTTGAGAGAGAATGTAACAACTGCACGGATGATGCCTTGAAGAGATCCTCAATCAAGTTCCCGACCAATCTCAAGTCCTGCATTTTTTTATCTCCATCACTTATGTGAAACATCTATGTAACTACATCGTCCTTCACGCCCGCGGCCTTTATCCCTCTCCTTCTCGTGAGACTTACCTCCCCGACGCCCACTCGCCCCTTTCCCCTCGGAGAGGTGTGTACGGTGACGATATAGGCCGGCGGGTCTTTTAAAGCACATCGGTGATGTCTACTGGGGAGTCAGTTATATCTCATCCAAGTCGTTCCCGGACTTTTTGTGAGTTTTGTGCACCCTTTGGTGCCTTGCATTCAGCGCTTGAACCCCGCTGCAAATACCCGACGCCCCTCGCCTTCTGCCTGCGTTCCTCTCCTTCATTTCCCTCCCACTTCTCTCATTCACATTTTTCCCAGTCTTTCCCACAACCACCACAGCTGACGCCCATCGCACGTCAACGAGCCGTCCACCCACTCCATTGCTAGTGCCTTCCCTCCCACCCTCCGTGATCCCCTCCCGCATTTTCATTGTCTTGGAGCATCGCTGTCAAAGTCTTCCTTCACTCCTCTCAGTGCATCGAAGGACGCCATTCCTCGTCGTGACTATTTGACTCTGGAATCACCGGGGAAGTTTTACTTTTTTTCGCATCCCGTGCCGTGCTCGCTCATCTCTTTGACCCCACCCGGGGGATAAGAAGGATCGGGCGCTCCATATCTAGCTTTGTGTCAGGTGAACCTCTCCGCATTTCATCCTGCCGGCCCCTCCCATCCCCATTTGTTATCGCAATTCGCGGTGACCGTCGCCAAATACACGTCTCCCCCCTTCCCACCAATGGATTGTTGCGAAGGGGGCAGTTGCCCGTTTTTCCTCGCACCTCCTCCACACGTGTCGCCCATGGAGCCGGCCGCCACTGCGCCGCGAGGAGAAGTATGCGGTTCGCCGGGACACCGCCCACCCGGGGGCATATGCTGCGGTTTCTTGCGAGCGCACTTATCGTGCTATCTCGGCCCCGCGAGGTCGGCGATCAGTGAGATGGAGGAGTCGTTGAGGGAAAAGTTCGCCTTTGCCGGTAAGTGGCACATTTGGATTCGGGGTTCGTAGTTTGAGGGAGCGGGCCTGGTGAGACGGCTTACGGGGTTGGGGGTGGAGGAGGAGAATGTGTTATGTACCCTCCAATACTCGCCCGCATACTCACTCTTTATTTTCCTGTTGGATCTCCATCTCTATTTGAGGCCCTGTAGAGCGTTGCAAGGTGGCGAACAGTTAATCCCATTTGCTTATGAGGCTGGCTAGGAGTCGAATTGGCGTGATTGTACCGTCTGTCGTGTAAAGGCTTTCGGCAAGGCTTAGGGGGGTTGTGCCTCCAAGGCCTCAAATAGCCTATTCCGACGGTCGTTTTGAAGTTGGGTGGATGTGATCTAGAGTCGGCAGATTTCGGCGAAGGTAGGATAATCGAAACACTGAGAATCGTACGATAGATATTGTGAAGGACTTAATGTAAATAAATGTGAAAGTTATTAGTTTTTATTATATGCATTTGATCATGGTTAAGGTCAAAAGTTGGTATAAATTTGGAATAAAAATGTCAACTTATGTAATTTTAATAGATTTGGAAAAGAAATAAAATTGGCAATTTTTTCCGAAATACAAGATTTTTCCTTAAAGTATATTTTTTCGTTAGTTTCTTTTTCAAGCAAAGAATATGCGAATTTTGAACAAATAACTAAGGTCTTAGTTTTGATTATTTTGAGTAATTATTCGTACAATCAAATGAATTAATGTGTAATGCCGCCACCGAATCTTATGAATGCCATGATTTTTTGCGGGAGACTATTATTAGGTTTTCTTTCCTTGTATCAATGCATAAAAAGTTTAAAATGAGGCTAAAATTGAAAAGCATTATTTCATCTTTGAGTCCCTTTCCTTAGTATGATTCAGGTTAATGTTATTTGCTCAATAGCATGTTCTGGAAAGTATTTTATTTGACTTTATTATGTGTTCAAATTCTCAAAACTTTCAATCAATTGCGATTAATATCATGCTTCTTACATTGCATATTTCTTGTGCAAGTATGCCATATTTATTGCTTTTATTACATGTACCACTTTAATAATAGTAAATAAATTAAAAAACTTACCTGTTAGTACGGTAATTGAGCAGAAACCAATAAAGAACAAATCCACGTGATTCGTATTGTTTTAAGTATTTATATCTGTGAGGATAACTCTCAGATGTTACGTTAAAACAATTTGAAATGCACATATCAATAATTTTATCACTATCATCAATCTAATTAATACTGAATACGTTTACAGTTGAATATCTCTTAATTTAATATTTCACTGAATTTTTTCAGTTAATTTCAATGATATTGAAATCTTCTTGATTTAATAAAGCGACACTAAAGAATTGTGATTTAATTCTAGATCTATGAGAAAAATACAATTGCAATATCATTTATTCCGATGAAACTATAGCTATGTACAAACTTAAGTGCCTATTTTCTAATATTTTAATCGATCTATTATTCAATCAATTTCGAAAATATTGAATACTGATGAACATAATGTTATCGATAGGTAATATTTGATAAAGGAGAATTGATGCAACTCAAAGCAATCCTCGAAGCAAACATTGTCCTAAATATTAATTTTAAATTTTTCAATTTTTGCTTGCCCTGCCACTATTAAGGCAGAAAGTGAATGCGGATTGACTTCCACTATTTTTAGGAAATATATTGGATTAAGATTTTGTATGCCTTCATCATTACTTCCAGATTCTCTTGAGATGAAATAACCCAGACGGATTGACAGGATTTATAATTGTTTTTTATTAAATAACCAAACTTTAAAATGATTTTTGATAAAGGAAATGTTAGCAATGCGCAGTAGTGGATATGTATTCATTCTTATATACAAATTTGTTTTGTTTTACCTCTTGAATATAGCCAGAGTCGTTATCAAGCATCAATTGTTCAAAAATACGCATGAGTGATTCCTTTACGGCTAACTTGGAAAAAGGCAAAATTGTAAAATAACTTATTTTACATGATTCAGTTATATTGTTTATACCGGAAGACCATAAAGAGAAAACTTCGGCTACTTATTCAGTTCTTAAAACTTCCCTCCCAGCAACACTCACATTTATCTTTAAAGGCCTCCGGTGTGGTATCTTGCTTAAGAGGAATCAAAAATCCTTATCTGCCAGTAATTTTGTCTTCAATCAGCCAAATTTCCTCTGTCCCAATATGGTTTTTGTACGCTGATAATTGCCAGCGACCAAGTGCACGGATGGTATCCGTTAAGAAGCATGCGAAAAACCCTCAAGGGATTTGGAGTTTTTTCCTCAGAGCTCCATTGTTCCCTCACCTATACCCTGCTTCCCTTCGCCGCCCTGTCGGCCATACTTCGCCCTAAAACCCTTCCCTCCTTCTATCCGACCCTCTCGCATGCGTCGTCCTTTTTACGGGAAGGCCAAAGGAATGGATGGCCCCACCGTGAATCCTGCCTTATCTCCTCCATCTCCACTCCGAAGCAAATATTGGCTCTGGACCACCTCAGGCAGCGGAGGTACTCGGGAGGGGGGTTCGGGTTCTTTCCCCCCCCCTGTCCCCTTCTCGCAATCCCTCCCCCAAAAAACCCTCGACTGAGTCGACCCTTTCTTCTCCTCCGACCCCCTTCGCTCTCTCCCACCCATCCACCATCCCCTCTCTCCTCCTACCTCCACCTCCTCGATCTGGCTGATTTATTCCACCTAATTCTGCACACACGCGCGCATTAAATGGTGCTCTATATCTCGGAAACTGATTTTGTTTTCCCTCCTTGTAACCCAAAGTTCATTTCTAAATGAAAAATACGCCCATTATGTGCAAACTAAAGCATCGGAAAAAAGTCAAAATAATGTAAGAATTCCATGCGAGCTTTTGAACACGTTTAACTATTTTCAAATATGGAGAATGCCTTTAGGCCATATTTTTTTAGTATTATCTCTTGTAAGGTATCATATCAATATTTCCTTGATGGACAAATTACAACGAGTCCATACTCCAGAAGGATTGTCACAATAATATTATCAGAAAAGAAATTGACAGATAGATAAAAGGTTATTACCTGATTTCTTCACATTAAAACGCTCAACAGATGCGGAGCAATGAACGATTATTTTAATGGTTTGTGAAAATATTAAGCAGTAGCGCAAAAAAACAAACACACAGAAATACAAAAAATAAAAGAAAGTCACAGGTTTTCGATTTTTTGGTGGTCAAGCCTTTCTAACGGAAGAGATAGCCGAAAACCTTCTCCTTCCTTGAGAAAGGTGGCTGGACCGCCAAAAATTCGAAAACATGTGTTTCTTTCCTTTTTTGTGTGTTTTTGCTCGCTGGTGTTAACTTGAAAAATATATAATTTTTCCCAGCCACACACACACACACTACTAAGTGTTCTGCTCACCTTTGTGTGAATTTTTCGGGGGTTAGAATTTTAAACCAAACTATGTACTTGCCTTTTATCCCCTTTATTCATTAATATACGAGTGTATTACTCGTGTTCGCGGGGGTTTAAAGTTTTATAAGCTTCTAAATTTTCACTCGTAAGTGGAAATTGGAGAAAATATTCCAGTTATCTGTCATTCCTGCAAATTTTTAGTGTTATTTTTATCTATATGAAATGTGCGTGATATGTAGTCGTAAAATTATTCTTCGTCCCCACCATATTATCCATTCATTTTTCTAACCATTTTCATCCTTCACATATACGAGACATGCCCTCTCCACATGAGCCTTTTCCGTATGTTGGTTAACATGCTTATTCAGTGCAAAACTCATTTTTATATTTTATTGACATTTTAACCTAACAAGTTTATCTCTATGCGTAATTATTGTTGGGCCTAATTTTAATTATGATTTTTTATGCATGACTAGAATGTTTTGCTTCCGATGCTTAAATGTCAACATTTTGGTCATTTTGAAATAAGTTACAGTTACCTAGGGGGATAGTAAAATAATGGCTATTGGGAGTAGGTCTGCTCTTCGTGTTCTCCTTACAATAAAGACATATTGATAATTATTGGAAAATTCGGGATATGTGGTAATACATAAATTGTTATTATATTTCGCGTCAAATATGCCATCTGTTTATTCCCAAAAATTCGATAACATCGTCCGTAACTCTTCTTAAGTTAAATAGATAAAGTTACTTGAAGCCTAACCAAACTTGGGGGGGTAGTAGTAGTAGTTTTGAGGGGAGGCGACCGACAGCTAAGGTCATTTGCGCCATAGGGGAAGGACAGGAAAGGATGAAGGGTGGAGATAAACCCGGCGTCGGCATTAGCCTTCTCTTTACGAAAGGCGCCAAGGGGTCCGCGGCTTAACGTCCCATCCGACGGACGGCGTACTCACTCAAAGTGCCCTCCACAAAGCACCTCAAGTAGGGATCGAGATACCTCTGAAAAATATTCAACACCGCCGGGATATACCAAACTTGGTCCAATTGTGAAGAACAATTTATGATCAAAAATAAGAGAATACTTTTCATAGTCCCATTTCATCACCAGAAACCAGTGATAACACCCTTGGGAAATGATGGATCGGTTTTAAAACATCAATCGGTCTTTGACGAGAATAGGGATTCTATAACCATCGCATTGCTCGGATAGAGTCATCACCCGGTCGTTTTTCCAACTTTACCTCTCCCCTCAATGATTACCACAAATTCTCTTCCCCGTGCTCCGTCTCCTCCCATCTCTTCAAATTCTCATCTCTGGATTGAAAAGGAATGGAAGGGCATGCTCGACATGAAGAGTGTTTTGCAAGCCTCCGGGGGCGGGGCCGGGGAACCATCACGAGATGCCGTGAAGATGGCGTCTCAATCGGCCTGAGTAGAAATGATTATATGCCTCGAGTCCGTAATCGTTCCTCCGCCTCCCTCAAGAAGTCCACGCAAGCCACACCGCCCGCCGCCGCCACCTCCGCGCCTACCCTTCTTCCCCCTTCCATCTCTCCACCCGCCTCCACCCCGATTGCGCCCCGCTCCCCAAATCTCTCCCCTCCACCTATCCCCTCCTTCCCAAATTACCCCTTTCCTCCCCGCCCTTCGCCCTTGCTTTTTAATTCCCCTCTCACCATCAAACCTTTCCCACTCTCCTCCCCAACACTCGCTCCAACCTCAAAGATAATCCTCACAGCCCACGGAGGCTCGGATACCCCTCGCAGAGCGCTGCTCATGTCAAAGTTATATTTCGATGCCGTTGTCCGATTGCTGCCTCCATAATGCCTGGAGAGAGAGAGAGAGAGAGAGAGAGAGAGAGAGAGAGAGAGAGGGTAGAGGGAGAGCGGGAGTGAGATATCGTCGACCGTTTATATTAATCCACGCTGCGTTTTCTCGTTCGTCCAATACTTCAGCAGTCCCTCCTCCTTATTCCTTATTTTTCCCTCTTTCCAATTCCCATCACCCGCCCTGCTCTCTCCTTGTAAACTGGATCTTGAGCCCTGTCAGTGGTTGTAAGTTTTAAGTCAGCACTTGTGTTGCTTTCATTCCTCTCCAACTTTTGAGATCTCTTTCAGCGGTGGAGACCTTGCCTTTTCGGTGAGACCACTGAGATTACTGCCCTCCTCCTCCCCTTGTAACCCGTCCCCTACCATCCATTCCCCTCCCCGCCTCTATCTTTCATCCGTCCTCCTAATCCAGGCAAGGAGTTGGGAGCACCTTAGGCTCGATTGCGCCCTCGGGAGAAACCGTTTATCTTCCTTTCCATCGATCTGCCATCATAAATACTTCGGCTCGCATTTCCATGCCTAGCTACCAGTTTTCCTGATATTTTATTGCCAATTACCCATTTTTATCGTCAAATCCTTCTCTTAAATCTTCAAAAAAAATTTCTGTGCTGTAATATGATGGACTGCGGAAGAGCTTGTACAAAAAGACGGATATTTTCACCGGAATTGGATAAAAGAGTGAAAAATACTCATGCCTCTAAGATGTGAACACCTATAGATCTTCATTTAAAAAGCTGTCTATCTGGAGATTTTTCGTATTTTCTTTATTTTCGAAGAGGAGACCCTCTTGGTATTGCCACTTGCGCTTCGTTTATCGAATTCCATCTGCTGAGTCACCGCCGCTTGGTGCGAACACATTAGGCAAAATTTAAAATTGTAGTCGGTGTCCTGAATAACTTCCCACGGCAACGAAGGTTAAATTGCCTTCATCTCCCAAACTGTAGTTCCCTCTCATTTCATTCCCTCAGCCTCCCCGTCGAAACCCCCGCCACCCTCTCTCGCCTTTCATCTTCTTAGGCGTACTTTTCTTTTTTGTCTCTCCCACCGGAGCAAGAGTCCGCCGCCCCTCGGAGGGCGTCCTTGATGAGTTGAATTTTTCCCCCCGCCCCCCTCCACATCCCGACCCACGCTATCCTTTCCCAGTCTCCGTGTTAAACTCCTCCTCGTCCAATGGGGAGGCGTTCTTGCTAATGGAGGGATGGACCAGTCTCCGCTCTTCTCGACTGCCGTCGTTTCCATTGAGGTGGCGTGAGTATCCTCCGCACCCTTCCCCCTGCTCTGTTGCGCCTTCGCCTTCTCCTACTCTCCCTTCCACATCCTCCTACTCGTCATATCTTCGTGCCCCCCACACACACACCGACTTCCCCGCGGCCCCTACCGCCGACCGCTTCGGACCAACCCCGCCCTGGCTATATTCTCTCACGCGACAGCGGAAAACCTTCGCATTCATCATGGCCTTTCGTAGCCACTGCTGTGTGATTCCTTTTTGTCCTCATTTATTTTTTCGAGTTGGGTAAAATAGCTTATCGCTTCATAAAGTCGGCACGGAATATGCATAACAGGTTGAGGAAAAAAACATGAAGGGGGACCGCCTGGGGCTCTGGGGCTGATGATGTGGAAAATGTAGTGTCAAAGTCTTGAGATCGAAGATTAATATATTGCTACACGAGCCGGAATTCAACTTCTTGGCTGGACACAACATGTGTACGGTGAGGAGACCGATGGGACCACGGCTGAGACTTAATAAACACGTGAAATCCTCCGCGGTGAAATAGCGTGTACGTTTACCACGCTTTATTCTTCATGTTCTTCCTTAACGATCCGCAATAAAGTCTAACCGAACTTCTTTTCTCGACACGGTGGCTGCTTATCTTTCCCGAAGACGATGGCAGCCATTAAAACAATCTTTCACGATAAAAAGATCCTCCACATGGCGTCGAAGCGGTATCCTCCAACCCTATCTCTCGACAGAAGAAAAATTGCCAGAGTCCCCCGCGCAACCAAGGCCAGCATTAAATTTTAACCCCTCAGGTTCCTTAGTTAAGCAGTTAAAAATTTTTTTGAGTAGAGTTGGGTAATCACTGAGGGTCTACTCTTCATCTTGGAGACCAAGGTTCGACCCCAACTAGCGTCAGTGGGCTGTCTGATGTGATTACCGGTTTTACACAGCTTAACTTCCACGAGGAGGAGTTCATGGGAGGTAGTTTAAGTACCGACTATCCGAACAAACACTCTTCCATACAACACAGATGTTAGGGCTCTTTCCAAGGTAAACGGTGGACAGGCAATTTGATAAAGGGAATTTGTGGCTATAACTCTGAAGTGGTGCTTGCTTTCCCGTCGTATAAACCACGGGTGAGGTGACTTTAATGCCCAGCTACCTCGACCTCCTCGCCGTATGAAGGGAACGCAGGCGTTTTGCTTAGTCCCATGCTACATGTACTGCGTTCAGGAAAATCAGAATCGGTTGTGGAGAAACGTGATTGCAAATGCATTCTTGATCGAAGCGGTAGAGGAGTGAGTTTCAAGTTACTCAAAAGGACTCTGTTTTCTGTGGCTCTTTCGTGGATATGTCGATAAGGGGATAGCGCCCAGGAGGCTCTTTGGAGTTGTCTCTGGATTGCTGCGCGAGATTTTAACAATCTCGTTTACACTGTTTCTTTGAATAGTTCTTAATAAACCTCGTCACAAAGCCTGACGGTTTTTTGGCTCATTCCTTTATTTGTCGTCTGATTTTTCGCTCGTGATAAAATGTTTTAATCAATTCATCGTAACTACTGCTTCTGGAATCAAAAGGGCCGTAGTCTCAGTCTCTTTTAAGCGTGAACATGTGATTGTTTCCGGTTGAAGTGAAATTGGTGTCATCAATTTTCAGAGCTGTTTCGTATAGTAGCATTGCCGATTTTCCAGCGTTAAAAGTATTAACTTTGACCTCGGCTTCAGTAGCGTCTAATATCTTGTTTCATCCTTGTGTGTCGTTGCAGGAGCCAACGGTTTACGCAGGAGAGGAAGGCAGACGTACACGCGGTACCAGACGCTAGAGTTGGAGAAGGAGTTCCACACGAATCACTACCTGACACGGAGGAGGAGGATCGAAATGGCCCACGCTCTCTGTCTCACGGAGAGACAAATCAAGATATGGTTCCAGAACAGGAGAATGAAGCTCAAAAAGGAGATTCAGGCGATTAAGGAGCTCAACGAGCAAGAGAAGCAGGCGCAGGCGCAGAAGGCTGCGGCGGCAGCGGCTGCCGCGGCGGCGGCCGTCCAGCAACAGCAGCAGCAAGGCAACCCCCAAGTGGCGGGGGCCGGGGGCGTGGGCGGCGGCGGCGGCGCGGGCGATCACACGGGAGGCCCCAACTAGGATAGAGCTCCCGCCGGCCCCCACTGCCCCTTCCGACCCATCTAAGCACTGAGTCACCGCCCCCGTGAAGCCGCCACCAATGCCCCCTATCCCCCGCTGCCACCGCCCCCTCGCCGCTGTCCGCCCGGGACCACGCTGGGCGGATGGGGAGTCGTCGAGGATGGTGTGCTGGCGAAGGAAACTAAAGGTAGGCGCATGCGGTTCCTTTTTCTCTCGGTTGCCTTCTGCGTGCGTGTGTATGCGACAGCCATTTACGCGTCGACTTCATTGTAAAATGAATTAAACTTGAGAAGCATATATGTTGTTGAACTGAAAAACGTCTATCTCAAGGGATTTGAACATGGATGTATTGTTTTGAAGTTGGAAAAACTGGGTTTTGCACGTGCATGATTTGGTTAGGAGATAAGGTATTTGCAGTGATTTATGTAAACGTCGGATTCTTAGATTGTTAAATCTTGTGGAATTTTTCCTTTACAGTGTGATTATTTGCATCATGTTTTTCTGTGTGTTCGTCTTGTAGACTTATAGACTCAATCAAAGCAAAGGATTTGCATTTCTGAATGAAGTAAATCATTACCACATTGCGATTTAGGTAGAAAGGATATCTGATTCTCATTAAGTTACATCCGGAAAATAAAATTTTAAACACAAATGCTTTTCTAAATTCACAGTAATTAACGTATTTTAAATACTTACTTGTGCTTTGGTATAGTATTGTTGACAAATAATTTTGTATCCATGAAAATAGTGCTTTCAGGCAAGAGTTAAGTAAAGTTCTACCTCTATTCATTCCTTAATTGTCAAAGGAAGAGATCGTAACGATCAATTTGAAGTATTCGTTGTGACGATAATTCTTTAACTTAATGATCATTTTACTTTATTGAAACGACTTACGCGGGAACCGCATTACATATATGAGTAATTTAACATACATATAATATAGTAGTTTTTAACACATATATACAGTTGTATTAACTTCGTCAAAATAATAGTTTTCTTAAAGAGTTATGTTTTTTAAAGTAATCCGTTATAGTTTGGAATAGGCATTTCCTTTAAAATGAAGACCTTGCCCAAAAATGCATTTCATACATTTTGAAAGAAAAAGTGACTTACTGGTATAAGTATAAACCTATTACTTTTCAGTACTAGTAAAATAGTAAAGAATATTATTAGGATCTTTATGCGTCGACCATATTTTTTATTCCTGCACCTGCGTTCCGTAAACTTTGGTCACATATGAAAAATTATGCATATAAAATAAGGCAGTACAAGTACTTAGATTAACTTAGTGGAAGTTCCAAGTCAAATTTTTATGGCTGTTTAATAATACTTGAAGTGATGGGAAGAGCATTTTCATGAGAAATGCATTGATAGCACTGGTGTTTGTACAGAGAGTGTATGGTATATTTATAGCTAATGGACATACCTATAAAAATATAATTTATTTGGTATAGGTTTGCTTTTTAATGCCTTAACAGAATGATGAATTACTACACACATTTGTCATTTGTCTGTTATTAACGTATATTTCTTGAATTAATAGAGGGAATGAATCAGTAAGTATCGCTTCTTAGATAAATGATCAAAGCAATGTAACAATGAATCAAAAAGAGATCCAATCCGATCGCAGGCTATTTTTTCAATTATAACGCATATATATTTTTATTTTTAAATATTTAATAATTGACCTACTTAGACACATAACTTTACTAAATTGTAAATACTCTTCTTGTTCTAGAGGCCTCGGAACCGATTACTTGATAGTGACAAACAAACGTAGCCACGCATACTGCACATTATGGTAGATCATTCAATTTGAACGATCTACCATAATGTGTTGATCATCATTTCCAAATGACGAAGAAAATGAATGTTAAAATATTCAGTTAACATTCCTTGTATAAGTCTTTATAAAGATCAGAATTACCCCTCCCCCCGATTTTCTTTTAACCTTTCCCAAGCCCCTCAGGTATATCCTTACTGCAATAAGGAGACATTTTCTCATGCACCGACGGACTTTTAAAAGTTCTCTTGCTATGCAAACGTCGTATATGCAGCGAGAATGCGAAACAGACAGAGAGAGAGAGCGATGGAGGAAGGGGAAAGAGGATGATGGTGGGTAAAACTTACGTTTTCCAATGAAGAGGGCAGATTCTTGCTCCGCCGCCGCACAGCTGACTTCTACATTCCCCCTCTTTTCGGAAACACTTTCCCCATTCCCCCTCTATCCATATATATACATTCTTATACTAACGTCTCACTCGCGGAAAAAGGAACGACGAAGGAGTGAGAGAGAGTAGGATAAGACTTGAAGGGGGTGAAGTGGCAAAAAGAGAGGCTGGTCGTCGGAGAAGGAAGGATGATGGCCAGTCGCTGGCCGGCAAAAAGCACGAGGGTCAAGACAAAAAAAGAGAGGGAGAGGAAAGACGCCACGCATGTGGGGAGAGTACATACAACGCGTACGTGATTCTTCCTCGTGCCTCCCGGCAACCTCCCGGTGCATTCTTAAGAACACCCGGCTCTGTATAATTCTTGGGCAGCAAGTCTCGCAGTCAGGCCGTTCTCACTCACTCACGCCCCTACCCGCCCACTCAAGCTATACCCCAGCATCCTCCCACCCGCCCATTTCCTTCTCGCCGTCTCGTCCGTGTACCGGTGCGGTTAGCCCGGCGCGTGCTTCTAATTCCCTCGGATTTTAAAACACCCGTACGTGTGGGAGGGAATTGATGAGACGCACGCCACAGCCATTTGGGCGTGCTCGCGGCAAAGCGATCTCCACGTCGTCGGAGGAAAGTATTTAGGTGAAATCCAGATACATATTTCCAAGGTCTACTCTCACACTTTAATTAATCGTGTAAAAATCTTCTCGTGATTATTTACTTACCTAGGAGATGATTTTTATTAGAATGGAAGCCATTCTATGTTTTGATTAATTAGACGCTCGATAAAAGAGTTTCGTTAAGAAGTGTACTGGGTCAGGTTTTATTTTTAGGGAGTTATTCATTCCAGACGTGCTAAATATACTTTGAAAAATCCAGGAATACTTTTCATTGATTCATACCCTTGTTTTGCCGAGTTTCCACGTATTTTGGTTCATTATTTCGTTTCATTAGCTAATTTCGCGGAATGTTACCTCGCGGTTTGTTTAGAGTAATAAATAATATTTGTAGGATTTAACATTTTTCATTCACTTCCGCGGAAACAGCCATTATTTTAATTACCTTTTCACAATATTTGTTTATTATTTGTCATAAGCTATATCTATTATGGGTAATGTAAAACATACCCATAGAAAAAGAACATTTAAATTCGATGGCTTGAGGCTCTACTTAGTGAAAATTCATGATCACTGAATAAATAAACTGGCTATGAAATTAATAAAGTTTTTTTCGTGAAAACTACCGAGTGTATTTCTTTAGTTATGCAGAAAATTGTCATTTCCAGGTAACAATTGATAGTGGTTCAAATATTGAGGATGAAATTTAGCCCCTGACTTGGAAGATTTGATTCTCACTTTGAATAAATTAATTTTTTTTGGATTACTACCAGCTTTTAATGAGGAACTTTATAAAATAAGGTAATTTATAAATTAGTTTAGCTTTTGGATTTTCCACCTAGAAAGAAAACTGCGTTTATTGTCTATTTTCTGCAATTCCAGTGGTTTTAATGAATTGTAATATGATTTGAACATCGTCATGTTATTTAATATCGTCTATTTTGTGATGTGAACTTGGGCTGGATACATTTAAAAATATTCCGGCAACTAAATATCTAAATATTAAAAACACTTATTAAATACATAAAATTAGTTAGAGTCAGAATCGTTACTTACAAACATGGAGCACAAAAATTCGATTGCACTAACAAATAGCATGCCAAGTATTCAGGCTATGCTATTCGTTTATTAGCTTAGAATTTTATATTTTTCTGCTTCATTTTCGACAATGATATTACAAAATCAGTAGATGGTGACCCAGGTAGGTGTTCAAATGATAATTTTTAAATGAGATGTTGCGTACTCTCACTAAATGTTCCTTATAATAGCCCTCCTATTTTCGATTAATGCCAATTGAATTAGGTAACGGGCTGCGTCTTTTTTTTAACACATGACCTCTATCATTGGCAATTGTCTTTCAACTGATGCAATTGAAATGTAGCGGGAGTTAGGGTGCTGCATAATTTATTACTGGCACTCATTGGAAGACTGCAGTGAATATAAACGCGCTTGGATTAGTCTCTCTACATGGGTAATATACGATATATCAAGGCAATAGACGGCAGCTTGTCTAGAGTTAGAAGGTAATTGACGAGGTCACTATAGTGGACTCGAAATGTGTGGTATATTTTTTTCGTATTGATTTTTATAGTACATCAACTCAAAGAAAATTGACATAAAAATCGCCCGCCTTGAGAAAATTTTTGAATTAAATAGAAAAAACTTACTGATACGCCCAAAACGGATTTTGAATACCTTTTCGCCCCTGTGAATAAAATTATCTAGTAAAGGGCGCAGTGCGATTCATAATTAGGGAGTGCTATTTCATAATTAAGATTTGTTTTTGGTGGAAAAAGGTATTATGATATTATTTTTATAATAATATATTATTATATTATACAATATAATGCATAATATAATCCATGGATTAATAATTAAACTCTTGTTGTAAATGTGGCTACGCTTTTAGAGTTTTTAAACTCCGCTACTCAATGGCACTAAATAGAATAAGATTAAATGCATTCGACAGAATGCAACGGCTAATTGTGTTCGTAAACAATTTGATTATTGATTAAAATCTGCTCGTTGATGGTACTTAAAACGAATTATATTTTTAACCGACAAATGCTCTGAGTGTAAGCTAGACCTCTTTTTTATATTAAACAGTTGAGTTTTGGTAAAAAATGGATTATATATATCGAAGACTTGAGACTCTCACGGTGAACAGAACTCAAGAATAATTCTCAAATTTCACACTCTGTAACGTTGAAGAACCTCTTCGCTTAAAAAGCTGACTTCCCACCGTCTTCAAGATGAATTCTTGAAACGCCGACGGATTTTGCCAACGCTACCCGGTCTGAAACCTGAGAAATCTCCGTGAAAGGGCTTGTAATTACTTCCCCGTCCGTATGTACTCGTTAGAATGCTTTGCCAGGGGTGCGACACAAATTTGTCACTGCCACTGGTGACTCATAATTCTTCAATACCATAACGACAGCTGCCTTGTCTGCTCTCCCTCTCGCGTAAACTGTATTCCAAAGCATTAAAAACGGCTCGACTCCGCTCACTTTCATATTTTAGCAGTTCGCGCTCAAAATGGACGGTCGGTCTGATTGCCCATTGTGAGTGTAGCGCTACAGTCCGTCCCGGTTCCCAGGAATGACTTGTCCTGAATATTTCATTGTCACCTCAGTCCGCTTGTTATTGGTTTGCCAGTAGATACGCAAAGCCACGCCCTTCCGCTTCCAATCGCCTCCAGAGATGGGTCCAGCTCCCTTCCACCCACTAAAGTTCGGGCTCTCTGGAGACCATCATCCGCGCCCGGGGATTCCCTAAGCCCCTTTCGGCTTCGAAATCAACTCACGCCCCCCCCCTCCTCTCCTCCTGGCAATCCACTATCCACTCCGCCAACCCGTCATCCGCGACAGTCCCCGGATGGCCGTTAGGGATGCTTTCCCGGCCGAGGATGGAGATGAAAGATGCGGACGGTGGATACGTTTCAGCTTGCGTACGTGTGTGTGTGCGTAGAGGGGAGGAGTGGGGGTGGACGGTTCGTTGGACGGGGGGTGGGATGGTGAGGGGTTGCATTGGGGTGGTGGTAGGTGGCGAGGCATGCGTTTGTACGCGCCAATTGTACAGTGACACTCCGCTCCCTCCGCCAATGTTCATTGGTTTTGACAACTCCATTTCCAAGAGAACACACAAGGGATTGAGTCAGCAAGTCAGAGAGGGCGGCCGTGTATGTTGTTGAGGGGAGTGGGTAGTGGGGGTGCAAGGCAGGGCGGAGGGGTGTGGGAAATAACCTGATGGCGGACGAACTGGGAGAGAGAGAGAGAGAGGGACGGGCGGACCCGGCCGCGGATGAGGGGGTTAGGGCATTGAAGGGTCCGTGTATTTCTGAACGACATATTGTGAGAAAAGGGTGTAAACTGAGTTTTGAATGTTGTATGAAAGGAGCCGCGAGGCGTGGATGGTGACATTCATTACTTTCGACAAGGCACTTCGATTAAGGGCGGTGAATCAGTGACACGAAAGTCACTGGAGCATAATTCAGTCATGATTAATGTACATACGGCCATGAGTCCGAATAAGCTCCGAAAAGATATTAAATTACCTCAGGCCTACGCTGCATAATTGAAGGTGACTCACCTTTTGAATATTTTCTTGTATTTTTTTAATGCAGAGCCGGCCTTATTCCACAACATAGAAATGTATTAGTGCATGATTATGAGCTGTTATTTTCACGAAAGGAATTCTATTGAGTGTAGTGTAATGATGTATTGTTGGAAGCATGGATACTTTAGAAACACATTTTTACCTTTTAATTGCGTATGGGTTTCATCGGCTTAGGATAATCCAATCCCAGCCATAAAATGAAGTTTTTGAAAAAGTTTTACGGGCTTGCATGTCTTAGGAATGCATGTAAATTTTTTCGAGATATCATTGAACCTTATGTGATATTTTACTTTCATATAGAAGTATTTTCTTTTATCTCCGATAATTGTTGCCTGCTTTACTTGAATATTTTTTTAATGCATATAATTAATTTATCTATTTTTCGATTTTTCGCAGGTTTAAATATAATCTTAAAAAAGACTGATTATTTGAAGATTTCATTTTGATTTAAAAAGTTTTGTCATTATTTATTCTCAACAAAAATTTAAAAGTAAATTGTTTTTTTAATTTTATTGTCAAAGACATTTTCTCCCACGCTATGTAAAAAATTGATTTTTGTAATGTATACGTGAATATCCCAATGAAGGAAATTTTGTGTTTGGAAGTTTCAGATATTAATTCCGTCTATAACTTTCCATTTTAATAAAAGATTTTGAAACGCCCTTTGTAAAACAAATAAAATGTAAGAAAAATTTTAGAAATTATTTATAAGAATAAATGTGTGTATTATATGTCGGTTTTTTATTCATTGAGACTTTAATACCTTTAATGATAACAACCTCGTGTATATATGAGATTCTAAGAGCTCAACAATTTAATTCCATGAGCATTTAAAAATATTCTCAGCAATCAGGATGAATAAGTAATGCATTTATGATTTCCCTCTATTGCGTAATTTTAAAAGTCTAGTGTGATCTTGTAAAAGAGTTGTAACATTTGTCAATTCTCACGTTCCATGAGCTTTCTCAAGTACAATTATTCAAATGTTTTTTCATCATACCCACATACGTACGCATAAGATATACGTATATAGTCCAGTCTTTAAATATTGATGCGCGAATTCCGCGTGAATTTGACCAATTCGTATACACTTTACTTGAATATCGCAAAGTCCCTCGAACATCTTTTCGAATACGATGAAGTAACAATCGTCCATTTCAATTATCAATGATACCCATATGAACTCATTCCATACATATCTACTTTAGATTAGCTGGGTTATTACTTGGTAATAAGAGTAAACTACGAATAAAAAATAATTGCTGGTGCACCTATCAAACTACTTGTTGTCAATGTCATCGAACATGTAAACTTATAATGCATAACAGTAGTTGCCTTTATGTTAACTCTATATACTTATATCAGAAATGTGCAAATGCCTTGCTCACCTACATATATACGCGTTAGCATAAATCAGGATGGTTTAAAAGAATAACCAAAACGAACACACATCATAATGTTCCAAACACAAAAAATGTATAATTAACTTCACACCGAAAGTGAGTTTTGTATCCAAAAATTATGTAATCAAAGTTTTTGAGGATTTGTGATTGATTAATAATTTCCTGAAAATAATTTCCTAGCCATTTGCTTTTCGCTGAATTATTCATTTGTTTAGTTTTATAAGATAGTTTTTTTTTGTTTTTAGGAATAAAATGGTAGTTTTCAGTAATTGAACGAGTAGATACAAATTGTAAAGACTTTTAGCTTTCCGGAAATGGCTTCAGTTTTTCTGTAGAGTAATAATGTCAACTTTTTAAGAGGTAGTATTCTTTTCAAAGAAAAATTATAAATAAAAAGCGAATATTTTGTCCAAGTTGGAATATAGTTAATAATTCATTTACAATTGTTATACTTATTGTTGATTAAGAGCTCGATTTCAGCAAAAATATTTCAATACGACCCGAGGTCCAAAGAGCGCATGTCGTGTATTATTTATATTCTTTATAAACTATGTCAGTACCTACCTTAAGTAAATTGTTTTCATTCTGTTTAGTAATTTTGACATTAGAAATAAACTTATATTTTATGATTTTGGGTAATAGAATAAACGGCTACGATTAGAAATATCACTTGTAATAATTTCATATTAAAATTATTAATTAGGCCTCTTATCCTTTCCCTTAATAATTATTACGATTATTTCATTGTAATTAATTTTGTTATTTTTTATAATAAATGTCTTTTTGGTTTAATTTTAGTGCAAAACATACAACTAAGCAGCCATTAAATCAATTATTTTGCATAACCTGTTTAGTTTCTCTCCAATTTTAAACATTTGCAAATACATCGCATCATGAAATATTCGGAATGCGTAAGAGGACATAAATAATTGTAGTCGCATGGATATATATCATTAGTATAATAATTGTACGGCTATATGTAACTTTATTTTATCATGCATACATAAATATCTGATAGTAGACTGGAATTATATTTAAATTGGTTTATATCCTATTGAGTTTTTGATAAATTCCAAGAAACTGCCGGAGATGCCGCAACAGTAACTTTTAACGGAGTCTTCCGCTAATATGTTTTTCCATGAAACAATTTCAGAATGTAAAAGTAATTCACCTTGGCCGGGATTCAAACCCGGACCCCTTCAAGACCGGCCGAGTGCTTTAGCCAGTAAAGCTATCGAGATGTCCTCTTAAAATCCGGATATCGAGGGATCAGGGTTCGAACTCCGGTCAAGGTGAATGATTTTTACACTCTGAAATGGTTGCATTGAATTTTTCATGTTCATTATTACGGATTTTATGAACGTTGCAAGAATATTTAAGTACACATTCTTCATATTTTATTATTAAAGTTTGAATATTGCTTTATTTTTGCAACAAGTATTATAAATATTATGTACGTGTAATACTTTCTTGATAAAGCTTTTTGAATACAATTTCTGAACAAGGTTGTGGACATATAGTTGAATTCAATGGAATTAGGGCACATTAACAGGAATTAATGCTTAAAAAATGTCAATCCCTTATTGCTAGCTCTCTTTATTCATGTTAGATGAGGTGAGAAAAATATATTTTACTCCTTTATTTAAAGAAAAGAATGCATTAGGTATGAAAAACCATAACCGAAAACCTTTAGGTATCTTTGAAAGTAATTACGAGGGAAATTACCATCATTACATTAGTGAAATAGCAGAGACGTGTATCAATGAAGAAAAAAAGTTGATGAACTCTAAAGATGCCAAACATAAAAAAATAAACATAAAATGCCAAGAAAAATATTTAAATAAAGAAAAGTATAATTATTGAGGGTGGAAAAAAAAACAAAAATATATCTGCGCGTCACGGAAATGTTTTCAGACTTTGAGATGATAAAAGCTATTGTTTAACCCTCTATAGCATGGTGAATATATTTGGATATCATTTTATGACATATGGTAGTTTATCATAAATAATGTCAACGTACGAAAAATATCTTTTTAATTCGTAAAACTATATTATTGGAAATATGAATCTTCCAAGCCACTGCCAAAATATGGTTTCTATAAGAGAATTTGTTGCCAATAATTAAAGGCCGTTAGAACCTTATATATTTGTGAATTTCTTTCCTTCAGTGTTCAATGCAGAGGAAAACTGGGATCGCGAATGCTTTTTGAGATAACTCTGATTGAGCTATTTGGCGAGAATGTTAAAATAACCACCACCCTTGAAACTTGTGCCACAGCTAGACTGACAAGTGATCTGAGCTTCACAGTATATCAAATTATCATAATTACATCCGCTGCGGATATTTTAAATTTTGCTTTTAAGGGGTGTAAAACATTTATTTACGAACTATACCACCTGCGAGGCAGCTATTTTAAATAAGAGTCTAATATTACTACATATTATCTTACGTTATTAAATCTGTCCAATGGAACAAAATTATTTCAATTAGTGGAATTACAGCTAATGTCGAGGTAAACCAAATTTAAATAAGTATAAGATTTATTTAGTTTTAATCAGTTACTAAACCAAATTAACCAAAGTTTTTGATGTTTTATTTAAATTATAAATAAGGTACATTGTTATCAATGTTTTGTAGCCTAATGTTTTTTTAGGGATTCCGAAGTGGAACTGGAATAGCAAAATACAGTATTATCAGCAATTGCAGTATCTTATCCATCTTTAAAATTGCACAGGGGATTTATTAAAACCACAGTAATCAACTCGAAGGCTGGTTTCGTAAGTAAGATAAGAGCACACTTAGTACTAATGCAAACGGTGTGTTACTTTCACATATTAGTGGCTTTTCTTGTGTCGTCAAAAGTAACTTAACATCAGAGAAGGCGAACCATTTGGCGTTTATGTACGTAATAAGAGTATTATCTTGACTCGTGTGCCAACCCATTAATTGGCCATTGTGGAATTCCCTGTTGCACCTTTTTAACTGTGTGGCTGTGAGCGAGTTCGCCAACCCCCGCCCTTAGAAATATTTACGCCCTATCTGAAATCTGATAACAGGAAAATCAAAGAGCTACGGTTGAACTGATGATGGCCAAATCGATCCCAGATCGACTCAAGATCGAACCTGGGTCTTCTGGTCATTTGCCCAGCGCTTTATCCACTGCACTTTTACTCTTTTTATCACAAATAAACACAAAGAATGATAATGGATCTAGGACAGAGCTCTGAGGTACTCCAGAAGCGATAAGGTTAAATTCTTTGGAAAAATGATTTATAACAACACACTTTTTGTTAGGTAACTTTTAAATCACTGATGTGGATAGGAGGCATCCCTGCAGAATGTAGCTGAAACGATAAGGAATCCTCGTTTAATGTGCCAAAATTATTTTAAAATATTTCCTTAGAAACTCAGTTTAGTTGTTTGAGTTTATAAAATTTAACCCATAAAATTTTATAGGTGGTTTATCGTGCTTTTACCCGAAATGATAATCAGCTAGCATGTGCCAAAAACATCTTTTTCCTGTAGATTTGGCATTTGATTTTTTGTAATTTAATATAATATTTTAGAAAATGAACGTTAAAACACCTCACATTTTTTTCATAAAGATAATATCACCTTATTAAGGCTAGGTTGGGCCACACTCGTTTCAAAGCTCCCGGAAAAATTATTTTTGGTAGACTTGTTATTTAGAAAGAATGAGATCTAACGTTTCAATTCCAAGATATAATAAGTTGTTGCTATTATATTACATCAATCCCAGAGGACTTTGCTTGAATAATAATATTTCCACACTTAATTTCATATTATTATTTCACAATGGAGAGTTTGAATTATAAAAAGTCTTGCCTCACTCAAAAGAGATTCATGTTCATTTGACAAGGTCAGACTTTTCAAAACGTGACTCTGAGTCCTCATATATTCAATAAATAATTATAAATATTACCAATTTAATATTTATATAAATCATACTTAGTATGTATGAAGCCAGAGGAAAGAGGTTCCATGTTTGATTGCGTATTAAATTATACATTTGAATCGAGATATATATCCTGCAAGTAGAAAAACGTAATTCATTTTTAAATAGTGGGCGTATGTAGGCATGTATGTGTGTGTGTATATATATATATATATATATATATATATATATATATATATATATATATATATATATATATATATATATAAAATACTTAATTTAATTCGGTTGAGCCTGAATATGCATTTTACTGTTGTGTTATGTGTAGCATAAAATAATCAAAATTATTTTCTTAAAATTATATATATATATATATATATATATATATATATATATATATATATATATATATATTTATATATCTGTGTGTATGTGTATGTATAGACAAATTCTTAGTGCATTTTTCTGCACTCTTTAAAAACTAGCTCATACAGCCAACTCCCTAAGAAAACATTAATCTTTAAAATAACAAATTTAAAATCACAAACAACCCTGATAACTGGCAAATGAATACACATCTTGAATCTTTTCAGTGATTATTTTGTTTTGAGGCAAAAAAATATTAATTCCTCGTAGTTTTCTTTTCATATCAAAAATGACTCCTATTGCAAAATAAATATAAATTTAATGAACGATATTAGTGAAATCTATTTTATGCAACATTCAAAATTACTTTCTAATTTTTGTATTAATAGAAACACAAATATATTTCAATTTATTTCTTGTGTCGAAATGGGTTTGCTACAAAGCCACTAAGTCACAGCATTACCAGGATTCGGATTTATGTAAAAATAAGCCAATCTGATATTCCGGACTGTCAGCTTTTAAAAGCGCGCCTTTGAAATTATGCGGAATGGGGAGTCGGAGCACTAGTGCCCTCTCTTGACGAAAAACACAACACCTGCATGGGAACCGAAGAAGGGGTCGGAGGGGAAGAAGAGATCGAAGCGGGGCAAGGGGTACCCAGTCCTCGATTTCTATTGGGTGTTCGGAGTTTTTAGAATCCCCTTGCCGAAATGACACAGTTTTATGGCAGCTAAGACCCAGGGAACGACCGTGGAACTGCAAAATAAAGCCAGCACGGCAATTCCCCCGATGAAACCCTTGCGGGAGCTCTCTCTCACTGCACTCAAAGGCACGCTAAAAAGTAAAATACGTGGTCCCTTTTCCTCGAAGCCACGAAGAGTGCTGCCCACCCCTCTCCGCTACGCCATCAACGCTCCGCTCACACCACTCGGCACTCTCTCTCTCTCTCTCTCTCTCTCCCTCGCTTGCTCCATCCAAGAAGTTCACCCTTTCGCCACCTAGATGGTGAGGCAATCGCCGCGGGAGCGCTACGCTCTCTGCAGGGCGATTTGGGCAGCATGAGAGTGAAACGCCAGCGGCATGGAGAGAGGCATGGCAACCTCTCCTTCCCCTCCGAGCTCTCCTTGCCATCCCTCCCACGGCGATCTTCCTAACACTCGCCAAGCCCCCCTTTCCCATTCCCTTCCACGCCGACAGTTCCACCTCCCGGACCCGCTCTGCTCTTGAAGTAGCCTTGCCCTCCCTAAACCGCCCCTTTCCCCTCTCGAAGCCGACCAAGCCAGTTCGAACGTGCAAAGCAGGGGAAGGAAGATTTTCGCCGAGGGGGTGGAGGCGGGGAGGGGCAGTGGTGTGAGTTTACGAGGGAAAGTGTTCGGGGTCGTGGGATGGGGGAATCGTCTGGCCCCGGTAGTGGGGTGGAGCCTGCGCACTATTTTCGTAATGGCGACGTAACTGCAGTTTTATGGTTTGTTTTGATATCCTCCACGAGCCTCGCCGTGGGTTCATCGCGTTTACAACTGCGATATAAAGCGAAGCACACTCATAATGGCCGAATAAATGTCGGAAACAGTTAAGGCCGAGTGAGAGGAGTGCTGCGGGGTTGGGAGTGAAGGGAGGGGAAAGGATGGGGGGAGGAGGGGTGGTGAGTGTTTGAGTCTGCTTGGGTTTATTGGGAAAGGAGTGGAAACAGGTTTTAATGGGTGGGGGCGTTTGGCAAAAAAATGGAGACATTTATTTGCAAATGTTTTTCGCCACTCCGGGTTCTTTCTTTTCAAGACGGTGACATCTTTTGTCGTCGCGGTAAGAAGATGCAAGTGGGAGAAGTCGGAAACGCGGTGGCGTATTTTCGAAAAAGAAAGCGTGCCCGCTGTTATCTGACCGTTGGTGCGATGAATCTAAACTTCATTTTTGATGTCTTGATGTTTTTACTCATCTTGTTTATCCTTCTATCTTTTTCGTCGGGAAAATATTGCGGTACAGACCGTGTAGTGTCACATATACGAATACTATACTGTGTCTGACCGTCTCACTATGTTACACCCCTCTCTAAACTTCATTGTAGCTCACAGTATAGACTGTACCATATCACAATCAAAAGGGGTTTGAATATAATTTCCCAAACTCTTCCCCTTACTTTTTCCACGAGCCATCTCGACCACGGAGGACATCGACTCCGTTGCCCATCTAATATTATCCTCAGACAGCCACGTAGATATCCGTGGAATCCTTGGCGACTGCCATAAATCCAGTCACAAACACCACCGCCTTGTTCACCAGGCCGCAGGTTAATTATTGTTCAGCATCCCGAGATTATTTATTCTTCTCCTCGCACCACGCCTCCTTTTATCTTACACCTCCACTCCACCCGACTCAGCCTGACTCTCCCAGCCAAGCCCCTTTCCGCCTTCCTCTTTCGTGTGGCCCGTAATAACTTCAAGTCCGGTGTCATTATCACGGACATTGCATCGGTTTCACACATCGTTAGCTTTCCCTACCCACTTTCCCAATCCTAAGTAATTGGCTGATTCTTCTTTTTCTCCCGTTAGTTTTTTACTCCCTCATCCCAATCTTAACCCACCCCAACCCCCTCGTCCCTCATTCATCTCCCGAGGGGGTAGGTTCCCCAGTCATAAACAAGGAACGATTTGCCTCCACGTTTAATTGCTACCTTGAAGGTTTTGAGAAGTCTAATGAGCACAAAGGGTGCGGACAAATGAAAGTATGGGGTGAATGGGGGAGGTAATGTGTAATAAAAAAATTGAATGGATTTATTTTATCACTTAAGGAACGATTCGTCAATTATCACTGCTGACTTAAACGACCATCTCACCTTCCACGCGAGAGGTCCTCAGCATCTTTACGACCGATTTTTTTAAGGAGATCGGCCGAGGGGTAAGAAGCGAAGGGAGGGAGAGGAGTTTGAGGGGCGCGGCCGACGGAAAACCCCTGGCTGGCCTTTGGGAAAGGCTCGTGCGCGGCACGGGAACCAGTCTGTCTCCCCGTCCTTTGTCCCACCCACGCCCGCTCGAGAGCATCCTTCTTCCCTTCCGCCCATTCCCACCCTCCGCCCCTTTTAGCTCCCACACCACGCGCCCACAAAGATGCCCGCGAAAGGGTTTAAGAGGGCCGTAAAGGGCGCGTGCGGGGTAATGCCCCGGCAAGCGAAGGAGCGAATGTGTGAGACGGGAGGGGGGACGGGAGGGTAAGAGGGATGCTATAAATGGCGTAATAACGACCAGAGGTAGGTCTGTTCTGCAACGGCCCAAAGGTTCCAGCAGCGCCTCTTTAAAAGCCGTTTAACAGCTCGTAAAACTGCGAGAGAGGAGCCCGGGTTACTACTCACGCACACAAACGCACATACAGTCACACACGCACTCGGGCTCACCCTTCCCTCCCCCTCTCGTTCTTTCCCGCCCCGAAATCCTTCCCTCCCTTCCCTCTCGACTTCCCCTTTTTCCCTCCGGCCGGGAGTCGCCAGCATCCCGGACTACTCCGCTCCTCACCACCCACGCCAACTCCCCGTGCCCCTCCGCAAGTGTCCTTCCCGTCTTCTTCCCCCTCCCCTCCCTCAAATTCTCTTCCCGATGACCCACTCCCCTTCCCTTCCGTTTCGAAGCGGAGGATGCCCTCTTCATCCATCGACGATTGCTTTCCCGCAGTCCAACTCCCGACTACCAGCTGTCCCCTTCCTGCATGCGTTCGTTCTCATCTCATCGATTAACCTCGCAGGTTTGTCAATCTGCCAAGAATTGATTAATGTGCACAATAAACAACGAGAAACCCGACTGCAGTGGCGTGCTAAAATTTTAAGCAATGAGAAATGCCGGCAGAAATGTTTACCAGGTGGTGAAGTTACTATTTTAGTTTTGAAGCAGAACAAACATTAAGTATAAGATAGGTATTATGCTGTGGATTTTTAGTAGCAACTAAACGATATCGCTAGTAAAATCAGAATAAATACAGTAGTTTCAGCATATTTACTACAGTGCTTACTTGCCTTACCGTCGTGAATATTTTACTATATTGAACTCTGTTTTCTTTGTCAAGTGTTTTCTTTACCTTTACACTGTATTTTCCCGTAGGACTTTAAACGCAAAGCTTTATTTACAATAGCTGATCGTTTACCTATATATTGTTTACTCTTGGATACAGAATGCAGGTAGATTGTGCTGCAGACTACATTATTTAATTGCCCATTTGACCTATGTGTAATAAGTACGTATACGCATAACATTCGGACCAATTGATGAATCAAAGTGCAGGATTTCTTTCAAAGATATGATTCGGGTAATCAAGCATGGAAAGTAATTATTTGAGTCGGAGCGGCATTTCCCTTTGGTCCCTTGAAACGAAGAGAGACCCTTAACTCTCCGGCGCTTGTGTCAATGGGCGAGGGGCGGCTCTAAATAAACTTCTTTGCGCAGGGTTGTCTGCGTGTGCTTGGCTGCCCCGCGCTTTCAGAGACCGTTCGTGCGTGTTCCCAACGCGTGTGTGTGTGCTCTTTGTAAGTGTGTAGGCATGGGGTGAGATAAAGGGAAAGAGGGATGGGTCGGATAGTGTCAAGCAAAGGTTTTGGCGAGAGCTCCTTCTCAAATTTTATTTATTCCGTCGCTCAACTTTATAAGTGGATGTGGTCGGGTTGCTTTGCTCCGTGTCTAACTAGGTATATTTGAATTTTTCCGACCCACACTTCCACAAGAGCACCCGTTCCTTTTTTGAACGCCCAGGTCGTGTTTTTCTGGGCAGGCGTGTGTGGGAGAGAAGGTTAGGAAAGAATAAATGGAAAAGAAGAAGATGGGTCACTTGAAGACTCGGTGCTTTAAAGAGGGGATGGGGGAGAATGGATTGGAGGAAAAGAAGGACTGAGTGTATGGTGTCGAGTGCATAATGAAGCTCGCTCGAATCACGGGGAGAGCACGAGTCGTTACTCACGTTCCCGCCTCACTCCTCACCTCTGTCCCACATCCTTTTGTTTTCTTCCACCCACGCCGCCTGCTCCGGCACACAGCACCTTCCAACCCACCCCTGTTCCCATCCCCGAAGCCTTCTCCCCCTTTTTTGCTTACAAAGGTTTTCATTGTCAGAACATCGTTCCTCCGACCGTTCTTTATTTCCTCCAGTGGAGCCCCAACTACTCGCCTCCTCTCTCTCTCTCTCTCTCTATCTCCTTCTCTCCATCGTCAACCTTCTTTTTAATCTCCCATCCGCCGAACGTCTCCCCCGCCACACTTTCGTTTTATTCTCAGTGTCTCATTCGCCCGCCGAGCGTCATAGCATCCATTTTATTCCTCCGCTGACCCAACCCCATCCTCCATTTCCCTCCCCCCGCGCTATTTATAAGGTGTCGGAGGTTGGAGTCACGCTTTTCTGCAGACTCGCTTTTCATCCACGACGATCAATTATATCATTCTGTTCTCGAGAGGAAAGAACTCACCCCTTTTCCTTGATGGTGTTGTTTCATTTTGATCATGCCTCGGCGCCAAAAATTATTCAGTATCGATATGTTCCCAGAAGGGAAAAAAAAGGGCGTAGAGATTGTTGAGTAATGGTTGGAAATGGAAGTGTTTGGTCGATTGGTGGAGATCGCCAATTGCTCCCACCTACTGGAGAAACGAGGAACTACTTGTAGCTAACTAGCTTGGAACACGAAAATAAAATAAGCACAAGACGGGACAAATATTTAGCATATGGACCATTTAATGAAATTATTTACTATCTTATATTTTTTCATTTAAGAAAAGATATACTTGTGAAGCCTTAATGATAGTAAAAGATACGTTTTAGTCGAAAGTAAAGATTTTAAGGTTAAAAATTTTATAGCATGGCGTCGACAATTGGATGGCAGTCCTCCCTCGACGTAGTTGACTGAAGTGACGATAGAGCGCATGGTGGTGGAGCTGACTGAGGTACGAGTGGCGGAGTGGCCGTCATATAGGTCGTAGTTCAGCAGTTCTCCGCCACGCTTTTGGGACGCTGTAGTGCTTCGGGATTTGGAGAACCAATGATGGAAAGGACTTCGTGACGATCGCCGTGTGATATTTTGCTTCCGAAAAAGCGAAGAGCCGCAGTGTGTAATATTTATATCCGTATCTTAGGTAGAGCACTCGAATTCAAATTAGGTAATGGATTTCATCGATTCTAACTTGATTAATCTATTATTTCTATAATTTTTTCTTGCTTACGGAGGTAGTTAAGATAGAGTTCGAAAATTTTGCATGACCTGAGCCTTGCCCTTAAAAGCCATCTACCTCAACATAAAACGTTTTTAGTAAAATAGGAAATATATGCGAAGAGTTACAATATTCGCAAATAGGATAAGACATACCATACTTATCTAAATTACATCAATTCTTTAGACTAATTCAGTAGTTGACTCTTTCTATAGAGCCCCTGTATTTGAAATATCATGACAAATAGCGTTAATATTAAAATTAAAAGGTTACCTATTTTATATTTAAGTGACTACAATATCTTTCTCATTATTCTTTCCATGACACTTCGATAGTTGTGTGATAATGGAACAGGCACCAAATCTACTTAGTCCGGTAACAGCAATTTTGTTAATGTCATGTCTATTAGGTAGGCTCATACTATATATATGCTTGATATGGATAAATTCTTTGCCAAAGGATTAATTTGAGATACATTTTCTGTCACGCAACTTAAGAATGAAAACAAGATAATTATAGCCAATGTTTTAGAGCGTTGGTGTCAAATAGTGTTTACATTAAGTCATTTCTTAACAAACATATTATGAGTATAAGATGCAAGAGGTCAGAGGCTCTTTGATATACTTATAGATTATAGTGTTGCCCTTGCCGGCATCTTTAGACATGCCACCGTAGCATACTTTTTGGGGTCAGATTTCGTTTAACCCTGACACAGCACACGTGTATACTTCTACACGCAAATCAAGACTAACACTGTAATTTTATTTCTGAAAATCCCAATGCTGGGCATAACAAAAACGTTTCGTAATTATTAATTATTTCTATATTTTAATAAAGCCATAATAATCGGATATATTTTTTTATTTAATTAAATAAGCAATGCCTTTCCATGACGCTGGCTTTTACTTTTTTACACTTCCGTATCTAAATTACTGATTTTTTTTTAGCATACCGAAATGCTTAGAATTAGTATTAATTGCGCCCCCCTACCCTGATGTGTGAATTTCACACGCCGTCAGGCTTAGTATTGGGTGAGCTCTACCATCACCTACCAAACCGACCTTTGTGTTGATAGTTTTTTTATAACATTAGCTGGCTATATATCTAAGGAAAACAGAGGTCTATTATATATTGAAATAGTTAATTTTAGCATTAGTTCTCAATATTATTCAATAACACTGGAGTAGTTATCTGTGCAAAAACAGATGTAACTGTGGTAACCATGTAAACCATCCACAAGCTCTCTCAAAAGGCAAACGCAGGTATAGGTTATAATTGTACAAAGAAGGCTTCTCTCTGATATTTCCCTGATTCATGGTCCCTTCTCCCTAAACTCCTCAAAATGTCATTCAGACTTTGAACAGGAGAAAAGTCAACCCACAGAACATGCTGAATGTCGCCATGGTGGCAACGGCCCTTGCCCGTTATTCGTTTGGGTCTTTGTGGTTCTTTCCCTTATTATTAAGTGTTGTTGACCAGGTGACGGGTAGTTTCCCTCGCCAGCGTTGCCAAATGTCACGTATGATTTGGTTACATGGAACTGCGCTTTATACTGCTGAAGTCCCAATAAAAATCCGCAAAAAGCAATTTTTCAGGCACAAAAAATTCACTTTGACATTAAATTGTAGTTCATTATGTAACTTTGAATTATTCGTAATTATTGCAGAAAACACTTAGTTATGATTTTATTGAATACCAAGTTATTTTAATAGTTACATTTACAAACTTCATTTAACTGAATGCTTTCTCGAATATGCTATGGTTCTTAATTTTAGTTTCATAGCAGTGAATTATGCTCTCATTAACTAATCCTCCACTCAATTATTCCTACATTATTAGTATAATTATTTAAAATCTTTTTATTACCAATTAGATACACAAATGTTAACATTAGGCCCTTGTTAACAACTATTGAGATCTTAGTATAAGGTTCGGGGTTAAATTGGTCCCCCTATCACTTCCTAATTAAAAATTGTGGTCACCTATATTAAGATTTTTATAAGAAAATGTGTAGTGAAATTAGTTAAACCAATCCCAGCATCTTAAGCTACACACTGCTTTGTGTGAGTTAGCGCAGTTTGAAATTAGACATTTATTGCTGGTAGAAAAATTCTGTCAGTTGAAATATATTGGGATTATATCGTATATCAGACAAACAGTAAATGTATTAAATAACATTTCACTACATGGGATTTAATTAAGTCACACGTAAAAGTTTTACCCGAGGACAAGGGCATTGGCAGTATACTTAAACTTAACAATTATTCATCTGGTGTGATAGGTATCTATCGCAAGCGGAAATTTACGTTAAGAAATTGAAATAATACCTGTGATATTTGGGGCATAAATCAAGTAATGACTAGTTCGAAATAAAATGCAGGGGTGCCACATTTCACATGTATACTTGGGCGGGCCGAATAACTTTTTCAATTTGAAAGAGTAAACAAATGTGAAATCAATCATTACATACACCTTTAACGACATTCCTTATTATTTTGTTGCATACAATGAAGCACACATATGCATAATCATGCCCATGTTCAGTTTGAACGAGAACGGAAAGATAAACACTACTCTTACAATCTGATGCAAGAAAAGGTTAAAAAATTGAAATAAAAAACGAGTTAAATCAGATTTTTACAATAATTCGTTAGGCATTGCCACCTAGTTTTATTTAAAATGTTTAATTTATTTTGATCGGTAATGAAAGCGAATAGTACGTAATAGGTCAAATTTTGAATACTGAAAACAATTCTGAATAATGTATATTTTATAATAACAGAGACGAAAACTCTTGCTATATTCCAAATTATAAAGATTTTTCTTCGACTAGTTTTATAAAGAAACCATTTAAGCATATTTCACTTGAATATGTAACGTATGTTTGAATGCACCTTTCTTCATTGATAGGTTTCATTTTCAAAGTATGTCATACACAAATATTTCAATAGGATCTCATAGTTACGGACCTGCTGTTCGGTGATACATTATTATTCCGCTAAAAATACTGGTCATAATACTGAGTAATAGCATTGGATTTTGCGATGTTCTCTAGCAATGAGTACACCCGTCCAGCCACCTGATGCTATTCGGTTTCCCTCGGTAACTCTTAAATAATCATTGCGTAAGTCCAATTTTTATGCAACACCCGCAGGGTTTCATAGCATTTCTCTTCATAGCTTTTTTCATTCATTTCTTTCATATATATATATATATATATATATATATATATATATATATATATATATATATATATATATATATATATATATATATATATATATATATATATATATATATATATATCTTCCTTCCTTATATCCCTTGAATCAGGTGGCTTGACCCCTAAAAATCTGGAAACGTGTGAGTCTCTCTAATTTTTTTGTTTTTCTATGTTTTGTCTTAGCTCGCTAGTGCTATTTTAATATTCAAAATTATTCACATCCGTGACACTTTCACATAAGATTTATATATATATATATATATATATATATATTTATTTATTTATTTAATGTCTCTAAAAGCCATTCCATTATTTCCTGCTACTGGTATACCAATTGCTCCAGATTAAGAGGGAAATAACACTAGATTTATTTCCTCCAGCGCCGCTGATACGAACCATCGCTCCATTCCTCGCAATTTTTCTTCCCCTTTTCGAATGCACCAATTCGTTCTCAGTGCGGACCCCCGTAGCACACCCCCCCTTTCCTTTATTCAACCCATCTCATATTCCTTCTTTCCACCCCGTCCCTGCCTCGCTTCGCAGCATCCATCCGACGACGGCGCCCCCATCGGAATAAGGAAAAAGGAGAACACATGCCTCCCCGCACAACTCTCTCCCACCCTCCTAAACCCCAACACTTCCCGCCCCCCCCCTCTCCCCTGCAGCTCCACACGCCTTCCTTGGTCTCTTCCCCAACCCCGGATCCCGTTGCCCCACCTCATACAACCTTTCAGCCGAGGAGAAGGAGAAGGAGTCGTAATTCTTTTTCGCATTCCCAGAGGAGACCGCCCGGAGAAAGAGAGTACATAGATGAGGTGGAGGGGCGAGCGGAGGCGAGACAGGAGAAGAGGAGGGGGGAGGGGGTTGAGCGGTCGCGTATGTGAGACAATTGACGGCGGGGGGGTGAAAGGAGGGGGCGACCCCGAGGGGGAGAGGGAGTGGACGGGGGACTATGAGAAGGAGGGGAAATGGAAAATTATTGCGGGAGTCGGGGGTGGAGCGGTGCGGAGGCTAAGGTTTCGCGGACCGAAGGGGGGTGTGGAGGGGGTGTTGGAAGGGTGGATGCCTCTCACATGAAGTCGGGGTGGCTGGTCGAGGTCCTCCCTCTTGTGATGAACACAAGTCCTCCATGGGATCCACGTGATGGCTGGGGCGAGGTACCGGAGCGGGAGGGGGGTGGGGAGGGGCGAATGCGCGGGGGGGAACGGTCGCTGCGGGAAGGGGACCGCCGGAGTGAGTAGGATTTTCCTTGCGGGGGTGGGATTAAGAGTGGGACGGAGAAGATCTCTAGGGTGTGAGAGAGATAGTGAGGGAAGGGAAGGATATTCACATAGGAGGAAGAAGTGGAGCCGGGGGCCTTTGCGGACGAAGTTGGACCGAAGCTGGTTGGCTGTGGGGTTGGAGAGAGTTTCGGGGGTGGCATCAGAGGGAGGGAGGGAGTAAACTAGAAGGGGAACAGAGGAAAAGGAACTTGTAAACGGAGACACTGTTTTCATTTTCTTTATGCCACCCCTGATGGTCATAAAACCATTACCCATGACCGGCCTTGTTTTCCAAAACCTCTCCCCAACCAATTTCTTTGCGGAGGTCTCTTTGTGCGTCTCTCTTTCTTCTTCTGCTCCGCGTCAACCTCACTCCCACAATTTCATTCCGTTCTCTTGTTCTGTATTCCATTTGTTCATCCATTCACGGCGCCTCTTCCTCCCCCGACAACCCCTGCGCTATCCTTCACGGCGCTCACCTCTCCCCAACACTCGAACCCACTTTATTTCAACGTTGCCATCTATCCCGTTCCACAAAGCAACATGACTCTCACGCGATTCCAAATACAGAAACTCCGCAAAGAAATTTTCCTTATTTATGTCGACGGTCATCCTCTTTAATCTTATAATACGATTATTTTACCCTGTCCTCATTTACAAATGTAATGGTTTATGTAATCGATTCTGTATTTATGAAATTTAAGCATATCCACCTCAGTAGTTATCATCTTAAATGATAGTCCGAAAAGGAACCTTACACCAAGAATAAAATTAGACTTGGTAGATTAGCATAGGAATCTAGTACTTTATGTGTTCCTTATAGGTCAGGTAAATATTTATTACATATTGCTGTTTGCTTACTTGTGCTAATGTAAATTGGTATCTGAATATCTAACTAACTATTATTACTTGCTGTAGTAAGCTATTTTTTCTTAGTTAGTTTTCTTACTGATTTTCAAAACAATTGTACTTCTCTATTATTATTACAAATTTATGGCCCTCGGTAGTGGTAACGTAATGTCCTATCAATCAGCCCAGAGGGCGAGAGGTCCGATTTCCGCTGAGTTGGTTTTTAATTCCAATAAAGACTAGAAATTAGTGTCTGGGGCAATTGCAAAAGGCCTAAACGTAGAAGTATTTGGATTATTTATAAATAAATAACCTCATTACATACAATGTAATAATATTATTTATGTCTCAAAAGGTGCTTAAAAATCAATGTAAGTAAAATAATAAAAATTGGACAAAATATTATTTTCGGCACAAAGAATGTTGAATAAAATATTAGCATTTTTTATTTTTAATTCAATTTTTTGACGAGGAAAATTGATAGTTTAAATCAAGGAATTACGTTCTAGTCCCGTTAAAATCGAATTCATTGCACAAATGATATATCACAGTTTTCAAATGCATTAAAAAAATTAAAATTATTAACTGAACTAGAATTATAAGGCAGAAAGTACAATGAGTGCCCTAATAAAGATGGAATGATGATGGAAGTAAGGAAATCATTTGCGTGGAGAGCGAGAGGATATAGTGTGGCGAAATAGGGATTCGTGGGATCGGAGTCGAGCGGGAATCATCGTGGGACCTTGTGGGTGTGGTCGTAAGGGGCCAGAGAGTACGGGATATTCCGAGGAAAGAATATTTTGGGGATAGCGAGAAGACAAGAGGGTACGAGGGATGGCTGGGGAGGAAGGAAAAGGCTTAGGAGAGGCTTTGAGGGCCGCGGACGGGAGAATTCCCAGAGTGGGGAGAGTCGAGAGGAAGGGAAAGGGTAGGAATTGAGGAGACCCTGGAGGAGGTGGCGGAAGAGGCTGTAAGTCTTGGCGCTCGGGGAAATTAGTCAACGAGTGGAGGCTTAAGAGATACGGAGCTGGAAAATTCTTGCGGAATGGCGCTGCCCCAGGGGGCACTACAGGCGGGAGCTAGGCGCCACCTTTACCTCCCTTAACGCACCCCCACTGCCTTTTCCGTTCCAACCCCCTCCCACCCGCCCCTTTCCCGCCGCCTTTGCCCCCCCATATCCCTCCTACCCTCGAGGGTGTGGCTCCGAAAAGCCGTCGTCACGAGCTGTTTACCTCCAATTGCCGTTTCTGTACCCACTCCGGTTAATGGAATAGCCTGCTTACGTAAATACTTTCTCCCTTGTAGCAATCTGTACGGCTGAATATCGGTGTCGAGCGGAATAACACCTCGGTGCCTTAAAGCGGATTCGTCACAGATTCGTATCATTTAAGAACCCTTACCTGCCTACGGCCAACGTCCTTACGTCCTCCCAAGGGTTATTCGAATCGAAGAAACTGGTAGTTTGATGATGTTTTGTTGCTGCGTTTTTTGGCATGAAGTCATTAAAGTCATATGATTTGCAGGTGTTGCCACAGATAGGCATCAGAAATATGCTTAATCGACTAAGCAAGCAGGACCGTCCATAACGTTGAAATTAGATTTATTTTATTCTTTCATATGAATTTCTATGGTCACCAAATATATTTCTTCGAATTTTTCTATTATTTAGGAATGATTATAAAACGTTATCACAAATAAGTTGTTACCAGAAAAATGTTTCAAGTTTAACTAATAATTTATACTTGGATAAAGTAATTTGGCCTTATATCCCTAACTGCATGTTATGTCGGAGAATAGATTTTAAATCAGAGGACTTTTATATTCATACAAAAACTCATGGTTGAAAACTATTTGCCGAAGGATTCCATTTATCTCTATTGTAATTGAGGACGAATGGATACGCCAAATACTATGGACAATGTTTGATTTCGAAGTGTTCTGAGCTGCAAGGTCGGGGAAGGTGGGCCACTCTCCGGTTTACGCCTCATGTGAGATTCATGTTGCCCTGACCAAATTGAGAATAATATTTTATCGAATGCATTTGCGAGATAAAAATTGAGAGAGGAAAAGCGAGGATTCTGAGGGTGGAGAGGTTGGGCGAGAGGGGCACATTAATGGGCTCCGGGCAAGTTTTAAGTTTCCGTCGAGGGCATCCCGTAGAATCCTCGAAAGCCTATGTGAGACGGCTCACGGCGTCCCCGCGATATATATTTTATCCCCTGCAAAGCCGCTCCCACGCTGCGCGGCAATACCCACTTCTTCCTCCGCAGCGAAATCTCTCCCTCCACGCTGAATCCTCCGGCTCCCCCACACTCCTCGGGGGAAGGGGGAAGAAGGAAGGATGCACCGATCCTTCCTCGTGTCCCCTTCTTTCGTGCCCCCTTTCCCTTTCCGTTGCCAGATTTTTATAAAACCTCCCCAGTCATTCCATCCTCGCCCTAATCTCCTCAGTTATACCTTATTTTTGTGAAATGCATTTGTGATTTTCATAAATTGCTGCGAAATTTTGACCTAATGTTTACGTTTTCTGATGATCTTTTCCTTGAAAGCGATATTTGTGTTGATGAGCAATTGAAATCCTTTCTTACGCAATCGCCAAGCTTTGTGAAAACTTACTGTCAAAATTTGGGAATCTTAAATTTGGCTGCTTTTTTGAAAAGATTTGTAATTTATGGCATTTTCCTATGGATATTTTAGGAATACTTTGAAGTAATTTTTCGGATTAATAAGGGCTACTATTCCAAATACACTTATTTTAAAGAGATTCTATCAGTTGTTAATAAATGGTTTATCCTAACTATGATTTTATAATTATTATTTCCTAACATATGTCAAGATTATTTTGAAATTAATAACGACGTGAATTCCTTCTCTGAATAATTTATCAATTTCGACTCATGATTTACCTTTTGATAATTAGGTTTACTCGCACTTTCTCCTGTCGCACTACTGGGCACGTTCATTTTTCTTGCCCAAATGAAGTATTCAGTGGGATACATATTTTACCCTTCGATCAGAATTCCCATGACTTTCCCCTCTTTCATCGCTAGCTGTTTCTGTCTCTTATCCATTGTGCGTTCATTATTAAAATGTGCGCATCCTATGATCCCTTTGAAATCATTTGGTGAATGCAATCTATATTTGTAAATGACGAGAGAAGAGTTTATTTTTCAAGTTATCCACCTCAAAAATGTCGAAAAATTGACGTTTCAGGGATTATTTCTTTAAACTAAAAGTTTAGCAATTGAAAGAAACGAATATATTTTTTTTCATTCAAGAGTATTATTCCTTTCTCTTGCAAGGGCCATATTTTTTTAAGTACACCATAATTCCCATTTTATATCAATGCGTAACTTGAAATCATCTCAACGTGTAATCGGGTAAATTAAATGTCGAAGAAAAACTTTGTGAAGCTCTATCTTGTAGGCTTTTGCCAGCCTTTTACCTTATTGTATTCTTCGCTTCCCATGCTATTTAAAATTACTACTTATCTTCAGGTATGTTCCTTTTCAAAATGCTATTAATTCTTTTTATCTGAATGCATTACCTCCCATTTCTCCATTATCCCCCTCAATATCTATCCCATAACTCTCTCCAGTCTTCAGCTTCCCCAACCATGACAAATTCTTTCGAAAGTTCTCCGTATATCTCACATCAATACCCAATTAGTCAGCAGTCCTCCTGTTCCCATATCTTCCCCACCCAGAAACGGGATACGTAATACATAAACCCTCCCAAGCGTGCTAGTTTTTTATTTACATAAGTATATACATATATATATATATATAATCATATATGTATATACACACACACACACACACACACACACATATATATATATATATATATATATATATATATATATATATATAATCATACATGTATATATACACACACACACACACACACACACACATATATATATATATATATATATATATATATATATATATATATATATCATACATGTATATATACACACACACACACACACACACACACACACACACACACACACACACACACACACACACACACATATATATATATATATATATATCCCAACCTCCCAGGCCCGGAACTGAAACTTGAAAAGCCTCAACATCACCCTCGCGGAGGAGGGAGAGTCGGAATGGTTGTGGGCAAGGGAGTAGCCGTCAGGCACGGAACGTCTCAGAAGGAAATGCAGGGTGCAAAAAGACGAGAGGGACGTGGGAGGAAGAGGGAGAAAGAAGTAGGGGGTCGAAAGAGGGACAGAATGGGCAGCGAAGAGACATCCTTTTCTCCACCGAGGAATTCGAGGAAGCTGGTAAGGATCAAGGGGATGGGGTGGGCACCCCTTCCCCCGCCCCCCACCGGCGTTTGATCTCGAACAGCTCGCCCGCTGCCGCTGGGACGGCAGCTGTGAGCCGTAGGCTCAGGGATGAGAGATTGGTGCGCGGGGGGGCGGACTTACTGGGAGTTAAGGGCAGCTAGGGGTGCGGCAAGGAGGAGAGGAAGGCGGGCACGGAAGAGGAGAGGGCACCGCTGCCGGGGGTTGGAAGGTGACCCTCCCCTCCGATACCCAACCGCTGAGCGCGCACAGAAAGGGTTCTGTTCAAGAGACGGTTTCGGGTGCGGATGAGATCGGCGGCGGGAGGGTGAGAGAGAGTCGGTCGATGGGTGTCTGAGGGGGATGAGCAGAGGGGGAAGAGGTTGAGTGGCTGGTTCGGGGTAGAAGAATCCCAAGATGGTCGGGGAGAAAGGGGTGAGGGCGGAGGGAGAGTGGGTTGGCAGGGAGGTAGGGAGAGAGGGGCAGGCACTCGTGTGTGGGGGAATTGTGGAGGGATGGATGGGAAGCCAGCTTAAGTTGGAGGAGGATTGCCGTTTTGGATTTATGGGGGATATCTCGGTCTGGGTGGGGTGAGTGGGTTTTTCAGACAATAGGGGAATGGCAATTGGGAGCGGGATTGAGTGAAGAGAGATGGCCCGAGAGCGGGTGGGATGCAAAGTATTCGGATGAGGTATAGTTGTTAAGGGAGCTATATTGGGAAGGGCAAATGTTTGAGGCGGTGAGTTTTCCAATTCATTTCCCAGCAAAGCCTTCGGGCATGCGAGCACCCTCGTTTCGTGAGGAGTTAAAAAGATATCCTTGTTAAGCTATAATTGTTATATATTAAGCGGGATTAGTTTTGGAGACATTGAAGACGTCTATCATGAATGCATGGGGCAAAGGTTGTGAGAGTCTATACTGACCAAGGCAAAGAGATAATTATAAAATACTAACTGGTACAAGCATGTAACAAAAGCTTCAAATAGCTCACGCGAATAATTGAGGGGCTGACCCCAATAATTTTGTAATTAAAAATTATAGTTCAATCTGTAATCAGATAAGAATATCTGCGATTAAAATATTTTTAACTGTTATTTTAAATTATACAACATTCGTCAATTGACATAAAGATCAAAAGCATCGATTCTCATTTTTATAACCTCATTTATGAATGAATGGTTCATTTTTTTTTTTTTTGAGGACTGGAGGTTATCAATAGAATTCCTCGAAAGTTCTAAAAATTTTACAATATTATCAAAAGATTTTTTAATGTATAAAATATATATATTTTTTAATTCCTTTTACTTAATCCTCACTTACTGGCAACTGTAGTATTGAATTTAACCCAATTTACGTAGATTTTGACATTTCACGTGAATTATTTTTACTGGTAATCTATTGACATTTTCTCATTTAAAAACAATTTAATAATATGGCAAAATTTTGAAATATATGTTTGGGTCTAAAACAACTCAAAGGCGAAATAATAATGAAAACTTTTACTTGAAAATGGTTTCCAACATATAGTTCAACTGTCTATTTTATTAATTTTGCTGAACATCTATCAGTTTCATTTTAATGGAAAAACTTTACGTAAGATCTGAGTAATGGCTTTTCTATATGCCCATTATTATTTATACCTGGGATGAAGTTACTTGTTCACACCTATATTTATATAAGTGATATTTTAGACGGCACGCTGCAGCATGATTATTCCTAAGTCAAATAAAGTTAGCGCCTGCCAGTTTCTTCATGGACATTGAGTATCCCGGCATTTGCATTATTTGGCATAAGTACTAAAATGATTTATAGCCCAGTCTGGTTGACATTCTTGGTTAAACATAAATATCAATCAATAACATTGCTCTTATTCAAAAGAATGTTTAGTTAAAGTTTTTATGAAATATACCTTTGCAAGAATTGCAGGAATTATTAGAGAAATACTGCAAGTAATCAGTTCAAAATTATATGATGAAACATCTCTGAGAAAACCCACGAATCATAAAAAAATATGGATAATATTTTAATAACCAATTTCAGCTCATTAATGTCTATAGTGATAGTACCTTGCTACTAAATACGCACAAAGATGTCCGTTCTATAGTCCTTACATATACATCTATATGGTCAGGGAAAATCCTTCGTTCGAAGCGTATAGATGGAGACTGGGTGAGAGGCCATAAGTTTGTGACCGTAGTTCTGCTCGAACGTTCCTTTACCAATTTCCGAGGTGCAGGGAAAGTAAATCGGACACCTCTGATACATTAGCTAGCCGGCGGAAGACAAACCTTTTAAAAGCGCTCTTTTACCTTCTCGTCAGGAATTTCGGAATCTCTGTAAACCAGTAGCCATTCGAGCTTCCCTCTGTTTTATTGCTCAAGATACGACCTGTTAGCGTCTGTGGCGGACCTTAGGGCGAACTGCTGAGGGGAAGTAGGATGGGGGAGAAGGAGGGCGGGTAGGAAGGGATGAGACACGGGGCTATGCAATTACCTCGGGCACGGTCGAGTTTCCGAGGACGTGGTGGAAGGTGGGAGAGGAAAACCTCAAGAGGGAGGGAGAGCTCCAGAGGGAGAGAGGTAGAGTGAGAGGAGCAGAGAGTGAGAGACAAAGATGCACGTAGACGAGCAAAAGTGAGCGCTTGGAATGGAGAGGTGGGCGGTCAGAGTGCAGGCGTAAGTTGTTTCAGGAAATAGAAAGACAGAAAAAGCAAACAAAGACAAAGTAATGAAACATTGGATATCTTGAATGCCCTCTGTTCAAATCTTGATGATATTTTAACGCGAAAATGTTTTTAGGGCCAGTATATTACAACGTGGAGAGCGAAGCGTGAGTGACGAGGTGGCGTACACTAGTCGAAAATTATGGGAAATTTAGGGAAGGAGTTTCGTTCTTGAATATTGTTGCCACAAATCATTCTCAAGGACCAACCAGATTTAAGTTAAATATTAGCGTGTCGTGAGAGATTTTCCATAGCCATCACAAAGTAAAATGTGTCGAGTCAACGAAAAAATATATAAGTGTGCCTTTCTAAGAAGAGTTCATCTTCCAAAACCCTTAAGAATGTACCACGAATGTTAGTGTTACCTTGAGCGGTTGTATTTAACAAACTGGTGTAGCCTTTTCGTCAAGACATGGCAATACAGGTAGTTTTATGCTGGTGGAGTAAAATGCATCATAGGTTCATCTAAAACATCGCATTCTTTTTGGGTCAGGATTCATTGCTACTTATTGCTACTTTACCTAAATTGTATTGTACTCAGCAGTTAAGTAACTGTCAGCTTTTAATGTCCTAAATAAACGTCCAGATAAACTTGAAATATTTTATTCAGAAATACTTGTCTTGGGATTTTGAATTTAGTCTAGTTCTAGTAATTGCAATGATTTGGACTGTTTGGAGACCTCAGCGGACCATCGATGTATCGTCTTATGCCTAGAGGAAGGGGAAATATTAGGCAATATTAGTTTTCGGGTCGGCGAACCCAATTTTTGTAGCATCGGCGTCTACCAAAAAGGGCGAAGTGAGCTGAGGAAGGCCGAGATAATGAAACGCTAAAAGAGGACAGGAAGAAAATTTTGGGGTCGAGTGGGAGACAGCTTAAAAAGAAATAAACGAGAAGAGAAAGGAGAACTAAGCGGCGAGCGTTTGGAAACCGGTCCATTGGGCTATGCGGGCAATCCGTAGATTCTCGCCATCTCCTCCCCCCACACCCCGTCTCCTTCACTCCCTCCTTTCGTTCCTAAGGGACGGATTCTTATCTCTCGCGAGGATCTCAGGGTTGGGGGCCGTGGAAACACAAGTGCGGAGAGGGGCGGAGGGAGGAAGGGGTTGCGGGAGAAGACAGAATATAGGAGAGAGGGAGGAAAGAGGGAGAAGGGGTGGATGAAATAGGGGGAGCTGAGAGATGTTTCTCGGCCATCGGCGCCGTGCACCGGTGTCTGTTGCCTGTATTGGAGCGAGGTATTTAATCCTAATCTGCCGGACCAAGATTAAGTCGTATGCTGAAGGCCGGTGTCTCTTTCGCCCCTGAGATTGCTCCGAAGGGAAGGAATGGAATAAGCCGAAGACCAATTGAGAGATCTCGCTCGCTTTCTCCCCCGGAAGATAGGTAGCGAGCGTTTATTTTGTCTCGGTAAATATTTTTTGGCTTATCGCTTGATTAATGTGCCCGGGAACAAAAAGTATACCATGAATAATGTCCCCAAGTGCAGGCTGTAAATATCGAAAGTCAAATGAGGATGTATCCCTCACTCTTCATTTTCAGTTCATTTTTTTATTGGTACCCTTCCATGTAATGGTTGCGCCGCCGTTGTATTAGTAATTTTGGTCGGGCGTAACTGCGCATCGCTTGTGTTTTACTATTTTTCAACGGGTGTTAATATTTCTCAATCAAGAAGCGCCGTGCTGAAAAGGATCCTCTGTTTCATTCGTAAATGCATCGTTGATTGCTGCCTGTATGATTTAATGCGTTCCTCTATTTTGACGCAGTATTTACAATAAACCATTAATCTTGAGTGGAGCAATTAAATCAACGGGTCATTTATTTTATTGAACAAATGAATCACGTCTTACAAATACGCCTATTTTCCCAGCTCAGAGAAGGGACATGCCTGAAAATAAGAAAAATGTTTCATACATTTTAATTCAGCAATTTCACTGTTTGTCCCAGGCTGTTGTATGAAAATACGGCTTTTTCTTCTTCCCTAAAAGATATCGTCTACGGAAAGCTCAAGAAAAAAAAGCTCTCGGATGTATCATTTCCTTGCGGGTATTTGAGTTTTTTTATCCCTTCATAGTCGAGAGCAAGCAAGCATGCGCCGCAATTTGTCCGCTTACAGTTTCCAACTATGCGGTGTTTCCTCCCTCCTCCTCACTCTCCTTTGCAGTTCTCTCTATCGCTCCCTCTTTCTCTATTTGCCACACTAATTGAGACGTTCGCTTTCACTTTGCAATAAAAAGCGAAGGATGAAGCAAGCGCGGGAATGAGACTATCCAGTTGACAATCTCACCCCATCCTACCACATCGAAGCACGGAATGAAGCCGCGGTCGCGCTGCTTAACACCTGCGTTGGTATTATAACTTGCGATCATTATTACTGCCATTTGTTTGCCCCCGGCAACCCACGCCGTTGCTCTTCCGGCCTAGTAGACCTGATCACGGACGGCATCGAGGCGGGGAAGCGGGAAAGGCACAGCACGCTCACCCGAGATCCTCTTCACTCGGCCGCTCTCTATCACCTCTTACCTCGTGGTTAAGTGACGAGAATCGCACTCCATCTACTAACCTCATTGCTCCAGATTCTCCACTCTTCCTTTTATTGGCTTAGGCAAGTGCACGCTTCCCTTCGGCCGTTCTTTCTTGGACCTTGTTCCTCCATTTTCCCGTCTCTCCGATCCCACCTTCCCTACCCGCCCCGTTTACCTTTTCTCTTTCTCTCCGCACCCCATCTCCCCGCACGAAACTTCACCCCTCTCCCCTCACGTCAAATCTTCACCCCCCCCCCCGGCGACCTTCTCGCCCTCCCTCCACCCCACACTCACTCCACTCTACCTCTTCTTTCCTGCGTGCTTCTTCCATCCTCTATTTTCTTTTTCTCCTAGACACAGCCAGACTCTGCATGAGTTCCGTGCACGTAGCCTCCATCCGTCATTCGGCGGCGCGTAAATGATTGGTCGCTTCTCCCTCCAGCCACGTGATTGGTCCGCCTCCTTCCTCCTATCTCTCTTTTTCTGCTTCTTTGCCTCTTTCTCTCTGTCTCTCCCACTCTCTCTCTCTTTCCCGCTCTTCTTCCCCCCCTCCCCATTGCTTCCTCCTCTTCCCTCTCGCCTAACCGTCAAGCCTACAGCCTCCCATCCCCCGTTCCTCAACTCCTCTCTCCATTCCCCTTGGGGGATTGCGGCAAGTTGTTGGAATGGGGCGGGTAGAGGGGGGGTTTGGATAAGGGGGCGAGGAGGGAAGGAAGGGAGGGGTGGTCGTGGTAGTCGGAGAGAAGGCAGACTTGGGAGAGGGGTCGCTTTTTCAAAGGGCATGAAGGAGGGATGTATTTTTCGGAGGGTTTTGCGATGCGGTCACCAAGGTGCTTCGCCACCAAGCACCAATATTGGAGATGTTTTACTGCACGAGATATATTTAGCCGGTTATTCATCATGCGAGTATTGTAAGCATTAGAGCGATCCGGAATCCACCCTTTTCTCTTTCAGCATCGATAACTGATCCATGAAATTTATTGTTTCTTTTAGCGGGTCCGTGAGTATTTTGTTGCTTGTGTAATCACCATCAGAATTGAGCAAAAGGCGTTTCCATTGAGCTCCGTCAGTTCTTGCCATTGATTCCGTCGTAGCATGAATGAATGTTTTCTAATCTTCCCGCCGAATGATTGAATTGATCGTAAATGCAGTGTTTAAAGAAATAAGATACAACGCTTATTCCAACAGTAGAGTGTAGTGATGCTACTGTTATTGATAGATGCATGAAAATAGAGAGAGGTAAACTTACCATTGGAACCCCTCAGTCAAACACTAGGTGGAAACGTTTCCCAGATACCGTTAGTATGTTGAGAGCTGTATCCTAGCTAGCCCACTACTTCACCATTGGTTGCAGTTTAAACTAGGTTAGTAATAATGTTAGATGGAAAGGGTTTCCAATAATTGTTTAAAGGATTTTCAATTGGGCTATTAAATCGTCATGAGTTTCAAGCACCAACCTTATTTTCCTTTTGACGATTGAAATGCGTATCTGTTAGCTTTTTAAAATATATTGTCATGATTAATTTTTTATAATGCTTAATTCTTAAAACAAAAGTGAAAGTTCAGAAATGTAGTACTTTTAGATACACCAGGAACAATTATTTTGCATTTAACTGATGTGGAAAATTTAAATGAAATCAACCTTAGCACTTGTAACTACGGTTTCCGTATTTTGATTTGCTAAAGAAATTCACATAAAGGAGTGAACACGTTTCTTTTGCGAGATTTCCTAAGTCAACATCAAAGGCATGTCTGTCACATAATTATTAATTTATTCACTGTATGGCGGATGTGGTGAATAAATTTATTAAAAGGGGATCGAGATGGTGCGGGGGCTAACGTACTGGCTTCCCACCCTGAGGGCGCGGGTTCAAATCCCGGCGGTGTTGAATATTTTTCAGAGGTATCTCGATCCCTACTTGAGGTGCTTTGTGGAGGGCACTTTGAGTGAGTACGGCGTCCGTCGGATGGGACGTTAAGCTGCGGACCCCTTGGCGCCTTTCGTAAAGAGTAGGCTAATGCCGACGCCGGGTTTCTCTCCACCCTTCATCCTTTCCTGTCCATCCCCTATGGCGCAAATGACCTTAGCTGTCGGTCGCCTCCCCTCAAAACTACTACTACCCAAATTTATTAAAATCATTCCTCCTTCAAATTAAGTTGACTTCAGTTTGGAAACTAGGTTATTGGCAGTGTATAGTAGATGGCAAATATAAATACTTATTCTCCATACCATACCATATGATTGTTTAATTGATATTCAAATCGTAAAAATAAAACTTGACTTCAGTACTTTTACCTCCACAGTTCCACAACGAAATAGTCAATAGTTGAAGAAAATAATTTACGTTAATTTTGCATGTTTTAATCAATATCTCGTCAAGTTTTTCCATTTCTAAGACGATCATGTAAATTTGTTTTTTCAAGGAATTCATTTTTTTCGAAGGATCGTATATTAGATAATTCATACAGAGCTGTCAGCCAGAAAGGGGTAGCTGAATTGCATAAGGACAAAGCAAACGTTCCCATTGATATGTGAACATGCTTCGCGCACCGTTGCGTCACAAGATGACGAATGAAATCAGCGAGACCATTGTTTATGAACGCGGACGCTTCGATATGTGCTAGGCATCCCGCGTACGCGAGGCGACGCGTGTGTTCTCGTTGCGTAAAGTCAATCAAGTGCCCTTGAAAAATTAACGCAGTGAGATCTCACCGTAGCCGTGTATGGAACCACCGGGAGGTGTCTTTTCTTTCCAGCCCTCGCCCACCCTCGCATGAAGTCGCATCACTTTTCCTTCTTTGAACCGTCGCCTCCCATTTCAAACTCGTCAGTGGCTTTCTCCCTCCCGTCTAACACCCTCCAGTTGCCCTCTCCTGACACCCCTCATATTCATTCCCCCGCCAATCGGCCTCCTATTCCAGGCACCCTTGGCGTCCTGGCGTCACTCGCGAGCCAAGAGCTTCATGGGAGGTCCACCTATGTATTCACTTGCTGGCCTCACTTCTTCCCATACCAACATCAGCCTTCCCCCCCAACCATCACCCATGTCCCGACCCCCCCCCTGTTATCTTCCTTCCCCCTCGCCGCCCGTATTCCTACATCGCCACAGACCCTCCCCCTGGGACACGTACGAGGACCCCGCCCACGCGACCACACGCACCTCGCCCCGTCTCCCATTGCTTCCTCTTCCATCCACCCCCGCATCTTATTTTAACTCCCGCCCGTCCCGCATTCCCCCCTGGCCTAGGCGCCTCCCGCCGTCCTCCGGACCTACCCACCCCCATCCTCCCTCCCCCCCCCTCGACGTTGGCACGAGGCGTTCGTCGGTCGAGACTCATTATCCCCCTTCATATGCACCCTGCGCACTCCCGCCAGGCTGTCGTAGCTACCAATGGCTGCCGCTGCATCACTACCCTCACTTCCTCTCTCACGTTCCCTCTCCTGAGCCCTCAAACCTCCTTGCCCTCCTCACAAATACCACCGAGCCTTATCAAATTCATGACAGAACTATTGGGATACCTCAGTTTTTCGTCCGATAAGACCCCCTCGAAATTTTATAAAAGGAACAGGCTTCTTCCATTCATATAGATTGAAATACCCTTCATTACCTCAATTCATTAAAAAAACAACTATTTGCTCCTAATTATTTTAATTTAAATGAACTTTCTTTCACATGCCCTCTTTTTGACAAATAATTTGTATTTTCCCGTGCTTAAGTAATTAAAGTCAGCTGTTCAGTAGTGATATAAAAATAGACTATTCGGGTCCAAACCTCAGAATCCAGTATTTACTTATTTTGTGGCTATTCCTCGCTAAATCCTAGCCAAGTCAAGTTTGAAGGATTATTTTGAAAATAATAATGGAAAATCGAGAAAATCTGACCATACCTACTCTGTATGTGTAAACTTTGCACAATTTGCTCTGTCTTTCTCCATCAAACTCAAAATAAGACAAAAACTGTGATTTTCTATGGTCTTAATACTGCTAGAAAATGATGGGGTTTACTTTAAAAACTGAGAAAAACATTAATTATATAATTAAAATTGCATAGGATAAATCTATTTCATAGCATTAATCTACTTTGTTTCCCAAGAGGATAGGATGTATAGATGTTCACCAATCAGGATTGTGTAGAATATGAGCAATATTTTCGGATAAAATGGGAAGAAAACAGAAAGGGGTCAATGAAACTTTACAACTCCTTAGGGTTTATTTTTATTTTTCTAATCGTTCATCATTGGGAACGGTGGGTCGGACCGCTTTTCCTTGAGGTTTATTTTTATAATTTTATGCATTAAATTTAATTTTCTCTGTTGTATGACTCGGTTATTTTTTTCATTAAGGATTACTTACCATCAGAGTTGGTAATCACATTAGTAATCATAAAAAATATCTTTCTGCATTTCTTTATTTATTTTAAATAGACTAACAAAAAGAAATAAAGCTCTAGCGCCAGATTAAGTATCTTGAATGGGAAAAACTCTGGGATTCTAATTTTTTCAAATTTCCTCTTTCTTAGGTCTATTGCTGATCGATTAAAATATATTGTCTTCCAAGGATTTCGAAACTTATAATATTGATCTCAGATTTTCATTGAATTTTTCAATACATTGACAGTGCTTTCAATCCGTTGAATAAGAAAGAAGAGCTCTGAAAAACTGTTCACCTAAAATTATATTATTTGTTCAAGGGAAGTGGTACTTCATGTGGCGAAAAACTGCTTGAGTCATCTAATGGTTGGTTTAATCAGTGAGCGATCTTATATTAGTGTGAATGAAATTTTTAATTATTCCATCATTCCAACGCAGATGAGTTACGGAGCGTTTCTATCCCTTCTATAGTCAACTATTATTATTTCTGGGGCGATAATATGAGGACATATGACTGGCTAAGACTTGAACCAGGATATATTGATGATTACCATGATTCTTATAACAGCGGTTTAACAACTTATTAAAGCAATTAATTAGACAGTTGCAATCCTGCCACATGACTTCTAATTTATATTTATTCCTTTATAGTTGCTTTATAATACGGTTACATCTAGAACAGCATGTGTATACCTCGGAGTATTCGGAAGTATTCTACAGATTCTACTTTTACACATTACCCACGAAGACGCCGCAAGGGCTTGTGGCGAGGAGTCTTTAGACATCAGTCATTCGTGTATGTATATGCAAATCACTTGTGCATTATTATTAATAGATATTTGCTGAAGCATAAACGCGGGTAAACTTTAACACGTGCATATTTATTTCCGTGGTTCAAAAATTTGTATATTCGAGGGGGAGATAAAAAATGTTCTATTTGACTAAACAAATAGGGGTGGCTAATAATGAATTTGGTGTAACAGCGTATGGTTCAAGGGAAGGACAAGTAGTCGAACCTGTGAGAACTGATATCCATCTCTATTAATTTACACTCTTGTTCCAATCTGCCAATGTAATCTGCATATGGTTCTAATAACTCCATCAGAGCAACCAATGAGCAAGGTTATATGTCGCGCTCTATAGTTTTGTTCTTCCTTGTATTATCTCATTTCCTTCGGTAATTTATATTGCAAACATAACTAGGGTAGCCGTTTTTCATAAGTTAGAAATTTGAAATACCGGTAGATTAATCGGAGAATTTCCTCACATTTTATTTTTCATAGCCATGCTTTATCGCCTAACCAGCCACGCATAGTAAAATCCGTCTTACTCACTGGTTTGGATTAATTGGAATTTTTCCTGATGTTATGTTTAGAGTTTCTACTGCACAGTTAAGCTGAAAAATATTTTTCATGATAAATAACGGCAGCTTCAAATTGATCGTAATGCTCCTGTTTGAATGCAATTAAGTTAAATTAGGATTTTTCATGTCGGTGGAGATCACAATTTTTGTTTCCATTTGCATCGTCGGCTCCCTTGTGCGCACATTAATGTCGTGGGAACCAGGTTTTTGGGCACCCTTGATGCTCTTTCCCAATTAACGTCATCCCAACGCTCAAAATTATGGCCGCAGATTATTCCCGCCACCGGGCGCCTTCGACCCCGTGCACCGCCTAGCCCGGGGCCAAATCATCGCCGTGACTCCGCCGCTTCGGCCCTCGCGGGCTCCTCGGCCGGATACTTGTCCATCCGTCCGGACGAGGCCCTCTCATGCGTGTCCACATTTGGTCCTGCCCCAGATATGCTCGAGCGCATCCCCCCTTCCTCATCCCACCATAATGAACAGCATCCACAAACTGCATGTCTCCGGTCAATATTTTTCCTTTGGCTTTGATATTCCTCTGGTCACGAATCGGATCCCAACCCTCCTCAGCCTAATTGCCCTCATCTGTTCCATAAGAAATATCCATCTTACCACAGCGATACGCATCACTCGTGATGGAAATTTGATACGCTCAGTAGTAAATGTATTGAATACATGCCTCGCGAACACCCAGCGTTTTCAATTATACAAGCATAGGAAATATGTATTATGTGTGATATTTTATGCCGACAAATCAAAATCCTATTCCTAATTCCCAAATATTTTTGGTCTCCGAAAAATATTGTCGTAAAGATGGGAAAATATCACTCAGTGGTTCAGTATTCACTACAGACTTAGATTGTACAAATATTCTCATAAGAAAATCTGGAGGCCTTGGGAATAGTTTCCCTTACTCGGATAACGAACTCTCTGATTGAATAAAATTCCTTAATTTTATTATCATTTAGTAAACTCTGTCGAATGAATATGATTCTCGTCCTTTTCATTTAGTTAGGTTAGTATTCTTATCAATGGAGTTATCTGATGAAATAATTCAGTGCTGACATAAATATACTCAAGCACAGTTAGGTAACATTTCATTTGTTTTGGTTTTCTTGAATTTCACAGTTCTGGACGTTATTGTTTTAACCGTCAAAACCTGCAAAAATAATATTATTTCTAAGATGCCATGTTTATATTATGTTCCCTATCAGTTTGTTTCAATGCTGTATTCATAGTATTTTAATTGATTTAGTACCAATGCAGGCGCGCTTAACGACAAGGTATTTTTTTAACTAAAGGGACGTGTGTCGAAGGAACATGCGTGTCATTACTCATATTCCTTAAGGTTAAAATCTTTACAGAATTTATACCTATTTGGTTTCGCAAGAGAACGCATATGGGTTATATATATGCATAGAAAAGTTTTACTATTTATATTAATTTTCTTTAGGGATATGCAATGAGATTTTGTTCTCGTCGAGCCACGCGCGGATATTGAATTTAACGTTCCACTACGTAAAACAGAACCTTCGGACGTCGGTTCTTCCCGAATGGCGGATAGGGCTGGCCCTTTTGCCGGTTTCATCCTGCCGCCGCCCTCCCGGAAGTCGCCCGTCATCCACCCGGCCGGGTGAGGGAGAGGTGCGCAGCGGCGGCGTTCCCAATGGCGGCCGCCGGGCTCCACTCCTTCGCTCCGACAGTCGTCGAAGAAAAATAGGGTGATCATTTCAGCTCCCTTTTCGAAGATTTACTGCACACACCGGCACGGGCAGCAGTGCGCACGTAGTTTAGGGGGTGTTCACGCGTGTCCCGACGATGTGTCAAAGGGCGAGAAAAGTAATTGGCCGCAGGTCTGTCTCCAAAACCTGCAGCATTCGTCATTCGGCATAAGTAACCCCGCGGCGGAATGCGTGCACTGAGTGTTGATAGTATAACAATGGAATTGATTCGCTCGCCGCTGCATGGATGAAATTTATGGTATTGTTGAAGCACTCAATAACGATATTCTGGAGTTCCAAAATTGAAACGTCCTCCCAAATAGGGACGCGTAAAATATGCTCTTACCCGAGGGAAATTTCCTTCTGCGGAAGGTACTCAGTAAGAAGTAATAATCTATTTTCAATAATCACTGCCAGGATCTTTGTCAAATGCATACGTGATTGTGATGCTCTTATCATATGTTTTATATAAATCCTGAGTGAATTAATGTAGAAACTAGAGCGGAAATATAAATGTTAAGTCCTCTGATGGATTCTTATTGCTACATTTATTAACCCATGATGTTTTATTAATATTTCTTGGTGTCCATCTCCTGCAATAGTTTAGATATGACATATTGTTCATATTGAACAATAATTTTAGCCCTCAAATGAATAATTACCTATTTTGGAATGCAATGATATAATAATTGTAAGCCTAAGTGAAACTCAAATACATATGAAACGGGATTCATTCCTGATCAACAGTTCAAACGATATAATCTCCTATTTTTACCGCATTGAATAATAAATTAAATTTAAATTGACGCAAGATGAATATAAACATTTTAATGGCTTGCATCTGAGTCTGCAGATCAAATTTTTCTTCATTAATTTTCAAGAAACCACCTTTAAAATAAAAGGAAATGACTTATTGAACGTTTCCCATCCTAAAATACTCGGATAGTCACATCAATTTTAACTGGATGGCGTATATGTTTGAGTATTTTTAGCGTGGAAAAATATTCAAGCATTAGAGATACTTCGTCTGGAAGAGATAAAATTTTTGAACTAAGTAGGCCTCATTGCTCATTGTAATGAATGTTAGTAATATCATGCTCGACGCTTACATTCAGTGCTGTTTATGCGACTCAAAATTTTTGCTTTAAATATTTCCAGAAAAATATGGGAAAATGGCACGATATCGTGATGTCATCAGATTATTAAAGCCAAATAATTTTTGAAAAATTAAATATACATTAATCGGCATCTACGTAAGAGCGTGTGATTAAGGTTAGGACACTAAACATAGATTCACAACCATTAGCTCAGTCATGTTTATACTTGAATATACGTTTGTTGATACACAAAACATTCGTACACTAATGATTACTTGCGTCTCTATGCATCATGCAATAGCGGATTATATTATCGACAGGGCATAATGAGGACTTACATACGACGGTAATGGTGTCAATCCATCTTATTTTATCTAGGTTGTCGAATCAACCAATATAATTTGGTACGTTGATAAGTCCCTCGGTATCCCAAGAATTCCTCCAATAAACCCTTGGACTTCCTCTCTTATATTATTTTTTAACAAACCTGTCAGACATTCCGGGAACTTTAACAATTCCAGAATTCTTTTATTATGCCATGGAACTGGATCTATTAAGATTAGTCACTCTTTAAATTCACTTGCCGTAAATTAAAATTGTGACTCAACAAAACAGAAGTAACGCACATTGATTCCATTCCTACAATCCGTCAAACATATCCTAACTTCTTCAATGCAGATTTAAATTTCACGTATAGAGCGTTGCTTAAGCTTAATCGGTATATTTCCATAATTGACTTTGAAGGGAAGCATAGCATCATAAATTAAGTAACAAAAAGTAGCACAAGTTTCCATCCCATCAGTTGCGATTAGATCCTAATTTTTGCCCACTTTTGTTGCAAAATCAGTTAATTTTAATTAAAATCACTAATGTATTAGGGTCAAATTATTAAGTCAAATTTTTTAGTACACCATAGTTTTTCATAAATATATGAAATATGCGACATTTCTTCCGCTAAATCCCTTTGCACTTTCCAAAGATAGTGGATCAAATACCAATAAAACTCTTCCATTCCAAAATTCAATTTGAGAAATAGTGAAACCTAAGACTTAATCCATAGGTCATGCAAAATTGCCACATTTAGATTAGGGCCTCAGATCCCGGTATCCGTACTGTATGCATCTTCCCAGACCGTTTTGGCTCCCAGTAAATCATTAAAGTTTGGTTTTGGTTAGTGTTCATGTGCTCTTCACTATTTCGGTGTTCTAATGCTACTTATGATCGCTTTGTACCCTCATTGACTAGCAGAGCTTTTAGCCCACTCAAATCTTACCACGGAAAATCACGCCCTTATAAAGCGTTGCCAGATTTGATAAATACGAAAACGTCATCAGATACTGGGCCAATGACGGCTACATCCTAGAATTTTTTCAAGCATTTTGGTTTGTATATTTCCTAAATTTTTCCTTCCTTTTTTCTGAATAATCATGCATATAAGTGCAATAATGAAAATGAGCTTTTTAATCAACTCATCATTGCCTTTTAATTACATTACAATGTGACTTGGCGTTTTGAAAATATGCTCAATGAGCAGCAGAATGTCCAAAAAATATATATAGGAAAAGACAACTCTTTGATAACAACAAATTAAGGATTTTACAACAATAATTTCAAATGACTCGTAATCAAAATAATAACTGATCGAAGCACTTTTCCACTTGATAAAGTGGAAAAGTGCTTCGATCAGTTATTAATTGAGTTCGACTTTCACCACATCACGCCTGAAGCTACTCAGTTAGTAATCAAAAGAGTTTTGTAAAAGTACAGATTTGATGTATTTACTTTAGCTGGCTCATTTATGTATACACATATATTCTTCTCCAGCCGCGATGGCTACTCCTACAAATCGATCACTGTTATGATTCCTGAATCATCTGTCAAATTTGCATTTTTAATTGCATTTTTTGATTGAAATGAAGATTTTAAATGCACAAAGTACCTGGTTTAGTGAGCTTTGCTCTCACTACAACGAAACTGTGAGCAAAAGTATAGGAATTTCATGAGTGCTGATGAAGAAAGAACTGCTTATACCGGGGTGAGGAATTTCCCTCTCGAAGCATTTGAAGTTATTTTGAGCAAGGCATTTCCTTCAACGTGGCTAATGTGAATAAATAAAAGGATAGGGCTGGTCCCGGTGAAAAAAAACTAGGGGAATTGGTTGCGTGTTTAACTAAGGACGGGCATGATGAAGCACCAAAGCGATTGCCGGAGACACAGTTAGGTAATGCAAGGAGGCGGTGGAGGTAAATAGAAAAGGCGAGGAAGCGACACGAATGAAGGGAAGGATAGGAGGCATGGCCGGATCGTTGCTTGTGTTAAGCTGTCGAAAGGGAAGCGAGGAATGGTCGCCTTAAATCTAGGCTGTGCGGTGAAATTCAACTCCACCCCCACCAACCCTTCCCCAGCTCAAATCTCCGTTGCGCCCCGACGCCATATTTCCTTACCGCGGCATCACTTCCTCCGCCGCCCTCTGGCCCGACTTCCTAACCTCAGTAAAGAGTAGGTGGCGATGCTTCTCCATCCATTTCTCTCCTTCTCTACTCTTCTCCCAACCAAATTTTTTTCCATGCCCCTCTCAACCCCTACCTTCTTTAGCACACTGTTCCTCTCGGCCCTTGATTTGGAATGTTAAAACCCTTTCCAGTGCGGAATATATGGACCTTTAAGACCTGCGGCGCATGTTTCCCTACGCCATTCCTCCTTTCTTCCGCCTCCTTCGCTCTTTAACGCAACTCTATCAATCTCGGCCGTCTCCTATTCACCCCTTTCTTCGAAGCCCATCCTTCCCATGCTCTCACATTCCCCCCCCCTCACTCTACTGCAGAACACCCCTTTCCTCTGTTCCATTGCCCAAACTGATCGCTACCAATCTTATCCCTTTCGCTTTATCGAATGGCGAGAGAAAAAGAGGCGGAGAGGAAGCTCTCTAACACCCTGACCGTCCCTCTCTGCCTTCATTTCTTTTTTTCTCCTTTCTGGAACTAAGTTTCCATTTTACGCTTTCGCAAGCTCCTTTTGATGTCCTTTTAGGTTAAATCCCGAAAAGAATTACCCTTATAAGTCTTGCTTTATTCGAGGAATAAGTAAAATCCGGTCACTTGATTGAATCGACTTAAGTGATAAATTGTACTACCAGTCATTGCTTTATAAGCATAAGAAGTCAAATAAATCGAGCAAAAGTTAGCCAGCTAAAAATTATGTTGAGTAGCCATAAGAAAGAGAGTATCGATGAGTACATCAATCGAATAAACTATAGAACGTGAGCTCTGGCTTCCATTGGGGTACGGTAAGTCTAGTTCACTAATTCTATTTTCAATTTTTTACTTCGAAGTAAATACGAATTTAACCATATAAAATAATAATTCTTTCAGGTTAAAGTGATGTTCTAGATGAATGCTCTCCACAAATTCGATTTGAAGTAAATAATTGGACCAAGTTAAAAACTCTGCATTAGTATCTATGAATTTTGACTGGAGATTGCTCTGTTGAATACTCGGTTTGCATGATACATGTTTTTGTTACTCGTGTGGTGGCGATCATGGACCAATTAGAAACAAAACAGTAATATCACGATACGTCAGGTGGAAATATCAGGTTTGTCAATTTTGATGAATTAGCTTAAATCTCTTCCATGCTGAGTTTCCTCGACGCGGGTCATGAAGAAAAATGGATGAATGGACGGATCAAAATTTTCGGATATTTTTTAGAACATCTTTGTATAAAATTTTCATTCCGGGCTGCCTCCATTGGTATTTCGCCCCATCGCTTGGAGCATTGTTTTGTTTTCGACTCGGCGCCCATAACGCTCGTTTTTTCTAGTCACTCCTCTTCCCTCCCACGCTCACCAAAACAACACAGACGGAAAAGAGCACATCGCTGCCTCACCCCCCTTCCCGGCACCAACACCACCACGGCCACGCTCCCCTTCATCGCTCAACCTCCACCCGCCCCCCCCCCCACACATCTCGCTCGTCAATGACGCATTCCACCTGCTTCTCTATTTTTTATTCCCACTGACGCCTTTTCGTTCTCTCTTCTCTTTCACTTTCTCCCTCATCTCTCCCCTCCTCCTGAACCCCCTCCCCCCCCTCCGTCCAACTCTCTCTACCTCTCTCCACTCCCACCAATGTACTCGCGGAATGAACAACCCCATTCTCATTCACTGGCGAGCCACCGTGTTTCCTACCCTCCCGCCTCCCGATTTCCACCATCGGTAGCGTGTTGTCGCTCCTCACACCCTCTCACGCCATACACTCGCCCTCTCTCTCTCTCTCTCTCTCTCTCCCTCGGCGCCTAAACACAAAAAAGAGGAGAAAAATAACGCAACACGGAAGATATCACACGCTCACATACACGCACTCTCACAATCCAAATCTCCCTCTCCCCACTTCTCTCCCCACCCTCCTTGGCTACACACACCCGCAGACTCATATGGCACACCTCCCTTCCCACCTCCCCTCCACACGTGTCCTTCTCGCCCTCCGTGAAAGGACGTGAGCACCCGCTGCTGCACCCTCGACACCCTCGAGCCGCTCGCGTTGGTGCCATCACTCCTCGCCCAAAATGTGGGCAGGGGGAGCACGCGAGGCGAAAGGGAGAAGAGAGGTCGGCGTTGGTGTCCTCAGGGTTGGGAGGGTTAGATGTGGTGTGGGAGGGACAGCACTCCGGGGTGGTGTAACATTTTTTTCGGGGAGGGTTGAGGGCAGTGGGAGGAACACTTTTTTTTACCTCCGGGGCATGAGGAGTTTTTCGGGGATGGAGCGGTGGAAGTCTGGTTTGATGTCGCCCCCTCCCCTCCGCCCAATCAGATCCGGCGTGATTGGTCGCCTCCAAGAGACGGGTGAGCGCGGAAAAATTCCACTCGAGCTCCGCAATATCCCATATAATACCGCGTTGTCGTCAATCATCGTAAATAGTGTGTGTCGTCCTCTCCTGCTCTTTTTTTATTTTCTCGGCTCCGAATAGGTTTTGCGGAAAAAGCGAGGTGGGGGAGGGAGGTGAGGTCGTCTTAAATCAAAACAAAAAAAGAGGCGAGAAAAAAGCGTTTTGCGAATTTCGAATTAAACAACTGCTGAAGTGAAAAATATCGGCTGTTGCAACGGATTTACACTGATTGCCAGTTTTAAAAAAGGATTTAAGGGCAGTTTTCGATGATCGATCGAATGAGCGCTTGTCAACGAATTTTTTTAAACGATTATATAGTGAAGGTATCTTAATGAGCAATCAAACTTCCAATGAATCACAAAATAACACTTTTTTATCCGAACTCCAAATTTTATCCATTTTACCGTTAGAGAATAATGGTAATCGAAAATATATAACTCTAACAAAGGACCTGATGAAGATTTTGTCATTGAAACCTCTCAAATTTACGTGACTACAAATATGAATTATAGTTCGCAGAAAGTTATGGGAGTTTAATATTACTTGAAAAATACATTTAATTGAAATTTACTCTCATCTATTTTCAAGTTACATGAAAATAAAGCATGTGTAAAATTTAGAACTGCTGGGCATTATTTCTAGTTAAGACTTATGTGATCATCCGGTCTTAATTATTATGCTGAATAATAATTATGTCCTGCTTCATTATGTTCTCTTATTATCAACAATTATTAAAAAAATCAGTTAATATTTTTGGTACTTCATTCTAAAGTTTTTGAATGTATATTTGTACACACTTCTAAGATTTCATTTTAGTACTTAATTCCACACTTCAGCTCTATAATTGTCTTAGTTAAAAATGTGGATATATAGGAATATTTGTAAAATTAAAAAAATAAATATTGTCAGTTAGTAACCTGAGCGAGTAAAAGTTATAACTATCAATTTCAGTAGTGTTAACTGTATCATCGTGTAGAACATTCGTAGCACATGTTTATATTATATTCATATACATTTTTTCATAGAGAAAAGTGTCGTCATTAAGCTACGTGTATAAAAAAACTGTTGACAATACATATCATAAATTACCAATGAAATTACTCCTTTACTTCTGATATGACTGGGCCAGTCTCGAAAAGTTCATTTTGTTCTTATTACATAGTTTGCAACCGAATCAAGGCTTAATAATATTTTCCACTACTTGAATTACGTAAATATTTAATCATTTCAAATACCTCGATGTAATAATTCAAAAGGAGAACTGATGCTTTTTTCAAAGATCCAAATTCAAACAAATCACTTTTTTTACTTACCTACCGTCTTCAAAGCTCGTCGGCCCTCTTTCCCTGCTTCATTCTCGGTGTTTACTGAAATTTTCACTTAAATGTACCTGGGCCGTATATTTTCCCTCCCGCACCCATTGTTCTCCCGAAATCAATTCCCTTTTCTTCTCTTTGCCTCTCGCCTCGCCGCCTCCACTGCGGTCACCTCAATTTTTTTCTTTCGTATAACCAACCACGAAATATCCTCACTCTCCTGTGTTCTTGACCTCAAATCCTCCTCCGCTTCCATTCCAATGCTATCGGTATCCCTTCCATTTGATCGTCCTTCGTATACCTTCTCCCGTTGCACTGCCGCATTCATTCTCATGGAAGACGACAATATCGCGGTCAGAAAGCTGCACGCGACCAGGAAATTTGGTTTGGGTGAGGGTGACGGACTATTGGCGCTTACCGAGGATAATATATTTTGCACCGTGGATACCCGGATACATGTATTTTAGTGGGCGTTTGTGGAGGAAGCTCCGGGTGAGTGGTGTGAATTTGAAAGAGCCAGGTAGCGACGGAAATGGAAGATGAAGGAGGAACTGCCTCTGTGAAAATTTGGCTTATTTGGCTCATCGAGATTAATCGCCTTTTGTTTTTGTGTTGGTCACCAATGCGATGGCTCGAGTTAATCGAAAGAGAGACTCTTGAGAGAATAGATTCACTGGGCACTACATCAGGCAGCCTTGTGCCTTCACGCAGGCAAGAGGTGAAAAGGGGATAACACATATTCCGCTCTGTCTATACTTGTAAAGAGATAGGTGATACTCTAGCAATACTATAATATTTTTTCCGGAATTTAAGTTTTCATCTTAAACTCTGATGTAATCAATTTTTAAAAATTTACTTAATTTTACAAGGTAAATCCAAGGGTAGGAATTAGCTACAAAGTATATAATTTGGATAAAAAGTATCGGGAAAAGTTTTTGAAAAATAGATATATTTTAGGTATTACTTGCATGCCAAAAAATTTATCAAAATTTCCCTTGAGTGCACTTTTTTGCCAGCTGCTTTTTCACGACTCAAAGGCTATCTGGTAGACGGATACCGGAAGGCCCTTAAGAGTACGCGTGCAAGCTTCTTTGACGGCACTTAAGGTCCCTTGCTGGTGTCCTTTGAGGGAAAATTTCACTTTTTGGAATGGGAATTGGCCTGCTAGCGCCATGTTGGGATTACAAGGAGGTTGGGGAATCTTGGGCAGGCAGAATTCTTCGCAATCAGACACTTGACTTTGCTCTCGGTCTTCCGTCAGGACCATCGGGACGATTTTAGAGCCTATCTTTTGCATCGCCAACTTTTCAGTGATAATTGTGAGCACTGTCATCATATAAATTTTTAGTATGGTCTTCGACCATGCACACACTTAACCGACTGTCCATTTCACTCACGCGTCATGAATAATTCTAACCGAACAAACTTTTGTTTTACTCTTTAAGGCACTAAGTCTAACAATGCGCTAAGTTATCTCATTACAGTTTACACTTCTCAGGAACTCATTTATAACCATTTTACGGCTATTTTCATATTTATCTTCTCTTCAAAATCTCATTTAATGTCAAAATGGCAGCTCTGGGGAGTTGTTAAATTCAATTCTAAAGGAAATGCTCGAAAGTGATAATTTTACAATACCCTTCACTCATTTTGGATTTGATCTGTTTCAACTTGGAAATCATAAAACGAAAACATTTCCTATGGCTCTTTATTTCACTCTCGGGCATTTATGAGTGTGTTTTATTCGATTAAATGTTAAATATTGAAAAATATTTCAGAAAAAATCCATTTTAAAACCTCCAGGTTTTTTTATTAAAACCTGTAATTAGTTTTAAAAATCGTCAATACACTCAATTTAAACTTTATATAACTATCTTTATATTAGCTTGTAAATAAAATGCGTTATAGCCGCATGCAGAAATAAGGACTTGAAAAACTTGATATCAACTTGGCTTCTTTTTGAATTCTTTTACCTAAATGGTTTCACATTCTCTAGCTGAAGGTATAAGGTACATGTGCATATTTTATTGCTGAACGCTGGAATTTTTTCCCACTTTGAACTCTTTTAAGGCACTTTTGTCGACTGTGAGTTCACATGCTCGTAGTTGGCAGCCGATTATGGATAATTTACTGGTGAGCATTACCGCCATATTAGCATACTAATGGCTCCTCACGCTGGGGACTACAGCCGCACAAAAGAGTACTTTAAATTCACTGATTAATATAACGGCGGACACAATTTTTACGCCCCCTTAACTTATTTATCGCAATTAAAACTGCTGGCATGAAACGGTATAATGCTTTGAGAAAACCGCGTACTAACACTTAATGACCATGAAGTTCTCTTGAATCGATAAAGAATCTCCTTCACAGCTTATGAAAGGCGTTTTACCGCTTCCACGACTCCAGTTCCCGAGAACTCTTTAAAAACCACGTTCGAGGCGAAATCACCCCTCCTTCGCCCCTCCCATCCTGCCCCTCCCCGGTGTCTGTCCGGGTACCCACGCACTCCCACGGGCCGAAACGATTCCGTAATTGTTGCTGCCATCGTGCGCACCGCGCAATGTCGCATCCCCTCCCCTCGCGCCATAAATCCCTCCGCCCCCCCCCCTCCGGACCACGTCAACCTTCACCCCTCACCAAAAGGGAAGAAAGAGAAGGAGAGAATAAAAGACAACCCCCTACCCCTTTCCCCGCACACTCTCCCTATCAAGCCGGTCGTCCGCGACACACCCAGGAAGACAACCTACACGCACCCGCAGCATCCGCCGCCGCTTCCTCGCACTCCTCGCAGTCTTATCCGCACCATCTTTTCACCAATTACGATTTCCCCTAATGATGCTCCGTGTTAATGGGGAGAGGGAATGAAAGAGGAGTTTCCCCGGCGAGAGGAAGTGAGCGGCACGATTTCGGGGCGGGGACTTCCTCCCTACACACCCCCGCTCCTCCCTCGCACGGAGAGACCGCGTCCCACCTTATGGCCCGCCTCCGCCAAACCCTCCTGCGTCCATTCCGCACCCAACCCCGCACCTCTGACCCCTCCTTCCAGTGGCACCTAAGTCTGCCTCCCATCCCACTGCCACTCCGTCTCCTTCTTTTTAATTTTCGTCAATCCTCAGCGTTTTTACCGATTAACCTACTCATAAAATACTGCCGATACCTTAAGCCTTTGACATGAATTTCACAGATCTCTCTCACTCTCTCATATGCGTGGGATTTTTCTGTATCGTTTATATAGTACTCTAATCCGCCAATTCCCCAGATAAGCACTACTATTTAAACCATTTTGAATAAATAAATAAATCATTAAATGAAGAACACAATGTATTCTTCCACTTCTTAATTTTGATACTACTAGTTGCAACGATTAAGCGTCACCATTAGGTCTGATGGCGACGCCTAAGCGTTGAGACTAGCAGTACCAAAATGGAGAAGAGTGGAAAAATACATTTTGTTCTTCATTTGATAAACGTATATATCCACAAAGTTGAGCAAGAAACCATCGAATTAATAAATGTATATTTATTTGTTTAAGGGAAAGAGTGAAAGAAGAAAGTTGAGGTCTCAATTTTGAAGCAAAACGATCGGCTTTGCCGGAATTCATTGATACCTATGTAACATCATTTTTTACGCAATGTATTTAGCGGGATAAAATGCAGGGTAATGAAAAATTATGTAAAGAGGTGTTAATTGAGTTATCCTGTTCTAGAATTTCAGATATTTCACTAGCTGCAGAGAATTGAATCAATGCCAATTAATTGATATACAGTTATCTCTTTAGAGAAGGGACAATTGGCCCAAAAGGTTTTTAAAGGGACAGAAAAAATTATTACCTGGTCTCTGTAGTACTAGCAGATATATAAAAGGAACACGAGAGCACAAATGAACGAAAAAAAAGGACTACAACTAGGGGGAGATGTGATATAGATATACGTATGCGCGTAAACATGAGCAGAAGAAGAAGACGTAGTTGAGAAAAATGACCTGATTTAAGTGATTTTTAGTCAAAGGAAATTTATTTTTTTTAATCATCAGCCATCCTACCAAAACGTCAAACAACTTCGTGAAATGAGTTTGATCGATTACTGTCAATGGTCTTGGGGGTCACTGGTCACTTTCTAAGCATATGTTTCATATTTCACTCGAAGGTTATTATTACTATTTAAACCTGGGAGGCGTAACTAAGTTATGAATTGGACTCCACCTCTCCCTAGATCAACATTGGGAATGAATCATTGTTAGATATAGTTTTCACACAAAAACGAGACTGGAATGGAAATCAATAAAATAGTAAATGGGAATGTTCGATTTTTGACCTTTGTCCTTATCATCAGAACAATTTTTTCCGACTTGCTTGTAATGAGCCTAATATTTCGGAAGATTACAAAAAATACATTTCCAAGATACGTTCTTATTTCACCTGAGGTATTTGACTGTTAAAACATGCAAGGAAATGTTTGGTTGTTATTAATTACTAATTATAACACCTAGACCATGTTTATAGAAATCTTGCAATATGTAACGATAGCTGGTTTGCAGCATAGATACTGGCGCAATTCCATGAAAATTTAATTTTAATGTTTAAAGCTTTGGGTAAAATTAATGAAGCTATTCATTTAGGCTTATCATTCGAATCCATAATTTTCCTTGGGATTTACCCAATTACGCTACTCTAGTTTGAACAAATCATAGTTCTTCCCGTGAAATTTCCTCATCTGGGGACCTAAAACATAAATCTCGCAATATAACTGCATATAAATATTTTAATTAAGTTTAAGACAGAATATCCAACCTTTACATAGGGGAAAGGGTCATCATGGAGCGGGTTAGATCAGTTCCCAATGGGTAGCATACTGCAGGCATGGTTAAAGCTTTAAAAGAAGCAAGCACTTTATTCAAAGGTATACGTAAGTTTTAAATTGCATTAATTTACCCCAAACTACAATCTCTTGGAGGATTCATAACCCCGTGAGAATGTGAAGTGGACACATTTGCAATGATAATTATTTGGTTGAAAATTGAATCCTGCTTACGACACAAATTATTATAAGGTCGCGTAATGCTATCTTAAACGAGGAACATAAGATGAAATGACGGTTAGCGAAGGCATTATATCGAGATGGAAATATAAAATTTTATAAAAGTGGTAAATTGAGGTGTTTTCAGATAGGGCATCCGTAAAGAGCATTTAACTTTATTCAGCCGGGCTGTATGTAATTGGCTACTAACTCTCAAAGAGTAGGCGTAGCACCTCTTGGGCAAAAAAAAAACAGCTTAAGGGCGTTGAATGGTAAGGACTTAATCGACAGCAGTCGTCACTGAGGTCAAGTCTCGAACCATCGAGAGCGGAATGCCCTGCGATTGACTGCAGCACAGATTGCTTGAATGGACTGCGAGAGGGTAGATTATGGCGTCTCCCGGAAGGGAGGGGAGGGTAAAATAATCGACGGAGTGCACTCAGAGGACAGCTAGTCTCCTTACCTAGGCGAGAGAAGCTAGGTTGGGGTCGGAACTGTGGGGAAGGATGAGGTTCCGGGGTTGGTGAGGTGGGGGACGAAATGGGGAGGCTGGAGGAAGGGCAGGGTGGGAGCGGAGTGGCAGGATCCCAATGGTCGTGACGTGGAGGTGCGCCGCTTTTCCCAGACATTGTTGTCTCCCTGAGTCTATCTTGAACCCTCCCTAAACTCCTCCACTCGCTCTCAAGCCCTGGAGAGGAGCAGCCCTCTTCGGTGTCTCTTTGCCCTCTCCACTCCACCCACGCCTCCGTCTCTCTCTCCCTTCTGTTCTCGTTTGAAGAGGCGTCGAAAAAATGAAGAGTCGAAAACGAAAAAGAGCGAAGTTGCACTTTTTTTGGAAGGTAAGAGTGATGGGCTGCATTTGGTGTAGTGCAGTAAGAGTACAAAGAGTAAATTTTTGTGCTCCGAATATATATTTAATATTTAGTTTCGTAAAATCCGCGCACATTAATTATTTATCAACATGATATTCTCCATTAATTTCGTAGACATTCGAAACAGCGTTGCAATTTTCCATAGCCTGGAGGACATATAAGAATTTGCGCAGAAATGACACATTTTAGCATATAATATGGAATAAATGAGACTGAGAATGAAAGAAAAACAAAGAAACGTTAGCTTTGTCGGTGAAAAGGAGAGTGTTCTTTTGAGATTTTGGCAGATATAATGAAAGGGATTAGTTTATTGAAAGCCGTGACTTAAGAATGGATATTTCTATGGATATGGAACATCCTACAACTCCCTCCTTACTGCAACTCAACACCCTTGGAGTGCCTCATAATTCACATTCTCACAGAGACTCTTCCTGCCTAATAAAAGATGTATTGGGCATTGGATATTGACAAGTGTTTAGTTCATGAAGAATGAATTTAGTTCCTGAATGAGTGCCTAAGTGATCAAAATATATCGAATAACTCCTTGTAGTTACAAGGTTATAATTATAACCAAAAAGGTTATATTATGTATAAAAATATAATGTAAGTTTTTTTAAAATACTCAAAACGTATTTATTTATCCATACTAATTTTACCAGATAAAGAAATAATTTTGATGATGGATATCCTTTTTATAAAATAAAAGTCTCCTTTTATTATGTAATCCAAATAATAATGTCATAAAATTGAAGTGAGATTGTTGGCTCGAAGTAGTATACAGACAGCGGATGAAATCAAAATAGAAAACTGGTTAGTACAGTGCATAACAAAATTTCACATCTTGGGTTGGGAGTCAGTTCAGTTCGATATTAATCTGAGTTACGATGAAAATAGAAATAAAAGCAAAGTGAGTTTCCTCCATGATGTGCTAGTGGTTAATTAAAATTAGTTTATCAACGTTTTTTGTTTTTCTGTTAGAACTTTGTTAAGGATAAATATCTTTAAAATGGAAAAATGATGAAATATATTACATCACATACCATGTAGAATATCGGCTATCACCTTAATTGATAACGATAATGTAACGATTGAGCCACCAAATCATTGAACTGAATTCTCATGATCGGTTGGCGAAAAATTAGCTGATGAACGACATCTCAATGCAAGAAACGTTTTCTTGGACTATTCCAAAGGGAGATGTTGAAGTCCCTTGCAGCCCCGTGACGACGGAAGTACAAAACTCGACTGCCCTTCAAACTCTTCCCTCAGGTCACCCTCAGCGTTCGAGATGATCGCATCCTCACCCCTTCCCGCATTCAATGACGGGAGAGTGAAGGGAGGAGGCGAACTCCGATGCTTCTCTTCCCATGGATTCGGGAGAGTGGGGTGGGGTGGAAACCATTGATTTTTCCGCGAAATGGGTCGAGGGAAGAAACCACGGCGGAGGGAATTGTGGGAAAAGAGGAGCGTTGGTGGTGAGGTCGGGCCGGGTTGCGTTGCCTGGGGAGGGCATGGAGAAAGGGGGTGGTTGGACAGGGCGGCCGTGGGATGAGAGTCGAGGAAGGGGACCGGATGAGGGAGGGAAGATCGGAGGTCGAGCTCTTGGCGGAGGTCGTGAGCGAGAATCTGTGAACGGAGAGGGAGAGACCGTTTGTGTCAAGCACTGGGCTCCGTAATGAGCGGCCCCCAGAGAGCGGAGGATGGGACCCAGGCGATTGAGCTTGGTGTTTTAAATTGGTCCTCTTGGGGTTCTCGACCTCCGAAAGGGGACAGACGTGGAATGACTCATTGGGTGTGGATGCAAGGTTGACCTTCACTCACCTGGCAACCTTTTGCGCGCACTAATTACCATCATATTACTAACCCTCCTTAGCCACTGCGCTGCCCTCGTGAAGTCTTCGTATCGTAATTCGACGCCTCGTCCTCAACCTATCATTCACATATTTAATTCCGTCAATTTCAAGCCACGTGGAATTCATTATTTCACAACGTTCATTTTAAAGAAAGATATGACTTTACGAGGCATGACACGATAAGATCGTGGAAGTCGTTACACGGGATGTGACCGAAAATTGTGGCTAATTATTTCGTTAATTTTTTCATGAATATACCATTGAAATCAGAGGATGTTTCCTTTAATCCAACTTAATTATATCCTAAGGCCAAGTGCACTCAAGTTAATGAAACTGGGAGCTGAAAAACTATCCCGGTGTCAATTAAATCTAATTATACACCGAAATTAATCATACATTCGTGCGCCAACTGAAATTACGGCGACTATATATTCTTTTGAGCAACGCTAGAATTCTTAATGAAGATACACTTTTGGCATACAGCATCAAATTAAGTAATCTACAATGAATACAACCTTTGAATGATGAAAAATGTCAGATTTGAACTCGGATGTTCAAGTTATATTTTATTACTGCTCTCTCCGTTGTCCTGATTAAAACGCAAAAAAATCCATTCCTCCGAATATTGTTTCAGGGCAGATTTTCAATGGAATTCCAGATCTTGCTTAATCTCGTTTACAGTCACCAATTAATGAAATCAGATATGTTTGTCACTTCTCTCTAATATTACCCGGTTTTCGGGCTGTCGCCGAGTGATATCTGCTGTTCCAGGCGGAGTATTTTTCCTTCTAATCGTTTAATTCCGAGCACTACTTCCTCACTTCCCTCCGTTCATCTGACGTTCCTATGGCAAAACTTGGCCATTCCAATTTCATTACATGCTCCTTCTACCCATTATCTCTCCTTCTCATCCACCCATTGCTTTTTCCGTCTTCTGTCCCCCGCCCGTCCGCCAAACTTCCCATTACCTCGCACCTCCTCGCATTAAGTTACTCCCATCAGCACTCTCTTTGGGTCCATGGCGGATAGGCATAATGCACACGCCGAAGCAGGGGGCGGGAGAGAGGTAGGGACGAGAGGGATCTTCGTAGTGAATGGGCTGTTTGGGATCGCAGATGAGAGAGGGGGGGATGGGTTTCCCAGTTACAGCGTCACTCTTTATCTTAACCCTTTCACCCGCACCCTGTCTCCTTTGGAAAAAATCGTTTCCCCTAGTTCACCCCTCCCCCACCTCTCTCCCCCTCCACCCCCCTCTTCCCATCTCTCCGTCTAAACTCTTCTCATTTCCCATCCCAACCCACCCACCTACCCCTACCTCTTCATGGCAGCGCACGCAAAGGTATAAAATCAGTTTTATTGGCAACCTGTGGTGTTCTGGCCGGACCCGGAAACGGAAATTACGTGATAGCCAGCCAGGGGAGGGCGGAGGATAGTAGGACGAGTAGCGATGTTGGCGGAGAGGAAGTGGAGGGAAAATGGAATTTGTTGGGAGACGGCAGGGAAGGAGTTTTGAGAGTTGGGGTGTGTTGTCGGGAAAGGGTTACGGGAGGGGCTGGGTATGCGTGTGTATTAGTAGGCACAAATTGGCTGGAGAACCCGCTCTCGCTTTTCCTTTCCTGTCGTTCCCGACCACGGAAGTCTATTTTCTTATCATTAAATCCGCGGCAGGAACTAGAGTGGCATTCCGTCGAGCGTGATGATGAGTTGTGGTTCGGTGATGTTAGCCACATCGGCAGATTAGAAGTCATGATATCCATCTTCGTTAGGATCTTCGCTCCTTTATCCGGCACTTGAGTCATTCAAACTTCAATAGGTTTAAGGTTTATCAAGCGCTCATATCATGAATTACGATGCTCCTACATTTTTCAGCTCAATAGTGCATCCAAATTGACGGCTTTCTTCTATTATTTATTTTGCCGATCTTAATCCTCTACACAATCGAGTGTATTGAGACTCCAAATTAACAGACTTAATTTTAATCTTTGATGTTATTGTTGCTAATTATTGTTGTTTAATATCTTTGTGGCTAAACCAAAAAGAAATTGCTTACATAAATATTAAACGAGACTTTCAAACCGGTATTCGGATATTGTATGTTATGATGAATAAGTTAACTCAGGTATGTGAAGCAGGAACTACAATATTTGGTTTGGACATGTGTATGCACTTAAAACGCTTATCGTCGACTTTTTGCGCATTTGCTTTCGTGTTCAGGGTCGAGGTAATTTTGGGTCTCATTCGATACAACTGCTTAAACACGCTCTTGTTTGCCTCTCTTATTTCTCTTCATGGGCCTATCTAGATCTTCTGCTCGGAAAATCATAAAATAAAAGATTCCCTCTTATTTGTGTCCGACGGAATTTATTCCTTAACCCGGATTGTGCTAATGCCTTTCTTGGCCGACACATGCACACAGAAGGGAACTTAAGTCTCGAAACAAAATCTTCTATGCAAACTTCAAACACCTATAAAACACCTGGAAGTGCTCCCTCAGCTATTATTCGACCCTTTCCCCCTCTTCCCATCTCATTCCACCCTCCTCTCCGCTGCCTCCTTCAAACCGATCCGCACGCCCTCTTGCGGGGCTTCTGTTTCGCGGCTCTCTTTTTCTTTCCCGAGCATTGTCTGCGCGACGCGGCACCCCAATCTACATCGCATCTATTAGCATTTTCTCGGCTTCACCCCTGCCCCATTATTTTTTTTTTTATCTTTCCGGACCCTGCGCGAGATTGCCGCTGTGTTTTGGGAGGAGGGGCGAGGAGCGTCACACGTAATGCTATGCTTCCCTTCCCTCTCCTATACGAAACTTCCTCCCCTTCTATGATGCCAAACACTAGGGCTCGGCGAGTTAGGAAAAACTAAATAAACGGGCGAAATCGTATCGCTGACTCACTAGCCTCCATTTAAACAGTACACTGAAGACCAATGCTACCCCGAGAGCTGCTAATTTTTAATTATGCCCGATCGCTACAGCTAAGGTTTTGCAAACAAGTAGATATCATAAGAATCTGGCGGATATTTTCAAATTATTTTAATGTTTTTATAGAACGAATATGTATTTACTTTACTGTGCTGAACCAACTGATATTGAATGAACAAGTGCCTCTTATATGGGAAGATTAAATAATAAAATTATTCCTTGTGCTGATAAGAAATAAGAAAACAACACTTACCTATGGACAACAAAGTTGAAACTTACGAATTTTTGCCCGAGTCTTATCGGAGCCAAACCAGTGTAATATCTATAGCCCGAGTCAAGCTGCGAGGCTTTGCGTGCGGTATCCTGGTTTCCATAGCTGGAAGCTTGGTATGAACGAGCCTTTGGACACACTTGCCGCCGCGGCGCCAAAGAACGGTGCCACTCGTCCCCTACGACCCGAAAGAGAGAGGTATTCGCAGAGAATCCCCATTCTCCTTCGGCATTCCCTCCCCGTTTATAATCTTTTTTGGGACCTCCTTCCTCACAGACTGTTATGCGCGGACGCGCGCCCACCATCGCATCCTCCACTCACGTCACACTCGGCCCACGCCTCGTCTTTGCCCTCCTGCTATCTCAAACCAAGGCGGTTTGTTTGCCACTCTTTTGCGTCATAAATATAATTTTTTTCTCTGGTTCCATTTCAGCCTACCCTTTCCCTCGCTCCGCCTCGGTCCTTCCCATTAGCATCACCTGCCTTATCGTCTTTGAGGAGATTAAGCCCAGATTGATGCGTTCTCGCTCCTTTGCGCAACAGATCTCTGGTTTAATCCCTTGCTCACACTTGGGACGATTTCTCACGCGTTTCTGCCACTTCTCTTGTTTTTCCTTATGTCACGGGACCCCTCCAATAAATATACGAATGCCCTTGCTTTTAAATCGTACAAACTCGAGCTTCTCCCACATAGGTGCTATAGAAACATTTTATAAGATCTGGTGATAGTTTATTTCTGGGCATTGTTCTTCAAAAGATAATTTGGTAATAAATTGCTATTTAATCAGCTTAAAAGTATTAAAGTTTCCGTCATTAAATTCGGATGTAAAGATCCAAACGATAGCGAAGGCCTGGGGCTCACTCTAAATTAACTCCAAAATGCTTTAAATTCTAATTCACATGAATATACATCATATGTATGCATGAATGTAAGTCAGAGTAAAATGAATCCTTTGTGATTCTCTTACGAAATTGAATGATTAATCTAATGAATTAAAGCGCAAAAATCTCAAATTTGAAAATAAAATACGAAGAAATTCAATTATAAATATCTCTTATATCTTTGAGGAATTCATCAATGAAAATGTTGCTTAAATTGGAGTATAGTTTTGGATCTAAAGACGCCAATGGATAACTATGCAGTCGGCGCGTGATGGAGAGCCTTTGGAAGCAATATGAAGAGCCTCCGAAAAAAATCATTCAACCGTCGCATCTTCCACGTTCTTCGCTATTCTCCCCTCCGCATTATGCGTTTCCATCAACGTGCGGAAAGTTCAAGGTTCACTAAGACCTTCAAACCTGGGTCACAATTGTTGGTTGAAATATGTTTCTTCTCATTACGAGTCTAACTTCCTTCCTCATGTTATGAGGTAGTTCAAACTTAAACCCGAGTGGCTTCCCTTTTTAAAAAAATAGAACAGCGTGGTGGCAGCAAAGAAGTGTCTTTCTATAATATAGGAGGTATAAGTACCCCTTATCTTGCTTCACGACTACTCCATCCCATTCGCCTCGCCCAACTCGTGTCTTTCTTCTACTTTTTTTAAAATTAAAAAAATATAATTTCTCTTGTTTTTCTGCTTATTTGTACGTCCTTTTTACTCCTTACAAAGATGAACTGTAATCCCAAGGTTATTTCTTTCCCGAGAGAGAAAAAATGTTTCGCAAACAGCCTACAGCGAAGAAATCCTCGCTCAAATGTTTTACAATTTTAAACCCCTTATTTGATCCATTAATTAAACCAAGCAAATACTAAGACGTAAAACATCCTCAAATGCTTGTGCCGGCAATGAGTTTCTTCTAACCCTGAGATTCCTAGCATAATTCAGTACATTTCAGGTTATTGCTCGTACATTCTTAACCTCCCGAATTTCCAAGTTGAAATTTCAATGAAGGCGGTGAACGCGTCGACAAAACCGTAAAAAAATAATAGCTCACTTTGTTTATGCAGGAAGGATCACATTCCATTACTTTATGCTCGCAGTTTATGAGCACGAAAAAAATATTTTTTTTTCGCTCTCCTTGATTGTATCGATATCATCAAAAATGAATTCCCGGCGCGTTCAAAATTAATTGGGGAAGCTAAAAGCGACACCACGTATTCGTCAAAGTGAAGGGACATTTTTCCTCCCGACCACCCGGGATCCCCCCCTCCCGTCCTCCCCCCCTCAAAACCTTCCATTTGCGTCATTTTTTCCCCTTTCTCTCCCGCATGATGAATGGCTCCAGCCTCGCACGGTGGAACCCTTTTTTGGACTGACTGCACGCGATATCAGTGTTTGCCTTCCGATAATTGTAACCACGCGGGTGTGTAGGCAGGCACACTACCTCTCCTCCAAACCCCTCCCACTCCTCCCCACACTCCGACGCACCCCGGGCAGACTCCCCTCCCTTCTCCTGTCTCCCCGCTATCGTTGACTCCCTGGAAAAACAGCACTAATATCGCGCGTTCACCTTTAACGGCCCTATTTTTCTTATCCGCTCCTATTACGCTCCCTCTATTTACCTACCTCTCGTCTTTCCCATCTCCCTTTCCCCTATTCAGTTCCATCCTCCGAACCTCTCTCGTCTTCCTTCTTCTTTCCCCTCTCTCCGTCCCTCCTCCCGGAATTCCACTCAAACACGGATTCCACCACGTACTCCGTGGCCCCTGCGCAATATTTCGTTCCCGAAACCACTCAACAAACAAGGCGTTTTGAAAGACACTTAAGTGTTTGCACAGGCAGCTTCCGTAGCATTTGGAATGCTAAGGAAATCACGCATTTTCCTGTACCTAATCGGTGGCCGTAAATTGTTCTCGTCCTTCGATCCAAAAATCTCTTTTTTTAAAAGTCTCGAAGAAGTCTTTCTATGCTTTCTAACTGGGAGTGGGGGTAGCAGGTGAGGGCTATCTAGTCAAAACAACTGATGGAGTCATTACTCAATGAGGTGATTGATAGTGATGGAAACGGAAAAAGCTTAGTTTTAAAGAGTCAGTGAGCATATATTTAGCATTTTTTCCATTTAAAATGTTCTGTTGTCGTAACAAAATTATGTACTCTCGCTCATTGTACGAGTATTCTATGGTGTTAATAGGTAGGTTATTCTGAATTAGATAGCATAATGAAGTAAATTTACAATGCGGTTAGCTCATAAAAAGTCACTTGCAATATAAATCATGTAAGTTGTATCCTGCGAGCCGTCAGATGGTCCCTTTTCGTCATGCATTACGGCATTTGGTAAGGGTATAATTTCTTAGGATAATTTTTATTAAATTCTCAGAATTCATTTTGTGTAACAAATTGTCGTCCTTTAGCACTTTTCTTTTTATGTTTCAGTCAAATTAATCATAAGTAGAGTTGCATTGAAAGGAAATTAAATTAAGTAATATAATTGAAGTATATGCTTTTGTGAAAGTTAAAGTCGTTAGTCATATGAAAACCTGCAATATCAGCAGTTTCAACATAAAGTCGGTAATTTTTCTCTAAGTTTAAAAAAATTGGCATCATCATCAGTATATCCATTTTAAGATTGATTTACTGAAGCCCACTACTCTTCTCAATTCTGTGTAGATTCCCTTATAATCCTTTGAGTTCTCTAATTAGAGCTATTATCCATAGCCGCTTGTATATAATATTATATATTATAAATATAATATGATAAATATAATATTATAAATATAATATTATAAATATAATATTATAAATATAATATTATAAATATAATATTATAAATTACATATATAATATATAGCCGCTTATATATAATATTATATATTATATCCTTACTCAACTGCTACTTAGGTTATGATATTATTTTTTTTATTTTCAGTATCCTTCCGTATTATTCTCATTTTTATCTTCTATTTTTCTCTTACTCGCTTTTTCTCAAGGATCCATGTATGACATCTGGGTCCCTGTATCTCTTTCATTGCCATCTAATACAGTAGTTGTTTGTCCATGACCAGCAGGTTGTGATCTTTATTTATATCTGAGCCAGGGTAGCTCTTACTCTGCTTAACTTTGTTTACATAAGTTTTTCTGGCAAAGATGAGGTCAATTTTATATGTAGCCCTATCCTCTGGCATATTTTGTTTTTATTCTTCTTCAACGTCGCTCTAAGTACGTTTTTTCACCTCGAAATATTTTCTGTTTCTGAAGTTTTAAAGTAGGGACAATCTTTTTCAGATCCATACCGATAAAATATGATTTGTTAAGTTGCAAGTTTTAGGCATTTGGTGGGTAGTTTGTAGATGTAAAAAAATCTGTTAAATACGATTAATGTTCAGAAATAACTTACGTTTCGGCCTAGAGTGGCGGTGGGTAGAGCAAGAGCTACCATCATGGTTTCTACTTGTCCCTACATTCAAATAAATCCTAATTCAATAGCGTTCAGAATGTGGTTCTCCTACTTCGCTCACTGCAAACTGTTAAAATGTGCACTGTAATAGAAAATCCCGCGAGTTGTGAAGTGAGATCTCTGATTAGGTTTTCACTAGCAAAAACCAACTAGTGAATTTAAATCCATTGGGAACTTTGTGAAGAGTACGGAGGCGGGATTATGAGTGAAGGTGGAGTGAGGCAGTGGTGCATTCTGTGTAAAAATGGCCGAACACTGAGGACCGCGGTGGTCGGCCTAGCCTTGTGACAGATGAACTGACGTATGGCCAGTTCTTAAACATCGTGGAAAATAGTCCGTCAACTCTTTAACTAACAACACCACTGATGCCCATGGCTTTCACTTATCAGTTCACACAACACAAATTTCCCGTTGAAAATCAGCAACTTTGAAGTTTGTTACCAGGAAAAACCTTATCACAACACGGATGATACATTTGGTGTTAGCTCTACTCGAATTGTTCTTTTTTACTCATTACTGTACACAAACGACAACCAATGCGACCTCCCAAATACTGCAACTCGAGGCGTACTGTCCTAGTGTGTGTGTTTATACAGCAAACATTTGGCTCCGCCCACTATATGGTTGGCCTCGCGGAAACAGAGGTTGCTTTCTGAACAGAAATCTTGTAAAAAATATGAATCAAATACTAATTCTCTGATCAATACCTTTTTGAAAATTTAAATTGCCTAAAAATTCTAAGTATATATGTAGACAACGAAATTATTGGAAAAGGGCTCAAAAAATCTAGACCACAACCAACAAGCCGTCTCAAGGGCGTTTAGCAGGGGATTTATTGATTTCAATTTATTTCACATTAGTCTAAAAACAGCCTATACATCGGACTTTGAATATGATATAAAAATTTGGCAATGACATACACCCAAGCCCTAGGTGGAGGAAAAACACCATAGCCAGAAATCGAACCCACGACCTCTGGGTTGGCGGACGAGGACGTTTGGGCACCACCCATAAAACCAATTTAAACCACATGCGAAACAAACAAAAGCATGCCAATTCACGCCCATACATAAGAATATATTCATGCAAAATCAATTTTAACTTACACACATATGAATGCATATTCTAGCTACTAACAAGCCCGAGGACACACACCTGCGAATGTACCAAATTTCTACGCAAGGTTTTATCTTGTCATTGCTTGTAATTCGAACGTATTTACTATCCCTATTATGACTTTAGTGGGTGGAGGTAGTCCAGGGGGTAGAGTGTTGGACTGTCGACCGGAGAGGCCCGGGTTCAATCCTCGGGCAAGGCAACCTGGGCACTTGCAGCTCAACCTAAGCTATGTTATTTTTCGGGTTCCAGATCTTCCTGGGAAACCATAACCGGCACAGGGAAAGGAACTGGCCCCCCTACCCTGATGTGTGAATTTAACACCCCGTCGGGCTTAGTACTGGGTGAGCTCTACCATCACCTACCAAACCGACCTTCGGTTTGATTACTGTGTTTATGGTTTTTTATTATGGCTTTAATTTCTTACTATTATAATTCCTGGTCGTCTAGGGAAAGAAGAAATATTTATACCTATCTTTTGGAAGTCTTTCTCCCTTATCTTATCTAGGTAGTCTAAGCTACTCAAATAAGGTGGGGCCATATCAATTCCCTTTGTACCATAGTTGAACTGGTAAGCTCTGAACCTTGCTAAAGTCTAAGTCTCGCCAGTTGTCTTCGTGTCTTGAGCGGCTCACAGCCAATTTCCTCTATAAATACCTGTTACACTTGCCTTCTTATCGTCACAATTTTTGGCAATAGGTACATAAATACTTTGATTTACCATTTGAATGCATGCAGCATAAAGCCTAACATGCGCTTGGTAGAGGTGATGACGCATTAATAATTCTCAGAGCGGTAAAAATTTCTTGCTTCTTTGGGCTGATTCCAGATTTGACAGAATTAATTGGATTTGTAACTTTTTGACATTTTCTGTTCCTATTGTTGCCCCTAACTGATGCCAATCTTCTTTCATCAGAAGCTGCCGCCATAATTACTGAAACATAATTCTATTAAGCCATATCTTCTTTTCATATCGGATAGGAATCATATAGTGGCTATTTTTGTTTGAAAGTTTCGTAAACCACTTTCAAGTGTTATCAAATTCTCCGGGAAAAATATTAATAATGAAGGACCATATAAACTATAATTATGCCGCAACGGATATCATAATTGAACGGTGATTTGTGGATAATATGAGGATACGATGCTAAATTTTATGGTTAGCCTTTTATTCCACCTTTCTAACGTTTCAATTGGCTCTCATTCGATTTTTCCGTTTAGGTAAGAGGGAGAGATGAAGGGAGCTGTTAACGGTCATTAAAAGAGTATGTCCGCGTGACGGCTGTGTAGAGTGATATGATCTTAAGAAGCGGAAATCGCGCACGGGGGTTACCCCGTGAGGGTCAGTTATCTTAGCCATTACCGTACATTACGGGTGGGGGGAACCTACGAGTCGAGTGTTGGAGGTAGGTGGCGTTTATAATGGGTGAGCTGAGATGACGTTTAGGAAGCTTCGCTCGCTCGGTCCCTCTTTCGGGAATTCGTGTGGTGGAGTGGTTACGGAGGTTGCCTTAGGTAAGAGGGGCACTGGGGTGCGGGGAGGGTTGAAGGCAGCAGAGGATGGAGAGGGGAGAGTGAGGTGGGTGGGCCGAAGACAAAGCGGTGGGTGAGAGAGGAGTGGAGTTGGAAAAGTCGGATTCTTACGGTCCCTCTCCGAGCCAATACTCCCCCCACCCTGGCCCTCACCTGTCCCCCGCCCCTCGTTCGGGGATCCAATGGGGGCTGAGGGGCCCGGGGCCATCGCTCGGCATCGATGTTTTGAGGAACGCCTTCAACTCAACGGAGAAAGAGAGGACAGTGGGATGGCCAAATTACTCGTTCGTTATAACCGAGGTGCCTGTTCGGTGGGAACTGTGAAGCCAAGCTTACGACGAATTTACAAGTTACATTACCTCCTTATCATGTTTCACATGTCCCGATGTTACTTAATGCCTAAGATTACGTCGGTTTATAGTTTTCTATTATTCCAGGGGCATCAAATTCCAAACTGGGGACTAATCGTAAAACATTAGATTTTTTCCAAAACATCATAAAAAATAAAAATTTGAAAATGCGATGTAAAAGTTTATTGGGCGAGATAATTCAATTTGAAAGCCATTAAAATTTTTAATTGGGGAGTGGAATTCATTGATAAATTAAACATTGGTGGCCCATTATGCGAGGCCAAAAGCGTCTGGCATAGAATCCATTCCGTAATGTAAACCTGACTAAGGTAATGTAAAAACGAGCGGGTAGTGTGAATAGGATTAGCGAAAGAATTACCCTTTCGAGAATAGTACTCCACCGGTAAGCTTTTTAAAAATGAACGAATAATATAATCATTAACTTTCTCTCATCACAGGTTATTCTTTGTCCATGTATATTCACGATAATGAGGCCAATTAAAAAATATATTTAAAAAATGAAGGCCAAAGACTTGTCGATTTTAAAGTTACTCACCTTAGGTAACCTACTATTTCCATTTATTGAAGAAGAAAACTAAGCTCATAACCAATGAATTGACGAAAAAATATTAATTTTTATGTAACATAGCAATTTCACATTTTATAATCTAATTCAAAAATAGGTTCTACCTTGTATAGTTACACACTCTGTAGCAATAATTCGGCTGATAATAAGAATTTGCCAACAAATGTTTATGTGCACTAGTTTCCACCATATATTCGTTGCGAGACAAAACTAAATTGGTATTGATGCCTCAATCAAATTAAAATTGATAAATTTCCTACAAGTTCTTTCCTTAACTCGAATAAATATGAATCATTTTAATATGCATAGTGTCTCATTTTTTTCAGAGTTGATAAACTGGTCTTAAATAGGTTTTATCTACACATGAATTCAGCATGTTAATGGTGATATTTATACTTTGTTTCGCGACAAAATAATGCATATTTTTTCCGTTATTGTGCGTAATAAATATGAAGTGTATCGTGGTTTTCATCATTCGATGGCTACTTTAGCTGAACATAGGTTTTAGCTATGTAAGGACTGTACGAATATGAAATATCCGAACTTAGAATGGATTTGTTATGGGATAATTTGTTTATGCACGAGTTCTCCATTTGAGAGAAGTTATAAACCCGAGAGAAAAGAAGATCAAGAAACCTAAACGTACATATTTTTACTTACATTCAGCACCTTATAAAGTCACCCCTTGTAGTCGTTGGATTTTGGCTTGCTTACTTTTCCAAAGTTTCCTTTTATTACCTTTCCGGTTTATTTTAAAGTCCCACCTACAGACGCATTTTTTTTGGTTTCATCGCTAGTTTGAATTTCGAATGAGAGTAAATGTGATGGACTTTGGGAGGGCGCTTTCACCTCTTAAGTCATCTCTTAAGTGAAAACATTTGAATTCCTCCCCTCGCCCCTCACGCTCCAAACCGGTCTTCCTCTTTCTCAATTTTCTCCTGAATTTTATATCTATACCCATCTTAAGAATACGTGGGAGTACAGTGAGGCAGCGACAAGATATTTTAAAAGAAAGGTGATAGAAATAATGCCTTTAGGAAGAATGGAGCGATGAGAGATGTGGCAGGGAGTAAAAGAGATCCGAAAATCATTTAGCCCGAGGTAGAATGAGAAAATTTACGCTTTGAGAGGTAAAATATTTGATAGGGAAAATAACGTGGGTCTTTAAGTGAAATTATGTTCCCATTGATGCGATGATACGATAAATGAGTAAAGCAGTGATTTGGACGAAGACACAACTTCCAAAACCCGCGACCTACTCCAAGTAGCTTGTAGATGTGCATTAGGATAAATACAGTCTGCAAATTTTCGCTTCAACACTTGGTAGTTTCACCTACCACGCTGTGTATGTCATAATATGAACCATTTCAAATATTTTCCCCTATTTGAGGAACAGCACCAGAAAAGTAGGTTTTCCCTTTAAAGATTTTCTTAATTGTTTGAAAAGTTGTTGTTCGAATTCGAACCAGAGCGTATATGGGTGCCTCTCCCCATTTGTACAGTTCAAAATTTTAACTTTAACATCACGTGGTGCTACTTTCGTATAGTTTAAGTGCCTAATTAAAAGAATGGGAGCTTTAAAAATATTATTTACATGAGAAAGACTCTTCAAAATATATTCTTTTCCTGGTCTAATTCTGTGGGAATATAGTTTATAAAAATACTACTTGACTGTTCTTAAAATCAGTAATATGTTTACACTGAAAAAAGGCGGTTCTACTTACAGTTATTTAGTTATCGTGAGAATTTTGTTGATCAGGGAGGACAAGAATTTGGGCGACAATCATACTACCGTAAGTTTAAGCTTTTTGCCTACTCTAGGGGAAGAACATAACAGGAAGGAAAACTAAGCTAACCACATGACTTGGAAACCACTGCCCCCTTCTTTATAAATACCAGGTTAAATAATTCCAGGAAAATTTCCTATTAATTTCAGGGTGAAAAAATGGTGTCCCAGCCTTTTGCTTAACAGAATTTCTGATTTATCGCTATTAATTCAAACTTGCGTGACGGTCCAAAGAAATTGTCCAGGCGTAAGTGTTGAGGACTGGGATGAAGGCTTGAGGAAGGCGCGAGTGTGGTGATCTCGAGTGCTTATAACATTTGCCCCGACCACTCTTCCAAAATGCCACCTGTGCCTTCAAAGCTCGTACCTCAGCGCCATTTGTGATGGCGGGAGGGAGATATCTCCCTCCCACCACGTCCTTCACGCATCCCTCTTTCCCTTAACCCGCCTCACTAGACACCCCTCCCCTTCGCCGCAGATCCTCCCAACCCCCACTAATGACGAGGACCCCTAATGACTCTGCCGTCGCCTCAGGGAGGAGGGCGGAGGCGAGAGTATGTGGAAAGGGGGAGAGGTCTTCAGGGGATGACTCCGAGGTGGGTGACGGAGGAGAAGGGGGCGAAGAGGGAGGGAGTGAGTTTGGAGAAATAAGCCCCTCTTCGGTGGCGGCAATTACGATGTTGCCGTTTATCTCCTCCCGGCAGCTTTGTTCTTTTTGCCGGCCTCTTCTTCGTCCCATTGCTCCAATTGGAAGAGTGGGGATTTTCCCCGTCGCACGACCCGTCTCGCCCTTCCACATTCACCGTCTTCCCCGATTCTTATCGTGCTCTTTTGAGTATGAGAATTGAGTGCCTTGGATCAATTGATCAGCCAGATTTTAACGGGGATGTACGTGGTTTGATGTAAATTTACTAGCTTTTTTGACCCAAAATCTACAAGGACTTTGGGAGCGTACGAAACTGAGTACATAAGAAAAGCTATGCTAACGTTAACTCTTTTCCCCGGCGTTTTAGATATAAATGCAATGCTGGAAATTAGGAGATAATTCCGGTATTATAAAAATCTTTAACTTTCAATCAATGATACCGATGAATCAGCGAGGGAAATTCTTTATACTGCCTCGGCGACCATTTGAGAGTTGGAAGCCATCCCTCCATCCTCTCGACTCACCCGCCTTCGGTGCCGTGGTTTAGCCTGCGGGAACTCGAAGCAGTTTCGCAGCGCTCTCTTCTTTCTATCTCGAAGATTTTTTATGTATCCGAGTGGAAAATCTTGAGGGCCCCTTTGCTCTTGCATGTTTGTGCTCCTAGAGGGCAGTGCTTGCCTTCCTTCCCTCCACTCCCGACATTCTCGACTCTCCCGATTCGTGTCGGGCTCATCCCCTTTTCCGTTTCTCATGTTTTGTGAGAGAATGTTTCTTTTTGGGCGCGCACCAAAGAAATAAATTAGGGAAATAATGAAAGGTATGACGGGTGGAAGGGAGGGAAAGACGAGTGGATGGGCCGAAACCTCTCGTAACGGAAGGAGGGAAGGCGGTTGGCTTAATTGAGGAGCGATTTACGTCTCTAGCCTAATTATTACTCGGCTTCCAACGGTCTGACGCTTGGACGAGCTGGAGTAATGGGAAGTGCCTCAAAGTGGATGCAAATAGGCGGATTGAAGTGGTGACCGCCATGAGCATTGTGATTGGGTATCGTGAGAGCTACCAGGAGCACGTCAACATGAGATATTTATGGGAATTTTAAACAAAATAACACAAAGCAGGTTATTTAATTTAAAACTAAAAAAGGATGGTGTTCATATCTTACTTAACATTTACAAAAATTACACGGATAAAACATTGGTACAAGATACTTTTTAGCATGGATGCTCCAGCCAATCTTATTCAGCCGCACAACATTTTTAAGGCGATCGTGTGGTTGCATCGCTGATTATATTATTCATCAAAATGACTCCCATTGCATATTTATATTGACCTATAGAGCCGAGGTTTTATAGAATTAAAATGGAAATGAACGCCAAGATATTTAGTGTTCAAGATTTGCTATTTTTTTCATGTATACTTGAATACCTGCTCGTTATTTTTAGAAAAAGTTTGTTATCTTGAATCTTAATTAACATTAATCGTAACACACCATTTTTTTCAAGGTATCATACTTTGGTAAAACATTTTAATTTTTTCTGCCAAGCACTGCTCGTACCTAAGTAATATGTCATTATTAGAATGATTGCATTTCATAAATGACGTATTAATATAAATAAATAAATACATATATATATATATATATATATATATATATATATATATATATATATATATACACACACACACACACACACGTATTGCATACTAAGGCAATTTCCTTGAATCGATTATAATCTTTGAATAATCAGGCCTGAGCCGCAAATCCATGCGCAAATACAGCGGTCATATCCAGAGATTTTTTGATAGATTGCTTATTTTTCCTTTTCAGTTCGAGATCGTTTTTTGAAAATGGAATTTTGGAGATGACATGTCGGCTTTGCTCCGTTTGGTGAAAAGAATTGTAAACTATTAGCATGATATAACATGTTTTAGGGCAACGATATTGATTAACATTGTAGAGATTTCCGGTTACCTGATGGCTTTTCGCAAACTTTTCCCATAATATTATATTTGTGACTGGTTTCTCTGGTGGTTGTGAAGCCTTGAATACAGTCCTTATAAGTATATTAGCATGAGGCGGACGTAGTTCGTTCATTGAATCGGTAATACCTTCCATAAACTGTTAAGTTCAGTTCGGAGGCAAAGTTAAGATAATCGCCGAATTTTCCACTCTCTTTCTTAGTCCTTGTGTCTTCTCTAGGTTTATTGAAGCCAAATGTAAAAGTTTCTAATAATCTCATGTTGTCCACCTTAAAAAGGCAATCATTTAAATGACCTAATGTATTTACCGTAGAAAGTTATGCATTTATTATCACACCGTAACCTTGATTGTTCCGTATTTTTGTGGTAGCAGTGTTTGGGCAGTTTTTTAAAGTATGAGAAAATATTTTCATAATAATTGAAAAAGGAATTTCATGAATTTAAAATAAGTCCAATATTTTAAGTAAGATTTTAAAACACTACAAATGAGTTTAATAAAATAAACATTCTAAACAATTAAAAAATAAGTGAAATATACACTTTGATGGGAAAACCATTATTTAAAAAATGAAAAGCTAAATTTCTGTGTGTTCGTTAATTAATTGGGTGCGGTCGGAAAACTTGGGAATAGTATGAGGAAAAGAGGTAATAGGGTAGCAATAAAGAAACGCTGAGATGTGAGATATAATATTAAGTATTTATGAAGAGGATAATGCATAAATGGAAAGAAATACGTTATGTTTAATGAATGCGTTGATAGTAATTGGTACGAAAAATACGCCCAGGTCGTCGTTGAATAGATTGAGAAGTAAAGTATAAAATCATCGCCTATGATATCACTTCCCTTTCTCCCTCAGCTTACAAGGTGCAAATTTTGAGCACTCTCTTTGCTATGAATAATAAACGGTACGCATTAAAATAAATTTAATGATGCCTAATCATTCGCTTTCATATTCCTTTTAATATCAAGCTTTAACCACCTCGTAAACCATAGACTGGGTGGCTGAGCGTTTTAACATTATGAATTTTTAAGTCGGTGCACGATATTATCGAGTGCTAAGCGATCAACTCACTCCTAAATTTAAAATTTAGTTAAGCATTTTGGAATTTCTAAAGAAATCGAAGTAATGCAAGCAAATTTAATTATATAATTTTGCAAACGGTATCTTTCGTAATTTTTGTGACAAGTGATAAGCATAAAAATAGTTTTGGAAAAATTGGAAAAAATTGAAATTGAACTCTCAAAAAAAATTAATAGCAACAAGAAAATATTTGACATAATTTCAAGTTTTCCTAAGAGAAAAATCGATCAAAATTTTTTATTTGTCTTGCTGAGTGTGAATATATGAAACCACTGTCAGACCACAAACGCTAACGTGCATCGAATCGCTTTTGATTGCCGTTCCATTACATCTCCTTTTAAGTCTGTGTAAATACCAGCACATCTGTTTGGTTATTACCTATAATTAAATGGATGGGGAAAAATTCCGCACCTTTAAATTATGCGAATGAATCCGAATACGTGCACACAATAATGCGATACTTCTTTGAGGAATTAATAATTAGCCCAGGCCGGGATTCACGCTGCTTGAAAATGCCCAGCCATATTTACTCAATCAAAATATTTCAAGAAGATGATATGCATAATTCGTTATTTTGCCAAGGAGGACGATATTTTGACTCCTTGAGCATGAAAGTATTACTTTAAAATTAGTTACTACAATCCAATCTTGAGATATATGGTTTGGCCGTCGAGGAAAAGACACTTTCTAAAATAATTGCTAGACATAAATCTCAGAATGACTACCTATGTGCTGAATTTTTGCAAATTAGTGGAAAATGAAGCTAGCTTTAAAAAAATTAAAATTTTGAATCTTTCACGTGTAATAGGCGAGTGAGCAGTGACTTCTACTTCCAATACATACGCTGAAATTCCATTCACGTATTATTTCCCGATGCAACGGACGCATATGTGTGTTCGAGTGTTTTATGTTTTGGTAGTGTGATTGTTTTATGGCCTCACCGCAGTCCCTTTCAGCGCTGATGGAGTCTGCCGTCCTCAATCACACGTGAGGTCATCGGCATACGCATATTCCTCTTCTACTCGCATCGAAGAGGGGAGATTTCACCTGCCGATAAATCATCACTACTCTCGATTTACGACACAAAAAGTGAAGCCTGCTTTGGGGTCGGGGTTTATCCGAGTGTATTGAAGTGCTCGGCCATTAAGGACCGGAGCAAAAAACTGAGCGGCAACGATTTAGGGCGAGATTGTCACTGGCGCAAAAAGTGAGCGATAAAATAACGCATCATGTCCATCGCTCGGGTCTGCTCGGAGGAAAAGATATGGCCTCTGGAACGCGATCGTCAATATCTGAATTGAAATAGATACATTCTGTGTCTATTAAAAGGCGCTCTTCCGTAATTAATTCATGTGGTGAAAAGACAGACGATTAGGTCATCCGAGTGAATGTCTAAAAAAACAGTCAAAAGCAGTTGCGTCCGCGTGGCTTTAGCATCCATTACCACTACTGGAAGGTACGCAAATGAAGAGCTTAGAAGCTTAAATAAACAAAAATCTCCCGACTGTGTGTTGAAATATAAAATTCTGTCTTCGTCAATATCCACAGAAAACCTATTGTTTTGAGTTTCGGAGAGCAGTGTAAATATAAAAAACTCTATTCCTAAAATATTGCCAGCATAAATAAGTTCCACTGCATATGCTATACAGAAATATGAAAAAATAACTTCAAATATTTACTTAGTTAATATTTATTAGCCATTTAATCTCTATTGTTATATCAAGGCAATCTGATTTCGTAGGACATACCGCAAAGCAAAAATGGACATTAAGTGTTATATAGCAGAATGAAATCAACTCCATTAAACTCACTGAGTTATGTATAGTATTAGTCATACAATATTCAATACCTATGGGTGAAACATTTATTATAAACTTTGAAGCCTTAAACCATCGCAATATTCGATTTGGTAAATAAATTAATACTGATAATAACTTATTTTTTTCCAATATTCTACGACATTTAGTTGAGTAAGATTCAGGTTTTTCTATATCTACGCCGCTTAAAAGTCGTCATAATCTCTCACTATTATTGTGGTGGAAAGATTATATATTGCGATGATATCCATGATAATAAAATCAAGGCCCTTAAACGGCAATGAGCGTAAACTTGAATGAAAATCAATCCCCATATTTCGCCATTTTCTTTATACTCAGTAAATAACCCAGCGAGTTGCCAGCGTATAAAGTGTCTTTTTACATAAAACTATGGGTGAAACAGAATAATTACTCCGCATTTAAATATGAGCAGTAGCCTATGTAAACGATGGCTCTACTTTGAAAAAAAAACAGCATAAAACTCCGAAGGGGTCCGTTAAAGTCTTGACCGCGACGCAATGAAGTCATCTTCTTTCGAACTGTGAACCATCTTGGGTCCACCCATGGCTTCCTTTATTCTTATCCCGGGCCCACCACACTCTCCTCTTCGTCTTCGCCCCTCATAAACATCCCTCGGATTGGGAAGGGAAAAAAGGTTTTCAGCACCATGGTCTCTCTCCCTCCCACCCACCCTGGACGCTGCTCTCGACCTACCTGGCCACGAGAACAATGGGCAGCTCTGTCTTTCCGAGTGCTCTCCCGTTCCTCGGCTCCTCCCTACAGACACGTTTGTTCTCTCAATCCAGTGCGCTGAAAAAAGAAAACTCAATCTGGACCACTGGAGTCTTCCTAATTAATGACCCTTTTTTAGTACACTGGTGTTTCCATTGCCGAAAATTGGTAATCATCCCATTAGGGAAGCCACTGAAATTCTGATTCTGGTCACTATCCTCTAATGGGGTGCCGAGGAACATAATACTTAGTTACCATGCATGTTTATAATGTATGAAGGAAAATAGCGTGTAGCCCTTTGTTTGTTCAGACACCCATGAATAATGGTATGATCATCTCTTCAAGACCGAAACTAAGCGGCAGCATTGAGCATTGGTTAATCTTATGGCCCAAGCCTATAATTGAAGTACTGTCAAGTGGCACGTACTAGTGTTTGTAACACAAGCTAAATAGTGGTCTTTGTGGCAATGATCTCGCTTGCAAGTTTGCTTTGCATTTCTCTCCATCTCTGTCTCACCCTGGAAGCTATAAGTTACCTCCGGAGACGGTTTCTCCTTTCCCAAACATCCTTACAAGTAGCTTCGCTCTAAATTGGCCCGAACTTAAGATGTGCTCCTAAGATATGTTCAAAAGAGAAGGAAGATCCTCCCGAAGTTCCTTCTACGATCCCTACTTCCAGCTTAAGCCAAGAATCCGTTGTTTCTTCTCTGTGAAATGCGGTCTTAACTACCTCGGCATGACCTCCATTAGCCCTAAAACTATTAAGTTTTCATGCTTACTTATATTAGTTTTAGGTTGAAAAATTTAAAGGGCGTTTTTTCTTTGCGGATTTATTTCCCTCAATGGTTTAATTAATTTACGTTTCAATAAATTGTTTCATTAAAAAATGTAAAATATTTTTAATATACATATATAGAGTTATCAAGGTTATGTGTGCGTCAAAATATTCTTATCATCGTTACAAAAATTCAAGTACGTTTCACAACCGATTCGTATTAATAGACATCAAATTAATCGTCATCTGAATGTGATGTCCCTCGGCGCGCTATGTTGACAGTCCTTTGGTCTTGTGAAAATAAAATCTATTTTGGTAATTTCTCGGAAAACTTAAAGTAAAAGATTACTTAATTTTCTTAGAGAGCATGTAATAAAGGTACTAATAATTAATTTTAACTCACCGGGTACTCAACGATGTGAAAAAGGTAACACACCAGCGGAGCCAATTATAGTTGAGTTTTCCTTTCGTTATTCCACACAAAACTTTAATTTGTTTATTCTCTTTTCCTTCAATTATAACACATTTGAATTAAAAAATATTTTGACGCATCCAAGCACAGAAAAATGATGGTACCACATCTATATTGCAGAGATTTGAATATGCGGCTGTATTCTACGGTTCTGCCCATCGGACTGAGTCCTATGCCCTTTGCTTGCGTAGCGACACCACTAAAAGAAATGGCGGTCATAAAGTGATGAAATTGAAGTTTTGTTTGTAGGAGTGTTTCTGTAGCTAGTTTTTCATTTAATGGCATGGGCAAAATTCGCAAAACTCCGGGTCGGGTAAAGGAAGGTTGGTTAGCAAACCGGCACCTATTGTAAAGTATTCTTTTAGAATTTTCCTCCGCTCGCTTTCTCCCATTTCCTCCTTCGTTTTTTAACCTTGGCCCCTTTTAAAATTACTTTTCTGTTTTTCACGCTTTCATCCATTCTCCATGTGCTAGTATTTCGTTGGTCACCTCAGACCTTTTATTTGAAAATACTGTCCTTGGCCGTGACGTAAAACAGAATGCATTTTTCTGGGTCACGGTCGATGAATTCTCTTCCCAGTCGCGTCCTTACCTTCCTTGCTCATCACCAAGATACCCATTGCATGAAGCGCTTAGGTGGATGGATTTCTACCTGTTTTTATCAAAGGCACGAGTAACAACTCATATTAAGGCTAACAGCTTTATCCGCTGTTTTGATTTGATTTATTTCTAGTTTCAAACAATTAGTGTTTGATTATTGACGAGTCATAACTCGGAGTTTATTTTTATTGGTAAGAGAAATCAAAGGGTCATGATGTACTGCAACTAACCTTCACTGGTTAATGAAGGATATTTTATTAGGCATATTATGAGACATTATGGACTACATATTATATGAAACTCGACGTTAAAAATAAATTTTAAATATTATTTGAAGGAATACGTATTACTAATGCGTAGAGATGTGCTAATTATATTTGTTTAAGCTGAGAAGATGGACGAGAGTTGAAAACTAAACACATATATTAAACTAAATGGAATAGTTTTAGTGGAGGCGGTAGAATGCCACTGAGCCGTAGATATTTTTAATTGATGAGCCTCTCACCACAAAGAATAATACGAGCGTAAGGAATAGAATAACATGCATGAAAAAATGTATGATTTGACGGAGAAAATGAAAGATAGGAAAGTGTGTAAACGATGAATACAATGGAACTTGGTTCTGATCAAACAAAAAATCAGAATACTTTTCCTCCATTAACCCCGAAAGTAAATGGCTTGAAGCTTCTTTATCATTTTAATCATTTGAAATTTTAAGAAACTCTTGGAGATTACGCAACAAAATTTGTAATGGAGTTATTCGCTATATATGCATTGAAATGCAACAATTTCAGAGTGAAAAAATCATTCGGAGTGTAACAGGACGCCTCGATAGCTTAACTGGCTAAAGCGCTCGGCCGGATATCGAGGGATCCTGGCTCAAATCCCGGTCAAGGCAATTGATTTTTACACTCTAAAATTATTGCATTGTGATCGTTTTAGATAAGCTTTACGATTAAGATAACTCCATATGATGCTTTACAGATAGTACCCGACAAGTAGTATATCTATATCTATAGCAGTATATCTATCGTATAAACCTCACATTCTCTTGGGGGGAAAGTAAAGGTCATGGGTGATCGGTTTGAATAAGAAAAAGAACGAAACTTTTACTTAATGTTGCCACAAGTCAGTGAAACGCGTTTTACCTTAAAATAGGGCCTGTGAAAAATTACAAAGTCATTTAATATGGACATTAAGCAGTTTCAAGAAGTTAAACCTAAAAGTGTAAAATACATGAAAAAAAGAACTCAAGAGATTGAGTATCTTCAATCATCAAATTCCTTAGATTTTACATTGCACTTATTTTGCAGTTCATTCATTAATAGTCAATTCTGAGTAAAATCTAATAATAAAAAGCATGGAATCTTCCACAAGGAAGACCACTAAAATAAAAACAACATTTTTTAATGAAAAAAAAGAAAAATAAAGCATGTTGCTTGAACAATTGTAGTATCTTCATGATTTAAAATAATTAAAGCGATACAAATTATTTTGCATAAGGTTAAATATATATCTAAGAATGGTGCCACTCTGATAAGGGCTCTTTAAGAACTTTTGAATGCTAAAATTCAAATAAAACAACAACATTTTATTAAATATGAACTAATGATAACGAAAGGGTTCAAATTAAATCATAAAAAATGACTCCCAATCCGATCGTCAGCAATAATTTTTGGAAATGTATTGAAATCCATGATAAACGTGAAAAGACTAAAACGTGGGTGCGCCATTTTTTATGAAAACTCTTTACGCTTCGATTCATATTAAAAGCCTTGTATGCTTCTTGCTTATTTTTCATGAGAGCCGAGAGTCAGTTCCATAACAACCGGTCAATAAATTTTCACTAAGTCACAGTTTAGAGGCGTAAAATCGATCAGTCACTAATTCTGCAAATTACTGGATCTGCTACCTGTATTATTATTATACGAACGTAGACATAAGAAGGCCGATTTCATTAAAATGCGACTTGGCAACCTCGTGTGAGGAGCCTCAGACTGAGTTACGAGGTTATCCCTCCCGTCCTTCGTCTGGGGAAGGTGTCTGTGGGAGGTATGGTGAAAGAATGGCGGCAAAGAGTGAGGGAGGGAGAGAAATGGGGGGAGAAGGAAAAACTGAGTGAGGTTTGAAGACTATCACAATCCCGAATTTCGGTTCAGCTCGCAAGCAGTGCCCGGAGAGGAGAGTGCGGATATTTTTTTCCGCTGGGACAAGGAGTGAAATATTTTTACAACGTGGCGGCGGTCCTCATAAACCCGCAAGCTGTGCGGCTAACTTTACCGTTCCTTTTTTACCTGTCGGCTGTTGCAGTTAAGGTCCACCCAATTCTTTTGAGAGAAGCTTTTTTCACGTGAAGGACACCGACCTCACGTACGCCGAACGCTTGATGACTTGACGGGGAAGCTTCCGAAGGTTCAAAAGGACAATCACGAAAAAAAGGCCATCTTCTAGCGTGGCGGTAGTGGCAGACTATTGCACCTTTTCACTTCCTTGTTTTCAAGGTTCACGGAAACGAAAAAAGGTGCCAAGCATTTATCCCTATTTCTCCCTTTACTTTTCAATTCCAGGAATTTCGGAAACATGCTGACATGCACCCGTGTGACTGAGAACTCGGTCGTTTTTTACACGGTACTTTTTCACTTTCTTGCGTAGCCGAGCAGCATTTGTCAAAATGCCTTCTCTTAAAATAAACTGCCTCAACCTGCCAGCAAGCGTTTACATTGGTTATCAATAAATACTTAGTTAATGGGAGATATTTGATTCATTGACGAGGGGGAAATAATTTTATATTGGAACACCAGGACGTACACAAAAGTATTGTTTTGCAAATTATTTAAAGATGCACCTCAGCATGAATGCATCGATACCTAGAATATGTTGACTAGAAATATCATGATTTGAAGTCCTTAAGTAAGAAATTTTCTGAAATGGTATTTAAGGCAGGCATAGAATATGTTTAATGAGCAATGAAACTTTTTTCTGCAATTTTCTACGCGGCTAGCTAAAGTCAAAGTTCTTACTCTCTTTTTCATGGAGCACATTCATTTTTAATTTCTAAAACCAACTTTGGCAATTTGAAAACTACCAAAAACGCACATAATCCGACCTATTGCGCTCAAAATTGGATTATTTACTCAACATTTTATTAAAGTCAGTCATTTTACCGTTGCATCACGTACAAAATGATTTCCTAGAACCCAATTCTAAATATGAAAGATTACTTCTTTAGAGTGACGTTCCGCAAGTAGCTGGAAAACGATAAGTTTTCAACTTACCGTAGATTCATAATGATTCACCCCATGAGGAAATCACTGTTTTATCTACATGAATACCCCGCGATCCACTTTAACGCTTTGTGGCAGGGAGTACAAGCATAAGGTGAAATGCGTAAGGAATAAGGAAGGATATAGGAGAGGAAAGGGAAAGGAAAAAATGATAACCAATACCCCTCAAGTTTTGTGCAAATTTATATGCATTCTTTAGAAAGACTTATTTCAAAACAACTGCTAATTTCACTCATTAAAGTAGCTCTTTTTAAACGATTTACTCGGGAATAAAAGCGAACCGCAACCAATTATACGACAGACCTCCACCACTTCCGTGGAGCAGTCCATCTGGATCCAGTACCCATGGGTTAGCGCTCAAACTCATGGCTAGGTAAAATAATTGAAATTTTACCTACCCTTTCTTCCGTGTAGCGCAAGTCTTTACGGGGTTTAATCAAAAACCATTTTTTTGCTTATTGTCCCAACGTTAACCCGAATTATCGCACAATTTTCAGTTTTCTCTTGATGGTTTACATGCCTTTCCTCCTTGATCTTCCCCGCGTCCATCCTATCACGCCATTTTCCATCACGCTGTTATTACGAACTAATCTTCTTCTCTATCTCTTTTTCTATAATGCTCACGAGCTTTTGAGTTCGCCCCCCCTCGTACCTCTGCCCTTCCCAGGGATACAAGAGCGTTCTACCTCATAGGACACTGACCTTCCTCTTGCTTTTTTCATCCTCGATGACCACCCTACCCCTTCCCCCTCACCCTCAACCTTGCGCCGACCACCCCTCCTCGCCAGCCCGCTTTTATTGGGGCCCTTCCCTTCACTCTTCTCGTGCGGCCTTGGAGCTCACCAGTGCGACACCCTGAGCGCCATTTTTCTTTTTCAGCCGTCCGGTTTATTCAGTCCCCGGAGCATAAGAGCAAGAGGAGAGAAAAAGGGAAAAGAGGAGCGACAAAATCGAGCAAAGAGAAAACTGTTCAACTTTGGCAGGGGAGTATATCATATTTGGGCAGTGTGTACTAGTTACTTTTCAGCGTTTAACCTTGATTGTCATTATGCGCTGTTTTCCCGAGTTAGTCTAACGAGAACATTGGGGGAAAGCCTCATTTAATTTCGTTAAAGCACAAGTATTATATCTATGATGCCTAAATGTTATTTTTTATTTTTTTAAATAATTCCAACCGTTTTTATTTGTGCTGGGGAAATGTTTTAAGTACCTTACTTTGATTGAATGCTTGTGGTTACTAGCGCCTGGTTGCCGAAAATGAGCCCGCTATGCTACCATACCCAATGGAACTGATTAAAATAAAGCTATTACTGACATTTTTTCTTAAGTCTGATCCTTGAAAGCAAGTAAAACACTTTGATTCTTTGAATGGGCATACGATCCCTTCTAAATAATTCTTCCATCGGTAATTTTAAGGTTATTCTTATCTATGATTCTTAGTTCAAAGCAAATAATATTTCAAAGCAGCGATTTACTATTTTAAATAATATTACTAGAATCATGTTTACCCTCATGGTTAAAATCATTTTCTAGTGACGAATGAAAAAAAAATTGACACAAAATAAATATTTTTAATACCTCGCATTCCACCGTAAAGGCGCTTGGCGAGGGTTGTTAAGTCACCAGCCATTCATGCGCCATTATGACGTCTACATATGCTACGAGAGTTATCAAGAAATTAACCGCAGTTTTCTGAGTAGAAGTAGTTTTTATGGGAGGCGACCGACAGCTAGGGTAATTTGCGCCAATAGAGATGGTTGGTAGAGGAAGGGTGGAGAGAAAACCGGCGTCGAAATTAGCCTACTCTTGTCGAAAGGCGCCAAGAGGCCCGCAGTTTAACGTCCCATTCAATGGCCGTCGTACTCACTCATAGTTCTCTCCACAAAGCACCTCAAATAGGGATCGAGACACCACTCATAAATATTTTTTGTCTCCAGGATTTGAACCTGCGCCCTCTCTGTAGGAAACCTGTACGTTAGCCACCGCACCATCCCGATCACCCGCCGTTTTCGTTTAGCGTGAGAAGTAGTACAGACAGCCGAATGTTGTACTGACTGTATGGTGTATTGACGCAATCAGTATGTCAGCACGCCTCGAGCTGTGGTGGTTCGGAAGTCGTGCCGCTTACCATTTGCTTACATTAGTCAGTCAAAATAAGCAATTGAGGTAAAATTCCCGCCTAATATTAAGTTTGTGCCGTGATAAGGTTTCTGTAGTCCAAAATGATAACAGAGAGTGCTGCCCATCTGTGGTGAACAATGATTTGCACCTAAAATTTTTAAAAAACGTTCGTAAAAACCAGCGTTTTACGATATCTGAAATCTTCAGAAAGTTTTCCACTGAATTCTACGACTCTTTTGCATGGAAATACGACTGAAAAGATAGGCTATTACATGTTTTGTGCAGGTCTTGATGAGGAATTTCAAGATACCATCATCGGTTAACTGCAATTGCAGGGGGTAAAACTTTATACTGAGGGAATTTGCTAGCTAGTTTAGATATATGGCAAATGCTTAAAATTGTTTTGAAAATATGTACAAAAAGTATTAGAGACATGAAGTGTTGAGATGAAAATAATAAATTGTCTGTATTTAATCCAGTGTAATTTTATAGCACAACGCAGGTTATATTCTGAACAGCCCAGGTAGTTCGAGCATCCAATTTAACCAAGTTAGGGACCACGCAAGAAGCTAACGCACTTGCGTACATGTAGCCTGCTATTATTTATTTAATAATTCAAATCGCTCCGGATGAATTCTGTAAAAATTGGCATATTTAGAATGCATGCATTAAAACGACAAAATATTTACACTGCTAAGTGATTATTTTCTTCGCGCCTGCGATGATATCTATCTTGATCTCAAATCATACAGGGTTAAGCGGCATTTTAAATCTATCCGTTCCGCAATATCCTTGATTTTTAAACGTGATCTGCTCTGCCATAGTAATACTGGCCTTTATATGTCTTTAGCATCCTCGGATAAGTGACCTGCCTCAGATTACCGAACATTAAATTTAACCTGTGTTTTAACTTAGCGTCAACTATTACCTTCGATTTTAATTCTTCCAAGAGTGTCAATACAGTGTAACGCTGTTCCTGACAATTTTTCAGAAACCTAGCTGAATACCGTGCACTCGATTTATTTCCTAAATTAAGCCTACCTCGTGGGGATCCCATACAGTCGCCGAGTACTTTATGTGAGGCCTAACTGACGTAAAATACATATAAGAGTACTCTTTTACGCTATCGTTACAATTCCCAAGTATCATCTGTATTGAACTTTTTATTTGATATTCCGAAAATTTCGGGAATATTTTTCCGCAGAACAAGTTTTCAGCTATCGTAACTGATGTAGATATGATAACTGATACATAACTACATCTACATCTACATAATACCCCGCAAGCCGCCGCAAGGGCGTGTGGTGGGGGGAACTGAGCCAAATAATTTACCAATTTTACGTTTTTTACACTGTTTTCCAGTATGCCATGCTCTTCTTGGGGTGAAATATTGTTCCTCCAAAATAGCATCGGAACATTTGTTTAAATTTAATTCTAACTCCTATATTTCGCATCACTTTTGGATCGCGTTTGGGCCAACAGATAATTATTCTCTATTTTTTTGATTGGATATGCTCCTGTACATCAGTGCATCGCCAGCAAAGAAACGAAGTTTACTGAAATTCTGAGGACTAAATTTATTGAAGTATAAAAGGAACCATAGCGGAACGATGACGCTTGCTTATGGGACATCGGATGAGACGCATACTGTGTCGGATGACGCGCCATATATAAGCGTATGTCCATCTACATCACAGATAACCACCATTTGCTGGGTTCGGATATAGTTATAGAGTATTCTAGCGGAAAGTGGCACAATATAATGAAAAATAGTCATTTAAGACAAGCTCGTATCAAATACGTTCATATACCTACTCATGAGTGCATTATTATTGATTGCCATACGTAATTGGTATTCTTGCAACAAAATTTCTTCTTACGTTGATCCTTATATCTAGATTTAAATATATTTCCAAATTTCAACTTCGGAGGATTTAGTTTAACCTTTTTGCTGAAGTATTATTTCTAATAGCTTTCGATAAGTAATATTTAAAGCTAGATGATGATAATCAGAACAATGATGCACTGGACTTTTTACAGTGATATCGTATATTTAAACCATTATTAATAAAACTATTTTTTCATGATTGCATGGTTACTTGTAAGCATCATACTAATTTATTTGCTGCTCGTGGTGCACACCAATCTCCATTATATTGTGAATATAAGCTGCAGTCCCAATGAATGCATGAAAGAAACCGCTCTTCCCACTCGACTCTTAAGGATGCTGCAAAATAGACACACTTTAGTTTTTCAAGTGGTAGAGTGCGGCATGGTTCAATCCCACAAGGCTGAAATACCAAGTTCCGCAAGTGGCGAGAAGTGCGTGCCCCGCGCGCGAACCGCAAACTCGGATTTGAAGAGAGTTTTGCGATAGGTGGAGGGGGGTGATGGTACGAGGGGATACGTGTGACCGGAGGGGTACCAAAAGGAAGAAAAAGGCGCAAGAGATGAGGATATAGTGACGTCGGGTGGTTGGAAGTGCCCTGGGCTGGGGTATGAGAAATTTGGAGTGAGAAGGGAGGGCAAGTTTTGAAGATGGATTTTGTTTTCAAGCTAGATTCAGGGGATAGATATTGAGAGAAGAGAATGCTATACTGTATGTATGAAAACAAAGCTAGGAAGTTGAGAGTAGGATGAAGTGTGTATGTGCGTGTATCTATAGGTATACATGCATAAGGGTGCGTGCATTTAGTTACATGTACACACTCAGGCATGAGTGGGAGTTTTTTCTGAGGATGCCTCCGAGGATGAGTAGTGGATGAGGAGGTTTCAAAGACGAAGGAGGGCGAGGAGGAGTTTTGAGACGTGGGAGATGAAGGGGAGGCGGGTACAAGGCAAGGGTGGAGTAGGGAATTGGTCGGACAGTGGGGGGCTCGGCTTGTTCTGCATGTCTGGCCGCGTGTGTAGCGAGAGAGGTGGCGGTCGTCAGGAGGGATCTTTACCCCCTTCCCCCCCTATATCTCCCCTCTCCCTTTGCGGCCTGGCACGATATACAGAGTGGGGTTGGAAGGGAGAAGGGAGATGTCGGGGACTGAGGAGGGTAGGGGCTGGTTGGTTGAAGCGTTGTCCCATTAATCATCGGTGCCTGCCTGCCTTGAATTTACGGCTCACCAAAAAGTATAGACAGGTACATTGGGGAGACTTTGCGTACGATTTTTTGTGACCGTTTTTAGTTTTCCATCTCTCCGCCGTCGTCGTATTTCTCATTTACCTCCCATTCTGTCTCTCTCGTTTCCCCACCACCCCTTTCGTGGTTCGATCTCTTCAGCGTCGTTTTGCCTGTGTGAGGTAATAATAAAAATCCATGCGCCAAAATAGATCATGCGTCTACTTGCTAGGAGAAGCAAGATTCATTTTCCGCTCTTTTCGAAGGAGGTCGTTAGTAAAGCTACCGATACTTCAGTTTGTCATAGATGGGTTGCAATTAGATAGCGTCTAGATGAGATTAACGTACGTGTTAAGTAAACAGGAGGAAATTATAATTATTTACTCCTGTAAACATAACTATCGGTCCCGCTATTTCAATTTATTTTCTCATTCATGAGTCTCCTATTTTAAAATGTAATTGTGATTGAGAATCGTTTGGAATTTTCCAATAATAAGACTATTTTCATCAGTACTTAGTCTCTTTGCTCAATTGCTGATATTAACGGCTTTCTAGTAAGAGGCATTTTTGCTTTTAAGATAAACTCACTATAGAAAGCGATATTAGTAATTTATGTAAACCAATGATTAAAATATTAACTAAGGGCGGAGAATAATTATTTCATAAAGAGCACGGTCAATTCTCAAGGCACCCGTGTGTTCTCCATCTGTATATCTGCGTGATTCCTCTCCCTCTTGGGCCCATATGAATTGCTTATAAACATTTGTCCTCAGTTGAATGTTTTCTTTCCTCCCCATAATTTCTCAATGTCGGGAGACGGGCAATCCGAAGACCTTTCACGTCTTCCTCGGTCCCCGCTGCCGTGGATTCTCTCTAGTCTTCCCTTCTCCCCGCCCTTCACACACCCACCCACCTTCCCGCCCATTGTATCTATGCCTCCCAGAATTTCCCTCCTCCAGTGCGACCCCGTACTTCATCCCGGTAGTCTTTTGTTCAGTCGACTTATCACGGGGGGGGACGTCCAATGTTTAGGCGCGCGCATAAGAGCCACGCACGTTGGCCGACTCGTTAGTCGTAAATCCTTATGGGAGAGATACGGGGGAGGGAAGCAGCAGAGAAGGAGGGATGGGAAGAAGTAGAATGAAACCTTTTTTTCCTTACGATGGAAGATTGGGAGAGTGGGGTACGTGGCGGTTAGGGCTGGATGCGGGGGATGGGCGTGAAGACGAGAGGGAGAGGTGGGGGAGGTGGAGGAAGGTCTTCCGATCTGCGGCGGCGGCGAGAGGCAAAGGGCAAATATGTCCGGCCTGATTGGAATACACGAATGACGTTTTCATTTGGGGGGCACATTTACTTGCTCCCTTTGCCGTTTTTTTAAGGAAGGAAACCGCCTTTTCGTCTCATTGCTACCGCGACGCTGAACTTATATTTTGTAAATAAAAATAAATGTTCATTAGTCGATGACGCAAAGTAATCAGCATGTAATTGTCAAGAAACTGCTATATTTTTACTTTTCCTATGGCTTTAGTAGTTTCTTAGTTGCATATGCTTGTTATTTAGCCCTAGTTCAGATTAAACATTTCTACGATAAAAATAAATGTGTGGAAAGATATTCTCTATAATTGAAGTTTGTTAAATTGCGTGAAAAATATAAATAGTTGATGGTCCTTTAAATCTTTAGTTGCTCATTTAGGCGGTTCAAAAATTGATATTGACTTTTAAAACGGTTACTCAATCATAATCTTTTATTCATGGTATCGGCGGGTCCTCGCTTTGGTTTTTTCCGTATTTATGTGTACACTATATAATCTTAATTAAATTTTCCTTGACTTTATCTTTTATCTAGTTTTATAAAAAATTAAGAAATAAATAATCCAATCACCCGAAAGTTGCTTTTTAACATGAAGTTTATTACTTATATTCTCAACTCAACTACTGAAAATGAATCACAACGCTCTTAAATTTGTGCATGACCGACTTCATGGCAAAGGATAAAGTCATATAATTCTTCCGGCTATCACCTTCCATTCCTTCATATATTCGTCATCGTGGCCTTATCCCACACCCCATGGCATACAAGAGCAGTGTATTAGGCTAGAGATATGCATCGTTTGACCCCGGGCAAGGACGCGGTTGGAATACCAGTTTATACCTGAGGCAGAGCGTAGTGCTGTGTCGGTAAGGATCGCCATGAAGAGAAGAGATGGAAGCGGCGAAAAAGGCTTTCATCCCATTGAGATTTTCCTCGAGAGCGAAAAAATATCCTGATTGCGTCTGAAGCTGTGGATATCGAGCAAGGATATTTTTCGATTGAAATGCCATGCAGGATTTTCTACCCAGAAGTCCGTGCCCGTCTTCTATCACACCCTGCACCCTCGGCAAAAAATATACCTTTCTCGACACCCCTCCCTCTAATTCCTGAAAAACCTGCGTCGCGCACTCCTAGAGAATTTTTTTCACGCGCAATCCCCTTGAGAGAGAAAGGGAAAGAGAGAAGAGGATATCCCTCACCAACCCTTCCCCCCTCCGACCGGCAATTTTTCCTCCTCAACCCTGAGGATGCCTCGCATCCAGCTCCCTCTTCTTCCCGTGACCCTCTCAAATCCTCCGGTCCTCCATCCTTTCCACATCATCCCCACCCTTGGTTGCAACTCCTCCCACTCTCAGTGGCATCCCCAATTTTCCATTCCCTGGGATTTTTTTTGCCTTTCCACGATTTCTTCTTACTCAGCGGAAAAAGGCTGGGATAGAGGGGACGCATATCTTACCCGTCGTCTCGAAAGATGCCCACGCCGAAAATACCTGCTCTTGACGCACCTTAATGCCGACGCATATTTTTGATATCCATTCGATTCTCTCCCGCTGCGTTCCTGCCATCACGAGCCGGGTGGTACTCAGGTGAGACGATTCATTCGTTAAGTTGCCTATGATATTTGCAAATTATTATCTCTGTATGTCTTCTAGTTTCATCTCGAAAATACCCGTCTTTATTAGATTGCAGACAGTAGCAAATGAACACAGAGTGTGATATATCTTTTTTCTATGACTGGTTTGCATTCCTTAAGCATATTCAATGCACGAAAAAATAATTGAGTCTTAATTAATTAAAAAACATAAATTTCCAAAATATAGTATTATAATCGAGCATTTTATATAATAAAAATATATTATTGCTCTAATGAGTAATATTGTAGTTTGATAATGTAAATTTTGTACACAATTATTATTTTAATACATAGTTTTCATTTTGAAATATGGCCAGCTTGCCATATTAGTGGCAATATCGATTGTGGTGAGTGTAACTATTATATCAAGGATATTATTAGCAAATAAGTTTTATTTTCAGAAAATAAGTTTGATTATGTTATGCTGCACAAAACACAACTGTAAAATGCATATTCAGGCTCAACCGAATTAAATCAAGTATTATATATATATACATATATAAAGCGGTGGGTCGCGGTAGTCCAGGGGGTAGGGCGTTGGACTGCTGACCGGAGGGCCCGGGTTCAATTCCCGGTCAAGTCACTCTGGGCACCTGCAGCTCGATCTGTGTTTTTCAGGGTACCAGATCATCCTTGGAAACCATAACTGGTACGGGGAAAGGAACTGGCCTCCCTAGCTTGATTTGTAAATTTCACACTCCGTCGGGCTTAGTACTGGGTGAACTCTACCATCACCTACCAAACCGACCTTTTATGCCTAGCGCAATTCTTCTCCTTACGTCCCTGCTACTTTGACCGTGTTAATCCAAAATTCTTCCAAGATACGTAAACTGCTCCACCTGCTCTAGTTTTAGCCCTCCAATTTAAATTTTTAGCTTAGCATTTTTCTTTATGGGAAATCGCATTACCTTTGCTTAATTAGTATTGATTCTCATCCCATATCTGTCGCACTGAAATTCCAATTTACTCAACAGTGCTTGATACCCCTTGGCTGACTGAAAAACTAAACCTTGGTCACTAGCGAACCTAACTGATTTTACGAATTATCCGCCGACTTGCATTCTTACCTCCAGTTCTTTTATACATATATATGCCAATTCCATCTTTCAGAATTTTGTAAGATGTGAGCCTTCCTGAGCGTTAGTTATGTTTCTTAGTCCTACGATGAAAAGAAAATCTTTTCATCATTTGGCGTTTTGAATTCTTCGACCGTCCATTATGTACATTTTACGTTGATATTGACTAGACGTGTATGAGTAAACTAAAAGACTAAATAAATATATCAGAGCGTTGGTCCAACTCCTAGCTCAACCCCTCCCTCAGTTTACATCAATCCGAATCCGACTTCTTGGTGATCTTAGTCGCACGGCTCTGAATCCGGTTTTCTCTCGGAAAGAACCTTAATCGTCCTTCCGGTCGTATCCATCGATAGTACACCTAATACCCAACTAAGTCACTCTTCTCGCTGACCTTCATTAGCGAAGGATCGCCCATGGATCGTCTCTCTTCTTCCCTCACGCTGTGATCAGAGACGAGCGGGCGGAGGACTTGGTCATGGCGCGGCGGGATGGAAGCACGACGACTCCCGGCCGCGCTAGGAGGAACTTCCCTGCCGGGAGAGAGTTTCCCGCCCCCACCGCACATGCGGGCCCCCGCCTATGTCTTCATGTGGCAAAGGACAGGAGGATGGATTGAGTAGCTTTAAAGGGCGCAATTAATTGCCCCGCGGGTCCCTTTGATTCATCGGCATTGAGGCAGTTTATTAACGCCCTCCCGATCCCCATATCCGCTGCCCTCGTCCTTCCGTTTGCCTTTTATTTCTGCCCCTATTCTCTGGATGATGATCATTGCGTCTTGATTCCCAACTCGTTTCCCTCTAGATGAACCACATATACCTAAGTCTCCACAGGAGTCTGAAGAAGTGATTGACTTCATCTCAAACTATGACAATGCAGGACGGCATGCATGCTATAATTCCTTCCTGGGGTACACCCTTCGTGACTGACGTTCATTATTCCCTTTTTATTTATTAGTACGTTAGTCTTATATGGTCGGTGACTAAGGGTTGACGTCAATCTGGCTTGCAATTTATTACTTTTGTGAGACATGTGATAACTTTTGGTGGCCTCAAAAGTATGTAATCGAATTTCTTTTTGAGACGATTTTGGAGACACGTTTATTTCACAATTTCTTCGGAAACCCTGGTTAAGTATTAGCCTAACTAGATTCCTTACAGTACCAGAAGTTTTTTGGTTGGAATTTCTATCATGGATTATCGTTTTTTTAAGTTATTCGTTACTTATAAATATTAGGGCAATCATCGGAAAGTTTAAAATACAGACATAGTATAAAGAAGGGTTTACGGCTGAAATAAAGTGAGAAACTTGTGAAATATAATTTTAGTATTTTTAAAATAGCTCGAAATTGTGATTTGTGATAATGAAAACAGGAGATTATATAGGTAATAATAGGTATTAAAACACATACTGTCACCCATAAAACATACCTTTAATCTAATTTAAGAAATGAACAGACATTGGCAGAATTTGTTTTTCGAAAAATCTGACGCAGTGTAATTTGATTTTATTATTAGCAGATTGTTCCAGTTTGAAAATGTCCTCACCTTAATTTAAATTACTAGTCAGCAGCAAGTAAAAGCCAAATTAATCATTTACTATTAGTATTCAAGCTCTTCCGAATTAAATTTGTAATTAAAATCCTAGAGATAGTTCTCAGGTACGATGGTGAATTTTGAAGGGTCAGGAGTACTTTACCTTATGATTAATTTTTTTCTGTAGATACATAGATTAATGGATGCAAATATTTATGAATTATAACGCCGATTAGGGTAATGATTAAACAAATATGCTTACATATATTGTTTCTTGGTAAGATATTTAGGTGTCATTCGTATTGACAGTTTCTGGACTGTTATATCAACAAAACCATTGCGTTACATAGCTTCTCATATTTTTGTATAATCAACCCCAAAGATACTTTAGAAGTAACTAAATGAAAAAATATTAATTAATAATGAAGTATCAGGAGAAAATTTTTCATTTAGCAAACAATGCCAAATATTTTAGGTAAATAATGAATTTTTTTAGCCGTTTTTATGGCAAACATATAGACGGTAAATATTCCTAGATGAGAGAACAGCTCGCCAACACTTACATTTCATAGAAAATTTAATTCAGTATACATAAAATACAATTTCGATTGAATTAAGCGTTGCATATTCCTTTGAGTTTTAATGGAAGTAAGAAACATGCTTTTGGTTTTTTCTTCAACTCGCTCCTTAGAGACCATGGAATTTGGCAACTAAAATAGCTTTGTACTGATACAAAGAGAATTGATATTTTTATTGTAGTATATCTTCGCGTTATTTTATTTCCTCCTGTATTTTCTATCAAAAAGCATATCCATACATAGAACGTCAAACACAATTTCTTAGTTATTATAAAACGCATGAATACCAGTTGCTTATTATTAATTCTTGTTTAACTGCTCTTGAATATGTACTACTAGGCTTTTTTCCTTTTATTTTCGAATTTCGGACCCAATTGAAACTCATTAAAATATCATGTAAGCAAGTAAAACACTTTAATTATAATTAAAATATATATTTTTTCTTAGTAAACCATTTTAGATTTTCTTATCATTTGATACGATAAAGTAATGGATTTTGAACACGTCAAACTAAGAGAAAAATATAATTGCATGAGGATACCACCCCAAGTAGTTTTTTTCATGCAAGACATTAGTGCCAGTCACGCATTCCTACTCATTTAAAAAAAGTAGTGGTGCTATTTGCCATAACATTTTGATTTCATTATTTTTTTATGGCTCGGAATTAAGGTATTCTTTAACGTTTGCCAATCTGCAATGTTTTCACTTCCGTCCTTTTACCCCGTGAGCGGTATTCCATTCCCCACTCTCAAAACACCGCCCTCTTCAGCGCCTCGCGCAGTCAAAGCCAGTAAGCGAGCTAGCTCTTGTTCCCATCCCCGGGTCACTCCCTCCCCCGCTCCTGCTTCTAACCCCTCCCCACCTCCCTGTCTCAGAATGAATGGGTTGTAATTATTGCTTCTACTATACGAATCCACTTGTGTCCCTTCTCTCTCTCTCTCTCTCTCTCTGCTCTATCCAACCCTTTCTCACTTCCCTAACTCTCCCTCCCCTTCGTGCTCTCCGAATTTTCCCCCGGCCGCGCATACTTCCTTCTTCCTCGCCCCCTTCGTTCCCTTCCGCTTCTCCACCCTGGGCGGGGGTTGGTGGGAAGGGATTCCTACCCCCATCAACCTCCGCCCCTCGCCCTCCTCGCAATCTCTTCCTCGACGCCTCCGCCTCGTTCCCACCCTACCTCTCTTCCTCCCAGCTCAATATGGCCGCAGTAATTAACGTAACTAATACCGCGCTAAAGAGATTAATATGCCGTAATTTACCGCCTTACAGCGGGAACGCTGATTAACCGTCTTCATTTGAGAAGGGATGTATTTTTTCAAATTAAATAATAAAACAAAAACGAAGATATCTTTAGACGGAAGAAAGACAATCCTCCCAAAGAAGGGCCCACATAAATTCCTCTCGGAATGGTTGCGTCATAATTTACTCTTATACTTTCAGCAGAAATGTTCTTGAAGAATGATCATGGCATGCTCGATATGACGGAGTTGGTTTCAAGCGAACAAAATAAATAATTATTTAAAAAAGGCTGTCTGCCCAAATGTGCAGTTTGAAAATGAATTCATTAGGCAGTGTAAACTGGAAAGTTGATTGCTTGTGTTGACATTCAATCGCCACTTTCTTGATTTGAGGCAAATTTTGAGAGAATTTTCTGGCTAGAGAAAAGCGTTGGCGGATCGGAACATATCGAATGCAATTAAAGGCTTTAAGATGGAAAGGAAAGATTGGTGGCTGGAATAGCACGAGGCGTGGCTTAATGGGCACTCGTGACGTAATTGATGGAACATCTGTGTTGTAATGAGGGAGGAAGAGGCGCGGAGAGTCAAGTGGCTCTCTCACTCACTACCTCACTCCCTCTCACTCCTATCTCAATCTCTCTCCATCTCTCTCCCTCTTTCCTCCTCCTCTTCCTCTATTTCCATTCCGTTGTCATCCCTCTCCCTCTCACTTGTGCTTGCTCTTTGCGACGAAGGCTTAATTTTAAGATGGATGCTTTTGAGGGGTACAATGAAGTTGAAACAGCCTTTGGAACTATTTTGCTCATAATTCATATCGCTCTTAATTCATTCATCGCTTAATTAGGCTCTGTATTCTCACACGGCATCATCTGGTATGCGTATACTGCATGATGTACGTCCGCTAGTACATCAGCAGTCCAGGAAAAAATCCGATTAATATTGTTTCAGCGACGACATTTTCATTCATCGTCACCATACTAAAAAAATGCCTCAGTAATTTCATTTGATTTCCGTTTGCTGGCGTATGTATTTCCTAAGCCCGTATTCAAATTTTTTCGTAGATGTAAAATAAATTTCGCATAGGAATTCTCGTGTGAATTTTTCACTGTTTGATTTTATTTTATTGACTTTATTTTTGGAATTGTCATTTACTGTTGATAATTTTATTACATTAGAGCAGAAATTCCTGTCCCTCGTTTTGAAGGAGCCAAACGTATGCTTGCTAGCATATAATCTGAGTAAAATCTCTAAGTTGTATTTTGAAAAAGAATAAAACGGAAAGATAATTATGCTCTCAAAACACCCAAATATTTCTAGTTTTTGCGTGAGATTTTTTTCCAAGATAAAAATCATAAAAAATATTGCATTGAAAGGAATGAATACAGACATATAAATTGGAATTAAACAGTTGGTATGATAATAATTATACACGCTATGCATTCTTAGCATGCGAAGATGAGGGTGTGCGTCTAGTAAAGCGTGATGTTTCTAAAGACTCCGATTTGCACTTCGTAAAATGATGAAATTGATACATTTCGTGAGAAAACCGTAAAGTCGTAACTTAACCCCATTCCTCGCTTTCTTGTTTGCTTATCTCTTGCACTTTTCCCTTGCATTGACGGCCCATGAGTAAGGGTATTCTCAAATGTAAATGCTGGTGTTGCTTCGGAGTTTGAATAATTGTAAAATCCAGGTACCACTGTCATGTTGGAAAGTGATATCACTTATTTGACATCTTTGAGAGCGTCACCCGAAAATCACCCGAAAAATGGTCAGGACCGACAGGGGGACAGATCAGAAGGGAAGAGGAGGAAGGTAAGAAGGTTCAGGATTGGTATTACAGCAGGGAGGACGTGAATGAAAATGAGAGGTACCTGTGATCATGAAAAGGCAGTCGAATGAGAACGTTTTTTCAGCTTCTCTCAGATGAGGAGGAGGAAGAGAAATTGCATTGGTAGTGAATAGATGAGGTAATGGACGAAAGACTGAGGGGCAGGAGGAGGAATGGGAGAAAAAAATAGGGGTGAAGGCTACCTCTCCTTTCCTCCCTCTCTCACTTTTCAGGAGGAGGATTGCGAAGAGCTGAGAAGAGAGGAAGGGGAGCCAGAGAGTGAATCAAGTCGGGGAGTTTTACAATTTAAAAAGTTTCCCGATTCGAAATGGAAGGCCCGGTGCGAAGTAGGGAGAGGAAGATGGGAAGGCAATATCAGGGCCAAGGGAGAAGGGCGGAGGAGGAGAAGGTAAGAAGGGTAGGTTTCGTACGTCAGAAGGGAGAAGCGTGTAGGGGGGTTAAGGGTTAGGAGAGAGGCTTGGGAAGAGGGAGGAAGGGGGAAGGACGAGGAGGGAGGGGTTGGTGGGAGGCGTGGGAGGGCTGGGGAGGGGCAAGGGGACGGGAAGGGAGATCGAAGAAGTGTGGGTGGGGCGAGGGGGTGGGATTTATGGCTCCAGTCAAGCGATAAATTTGTTCCAGCCCCACCCCTGCCCGACGCCCGCAAACGCCCCCTCCACCCCCCCTCCTACTCTCCTTCCCCCGACCTCACCTCGGGCCCCGCCCTCTCCTGCACCCGCGATCCGCCGTCCCCCGGCGTCCCCGTACCATCTTCCTTTCCCTACTTGAATCTCCCAGCCTCCCTCTCTCCACATCTACCCTTTTCCCATCCCTTTCCCCTTGGAGGCTAACCACCCCAGGCAGCTTCCCTCATCTAGGAGGGGCGAGGGCACTACAAATACACTCCCACCTCTCCATTCACGCCTCCCTGCTCCTAGGCTCTCCCATTGAGTGGATCCGTGCTCAGGAATGGTTGCAAAAATTACACTTCCATTTGATGATCTACCTCAACGAGACTCGCAATTCACGATTACGCCTTGCGCCATTTGGTGTCCAACCCAAGCTGAGAATCGTGTATGTATATATTTGACATGGAATGGTTAACTTTTCAAAATGTATTTTTTGGCAAAATCAGGTTTGATTCAGTGAATTTATTGATATTTTGGTTTTTTTTAATACTAAAATCAAAATATTATTGAACTTTTGGATTCGATTTGCAATTCAGGTTGCACATATTATTAGCATTTATATGAATTATTAAATGAAATTATCCACCACTTTTATTTTTTTTTAAATTATGGTTTCGGTCATCGAGAAACAAACAATTTTACATATTTAATAGCTTTAGGCATGATCTAGGTGCTTTGCATAGCGCATTTAATTTACAACTTGAAAAAAGAAATCCGTACATACTGTATTATCATATTCTCAATGACTCTGTATGGTTTGTACTTGTATCTCATAATGTAAATTTTATTTGCTCCATTTGATATTACTGTTTTTGGATAATATTATGTATCAGATTGACTTAGATCCATGAAATGGATTTGTAAAGAAAACGGAATTATAACAAAAGGTTCAAAGGTCCAAAGCTCATTCGCCTACCACTAGGCTTCAGATCAAGTCTCATATCATAGATGTTTTTTGAATACATACTACCCCTAGGAGTTTGACTGGCTTATTGCTGTCCCAAAGTGGGGTTAAGTTGATAAAAATATATTAAAATTTATCTCTAACACTTGAATTTCTTAGGTTTTTCAAACCTCCTTACTTCTATATTCCGGGAGCAACTTACTAGGCAAATACGGATTTGAACGAAGTAATTTCAATTAAATAACAAATAAACTTGCACATAAAACGAACAAACAACCCTACCAATGCAACCTCACTGTCAATAATTTCTAAAATAATAACTGCTCCATCATGCACCAAAACAATGTGCGCCTTTATTTCATTTTTATTATGTTCACTTTTATTTGAAATATAATGCTTTATAAAATTGTCACACTTCCCATAGTTGAAATTTCCATTATTTGTCCAAGAAATCATATTACATTAAACGTCAACATACCTGTATCTTCATATCCACTTCTTCAAATTTCTGAATATACTCCGAGAGCTGCAGAAAGGAAATACCATAAATAGAACGATAGAACGAGTCTTGTGAGTAATATCAATTGCGAGCCCGTTTAGGATAAAAACCCGTCGTATCTCATCCCTTTGGAAATATTTTTTCCCAACAGAAAAAGATTGCCGCTCCTGGAGAAATATGTGCGGGAGATGAGGATAACCATTTCCGATGGATAGGGTGAAAAAAATCTCGGCTGATGGGGGTTATGACGGAAAGTATGAGGAGCGAGTGGTGGAATTGGGAAAATGTAGGAGGTGGATTGTGGACAGGAAAGTGGGAGAGGGAGGGGATCCCGTTCCACTCTCTCGGAGGAAAGGGAGTCGGGATTCGGGTTGAACAGAAGGTGCGGAAGGGGGGAAGGGATCTTAAGGTTCGAGAGATGATATGGAGAGGGAAGAGTAGCTGGGAGGAAGGAGAGAGAGTGAGTGGGAGGGGCGATGATCTCGCGGGGGAATCTTTTCCCAAGTCGGTCGGTCGGTAGTGGTGTAAACCCCTATTCGCGCCCTTTGAGCTGCCTTCCACTTGCTCCTCCATCTCCGCGGCAGTCTCGCACTCATGCTCTCCCATCCAGTCTCTCTCCCTCCCCTGTGTGTGTGCCATCACCCTCCACCCGCCAATCCACTCCCCACCTCTCTAAATTCCCCCCCCCCCATTCGACTGATGGCCCGCCCCCCGGAGGCCCCTTTACCCACGGGCAACTGATACATATTTTATGACATCCGTTGCTTTTCAAGGAGCAAGGAGCGCTCGCGAGAAAAAACGAGTCCTCTTCTCCTCGGCTCTCCATCCGCTAGCGGTGCCTCCAAGCCTCTCATAAACACAATTGCCTCCTCAAATGCGACACATTACGACAGTTTCTGAAGGGCTCCCCAGGCGCCCCTCCGAAAGATTTTTTTTCCTTTAAGTTTGATCCGCTTGTCAGCTCGGGGAAATCTATGTCACCCTCTTCTGTGTAAAGGGAATGAGGGGGGATTAGCCAAAGGAATTATTTTTTTAAGATAAGACATTTGGTTGAACTTAGTGTGTCGCGGAATGTTTAGACGTTTTATGGAGGGTATTATTCGCGTATGGAGCGTACATTAATGCATTCCCAATGCTGTCGTTCATGAAGTTAAGTGTTCTTAGGTTTCCATAAAATATATTTTCTCGTTTGAAAAATGGCTGCATGGGCGTGTTGATAGTTATTTCCAATCAATAATTTAAAATATTATGAGGTATGATTCGGTGGCAGAGGATACTTTTCTAAGTTCCACGTAAAGTAAATGCAATATGTATTTAATTGAATAATAAGAATTTCATTCAAAGGAAAGAAAAAGGTAACATTTTTATTTTGCGTAATTATTTTGTTACTCTCTGATGACAAATCCTTTCCATTATTCTTACCTTTGGTTCATAATGATTTCACCAATTTGAAACATTGGTGGTTAATTCAAACTTTTTGTGACGCATACTTTTGCCGTATAAAAGACGAACCTTTCTGGGGCATTTCTCCTCGGAAACAGTGCAGAAGTAAACTATATTAGGTCTCCCAAGGTATTTTTACTTCCATTAAGTGCTGTTTTCCATAAATCTTATCTCACTCTTTTGTTTGCTGGCCCCCACGCCCATTAATTCTAAAGGCAGCGTCTCAGATTTCAGATTGTATTCAAAGTGAGGTACGCAATGGGGTACATCCATCAATCCTTTCCCTATATATTTTATGCTCATTTTTCCTCTCGAGAACATTGTGCCATACGCCGACTTCCCCAGCGTCTGCATCGTCACAGTTTTACCTCCCTCTCCTCCACCCCACATCCTCCACTGTTCTCCCCTCCGTACACTCTGCCCACTGTACCCTCTCCCCTCCACCTTCCTCGTAACCACCCCTTCTCACCCCACCGTGTATCGACGGTGGGATTCTTGAACGAGTCTTCCTCAACCTCGCACAGATACGCGTTATGGCACTTGGTAATGGACTGAGAAAGCCCCGGAGCCCATAACTCATCTATCTCGCTAAGGTTTCCTTAAGGGAGTGCGGATAATGTGGAGGGTGGCTTGCTTTTTGAGTTTTTGAGGGTAGAGGCGGTACGCTGCAGTAGGCAGGTGAATTTTTGGGAACACATTATTGGCCACTACGAATGACCCACAACATCGAAAGTGTAACAGATGGGTAGGATATTTAGACTTTTAAGTTACCGTTTGGTTGCCGATACAACCAATTATTCTCCAAATCAACTTGTCACATTGCTGTGAGAGAGAGTACAAGTGCCGGAGTTGAGAAAGGGACGTGCTGCTTCTGATTTAGCTTAGAATATAATTAGCATTTTCGATGGATTGTTTTGATTAACCCGTGTAATTTGACGTCATCGTTACAAATTTTTATTTAACTGTACGCTGATTTTCAAATCAGGCTCTTAAATATGCTTAGCACATAAGCCATCAATCCTTCTGACCGGATCTATTGCTTTTTGCGTTCCTACAAAATACAAATTAGGTTTCCAATTCCCATGAAACATAAAGAATGAAGTATTTTGAAAATGTATTTAAGTGATAGCAAACAATAAGGCCCTGCTAATGCATGAAGTGCTACTCCAATACTCTTCCACTATTTTTCTCAACGAATTCAATGAAGAAATTGTTTCGACAATGGTTATGAAAGAGATGCTGCTCGATTCAAATTTATTAATGAATAAAAGTATTTGGTGTATTCAAATAATTTCTTCTGACGTCTCTGGCATACATTCAAAGAGTTTTATTGTTTCTGGTATTTGCAATTTTTTTTGTACTGAAGTTGATATTTTTCAGCAATAACTTATGTGAATTAATGGGACGGCATTGAAAATTATAACTATATTTTGCTACCTCGTGACATTGTTCGGTGGATGCAATACTATATCTGGTGTCTAAAAAATAAATAAAAAATCTATCTTTAGTCTTAGCTCTATGGAACAGAAATAGGAGGTAAGGAATTCGGTCTCTCCTTTCCGAATGCCCACCGCTCTAAACCGCCCACCCGTGCACTTTGACTCCTATTCATCTTTCCGCCCCCGCCATAGTGTCCGTTCGCCCCCCAATCTGCCCGACGAACCACCCAATCCGCCACCTTCTACGACTTCCCTCCTTTCGCCTTTGGCATCATCCTCCCCGAGGCTTAATTGAATCTCCAGAGGTCACATTTCCGACTTTCTTCCTCTACGAGATCCACAGCGACCCCCTTTAACCCCCCTGTCCCGGCCCTTCGTCCCCTCACTCATTTCCTAGCGGCGCCCCACGCTACGTCACGTGGTGGTCCGAGGGGTGAGCACAAGAAGGTTCAGGGTGTGCAGATGGACGGAAGGCCGGAGAGGAGCGGGCGGGTCAAGCAGGGCTTGCCCTGCGTGGGTGGGGGCAAGCGATAGAGGGGGCGTCTCCCCTGAAGCTGATGTGGGAAGAAGGGGAGCCATGAATAATCTCCGCGTGAGGAGAGGAGAGACGGAAGACGTAGGTAGGTAGGGTTCATCTCATAAGACTCTTCGTGATTGCTTCCAGGGTCTTCCTGAACATGGACTCGAAGAAAATTGGCTGAAGGGCGAGATAATAAGGGTTATCAAGAAGGAGTAAGGTGTGAGAAGAAGGATGAATGGAAATGAAAAGTGGACAATTGAGCAGTGGAGTTTGAAAGTGTTTGGGAAAAACAGGAGTGGCATTGATTTGCATGCCCTGGGAAGGAAAAGGAGGAAACGTAATTGAATTAATAAGTCATCGTCAAGTGAATGAAATGGAAAAATGCGACATGCGTTCGATAGAGAGTGGTAAGGAGTTTTATCGGAAAAGAAGGTCTTGATTTTCGCATGGATCTCAAAATGCTTAAATCATTACTTCTTCGACAGAACCGCCATGAGTCGAGATATGGCCGACAAACATTGGTTATATTTATGAAATACCCATATGAAACTTGAAGTGTAAGAAAAAATGTAATAATACGCCTAGAAGGTAATAATGAAACACTTTGGTAAATATGTCTTATTTTATATTACCGAGGATACGCAGTGTATTTTGTAAGTTTAAAATATGCAGGTTTAAATCATATACTTTTGACATTAAAATATATCTAAATATGAAAAAAAGTCTTATATTTTTTCATCTATTATTCTGTACATTTGTCATCTTATAACGGTTATCAAAGTCTTTCTATTCTCGAGAAAAAGGAAAAATACGGGATACAATAAAAAATTATAACAATCCATATACATTTTTTTTATTTTTGATCCTTGATTATCGTTTTTGCCCATGAATCATTTATAATAAGTTCGTGACCGTCTGATTAGTTAGGTGAAACCCATTATTTTTCAAATATTGTCTTCTTTTCATTTTTCTTTCTCCAAAGATGAATAATTCTATTCAACTTTCTCACAATAGCCGTATTCCACGAATCTTAAAATATTCCTCAAGGCTGAAAAAAATTATCTTGGGTTTAAATTTACCATTTTGAACCATGTGATATTTCTCACATATCCTTTTGCAGTTGGCAGCTTTGAAAAAAAGGGCGAAAGAGCAAAAGATTTTACTTGACAAGGAGGTACTATTTTAAAGATGTTTCAGTACCCATCTGAATTTTATTAAACTATCATATCTGATGTGAAAGAATATCTACAGAGGAGTTTAATTAAATATTTCATAAATGTTTACCCTTGAAGAAATATTTCTCAGATTTCATTTAATCTTTTTAGGAAAGATAGAACACTTAGTCCTTTATTGTCATTCTCTAACAAACACAAAAAAGATCTCCCTTCAATGGAGATTTGGGAAGGAAAATGAAAAGTATTTGGGGATATGGATGTGTGTAAGAGAAAGAGAGGTGGGCATTAAGGGAACGTGATGAATAACCTTGGAGTGAGGTTTGAAAAGGAGACATTGGCGGAGAATGAGATGGGATTGCAGGGGTAGGGATCGAAATGGTGTACTCCAAGATAGATGGTATCCCTTAAACTCTCTCAAACCCCTTTCCACCCCAACTCCTCACCTCTCTCCGTACAACCTTCCCAACGTCTCGCCTGCACCACCGATGATGCCAATTCCTCCATCGCATCCCTTCCATTCACCGTCTCACCTTTTTTCCAACCGAGGAGAAGGACCACAATGAACTTTAACGCAGCAGGAGGCAAAGTCGATGGATGCGAAGCGGGGAAGGTTGACGGCCCGAGTGAGAGCATGTGTGTGCGTGAATAAGGAATTTTTAGGACCGTAGAGTTTTGCGAGGCTTAAATCGTGCCGATGGTGGTGCGTACCCCTGGGTTTGGACCGAGTGGAATGAGGGATGGGTGGAGATGTCCCTAGGGATAGAAACCACGGGCTCATCCCATATTGCGACTCGCACGGTGGTAATGTGCGTCATCTAAGCCTCACTTTATCCATCTTTTCGCCCTTCGCCATTCCTCTTCCCCCCCACACATTCAGCGCCGCCCTACAAGCTAAATTCCCAGCTCGAGTTGATCGATTCCTCCCCTCAGATGCCGGGCATGCGATCGGAATTCTAGAGTGAGGGATTTTCTTTCTCCTGAACTTCCCCACTCTTCCCCCACACGCTCCCTCCCCCCAACGCTTCCTTCCCATTCCCCATCCCTCCCTCCCAGACACCCCATATCTTCCAACACCCGCTCCATTCCGAATCTTCCCTCTCTTTTCTCTCTTCCTCCGTCCTCATCGCCACCCCCTCTTTTCCCGGCCCCCCCACCAAAACCCCACGGTCATGCTACGCTCCCGCCGACTCCATTTCGATCCCGATCCACGCCTCTGGCGTATATTCACGGTCCTTTTGGAGGGAAGGGGGGGAGGGTTCTGAGGGTGAACCGAAGGGGGGAATGGAAGAGGTGACAAAGTATTGGGCCGGAGTGTGAGATGGCATTAAGGGTTCCATGTGAATCCGGAATGGATCACTCGAGGGTGAAGGAGAATATATTTGAGGCGAGAGGGTGGGGAAGTTAAGGGGATCGTGCTTCGTTTTATGTATTTTTTCTTTTGATTGAACTGCATAATTCAGCTACTTCCTGCAATTTGTGGGCTAAGAAGAATGGGAGCATATCTTGCTCTATTTACTTTCCATGCGATCAGGGATCAAATATCTTGTAAATTGGAAGCATCATATCCACTATTTTTCACCGTACCATCCCAAATAGAAGTAAATGAGCGTTGATCCAATATACTTCAAATCCAAACAACAAATGAAATAAAACCGTCGATTTAAACACCGCTAGGATTGCAGCCAAAGTGACGGTAGAAGCGAGTCCACGCAAATAGTAGACCTAACTTGTTGTTATGAACAAAACATTGCCTGTCATTTCTCATCTTTTGTAACTTTTAATGCTTTTATTATATTTTATCGTACTCTCAACTAATTATATGCGAATATTACGTATGAATGTACTTTTTTAGAGAGTAGAGTTTCAAGGAAAGGGTCAATTTTTTTCCTTTTAACTTGGAATTCGCTTCAAATAAGAGGATATTGATTATATTTTTGCCAATGTTGCATGTGGCATTTTCCGCTTCATTATTTAAGATTGTTATTTTATCGACGGAAGAAATAATGATCGCTTGATCGAAAAGAATTCTTTATTTTCACCCTTGAAACCTCTTCATAATGAAGTGTGTATTTCGAGGACTAAGCGAGGTAACCTTTTCGGTCAGGAGGTACTTTTGATCTTTAAATTTGCTCTATCAAATATCCCGATATGCAGCTGTTGAGAACACTTACGCAATTTGCTTAAGAACGAATGATCAAATTTCTCAAAATTAACTTTAAAAATATCCCAGGGCATAACAACGTAAAAGTAAAAAAATGATACAATATTCTATATATTTAGTATAAAAGATGAGGTTGACGTAACTTAGAGCTCGTTGTTATATTTTTTTAGCTCTTGTCCATAAAAGTATAGCACAGGGTCGCATTTCAAATTCATGTTGCGTCCTTTTATTTTAATCAGAATTGATTCCTTGCGATATTTTTGCCATAATCAGATCACCGTTTCAGGTTTGTAAAAACAAAGTTTATAGCAATTCACTTCCTCAACGAATGAATCAAAGATGATATAACGATTTGTAAATCATGATTATCGCAATTACTTGTGCTATTATTCGTTCCGTGATGTTCCTGGATAAATATCAGCAAACATTTCACTACTTACCTCCATGAACACATCGCTTGCGAGACTGTCTAGAAATATTTTAAATGTGTTTAATCCAGTGACTTCGCCTCGATAGTTAGTAAATAATTTCCCCTCAAACACTCCGTTTTAATTGTGACCTTTCTGTTATGTCCTCGCAGATTTATCATAATTATAGAGAAAAGGAGACATAGGAGAAAATGTTTGAATTTTCAGGGGCATATTTTTGCAGGTTTTCTATTAGGATTTGAGCGACCAGAGAGGAGGAGGGGAAAAAGAATGAGGGGATGGTAACTGAAAAATTCCTACAACCTCGCTGATAAGATATGGCAGTGTTGCTTGGCCGGGGACAAACTGGCGACACATCCGGTTGCACCTCGCAACAACCTTTCACCTCTTGGCCCCCGTCGTACCCCACCCGAGTCACGCGGAGACGTTCCCCTCTCGAATCCGAGTCCGACCGACTACCCCAACCCCTCGTACCCACCCCACCGCGTTCGGGTGACCCGAGAGTCACCGCCGAACGCTCCCGCACCTCACGGCGGGGGCGGGAGCGTGGACCGATGATTAATGCGTTATGCACAGCAGTCGGCCCTACACACGCAGCGGAGGGAGGGGCCGTGATTGCATCTCCCCTTCCACCTCCTTCGGCCACACCTTCCCTACTTTTCCCCGGCAACGTGCCGCACGCCTCCTCTCCACCTCTCGCTCACCCCTTTACAGCAGCCCCCCCTTCCCGCTTATACTCTCAGTACCTTCCTCCTCCTTCCCCTTACCACTCAAACCTCCCCACCGCAGATCCCCGGCACGAGAGACCGCCATGCTCCCTTCGCAGCAGCCGCCGCCGCCGCCTCCCCGCCGCCACTCCATCTCGTCCGGGCCCCGCCCCCTCCACGCCCCTCTTTTTGCCCCGCGCCCGCCCGTCATGGCTCCCGCCGCCGGCTGACCGGTGCTGACGACGCATAGTGAGCGAGCACCTCCTTTGGCCAAGAAGAAAAAGGCATGAAATATGGCGAAGCAAGTGTCACCTTCATGAGTGAACTAGGAAGGAGAGGGAAGAAATCTCATGGTAATGGATAAAGTATGTACTTCACAAAGGAAAGCGCTTACCAGCTTCTGAATGCGGCCTCAATGGAGAAAAGTAGCATTGGCGTTGCCACTGTAGCTCTGGTAATTGCTCAGCCTCGGATATCTCTTCAGTAATGGTTTCGGCACTCACAGAAATCTCGAAATTTTATTTTTCTTCTCCAATTCTTTCCTTGTTGCATCAATATATTTCATCACAACTGGGTGTTAAATAGGCAGTTTAGCTGTTTAATATGTATGATGATTTGAAATATAGCAATTTAATTTAAACGTAATGCTGATGATATTTAGAGTTATTTTGAGTGAAATTAGAAATTGTAGTTACCGGTAGAAAAAATGTATATGAACGATGTACCAAAAACATGAATATTTTCGCAGTTTCCAATGTGAATTTTGATTGACTATTTACTTCAATTTGGCAAAATTGCTGGAGAAATTAAATTCGGTAAAAGACCAACATTCAGTTAGTGCATGAGTTTCTAGTAGAAGTTGTGGTTTTATATTTGCTCAGCAAAATGAGGAATTTTTACTGTAGCAAATAGAATGGACATCATATATGTGCGAAGCCACGACGCCGATTCTATTTATTAAACCTTTCCCCTAGTCTGTTCTCCTATTTTCTTCTATCTGCCGACTCTCTCGCGTGCACCATATGGGCCATTCGGAAAAAAGAAAACAGGCGACCAGAAAAAAGAAAGGCCATTCTCTCTTCCCCCATACGAAACTCTTGTTACTAGAATTCCTGATTTTTATGTGTGTACATTTTTTCCCCATTCCAAACGTTCCCCTCCCTCTCTCTCACTTATAATCTCTTTTTTGTTATGCATTCCGTGAGTTCCAGTGGAAACTTTCCCATCTCCAGCAAAGATATTTCTTCTCTCCTTGGAGATCTGTTGGGACAAAGGAAAAGGAAGGAACAGTGACGTTGCCACGGCGGATGTTGGACTGGGAGGGAGTGTGTGTGTGTTCGCGGGTGGGAGGAGGATGGAATGGGGTGCTCCTTTTGTGTGCCGTGGAGTAAAGGGGTGCGGGTGAGGCAGTGGGGCCTGGAGAAGGGGTTGGAAGGGGCGTGGTCTCAGGTCCGGGAAAGGGGTGTGACTCGTCTTTGGGGGGGCTCCGTGGCAGCGGAGAGGAGAGAGTGCTATTGAACAGGAAAAGGTTGGGGGAGTAAATCTGTAGGCGGATCCTCCAATCCTCAAACTCCATCACCTGAAAATTAAGTTGCCGAATAGAAATTTAGGAATTAAAGTGAGAATATATCATTTTCAGGCAAAGCAAGTAGAATAAATATGATTTGATGCAGAAATCAGTTTTTGGGAAAGACCTAGTCTACCATCGCATTATTTTGTCAAGTGTCACGACAGCAAAATGTCAGGCTTATTTGCACTATAGTAGTATAATAATGTATATTTATGTATGTGTATATGTATATTTATATTCACACACACTCACACGACCCCAACTTTCTCACTCTTTGGATAACAGCAAGCATTCTTTATCCCAGTTTAAATTTGAAATAAATCAGCACTATTTATAATATACAACCCTGCTATCGAAGGTAAGCTAATTTATGGTCTCCGATCTCGTAAATGTTTCCTTTCACGTTTTAAGTACCTATCTAAAATAATCACTTCACCGTCTTGACTCATATGTACTTTTAACCACTGTCACCGAAATTTCGTTGAAATTATCATTCGTGATAGGATCCATATTTTACGTGCACTCAAACTGTTATTGGAAGAAATCTTATCGAACAGGCGAAAAATCCGTATTAAAAATTACCTTCCATTTTATTTCAAATAGATGTAAGCATTATGCAGTCTGCGGTTCTCTGAGCTAGGTAAGGATAAGTGCATCCATAATTAATTCTTCTCGGTTCGGACCGAGACAATGGGAGCAGCAAGCCGGAATGCGGGTGGGTATATCGAATATCACTCGGGAATCGGGAGCAGGGTTTTCCGAGTTTTTTCTCTAGTGCACGTGAGGTCAGAGGTGAGAGAGCGTTCCGTTCGTAACCGCTGGCGTCTTGACGAACGACGGAGCGAGTAAGGGAAGGGCGACGGGTGAGTGGAGGGGTGGCAAAGTGGGGGCAGCCATGGGGGAGAGGGATAAGACGGAGTCAGAAGAGTAGATGTGTGAGGCGTGGGAGGGGGGAGGTAAGAAAGGGTCGGAAGATGGACGGAGTACGGACTAAATCAGAATTAAAGGTTGTCCGTGCTGCCCTTCCATGAAAATTGCATGAGGCCACCATACCCCCCGCCGTCTATTCACCGTCTTCCTCCTCCGCCTCCTTCCTCTGTACCTCCCATCTCTCCCATCACTCCTGTTTTCTTTTGCCCCTTCCCCTCCACTGAGGGTTTCTCCCTTCATCTCTCTCTCTCTCTCTCTTTTTTCTCTTCTCTTACCGACGCCTGAACCGTTTCCATCGGTCACCTGGCCGACTTGTGAAGGGAGGGAAGGATGGGGCTTGAGGGGAGTCGGGGGTTTGGTTGGGCGAGTGACTCTCACCGAGATTTAGTGCTATCAAACGACGAGGCATGTTTGATCATGTTGATCAAGTGGGACCATTCCCTTAGAAGGGTTTATCAGGAGGACTTAAGGAATGAGACTCTTGTCGCAATGTGCGCAAGTTCGCCTCTTCCCCGCATGGCTCCGGTCTTCGATGGGTAAGAAAGTCGTGTGCTTCCCTAATGAGATTGCCGTTTCCAAGGATATATAAATTGTGTAATGCGGCGTGAAGCGTTTGCATACGCAATGGGCGTATTTTTCATAAGACTTGCTGAGGTCCATGTGGACATTTTTTGACTCCGGTCCAAATTGAAATTAGGTTGAACTAAGGCCTAAGGAATCCATGACATGTCAGTTAGATTTATGAGGGATCGCAATGGATGGTCTGTCAATATTTGAGTTTTGAAACATTACTAGTTATGGCTAAAAATTTCGAAATATTAACCTATATTGACGTACTTGAATGTAATAATGACCAAAAACATCCGTGGTAGCATGCCTCAAGAAAAACAATAATAGAGAACCCCTAGAAGAACGAAACAAAATTATAAAATTATTTTCTTCCATGCATTATTTATTTCATAATAAATTTCCTCTTATCCTGCAAATCAAAATCATATCCTTGGTATGGTTTTGTTGCAGCAGTGATGCACTTTAATGTTTGGGCTAGTTCAGAGTCACTGAGGCTGAAATATTTTCGTGGAAAAACATCATCGTCGATAGAAATTCTGCGCGACCATAAAATCAATTCACTGCAATGAATCGAGCCCACTACTGTCTCCCGACGAACGTAGTTCGAGCGTCCGTGTCACCAAGCTTTTCCATTACAAGCCGAGGGTGAGTCTCATTATTGCACTTATATCCCCTTCCTCCTCCCAGATTCGCAGTTTTCTACCCCAAGGGGACGGAGGAGTCCCTCCGAGCTGGTTCTTTCTAATCCACCCCCTTTTGAGTTCCAAATCTTAACTCCCCCTCCCCTTCCGATCTGCTCTCTCCCTTGGAAATCCCGTGCTATTTCACCACCCGCCTCCTCCCATACATCCGGAAGAGAGGAGGCATGGATGGTGAAAGAAAGAAAAAAAATGGTTTTGTTTTATCCCGCCGGAAAAGTTTCCGGTCCTTTGCTGAATCTCAGTCTTTCCACTCGATCCGGCGGCTCTTCTATCTCGGCTGCTACGCCACCATCCCCCCTCCCCTGCCCCTCTTCAGAAAGCGAACACTACGCCCACTCCGGGCCATTCAAAAGGAGGGGTTGGGGAACCCGCACCTACACCCCCGCCTTCTAGACCCATCCTCCTTTGCCCAACGTACCCCCTATCCCACAGTATCTTTTCCCATTCCTCTACAACCCCCCTCCTTTTGTTTCGACCACTCACTATCTTCCTATTCTTTATCGCAGTCCTCGCAAGACTTTCATTGTCCCCATATACTTCAAATCTCTCCCCATCCGACCGACCGCCTCCCCCATCCTTTCCCCAATGCTCAACCCACCCTCTTGACCTCTCACGATGTTTTTTTGTTTACGTTTTACCCGCGTAAATATGAGATCTCAAAGGCGAAAAAGTTTTCTCTCACCTCCCCCCCTAACTACTAGTCACTACTGCTTCCTCGGTAGCCTTCCGAAAGAAGTCTATTCTACCCTTCTTCCTCTTTCCCAGCTCTCCTCCCCTCCCTCACGACGTCCATTCAATCTGATTCTCATTATTTCTCCATAGCAAGAGTGGATCCTATCCACCCCATCCTCTCCCACCCACACTGGAACCCTCCTCCATCTCGTCGTAACCCCGACAAACGCACCTCCCTCCGTCATCCTGTTGCCAACGGGATATCCTAGCCCGTCGCCCCTCTTTGTCTCATTCTTTTCCAAGCAGTGCTTTTCCCTTCACTTGCTTTTTGTTTTACCTCTGTATTCAATAATCTCAGCTATTTTTTTTCGATTTAATTCCGTATTGAATGAAATTTTTATATTATCTCGGGCAGACGGCCTGCATTAAACGAAGGAAATCATTACATATAATATTAATTAATCAACATGCTAATCCCCATGATGCATTTAGCCAATGTTGTCTTAAATTGACTCAAATATTCTAGCCCTTTTTATGGTGGTTATTTTTGCATATATATGTTCGCATGTACATTTTCGTTGAAGGATTTGATAGCACTGAAGATTTTATCCCCGTTGCACGTTTATTCTACGTTAAATATTTGCTTACAAATTAATTTTTAAATGAACCTGAATACCGTATTTTCTCTGAAAATAAGAATAGAATTTTTCTCCGGTATAGTCTTAATTTTTTAATTTTAAAATTAAGGGAAAGACTCTTTCGGAAAACCTGGTAATTATTAAATTGTCAATAGCATTTTACTTTCCGATACAACTCCGTAAAGCATTGGCTGTATATTTTCTCTGGTTTCGCCAGATTTTACTTTTAAACCCTAACCCCCTCATCCCTTACCCTTTCCTCCTGGTGCTGCACCCCCTGCCACACACCTTTTTGTTGGCTTACAGGGTATTGATGTAGATGTAGATGTACTGTTATCTCACACTTTTAGTATTAATAGGATAACCTGCTTCATTAGATTTTACTTTGAATATTATTTCACGATTAATAGTTGAGTTAAAAGGGTTACTAATTAATGGTCCTTTTTTATAATTGGTATAGTAATTATTGCAATTATGAGAATAGTTAACTCAATAGAATACGTATTTATAATTAGTTTAATGGCATTATTTTATCATTACCACGTCGATCTTTTTTACGCTACCCTCGGTTGTTTTACATTCAGTCATCTCATTTTGTTTCCCTTTGATAGTTACTCCGTCTTGGTATGGGTGAGGTGTTTCTGAGCCATATTTAAAGTTATATCTATGTGAGTGAGTCAGGCTGTGGTATATCCAAACTCTGAACTGATTAATGCAATGCATTATCTATCTGCATCCTACCTCCATAATCTATATAATCTTGCCTCTATTTCCTGTATTTATCGATGAATAGACGTCGACTTACATCCTCCATTCGTCTTTGTCTTTTCATTTATCTCTAACTCTGCGCATCACCCGCCTCCTCTTTTCAATGCCCTCTTTAACTTCCCATTCTGACTTCCGCCCTCCCTCCCTCCTCCATCAATCCTCCATTCCATTTATTCCTCTCTCTTTCTCTCTCCATCTTCCTTTTTCCTCCTTGACGCCCGCCTTCTTTCTCCTCTCACCCGACTCCTATTTCCGTTGGAACTGCTAGGGGGTGGATTGTGGAGGAGGTCCTTCTCTCCCGTTGGAATATATCTAAAACGGGGGTAGCATGGAAAGAGATAGAGATAGAAAGAGGAATGGGTGGGTTTGAGCGGGATAACGGGAAAGATTCTTCGCGAGGAGGAAAAAGGAGAAGAGGGGTGTCGTAAGGAGTGTTTGGGGGCAGTGGGACTGGGAATGGGTATGCGGGATGGCTACATTGTGTAGTGGGATGGGGGGTTGAAAGGGGTATGGGGTGGGAGTCGCCGACGGGGAGTGGTTCCGATCTCCAGGGGGAGTGGGATTGGGTGGGTGGGAGGGCGAGTGGGAGTGGGGTTTCGGGAGCCGGAGAAAGACGTACGGCTCCCTGGCTCGGCCCGCATCCCCTGCCCGATATTTCTTCCCGCTCCGCCGTGCCGCTTCAGGAAACCCTTTTCCTCCTTTGCCGACGCCGTCGTCCTATCCCCCGCTTCTTCTCCTCTCCACCCGCGCCCGCTATTTTTTCCAAACCTCCCCGCTCGTAGCCTATCTCCTCCGCCCTCTCTCCACTCCGCCGCCCCCGGCAGCTCCATCGTCGGCGCCCCCTCCGAGCTATATGTCTCTCCATCCTGGCTATTTTCACCTCACGATCCCCTCCCCCCTTACCCCCCTTGTCGCTTCCACCCCTTTTCCCAATGTCCCCGATTCGTTCCGCTTTCGGCTTGATCCAAAGGCTCCCTCATTTCCCCCCCTTTTTTCCTTCATCCTCTCCCCCCCCGCCCGACGCGTTTTATAACTAGAATCGGTTCAAGGAGACATTAGGAGTTTGGAAGTACACACAAGCCGCGTGAATGCTACAGTCGATCACCAGCGCAGCGGTGGCGAGAATTTCCCCTCGCGCCAAATTTTGGGTTTACCTCAGTAAGCAGAGTCGATCGTCTACAAGGGTCCGAAAAAGTATCTACGAGCATGGGGAGTTAACTTGTTTTTTGAGCGAGAGGCATTCATGATCATATTTTCATAAATTGACAATTTAATGGTACCTAATGCTTAATAATATTTCAAATCATAATCAAACTATTAGTAAGTTGTTGATCTTCCCGTAAATAATTCCGAAGAATTTTATATCTAGAACTAACTGGTAATTAATATGAGAACTCTCATTCACTTTTGAAATCTGATCTGAGTAAGGCGTGCCAATGTTTGTGGATTATTATAAAATTTTTATTTGATATGCTGTGAATATAGTGGATATTTTTAGCAATTTTTGTATCATAATTGATCATACGTGTTTATATTTTCTGTTGGTGAAATTTAATCAATTATTTTACGTATTAATTCATCCGTATAATTTACGATACTTCAGGAGATGATGAATTAATTAAATGGTGAAAATAGTCTCATTATATGCTTATTCGATGTTTGCGTTTGAAATCTAGGTGAAGCAATTACACAACCGAACAGAAAGAAATTTTATGATACTCTTATAATCGTTCCGAAAACTATAGGTTTAAGTGGTCTAAGTATAAAAGGCATTATTACATGTGATGCAGAAAAATAAAACCGATGGCAAACTTCATTCATTTAACAAATTTATTTCGGTATCTTAAACTTTGATGATGGTAACACATTTTTTCACTCTACCTGTGTAATTCTGTTCTAATGAAAGTATGGGTTAAAAAATCTCCTTAAATTAATCTTCAATACAACTTTTAAAAATTTGTTGCGTACTCTCATAACCTAACTTCTCGATACCTCGAGCCAATAGAACATGCTCTATTTATTTATTCTTCGAAAAAAATGGCGATTTAGAAAAAATATCGTTTCACCCTTGACGATACGGATTAACTTATATGGATGACAGTACACGCGAGAAGTGATAAAAATGAGATGGCGTAGACCCTCAAATAGCACTTAAAAGTCCGATAAGATCTAAAACAGTTCTCCTGAGCCCCCCGAGTATACAAAATGTAAAACATTGTCGGTCATAGTATAGAAGAGTTTGTCCGAATATAGTTTCATTGTGGGTTGATATTCTTCAGTCACCATTGTATGGTGAATAGGAATAGAAAGTACAGACCTAATTTTAGGAGTGGGTGGGAAATGGGGAATGAGATGCCCGAAGTTAGTGATGAGACGCAGCGTTGGAGTGGCGTGCGTCTAAGTAGTTGGAGATGCGTAAGCGAAACGCGAAAGGCTAAGACGGTGGAGAAGATTTGGACGAGGCGTACGGCATTAAAAGAAAACGTAAGAAGGGAGATGGTGATGAAAAAGAAGGATGTGAAATGAGAAGAGAAGGTCAGAGGAGAGGAAGAGGCAAAAGGAGGTGAAGGCGTAGGCCGGGAATGGAGGGAACGACGGAGAGGTCTTTTCTGGATGAAAGAGGAGAGAGAGGTCGCGTGATCTATGAAGATGGGATTTCTGCTGTCCTCTGTACTTTTTCAGAAAGGTTTCTAAGGAAAAAGGCAAAGAGGAGGGAGTACTGGGAGAATTGGAGGGAGGAGGGTGGGCAGGCGGCCTTTGTGGGGCGGAATGGGCAAAGGGAGAGGGAGCGAGAGTCTGGGTGTGGGAGAGAGGAGAGGGAAATGGGGTGAAGCGGTGAGGGATGTTGGACTTTGAGGGTGGGGAATGTGCGGGTGGACGTACCGGGGGGAGGGTTTCGCCTTCCCGAGGTGAGGGGTGTTTCGGGATGAAGCCTTGAATGGTAACGGGAGGGGGTTGGGAGGGGAGAGAGGACCGCGGCGGCGGGAGGGAGTGAGGAGGCGTGCTTGATGGACGGACGCGAGTACGGCCAAACGGAAGGAAGGGACAAACAAATAGGTCGCGAAAAAATGAGAGCGCAGGAGTTTAGGGCGGAATGGAGTCTCGAGGAGGAGTAGAAGGGGGTGGAGGGGGTTTTCGGGACCCCCGGGGAGGAGACGGATACGGGGAGTGCGACCAGTGTGTGATGCGGGACTTGTATCGTCCAGGGCGGGAGGAGTGGAGAATGGAGGACGCTGTAAAGCCTTGGCGGGTGAGAGGGTGAGGGCGCGGAAAAGGAGTCGGACCGGGGCGAGAGAGAGAGAGAGGGGAGGAGGGAGATGTGCTTCGTCGTCCAAGAGGGTGAGGGAAGATTGGTGGGCGTGGGACATCTCGCCGACGCAAGAGTGTGTTCCTCTCTGTATGGATACACTTCCTTTTCCTCTATTTGGGGAGGATAAATTACGACGGAGGGAGACCGGAGAGGAAGAAGAGTGCGGGAAAAAATGGGGATTTTGGCGCGGGGGACGGGGGAGACGTTTAAATTAAAAGGACTCTTATTTATTTTTGCCTCCTTCCCCCCAAAAACACATTCCCAACCCCTAAACAACGCCGTCCTCAAACCTCCCACCCCTCGCTCTCATCGCTTATTGCGTCATGCTTGAAGTTTAGAAATTTTCACCTCGAAATTCACCCCATAAAAATACTCGCGTGATTTCAGCTCCGTTTCCTACCCATCGAGAATCATATCTTTCCGTCAAATTAGGTGGGAGAAGGGTACCCCCTAGGGTGTTTCTTGCTTCGTCTCCTTTCGCGTCGACTCACCTTTGTGCAAGGCGCCCTTCTCACTCTTCCTCCAATAAGAGACGGCATTTCATCTAGCGGTGCTTTCCGTGCCTTTCCGGAATTGCAATGTGCTTGTTCTTCCTGATTTTTGTTTTTTCTCCAGCCGAAGAAGGCGAGGAAGATAGAAGGCAGTCAGCTAGTTCCGCAAGATACACTAGAACACGGGAGTTCTACCGTAGGGGAAAATAAACTATATTAGCAGAACCATGGGATATTTTTTTGCTTCACGGTCGAAACTTTAGAAATGGATGTGTGACGTGGCTCGAACGGAATATTTTCGCTCCGCTGCGCTCGAAGAGGGAAGGGGTTGGGGAAATAATAGAAGCGGATAAGGGAATGGGGCTAAGGTTGGTGGTGGGAGAATTTGAAGATAAGGATTTGGTCCCGTGGAACGGGTAGGATTTCTTAAATAAGGAGTAACCGAGAGAGTGTTTTGTGCAGTGGGGTCGGGAGTGGGTTGTAAGCTGGGAGGGTTAGGAAGGAGATTGGGGAGGTAAGGAAGGGGAAGGGATAGGGGTAGCGGAAACGCGTCTGCAGTGGCGGCGGGCTTCGTCCCAAAAACTCCAGAATCCGGGCCATGTATAACTCCAGTCTCTTCCGGTCTCGCTCTTCCATCCCCTCTTGCCTCTCTATCCTCTCTCTCTCATCTCCCCGCCTCCCCTTCCCATACTCCCCCTACTCACGCCCCCTCCCACACAAACACCTCTTCTGGCTCATCCTCCTCCCCCTTCTCTCAGTCCTCTGCTTCTTTTCTCGTCCCATACCACTCACAGCCTCCCCATCCCCTACGTTCACGATCCAACCCTTTCCATAGATTCCCCCCTTTCCCTCCCTTGCATGCCTGAGGACTCCTTCCCCCAGTTCCCCTAGTCCCTTCGAGTGCGACGTCGCTAGACGGACTCCAGCGGCGGCCTGGATGGTCTTGTTCCCCATGCTTCCGGTATCAGCATTTTATCTCGATATATTCAAGAGAGGTGGGGGAGTGTAGGGGGGTGACGAAGCGGGCAGAATGGTTCAATCTCTGTTTGTCCCTTCCTCTTTCCACCAAGGGTCTCATCCATCCTTCCACCCGTGCAATAATCCCCCCACCACTCTCTCTGGTTTCTTCCCTTTCCCGCAACAATTACTACGCGTCTCTTATTTCCCTTGCCTCGTCGGAAAGGGAGGAGAATTGAGAGGGAAAGGCAAAGGGGTTGTCATCGCCCTTCACTTGGCCCCCGTGTTGGCCCTTTTTTTTGCTCTTTTACGGATTCCCCCGCGAGATTTTCGCCGAACCACGGTCGAAATGGTCATTTAGCATGGGAGAAGTGTTTGGTTACGAATCTTTCTCCGAAAAATGAATAAACCTCGGATTCAAAAATCAAGGTACCTTTTCCGAGATTATATTTGATTATCAAGGTTGTTTATGTATAAAGAAGGGTTCTATGTATAGTATTTTCTTTGGTAATATTGTCAATGTTAACCTATTCCTTTGTTAACTTATTCATATTTTTATTTATATGACTGATGCGGTTTGTGAATAGATAATGGAAATACAGCGTTTTAAATAAAATAAAGTTACAAATTATAGCATATTGCTGACTGAGTGTTGGATGTTATATCTTGGATGTAAAGTTGAAAATTATTTTGAGTTACGCACTATAAAATAACTATATTTATAGTGCGATACTAGAATTGCTTGATTCGTAATTTTTATGTTTTTATTTTTGGAGAGAACGTGAGAGTATATAATTTTCGTACTGCAAAAGAAATTATAAAATCTAAATATTCACCCATTTGAAATTCAATATGACATTAGAGATCTTACTCTCCCATAAAAGATATTTGGTTGTAATTCAAGTTTCTTTGTGCCAAAATTTTCGAAAAAGTTTGGTTGGTTTGATAGCGTTTATTTTTATTTTTCCCTTAAAAAATATGAGTTCTCTTTTATATGGAAAACTATTCATTTTACACAAAATGCACCCATGGTGCTATGAAATTTTTTTCTCTTTTTCGCATTGTCGGACTGGATTTTTCAAAACTTTGAAACTTACCATAAATTCGGCAATAATAAATCTCTTTGGAAAAAGTTTTCCCAATATTCAGATATCATTTGGCTAGTTCACCGCAAGGGCCCAATTTACTTTGAAAATCTGCATCTTTTTTTCGTTTCATCATATTATCCTTTCCAATGTTTGCATTTTATCTCATATGAGTAATGGTATTTGTTCCAATATTTTTCTTCGCAATTATCGTAAAATGTACATTTTAGTATGCGTTGCGATTGACAAAATTAAAGTTCTCACTTCTGTCATTATGACGCTTAACTCTTACTAAAACGGATTTACGGATTATTTGTACCCAAAGATCATATTTTGATATAAATGCGATAAAAACTTATGCTAGAAAGGAGAAAGAAACTAAAATCTAATAAGCATATGTAAGATATTTTATTACAGGTTTTTTATATGTAACTATACACAGATTCATTGTGACTGTTAGGTGTAAGAATCTTTCTAAAAGTTGTTCCTAGTTACGTGATTCGTTTTAAAATAGCGGAGTACGCATTTATAATGAGATATTTGTGGAAGGAATAGTTCGGTAATCACGTAGTGATAAACCCTTGTTCGGTGAATATGTTAAGGTTCCTATATGCAAAAATCAAAAATGTTTTTTGTTCAATTTTTTCACGTTAATAATAAAATTCAAATACCACAAATTTTCCGTCATTTTACGAGTATTTTTACAAAACTTAATGCTAGTGTTTAGCATACATATTTATTCAAAATTTGTTCTTCTGCAAATTTTCACAACTTTGAATTAATTTATGCTGTTTATCGTCGTGATATCAGGTTAATGAATAATATTATGATTATTGTGCTGATTCAGAAATTTAAGATCTATGTGTACTCATATTATCGGCATTTTAGTATCTTGTTAAGCAATCCTAGAAAATATAGCTGTAGTATTTTCACAGATATATGCTTCCAATTTATGACAATTTTGATGTGATTGTAGTTCTCCACAGCTTGAAATTATGCATTTTAGGAGGATATAATCTTAGATTTTTGGGTCTTAAGATTTGGTTATGGAGAAAAATGGAAAAATTTAAATATGAGAGGGAGAAAAAGAAAATATAGATTTTCGATAAAAAGTCAACGAACTGGTACAAGTAAAGAGAATGACTTCGGCAATACATATTGACTGGCAATGTTATGTTGAAAAGATTCCTAATATGATAGGGCGGAGAATTTTGGGTAAGCGAGGTAGAGGATGGAAGAATTAGGTTGTTGGACGGAATGAAGGAAGGAAAACGTTTGTGAATTTGAAGAACGATATATTATTTTTCATAGTGCGATAAGTCATTTTAAGGAAGGTTCAAAAGTGTAGCAATACTTTTCTAAAATCACTTTAAAGCCACTTTATCCAGAAGGCTACAGTTATTAATTAACCTGAGATGTCATAAAAGCGTTTATGTAAGTTTTATTACCAATACCTGAAATAGTAAACATAAGAAAATTATGTAAAACATACAATATTTAAGAGGCGCACAAAAATCATTACATGTACAAAATATTTTGTATTTGCCTTATTTTTTCAGGGTAACAACTAACTTTTTCCTCCGAAGCATGAAACATGAATGCTTATTTTGTTGTAATTTACACCTTCAGGTATCACATCGTGGAATTCCTTGATGTCCACATTCAATAAGTTTGTAACTTTCCGCAGACTCTTTTTTATGGTTAAACGCGTTTTTTCGACTTGATGCATCATCAGGTTCTCAATCGGCTTCTACATCATCTCTTACATCTACTTACCAATGCCTCGCAAGCTGCCGCAAGGGCTCGTGGTAGGGAGTGTAATTTATGCAATTCACAAACGAAACATGGAATACATCCTTAAAACTTACAAACATAAAAATACTCAAACTAACAATTAACATGCACATGCACCTACAAATATATATGATGTCTTTATAGTGTCTAATTTTGTTCCGACTTGTAAAGCAAATGTTTTTAATACTTCTGAAATGACTTCTCTAAAGTGACAGTTTCTTACTATTATGATTCCTTATTGTTCGGGGAAAGAAAGAGTATTTATATCTATCTGTACTGGAATCTATCTCCCTTATTTTATCTCTGTGGTCTGATCTACTCAAGTAGTGTGGGGTCATTATAATTTCTTTAGTGTCGTCGTTAAACTGTTTTGTTCTGAACCTTTCTAAAAGTTTAAGTCTCACTTGTTCTCTTCGTATCTCAAATGGCTCTCAACCTAAATCCCCGAAGAAGCCTGTCGCATTGTATTCTCTTTATAACTGTTTTTAACAAATCTAGCTGATTTTTCTCAGGATTTTATGCAATTATTTTTGCCAACGTTTCTCTCAAGGATCCCAAATACTTGCGGCATATTCCAAATGCAGTCGAAATAGAGCAAAATAAGACCTCTCTTAAATTTTTTCAATACATGTCTCCAACACCCGTTTAATGAAGAGTTTTTTTAAAGCGGACCCGCATATTGTCCTAATATGAGCTCCCCATGAAAGGTGTGGTGTTACAACCACCCCCAAATGCTTAACTTGATTGGCCGTAGTTAGCACTGAACCCTCTGTTTTATAGTTAATGTCCTGTTTGCCACTTTCGTTGTTCCAAACTTTCAAAACTACGCATTTGTGTATATTAAGCATTGATCCCCATTCCTTGAACCAATCCAAGATTGTGTGTAAGTCTCTAGAAAGTATCTCGTGATCTAGTTCGCTCCTTATATCCCGGTATACCACCGTGTCGTTCGCAAATAATCTGAGATTGCTACAGACGTGTGCCCTTAAGTCATTGATGTATATTAGGAATAAAAGCGGCCCTATACACTTCCCTGGGGGACGCGCGAAGTTACATCTCTATCCGTTGAACACTACCTATCGATAACTACTATTTGTTTGCGATTAGACAAGAAGTCTCTAGTCCAATTAATAATTTTCCTCATTGATACCATAGCGTTACGTTTTTGTAACAGTTCATTGTGTGGGACTTTATTAAAGGCTTTTTTGAAATCTAGGAGTACTTCATCGACTTGTGTGTTGTTTTTTCCGATATGGGATATTGTGAATGAAAAAACCAAAATCGTGTTTTGCAAGATCTGCTCTTCCTAAATCCGTACTGGTTGTGGCTTAGTATTTTCCTGCTGTCAAGGAATCTCATAATGTTTCTTAAAATAATGTTTTTAAATATTTTACAAGCGATCGATGTTAAAGAAATGGGTCGGTAATTGATTGGTTTATCCATAACACCGCCTTTATATATGGAAGTTATAAAACTATATTTCTCAGCAACAAATAAAATTAAAATTTTCGCCAAGGCATTCTAAATCCATCTCATTGAAACACGAACAAGCTTTAAAATAGGATAAGTCATTCATGAATTATGCTTAAAATATCAAGTAGTCATTTGGTCATTTGCCATTGACATAGAATATGGTCATGAAATATCGTTATATTTATAGTGCTATTTCAGATAGATGCGTGGTGTGATTCATGCATATAAAATACAGGAAAGGTATGTGACAGTAGATCATATATTAAAACTGTGTTAAATAGAAAAAAGTAAGAATACGGCGAGTTAATCCAAGCGTTTTATCTTATAGACACGTATGTTTAGATCCAAAACCATTTCACAAACTCATTAAAAGCCGTCGTATTTTTTTAATCTTAATTTTTAATCTTTTAATTTTTGAATACTATTTTCTAATGCATAGAAAGTAAAATTTTACAAAAGATTGTGTATTTATAATGTAATCAATATTGGCATAAGTAAAATATGAAAGTCAATAATTTCTACACCTACAGGTGAACCACAGAACGAAAAGATAGATACCTAATGAAGAGAATTTGATATGTATGTTGTATGCATTCATCACCTTTGACTCTTCCTTCATATTGGAGCGTCTATTTTCTTAAATATTCGTTCACTTAATGTCTTCACATTTTACCTCGTTGGTTCAAAGTATTTGGGAAGTCAAAAAAGAGTGTACAATTTCTAGTAACATAAAACCTAAGCCACTGAAAGTTATGCAGGCCTGTTTAGAAAAATATGTACCTTTTGTAGGAAGATAATAAATTATTTCAACAGATTCAGGCGAGGTAGTGGAAGTCCGTAATTTTCTCTTTTCCTCATAAATCTGTAGAAAAGTGCAAATTTGTTGTCCTCATAATAAACTAGTAACTTGAATAACCTTAGAAAATAAACAAAAGCTGAAAATTTCTTGCAATCAATAAATTTTTCTTACCATCCACTGGTATTTCACTGTATTACTTATAACAGGTAATTTTCTTTCCCTATTTCTTTACTTAAGCTAATATAAAACATATGATTACCTAAAGCTTTGAAATAAAAATACCGATTAACTGCCTGTGGTCACTTATTTTTCTCCTTTTGAAACATCGGTCGGTAATTCGAACGCAATCCAGTTTGAAGCGAAAAGAGATCAAATTACGACCGAATTAGGTATCCAGATGTGGTGAAAAAGTAGGAGGTAAATGGGGCGGAGACGCAGAGATGGAAGGAGAATGAATGTTTGCGCGCAGGAATTACACAGCAATGGCTTCTACATTTAAGTTACTTTTTTTCACCGCCCACCGTTTTGTTGCACGCACGGAAAGAAACCAAGCAAGAGAGGCTGTTATTTGCGCGGAGGGGAATGGGGAGCATGAAGTAAAAAAGTGAAATGACTTTATCAGTAACTTCGGGTGAGGTAGAGTTGCCGGAGAGGTCCTATAGTCCGAAATGCTCACGAGGGCAATCGGGAGAAGGAACCCTTTTAAGAGTTTGGGGATGAAGACGCTAAGTGACCGTGTCGAGCAATGGATGTTGCAGGAAAGAGGAGACAGGGGATTGGGGAAGCCAGATGAAGAAGAGGGATGAGACCCCATGCCATCCGTGAGGCCACGCCGGTAAGAGTGGGGTTGGAGAGATTGTGACTATGTGGAGGGAGAGAAAGGCAAGGCCAGGAGAGGGAGGAATAAATGGCGGGCCATCGGAACCAAGCGACGGGGGGGGTAAGGAAAAGTTGTGTGAAGACAGGGGAGGTTACTTGTAGAGGGGTGGCGGTGGTGGTGATGGTATGCCAAGAGAGGTAGAGGCGCTATCTGGGAGCGCACCATCCGCAAAGGAAGAGGCTCAGGTTTGCGTAACTTGCCCATGTTGAGAGGGAATTCTCTTCTCTTCCCCTTTCCCCCTCCGATCTCGAGATCAGCAGATAAGAGAGACCACGCCGGCGACCGAGTGCGGGTAGGTGGAGAGTGGTCTCCGGAGATGGGCCATCGATGCGACCGTCGTTGGGTCGGGGTTGGGTTTGCCGGGGGGGGGGGGGGCGGATGGTGCACGGGGTTGAAGGGATGCTGGGGCACTCCGGTCCGGGGGGGTGTGAGGAAGACGAGAGGGATTGGAAGTCCGGGAGGCGTGTGTGCGGGGAATCGCCGGAGAGAAGGATGAAAGAGTGCCACGTCTACCAGGGGGGGTAGAAGATGGACGACCGTGTCCTCTCAGAAATGAGGGGGGCGAGAGCTAGGGGAGGACGGGGAGCATAGGAAGAGGATGGGAAGGACGCGAATCAATGAGGTTTTGGAGAATGGAGAGGGTTAGGGAGGTCGTGGGTTGCCACGAAGATGGGGTGGCGTCTCCAGTCTCCATTGCTGTGAACCCTCTCTGTTGCTCTATGCGGCGCCCTCGAGTTTTTGGAGGGAAAAGATGAGAGAACTACGTGGAGACATGAGTGGAGAGGGTATGTGCGACCGAGGGTGTGAGGATATAGTGAAGGATGACCAATCGCAACTCCCTTCCGCCCGACTTCCCTTTTCTCTCTCACCCGCCCGCCCCTTCACAACATACACACACACACCCTCACCCACCCTCTCGGCTGCTGTCCGGTGCCGATAAGAACTGTCTGCTCTTGCCACGCTGCCCAGCTTCCCATCTCTCCCACCCCTGTCCGAGTCCCCATCCATTGCCCGCGCCCTTCCCTGTCGCTCCCTTTTCTTCCCTTCCCTCCCATTTTTCCGGGCTTCTTTCACCCATCCTCTCTAGCCACCCACCCTCTTTTCTTTCCTGCCGTCTAAATCTCCTTCCAATCCTTGCATCCGCTTCCTCCTCTTTCCTTCCCACTTTACCTCCCTGCCCTTTTCGCCATCTTCCCCGGTCTTGATTAATTTCGGCAGCCGGCGCAGGGTTCGTGGCTCCCCACTAAACTTCCCCAGGGCTGCTTCAAGACGGGCGACCTGTAATTACAATCGAAGGAAAAGTGACCGGTTGGAATCTTAATGGCCCCTCAAGACGAATAGGCTCAATTTTCTGGGTAAAAACGTATTTAGGTGGCCCTTCGGAATAGCAGGCAAATATTTTAACCAAAAATGCCTTCTTCCATCTCTTCCGTTAACTTTCCCACCCCGTGATTCCTCATCTATATTCTCCCTCCTTATTATCTCTGTCTCATCTTCTATGTCTCATTATCTTTCGGTCTTCCGTCTTGTCCCTTCCATTCCTTCTACTTCTGCACCTTTCTCCCGCTACATAGTGCATTCTTTCCATGGCATCTTTTCATCATCCTCCCATTACATTTTCTTCCACCCTGATTGTCATATTCTCCCTTCCCAAAAGAACAATTTCTCTCTCTTCTTTCTTTCAGTCACATCACCCCTCTCTCGTCACAATATTGGTATGATAGAGGGGATTTCTTCCTATCTCGTGCGTGGAAATAGTGGTCTGATATGAGTTAGGAGGAGGGAGATAGCAGGTGGTGGGAATGGAAGAATGGTGTATCGAGTAACGAATATCCCTTTATCTTCTATTTCCCACTAATGGCTTACAACAAAGTATGTGTTCTTATTGCCACGGTCACAGAAGATTCATCTCGGACAAAAATATGGCAGCCGTCGTTGTTTCAATAAATTCAATTAACAGGTATTTTATGATCTTCTATGATTCCTCAAGGGGCTAATTTACTTAAAAAATGACAGTAGCGTCGGAAGCTCTTTGAAGTGGCTTTCTAAAGTAGGTTCTACTTTGAAATTTTCTCTATATTTTGATAATTTCCGTCAAATTAAGTTTGTTTTATACATATATAATATTCTATCCAAATTGTGAAGTTAGTTTATCATGAAAGCGTTACTGAATCGGCATAAAATTTTTCAATAATTTTACACACACATATATATATATATATATTATATATATATATATATATATATATATATATATATATATATATATATATATATATATGCACACTCAGAAGTCGCTGCCAAGCGACGATGCATTACGGATGAATATTTTTGGATAGAGAAAACATAAAAGTATGCTCGCATGAAAGTTAGCTTAGGGCCGACAATCAAGTCTTCATCAGACAGTGTGAACATATGCCTACATATATTAAAACTTTTCAAACAGTTATTCATCACTTCATCTATTGAAATTTATACGGTGAAATTGGTTATTTCTTGAAGGCGATTACCCTTAGTATGTGCATGATGCAGCTAATGACATCGTCTTTGAGGTCTATATTCCGCGATAATTCTCCTCAATTAGACATCGCTCTAAGAAATAACACGAGGTCGGATAAGGAATGCATGAACTCTGCCTCCAGAAACTAAGTGACGCATTCATCGACTTGCTATTTTTTCTCGCTCGCGCCATAGTTTACCACCCCGTGGCGGCGTGGAAGGATTCTTCACGGAGTGTCGTGATCTCAGGCGGCCTAAGGGCCTCGACGGAACATATGTCCATTCCCGGAGGCACCTCTTCGCAAACAATGGAGTGCGCGAGTTATTTTTTTCGCCGGCAGCCCGCGGAGAGAGGGAGAGAGAGAAGCAAAGGGAAGGAGAGACGGTGCGTCCTCCATTCTCGAACCGCACGCACGCCGGAGTCCCGGGCGATGGTGCATAAATCGCGTGTCGCCCCGACTCCCCACCGTCGGTTGCACTCCCTCACAGCCAACCCGTCCCCGACAGGCAGCAGCCAGGGGATTCGGGTATGACCCCTGAAGTGGCGAAGGGGCAAGGAAGGAGGAGTAGTGGAGAGATGGGGGAGAACTAGCCCGGGAATCCGATTCGAGAGCACGCGTGATCGAATTCGGGCACGATCGTTTCACGACCGTTTTAAAGTAGTTGGTGGGGATGTGTGAGGGGAGGAGGATGAAGGAAGAGATAAATAGAGGGAGCGGTGTGTTTACGAGTTGAGTAGGAAGGAAGGAGTAAAGGGAGAAAGTTGTAGCATCCTACGTGTTCAGGTGTAAACAAGAAACACCGGTCTTGGGGTAGCCGTGATGGGCACATCACCTTGGAAAGACTGGCAATAAGAAGAATGGAGGCTGAGAAGAAAGAGAAGAGATATGCGGAGAAAGGAGGAGGGAAGCCTAGAGAGGATGGAAGAGAGAGAGAGACTGAAGATGGAGAGGCTTTTGAGAGGGAAGAGTAGGAAGATGGGTGGGGTGGAAAAAGGATGTTTGGCATTCAGCGGCGGAAACAGGATTCCAGTTTGCATGTCGCCTATAACACTCTTATGCTGCTGTCTTTTTCATTTATTTTCCCGTTGTTTTTTTACCAGATAAAATTTCCTCTTGCGACCACTTTATCTACGTACTCCTGCAACTGAAAACGGAGCAATTATTCTTCAGATTTTGCGGGCTTCGACAATATTCTTGTGCGTCTGGGAATGAATATATTGGGTATTATATTGATATCTATCCAGTCATAGACTTTCACTGCATTAAGAGATGCATACTAAATCACGTGGAATTCTGGATTTATTAAGCAGTATTTAAATCGTAGTTAAAAATTGAACTTTAAGGTGAGGAAATAGAATTTTTAAATATGTGAATGGATTTTTATTACTTCGCCTTTTATAAGAGAGCCATTAAAGAGTAAGGAAATAAAATTTTATTGTAAAAATGCTTACGCTGAAACAGGTTTTACTGGCAAGACAAAAAAGAGAGAATAGATAACAGTGAGTTTTATATTAAATTTTGTTTGTAGATACTTCTGAGTGCTACTAGATCGCCTAATTCCTTGACTAGTAATTCCTTGAAAAAACGTTTAATAGTATAAAGATAACATATTGAAATGATATAATTTAGTTTTGAAAAAGAATTTTATCTATGAACTTACTTAGGTATTCTGTTTTCCGTAGTAATATAACGAGAATTTGGCCAGCAAAAGTATTAATTTTATTTGTACTATAAAAGCACTCTAATTTCCAAACATTTCAATGCTAAATGAGATAAAGAATCATAGAGAGTACAGTCACTAACTTGACTTTTATACCAAATAAGAAGGATTTCATCTAAATATTATGTTGAGCAAAATTTATTTTTCGGCATTTCCTGAAATTTATTTATTTCACAGTAGTTACGTATAGAAGATACCTCAGTAAATACGTCGAGTAAGTGTGCACATTTTAATGTTTTAGTTTTATTCCGTTTTATTGAATTAAGATTTATGAATTAAATATGAGCAAGAGGCTGGATGTTAACCATTGGAATCGGTAGATTTGAAACAAAGAGCGTGCGATAACCCAATAAGGCATCAGATAGAGTGGTGACCAGGCACTTACCAGACTTGGTCTCCGCTTTCGGCCGTCCTTTTTCCGAGTCACCCTCCGCCGCCCGCCCACCACCCACCATCGGCCGCCCACGCCTCCCCTCTCCCATCCTCTCTTACACCCTATTCATTATCGTCTATCTCTGTGGACATTCCGATCGAGCTGCTTAAAGTCCTTTGAGTCGACATTCGGGTCTCTCTTACTCTCCCCCCCCCCTCAATTCCTGTTCCCCTTAAACCACCTTTCTTTCAGAAAAACTAAACATTCCCTTTGCCCGTAAGGCTTCAACCTTTACCCCCTTTTCTCCATGCCTTATCTCTCACCCACATCTGAGAGTCATTTCGGTTTTAGCGCCCATTCCTTTAGCCCCGCATTGTCTTGTGCCGCCCGTGACTCAATATATCCTCTACAGCTTCACATACTTGCCGCCAAGGTATCCTCTACAGAAATGCTCAAGATAGCCCCGTTAACCCTGCCCCTCGTCTACGTTACCTAGCATTAGATACCATGAGGCCGTCCGTTAATTATATGTGTGAATATGTAAGTATTTATATTCACTATCAAACATATACATATCTACAAACACACACATACACACGTGTATATATATATATATATATATATATATATATATATATATATATATATATATATATATATATACACACACACACGCTCGCTATATTTGCTCGCCTTATGGCGGGTTTTCGTGTTTAAATGTGTATTTGGCCCATGTCCCTGGTCTCCTTCTGGTTATACGTGCCACGAAAGGCACGTTGCCTATCTTATATTCTTATATGACGTTGTATGATTTCTTTCCTACTACCCTTTTCTTCTGTGTGTCGATAACTTCTCCTTGGTTGTTGAGAGAATTTCCTAACGCCAACTCTAATCCAAAGAATCGGGGTACTTGGTTGCATACACCACCCGCAGATTTCAGTGTAAATTACATTTCCGAGACAGCTTAAGTGGTTAAAGCGTCTACTCGGCAAGTTGAAAGATTTGGTGCTCAAGTTCTGCCTTCCCTCTCTCTCCTCAGTTCGTCTTTTATCAATATTTCTATCCCTTTTCCTAATAAATATTTCCATGTAAATGAATATTTGTTTCCCATGTGGCGAGTTTTCGTGTTTGAATGTGTGTAATTATATGTCTTTTATCTCCTTTCGTATCCAACTCACATGTGTCCCACACTCAAACTTGCCACCCCCTTTCGTCCGCGAGTCTAGAGCCCCGGCTTCCACCGAGCATGGCTGCTCCCACGGATGGGATGCATTCTTCTGCATGGACCGTCTTCTTCTTGTGATACTCCTCTTCTCCCAGTGAAGGGCAGCTCAGTGATTCCCTCCTTTCCCCTTAGCTTACTTTACCTTCGAATCGGGAAGGGTGGAGAAGGTGGAGGGGTAGCGTTGGCAAGACGGGAGAGGGGAGGCGCCTCGCGTCCGGAGGTGGAGTTAGTTGAGGATGGAAGGAGGAGGGGCCCACTGGCCTTATAAGAGGTAAACGGGCAAGAGAGTAGAAGTAGTCCCGCGAACTGCAGCTCGTCGGCCTGCGGGGGATATAAATCACACCGCCGCGCCACTTCTAATTGGCCCCGAGTCCTGTAGAACAAGCCTATCGATAGTCCCCAGGGGGTGGAGCTCTCGGGGGGTTTGAGGGGGTAAGAGTGAAGGCAATGGAAGGGGGAGGCTGAGCTTAGGGGTGATGAGGGGAGGGTTAAGGAATAGTGGGAAAGCGATAGCAGGAATGGCGATGCAGCGTTGAGACTGCGGTTGAGGGAAGATTTGCCGTCGCTGTCTATCAATTGGTCAAGCTACGACACTCCATCCGTTAACCGCTATTTCATTTCGGAAACGAAGCATCTAGGTAAACGTCACAAGGGGTGTCGAATTTTTTAAGCTTAACGGACTAATTGCGTCAAAAGCTTATTACAACCACAAATGATAGAACACTAAATTTTATTTAATTTCCTTTGAAGAGGGAATAAACATTTTCTTAGAAATATAGTGTCCTACCCATTGGAATAGCTTTTTCGGGATAATAAGTTTATTTTATGAATTATTATATTCGAAATCGCAACGTCTCTTACAGCCGTCTCTTTCTATTCGGTATAGCAGAAGTCTATTTCAGTGTCGTGTTTTTTTACCACCGAGCGTTGATGTCTCCCATTGATTCCAATGAAAACTTGTTCGCAGTTTTCATTGGAATCAGAAACGCAGAATCGCAGAAACTTTTGCGAAATGGTTTTCATTTTCACTTAGCTTTACCTTCATTATAAATAAGATCTAATGCAAGAGCCGACAATTTTTATATTGCTTAAATGATACTGATTCAATGAGTTTTTAGCAGTTCTCAGAATGAATTTACTTTAAGCTCATCAGCGTTGCATAATTTCTCTTCTTTTTCATTTACCACTGATACCACGTAATGAAACCATTAACTGGAGTCTTTCAAATAAATGTTTTAGCGAGGGAAGAGATCTAATGACAGAGGATAACAAAGAGAGAAAATGGAGCTATTACTTATGAAGAGCAACCATATAATCATTGCATTTTAATGGCATTGGATAAATTCTTCATCGACTTAGTTATAAACGAATATCAGTAAGTACTCTTTGATTTACTTATTTACTTATTTCATATATATAAATATATCATTAGTAATTAATTGAGCACATATTTGAATTCGTTAATTAATAAAGCAGGATTTACAGTTAGGCTCAAGGGAATCGATTAGTCGTTTAAAAATACTAACACGTTGAATGCAGAATATTTGTTGTAACAAAATTGCTTCGGAATTGCATAATATTTTAATTTTTTATATTAAATTTATAATTGGAAGCCTAATAACTCGTATTTTTCAAAATCGCGCCAACATGCCATTTTATGCTAACTTTTATAAAATCATGAGCTTAATGTGGTAAGATTTATTACTTAAACTTTAGTTGGTGAATTTCATTAAAGAACAACATTAATGGTGTAGCAATTAAGGCATTAATTTCCCGTTACTTTCATTATTGGCTAAAGAATGGTGCAAGCCTCACCTTTTGACTTTTGAGTGAACCATTATGTTTTGCTGTCCCAAGTCTAATTTTTTACGTTTCTAATTCACGAACTCCAACATAATTTCGAATAGGGCAAATGGGTAAATAAACCACCCACCAAAATAAAATAATTACCAGTGTGAGTCAATATTGGGACCAGTGCTGTAATAGGAACTCTGTTCAAAAAGGTAAGGATCATTTTTGTATGACTACCTTGCTCGTATTACTAATTAATTATTGTTAATTAATTACTAGTATTTCCCTGTTAAGCCAGCGTAACTGTATCCAGAAATATTTTCCTACCTTATTGGCAGGATAATTTGTTAATCGCCGAATATTTTACTATTTTTTTTCGGACATTATTTCTGGAAAAATCTGTCCTAATTAGCTAAATTTTTTAATTTTTCTTTAGAAGATAAGGGAGTCTTAGGAGAACGGGGATCGTTCCTAAAATATTTATTTAAAAACTAAGTTGTGAGAGTAAATATTTTTATATTAGCAACTATTTTAATGGCGGAAAGATGGAGTAATTTTACGACCACTTTTAGTGTTTTGTTTTAGGAAGTACAAAAAACCAAAATACGACACTTTACATTTCCTTCCAGGTTCTAATGATGGTGTATTCTTCAAACCAGTGGTAATATGGTGGCAATATATTCTAATAGCCATTAAAGTAACTATTCGCACGACGTTGCAATGACATAAGTAGTCTCATGCTGCAATATTTTTAGCACCGCGGTGCCTAAAAATGTAAATAAATAATCATTTGTTCTTCACTAACGCGCATTATCCTCGCCTTAGCCCCATATTATTTTTATTTTCTTTATTTGAGTTATAATTTATGGCAATATTCTTTCGAACCACGTCTTTCAAAGCTTAAGCGTTGCGTGACACTAGATTCATCAATGCATATATTCATATAACCATAAATTATTAGGAAATTTATATTCTTAGGAGGTCAAAGCTAGCTAAAATTGGCATTACTAACTCTTTCGAGTACATATAAATACCCACGTAAGTGACTAAAAGTGCGAACTCGGATCGCGGCAAAACAGCGACGCGGTTTGGCAGTGCTCAAATGGGGCCAGCGCTCCCCTTTTCTCCTTCCAGAGCAATAGCCCTGCCCCTTAGATCCCGCAATGGCCAGTGGACTCATATTCCCCGAAAAGGAATTTAAATCCACATTCTCACGATCCAAATCCGACCCTCGAAGAAGTGATTTAATCGCAAACGATCGACCCATCCCTTCTCAGCCACTGCGTCTCCGCGAATGCATTATTCAGTCGGCATTATCGATAGGAATGAAGGGAAAGGAGAGATCATCAATCTGCATCCTCACCTGATGGAGCGTAAAGACGCAGCCGGTAGAAAAGCGGCGTGGCGGAGCATTGTCTGAATCTCATCCCGACCGGGACGTAAAGGCTGTCCCTCGATTGCTGTATAGGTACTTCTCCTTACGCAAAGAGCGGAGGTTCCTGTTAACTGGTTCCCTTCAAGACTCACCTTTTCTTACCGAGTGTTCTCTTCTTCGATTCGCTAGCAGAAACAGGAACCGTGGACGGATTTTCTCCCTTTTGGATCCAGCGGAATGTAAACAACACGCAGTGCTTGGCCTATCGTTCGCCTTTTATTCTTTCCTACTCACATCCGTTATGCCAGAAAAGCACGAATAGGGAGTGGTAAAAAGTTGATGCTGTGAGGGCACAGTTTGAGACGCTAAGGTATGGTAATCAAAGGGTATCCTCCCAAAAGAGCGCCGAGTGGGAGCCTTTTTTTGAGGGCGAAGAGAACAGGCGGAGTGCGGGAGGGGGGAGTGAGACTTGGTGGGCTTGATGGCCGATGAGGCAATGGACGGGATGGAAGGGGCGGGAAGTTTTGGGGGCGGGAAGGTATTTTGAATGAATCCAGTGTTGCCAAACCTAATGGAACATGTCGGCAGAGGAGAAGAATTCATGATTGATGGATGAAAATGAGATGAATTCACCTTCGAGAGCATAAGAATACATAAATGTGCAAAGAATCACCGAGAAAAAGGTTTTTAGGCCTTTATGATGGGTTCAAAACTATGGAAATTTTTGCTCAAGAATGTCCTTGACCTGTAAGAATGGCTTTCATTGAGATTTAATTCAGTAACATTTCAAATTTTATGGAAGTTCTGGATCTGCAAGAGCCAAGAGAAAGTAAAAGGACACACCAATGGGAACTGAGTTGCTTACTCTATTGTTTTCTCAGGCAACAAAACTTATGTTACACTTATTAATTTCATCTTTTAATAATAGTTTTATTGTTTACTTTAGATTTCTTTTGGAGGTATATATCAGATATTTTATGGTTGTTTTAAACAATTACCTTCCTCTTAAAAATGTTATTACTCATAAATACAAACAGAAATAGTTTCTCACAAAAGCATTTGCATCTACTTTGATGCTCATTTTATTATTTCTATGAATTCATTATTCTATCATCCGATTATTGATATTTAAGCTAGTAAGAATAAAAACTTACTTCATCAGTCGTTAGAGATAAGCAACCTAGAATTCTATACTCAATAACCAAGAAACGGAAAGTATTACCAAGTGTGAAAACTTAATATGAGCGTCAATACTTCGATTTTTTATCTCTTGATCAGGAATATCATACCTCGAGGTTTAGAAGAGTTCAGTGGTATTTTGAAATAAAAATTTTCCTAATTTTTTTATTTTAGGTAATTCTTCTCGATGGTTTTCATGATTTGTCATTTCATTAAAATTTGTATATTATTGAGTAATTTATGAAAAAATTCTTTTCGAAAAAATATCAAATTAAAAAATTCATGTTTTTTGTCAAGGCCGTCTAAGGACTACTATTATTTGCATATTCTCTGGTGATAAAGTCAATAGCCAATCTATATATATATATATATATATATATATATATATATATATATATATTATATATATATATATATACATATATTGCTTATGTGGAATCCATATGGTAATGCGAGATTGCACAAAGACGTGAATCGGTATTTATCACGAAACTGCCAAAGAACATTGCTAACCTTCGAACCAATAGGAAATTCTAGTACAGTTTACTATGGAAAGATCTCGACGAAAATAGTAAAATGAAATATTTTATACAAATCACGCTTTGAAAAAAAAATTAATAGAAAAAATATTTAAAAATCGGCATGTTTAAATGATCATACGTGAAGAATTCCGAGTAACCACTTTGGTCTAAATGAATAATTCAGATAGCGAAACTCATTGACGTCGCTATATACCTGTATTGCCATTAGATAAAAATTCTGATGCTAAATATAAACTAACACTTTTTAAATTGACCTCTAGAAAAACAATATTTGAGAGAATTTGGTGTCTGGAAATTTTATTTTTGTAGCTATTGTAAGGCTAACATGAGAACGTAAATAGAATTTGTAAAATCCAATGTCGAAAACTTTCACCTGCTAGTTATTTATCGGTTCGCAACCTAATGGTAAAAATTAAAGAACCATCAATCTCAATACTCTCCGGTAATGGCAAAACTGAAGTATGTTAAGATAAATTAAATGGGAGATTTCGCGTTACCAATATTAAAGATTTTCATGTCACGTTTTATTGTCAAATAGATTAGAATTATTTAATAAAGGCTTCACTGGAATTACTTTATGTTGTGAGATTAATTTAAATAGATATTATATTTAAATCAACAGATTGACATTCTATATCAGTGACTCAAATAATACATTCATATCAGCGATATAACTTTCATTTGGTCTAACTATAATATTTTTCTCAATTTTGTATGGAATAGTGCAAGTTTTCACATTTACTTCCAAGAAATTCGCACAGTACAAATATATTCAATGAAATATTATGCAACGCTATCAATGTTCATCCAATATGATGATTAATAATGAAAGCAACAGTCATATCATAGGTGGGCCGAAAGGCATAGATCCACCGGGTCGTGGAAAACTATTTTTTGCCTTTAAAAAGAACTCGCCACCCTCACCTTCGCATTTATGGATCCAGTGGGTTAAGCCACTCGGAAATTCGCGCTTATATTCTACCCTCCCTACACGGACTTATCTCACAAATTTGATTGTGATGCAACGGATGCGAGAGGATTGTATATTCAAAATTTCGAATCAATGTTCGTTAAGCTCTCCGTGCTGTTAACTTCGCGTGCGCGAATTCATGGCTACCCCGGCGGGAGTGGTGGGCGTTCACGGTGGCGTATTATTTGAGGTGGATTGGAGAGGCTGAAAAGAGGGGGAAGGATGGGCATCAGAGGAAAGAAGTCGTTGGGGAAGGGGGTTTGGAGGTGTATGAGTTTTCTCTCTCTCTCGCTTGTGTATGTGTGTGCTTAGTTGTTGGGCATAGTGTGGCTGGAGGTGGGCTGGCGCACGAGGGGGGAGGTGGGAAAGGGGAAAGGGGAGTGTTGTGTGGCAGAGTCTACCTCACAATTTATATCGCACGACGACTTCGCCAGGGACGCCCATTTGTTAGCTGCCACATTCCCTATTCCATTATTCCACCGTTTCCGGTGTCGGGAGACCATGCCAGTCCAATGCAGATGCATTCGAATATTTTGGCCCCCCCGCAGAGGATCCATCCAGCGCTCATCCCTTCCTTTATTAATCGCCCCTCCCTCTTCTTTTCAGTCTCCCTCTTGTGTGCCCGCACCGACCCGCTGCTTTTATTCCTCTTCGCACGGGTATGCCTGCAACCTCCTCCTTTTTCTTCCAGTAGTTGCCTCATTGGGTTGTATTACCTCGCTCTCTCTGCTCCCCCCTTCCAAATAGCGACGCATAATTCTCATTGGCCTCCCCGATGGCAAAAACATCGTGACACATCGTTGAGGCTGTTTACTTTTTGGTGTTCATAAGTGGTCATGTCGATGTTATGAAGGTTTTTACTTCCTACTCTACTATATCGGTGCTATGTGAAGCGGCCATGATTTGACGCATGTAGGGTCGCATCAGTGGACAGGGATTTAATGAACTTCGCTGGAACTGCGTTCGTTAGATATTTATCTTGAGTCTCCCCAGTGAGTGGTTATTCATTTATGGCTTTTATAGCTTGCACCGACGTCATTGTCAGTTTCATTAATTCATAATTAAATGAATGAATCAATTGGAATATTTCCGTTAAAATTTTTAATCGTATGCTATGCTGATTTCTGGGTATAGAATGGCACGAAAGGTTTAGTATAATGTATAATCATGGTTTAGTTTAAGAATTTAGTAAAGTAAATCTCTATTAAATAAATAAACCTCATTTATTAATATTTCCTATAATATAAATAAGTTATTGTATTTAGCAAAAAGGCCTAAAAATATTGATCTAATTTCAGGAAATCTGCATTAGTTGCGAACTGTTTTAGGCTTGATTTTATTTAATAAATCTCATCAATATAGCGTAGGAAACGCCTTACCTGTAACTGAGTTAATATTTTTCCAGGTTTTCAATCTCTATTCAGCCTTTCTTCTGTTTCACATTCTCCAGTGAAAAGACGCAGTCGCATGCTTGAACACGGAGAACGTGTTAGTTATTTTCTGAGTCCCGCCGATATAATTATAACAATAGAGCATATTTGCGACCCACTGGGGAGAGAAACCGTGCTTGGAAAAGGCAGAGATTTGTATGGAGACTCCCTCTGAATTAGAACATCCATAAAACGGAGTAGCTAAAAGCGGAAGGAGTTGCTTTGCAACCCTGTTAAAATAAAATGAGTTCCTCATCCTCGGCTATGCCCCCCCCCCCATTTGCAACTTCTTAATATGCGTAGACGGTGGACGAGATAAAGGGGTTATTTGGGGTTTAGGAAAGAATGAGGTTGGAGGGGGGTATGTAGGCGCGAATAATGTGAAGTGAATGGAGCAGGGAGAATAGGTGGTGGAGGGTGGGAGGTTAGGGACGACGTTGAAGTCGGTGGAAGTTTCTGGGCTGGGAGAATTTTTGGGGAGTGGAAAAAACATAGGGGAGAGAGGGAAGGGAGTGTGAAGGTAATATGGTGCGAGATGACACGGAAAGTGTTGCCTCCCTATTTGAAAGCCGGGAAGGGGATGAGAGCCTGGCAAAGGGTTGTGGAAGAGAGAGAGCTGAGGGGGTAGGGTTAATACGTAAAGTGCTCTGCGAGGGCGAGCGATGGAGGTGGGGAAGACGATGGGTTCATTCTCTCGGGCAAACCCCCTCTCTCATCTCACTCAACTTCTGTATTTCAGCCTGTTATGGGCCTTTCCTCTCATTCTTCGCACACACTTCATTACTTGGACCTCGGTGAGGGTGCAAGTCTGACAAAAGCCGTCGGAATACATTTTGTAAAATAGTGTCAGGGCGCAGGTCCCGTTCCTTTCTGAAAGTCGGCCTAATGGCGCACCACGGACAAAATGTTAGAAGCGCCTTACCTATAATAATATGCTTTACTGTTAGAAAAGTAACAATTAAGCTATTTAATGACGACTGGTTAATAAAGAAACCATTTAAAGATCACAATATTTGAATGAAGATCAATTGAAATACGTCAAAAGGTTTTCGACTTGGAATCCGAAATCTCAACCAATCAGTAATCCATCTTAATTTTTGGTTATTTGGATATCTACCGTTGCAAATAAATGTATAAACACTTAATGCCTTGACCCAATGAATCGTGCCAGTTAAATTATCTGCAAGTGAAAAATAATGTACGTATTTCAATTCTGGCTAGCACAAAGGTTATAAAATGGATACCAGTTTATTTGAATCAGTACACAATCCAATCAAACACGATTAAACTTAATTAAAATCGTTTGTTTTTATTATTATGGCCTTTTGTAGTGATTGAAGTAACGGAGATGGTTTTTTGAAAGTGTTAAATCGAAATAAGACGCATTAAAATCAAAATACGTATTGATTTATGACAAAAAAATAATTTAAAATGAAACTGATGCGTAGAATGTTTTAACGAAATGAAGAAAAAGTGGTCATTTTCTTCGTTTGCCATTGCTGTAATAAATTCGTACAAATCCAGCAAATTCATATGCAATGCACAAAGAAAATAACCAATAAGTAGTCGTTGGACATCGTGCCACACGAACGTATTTATTCGACTATTACACGTGTCAGAAGAGAGATCTAGCGAGGGCACCGTCTTCTAATCATGCTTTCTCGTTTACCTATTGGACCGTCACGCACTGCACATTTCCAAGTTCCTCCCGAATGATGGATAAGCGACGCCGAGGGAAATCGGTTTATTCTTCCTCCACCGTCACGAAGATTCAATTATCCTGCTATCAATAATTTTTTCGCCCGTGTGAAAACACCTCCCCGGGCCACACCCCATATCCACTCCGCCTCCGTTTCTTTTTGCTCTCTCTCTCCCTCTTTCTTTTCGCCTTTCCCATTCCGTCGCCGCCTTCCCTCTCCCCCTTCCACCCACAAATACCCTCGCCCGTCCTTTATTAATTTCCTCTTTCACGTCTGGCGAGAAAGAAGGGTGGGAGAGAGAATATGAGTGTGTGTGTACGAGCAAGAGGGGTCTCCTCGGAAACCACGTGACCACCCTTTTGCACACGCACGCACAATTCATATTGTGGCGGCGGAAAACCTTTCTTTCTTCCCCAGCGCACACTTCCTCCCGCCGTCCCTCCCTCCTCCATTGCCAGACCTGCCGCCCGTCCTTCTGCCCGTCTTCTCTTTCTCTCACACACCCATACTTCGCCGGAGGAGACCTTTCCCTCCCTTTTCTCTTACATCCAACTCTCCACTACCCCCTCTTATACCCATTTTCCCTCCTGCCCCATCCTCCCTCTCCTGTGCCCCGCGGCCTCTCAAAAAGAGCCCCAAAGCATCCATTTCGGGATATTGCGGACGAAGGGTGGAGCCTGTGGTTCGCAATATCGCATCGCCTGCGGGGGAAGAGTGAGAAGATGAGGGAGGGGAGGAGAGAGGAAAGTGTGGTGCAAGGTGGGCTCTCACATGCAAGGAACAAGGAGAGGAGGATGTGGAGGATTTATTCCTGAGGAGAGGGAATTGCATTACGGGGGTGGGAAACGGAAGAAAACTTAAGAGGGATGTTGGAGTGGGCGGTGGAAAGGGTTGACGAGCAAGAGAGTGGGGATTTTTTTTCTTGGAAGACGGCTCGCGAAGAGGCGGCGTCAGAGGAAGCTTTTATTGATCACCCGAAATGAATGAGAGTAGCGAGAGATGCAGATGATGTGACGAAACTCGGGGACGGTGCCGGGATACAAATAACAAATTGATTCGAAAGGGGTATCACCTCCTCGCCTCCCTCCTTCTCAGCGATATACTATATTTATTGATGGGTCCTATCGGGTTACGGTTGAAAAGAAGTACCGAGAGGGAGAGAGAAAGAGAATCGGGGGAGAGGGTAATTTCGAATGGTTGGGGGGAAAAATTGTTTGCTGGTAAAGTATCGGGAAGATGCTCTGGGATGAATGGTGGAGAGCGGTTCGAAAGGGATTTTGATGAGATGGGACTAAGTGCTTGGGAATGGTAAGGGAGAAGCGAGGGAGGCGGAGGCCAATGTATCTCTCGGAAAATTAACCACAAAACTGATGAAGCACGAGCTCCGGGGTGTTCGAAGAAAAAAATGTCGAAATTGCGGGAGGAGCAAAGGGCGAAGAGGGATGTGTTTGGAGGGTGGGGGTTGAAGTAAGATGGCGACCTCGTGATGACGTGAATGAGGATTTTTACCTCCCTTCTTTTGTGGTTGTGGAAAAAGGGAAAGGGGAGCAGGGGAAGAGTTTGGATTGTGGAAGATTAGGGACAGGGAAGGGAGTGAGGTCTGAGGGAGAAGGGGAAGGATGAGAAAAATGGAGAAGGTTCCGCAGCTGCTGGTCCAGGGGAGGTTTCCTTCCAGCGGCGCTCACTGCGGGGAGAAGATTGGGTGCTGTGGTGGAGGACGCGGCTGTGAAGAGGTGGTGTGCAACAAAGGATGTGGATGGAAGAGGAAGGCTTTCTTCAACTTCATTTTTGGACGGACACAAGCACTCGAGCACGCACACAAAAATAGGGTGTGGGTTGAGAAGGCCCTATCTTCTCCCACCCCAAGTAGAAGAGGATGAGAAAACACTCTCAAACTCCCAGTATGTTTCACTCCGCGAAATTTTTTTTCCTCGTCCAAGAATCTTCTTTTTCTTGTATATTGAGGCTTTTTCCTCCATTCCCATGGCGAAAGAGCGAGAGAGATGAGAGATGGCTGGGAAATGAGGAGTTTGATGCGGTGAAGGAGGAAGGGGAGGAAGAGGGGTAGTGGGCCGGAAACGGGGGTGGTGGGTACGGGGAGCGTCCGTCAAATCCCATGGGATTTTAGGGGCCGGTGAGTTTAGAGGGGGGCGACGAAGGGCGGGCATCGAGGTGGGGGCAGGTAATGTGAAGAGGGCGTGTGGAGGAACTCCCTCTCCTCAAAGGAATGGACTTGAGTGGGGGTGCTTTGGGGAAGAGGCGGGTGAATTCTGTGCAGAAGGAATGAGTGTTTTGAAAGGGGAAAAATAACACTGGGAATATCAGTGAATGTGCCCTTTTCCAAGATTTATCTGGGACCTCGTCTCGACCTCCACTCCTTTTAAGTAATAGAAACGGTACGAACTGATTCAATTACGTCCACAGCGTGGAATTAAAGATATAAATGGTTGCAATTCATGCATGATGTACCAGGGGCAATCTAATCAAGAACCAAATAAGAGTTCGCGAATGAGTCATGTGCACACGATATGTTGTCATTTGAACAATGATTTGATGAATATGATTCTCTCAGTTCATATTTTCGGAAGAATAAGTTTAGACTGTGACGAATTATTTCTTGTTCTAATATTAATAAGATGTAATTAAGTTCTTCTCTTTTTTATAATTACTCTTACAAATTCTAGATCATTCCCAGAGAAAGAGCGCACGTTTACATATGACCTGTTAGTTTTCCCAACCGTAGTGATTTTAATGTATTTAATTAAGAATCTATGGAAAAGTTAAGACATTTCAAAGAGATGTGATCCTTTTCTATTAAGTAAATTAGGACAATTACTACTGAAAAACATAATGGTACACATCTTCAATCAGGTTTACTATTTCTAGGCATTGAAATTCTTGCAACTTTCATCGGACAATCCAAAGTTGTTGAATGGAAAAAGCATGTGTTTCCATTCCATTTCAACCACAAGGGCAAAAAGGAGGGCAGGCCGAACAAAAAATAGAGGAAAAAAGGCAAAACTTCGATGAACAATCCCGTTGGGCCACGTGCTTCTGGGAATGATTAACAATGGAGAATGTAAAGAAAGATAAAAATTAATTAAGTTCCAACATCAGACCGGGAAGGGGAAAAAATTGCGTAATAATTCATCCGATTCAGCGTCGGCTCGGCAAAATGGTGCTGATATGGAGAAATGTAAGTATGAGGGTGGCGAAAGCGAAACAAAATGATAAAAATGAAATGAGAGACGTTTTTTGGGTGGGGAAGAAGGATGGTAAGGGGGCGAGGGCTGGCGTCGTAGGGCGTAGAGCTTCAGCGGGAGGCTCACTCGGGGGTTGGGCGGGGGGGAAGCGTAGGGTTTGGCGGGCTACGAGGTGGGTGGGCGGGGGTTTCTGTGGAGAGGGGGGGGCGAATATGGCAAAGTTTTGGGGGGTGAGGATTGGGTATGGAACTTGTGGGGGACGGTGGGTTGGGGCAGAGGCGGCGTGTATGGACGGGGGTAGCACGGGAACGAGGCTTAGAGGGGGTGGGGTGGCGGAAGAGAGGGTGAGTGAATGCCGGGAGAGCCAATAGTAACGTCGGACATGGCGTCGGCTGCGTCCTGTATTGACGTAGTGGTGGTCGAACGAACGGCACAGACCCCGTTCCGCCTCGCTCCTCGGTCCATGCTTCACTCGAATGGCCGAAGAACGATCGAGCATAAAACAAAAGATTCGATACATCCGCTCATCTGTTGGTCTTTCTCTGTCTCCCCTCCGCTACACTCCCCCTTCACCCTCCCTTTTCACTCCCTCTCTACGTGACCATCTCGTTCTCTCTTTGCCCGTGTCGTGAGTTATTGGACTCAATAATGCATAGCTTGGAGTGAGACTTCTATCCTGCTCTCCAATAGTCCCGCCCGCACTTTATATCATTCCTTCCCCACTTCATTCCGAATTCGGTCAACCCTTTTGGTGGCGTGGGTGGATGTGAACTGAAAGGGTTAAATCTGTCCTTCCGCACTTCAGCGGGATATCCCGCTGAAACATCATAAACCTCCCTCCACCTCCCAGCCGGAAACGTTTTTTTCTTGTTTTTATCATTTTTTTCCCAAAATTATTTTCTGTTAAAATTCTGCCTAAATTTCGAGATATCTGTTTCCCTCATATCGCCGTGATCTCCGTCACCAGGGTCTCTTTGTCTTCATATTTCCCTCCGAATATATTTACTTTTGTCAGTCGCCGGGTCATAAATCATGCTAGTAATCTTCTGTGTTTTCCTGTTTTAGCGAAATTTAAGCGGAGATGTAGGCGTCATGTATTTTAACCCGGACTGCCCTGTCGTGTCCCCCGCCACATCTCTGCTTCTCCCTATCTCTCTCACTTTCCGTGTGAAAACTTGGCGTCGTTAATTCACCTGGCAGTGTGTTGCGCTTTTGGTAATTACCGCAAAAAATACCCGCATTTCAACTACATGAATAAATATCTTCGTCGCGACCCCCCCCCCACACTATCCATATGCCCCGCCTGGCTAATTTATGCTGCACGGAGGGTAAAAGAGGCGTGCCGCGGAAATAAAGGTGATCAAATGATCAGCGGTAAATGCCCGTCCAAAAGTGACCAAATATTGCCTTTTCAAACGAGGTATTTTGTTGCACTAGCAACCAATAATACAACTCCTGTTCTATCGTTCTATGGCCCATTCCGGGTCAATTCCCCGCCATCTCGCACTCCATCTTGGTCCTCCTTCCTTTCCCGACTCTTAAAACCTCTTTGCACGGAGTTATATGGGGCCGCGACGTTGCCACATCTCGCACGAAGCGCGGTTTTATCGATTCCGAAGAGGCCTGCCGTCGAATTTTGCAACGTCGTTACTCACGGTGGCGGCAGCGACGGCGGTGGCCGGAGGAATTGCATGGAGCGGGAAAGGTGCCGAGGTGCAATATCGGAGAGGGGGCCGGCGGGGTGTATATATTGCTGAGAGACGGCAGCCCCTTCAAGGTATGCGCACCCACGCGATGGAAATTCCGTGGAAGTAACTACTTCAGATATCACAGAGACTTGAGTGCCTGCAGAAAAAAATCGTAATTTATTTTGGCATGGAAAATAATTCATGGAGTAATTTCAACTTCTGACGGAGGAAATAAAAAATTAACCTGGAGTTAATACCACTGTTCGGATTGTGGCATGCAATTTTAAACAATTAGATAAAAAATAAAACTTTGGTATAAATTCTCTAGTAGCGTTGAAGACAAAAGCAATTTTTTGGGGTACTGGTCACAAATCGGTAGCTGTTGGCTCTAAATTTTCCGATTTATTAAGCATATTTTAAATAAAATTGGACGCAAATGATGCAATAGAAATGGAATTTTTCCAACGATTCCTACAGCAACTCATCACTCTGAAGTCCAATTTGTGTTTATCACATATCTGGATGTTTATGATACGTTATTTTCAAACTTGGTCAACACTTAAGAACATGGTTTAAAGAATTTAGAATTGCGAAATAGAAAATTCTAGGTTCTCATTAACGGTTTTAGTTAGGAGGCTATGACGAGGCAGATGACCACGATTTTATTACGCAAAAATGTTGAAAAAATCCTAAGTTTTCTATAATCTGACTATTATAGCAATTTATTTTGAGCTAAACGCAGAATATTTACTAAAAAATAATTGTTTTATGGTGAGCATGTGGTAATGCCGTTAATGAGAATAGGTCGATGTAATATTATTTAGTGAAATCATTGCTAATATTTTAGAATTAGAAAGGCTCTATGTTAGTAGTTTTAATGGAAATAGCTTGGAAATTCAACATCATTTAAATTAAATTTTTCGAACATTACCTATTGGGTACTAATGCATGAATTCTTGCTTGCAAGTGGGTGTTTGTCTCACACTCTTTTTTGCGGTGATGTGGAGTTCAGCATGTTCGTGACCCTTTGACCACTGACTCTTTGCCCGTTGCCCGGACCCACGGGAATTCCTTTCATTCTCTGAATACGTTACATGCTATTCTGATCTTTTAAATGAGATTATCACGATATAAAGAGGCGGAGGTAATTGAACATGTTGTTCTCAGCGAATTTAATAGCTGCTTTAAGATTTACTGTACCCTTGTTCAAAGTGAGAACTCAGATTTAAAAAATTTACTCAGAAAATAGTATTTGCCGTAAATTATGCTATATTCCAGGTTTCATAGAATAATTGCAACAATTATATGTTATGGTTGAATTGATGTGCCAAGAGTCCTTAAGAGGAAATTGTGTCGACGGAATATGTCAGGGATGCCAACAGCTTACAGTTTAAAGGCTAATCCGTAGGTTTTTAATTAATTTGTCGAAAAAAATAATCAAAGTCAAAGCAAAAATTACACAGCGCTATTAAGTCATTCCCTTATTCTAGCCTCATTTTTCATTAAAGAAATGTAGCTTAATAGCATTGGTTACAAGCCATTCAAATAAAATGTCCATGGTTGTAAAATTTACAATGGCGCAGATTGAAAATCTAAGCGGAACACATTTTATTTCGATCTAAGAGGAGTATCTAGAATTTATATTATTAATGATAAACTTTGCTTTGATTTGAATGCATGTGTAAATCTTCTGTAAGTTTGCTACTATTTCATGGTTTCATTTAACTCATCGACAAATTTGTACGATATTTTATACAAAAATATTATCATTTTACTATCATTTTGGTCCAAAAGTAATAGGCAATGACTGAAATTACACGATTATATTAGTCATGATTGTTACTTTTCAATTTTAAAGACTAAATCATATTTGACACTCGCCATTTAAGGCGAGTGTCAAACTGTGGTTGGGACTAAACCTAAGGTTTTATTGCTGAATAGATGAATGAATTGGAAGATCAATCCTTCTAAATCTCCTCATATATTGAATTGTTATATGCAACGATAACCATTTGAAGAATGGAACATTTATCTAGCTTTAATCCGTGATCTTTTGAAATAAGATAGCTCTAGCAGTTGTTAATTTTATCAGTGTTTTAGGTATATTAAGTCTTTCATACTGTTCAAAAATGTTTTTTGAATTTGACTTTTTTTTCCAAAACCTAGGTGAATCCTTTCCTTTTCAAACAATAAAACATGAATTGCACATGTCCAACTCTTAGGAAAAAAACTCATCTCCCGTCTCAGAGCACAAAATACTATTGAGATTGATGAAAAATAACCTCATTTATGATGTTACATGATTTAAATATGGACTATTAAGAAATCTTTATCGTTGTAAATAGTTTAGTAATACCATGACAAGTGGTTCTCATTTTTCTCCTCATTTTTAATGAATATTAACAAAATACCATTAGTTTTGGTTATCATGTAATATAAAACTCATAGAAGATTATCAAAGTAATTCATATCTGCTCAACTTCTTGTCACTGTAAGCGGGAAACATATTTTCAATTCGCGAATACCAAGGTTCAGTCCACGGGTCAAAGCATAGAAATTAGAATCGTATTCAATATTGTTTGAAGGGTTCAATCTTTTTCTATGATTTTAATCTAAAAAAGTTTTCTTTAATGGTAATTTTCCGAGGAAAGGCAATGTGTAAAACGAGTAAAATTGAATATTATTTTTATAAAGCGGTGTAGTTCAGTTTAAGTTAAATTAATTATAGTAAAATGAAAAATGGCTAAGCTGCGTTTAGAAATTAAGCGGGTGTTTAATCTTAATGACACATCGATTGCCTTGAACTAGTTTAAAAAACACCACAATAATTTCAAAGGAAATATTTTTCTGGCTACTCCGATTTTTAACTGATACTCTAAAAGAAATTGCTCCCAACGTCATCCGTTTCAATTGAAATATTTGTTTTAAATTCCACAAAAAATGCTTATAATTTATATGATTGAAGTTATTATTTCATATGACAAATGACTGCAATGACTTCAGCCACATGTCCCGTAATGTGCTAACTGATTTAACAGCTAGCTGAATCATCGTAGTCCATTTAGACATCACCACTTAATACATGAAGAATCGTCACTAAATTTAAAAGCAGTCAAGAATTAGGACGCTAATTAGTTACGCAATCAATTTGATGGAGTAGTATATTTTGACGGCTTTAAAACGCTATGGGTAAAATAATGATTAAAATAATAACTGAAAATGGCACACCACTTTTTATTAATAGTATAGTACAGAACTCTCTAATAACATAAATATTTGACATAAATATTATGAAAAATTATAATAGTTTCAATGCAAATTTATTACTTAAGATACAATTTTATAAAAACCGTAGTTACATTAAATCCAAATGAAAAGGTAATTTTTAAGAATTTTATTATCTTAGACGGCCAGTTTAAGTTTTAATTAGCACGTATCATCATGACTGCGCAGAAGCAATGTATATGTTTGTCAATATTTACATTATTCATTGCCAAAACCACAAATTTTGGTAATTTTATCGTGAAATATGTCATAAATGGCTGAGCTCTGTTGATGAAAGGCCATTAATACGCATTACTCTCAATCCGTATACGAATATCTTGTCGTGTTGAGCTCCGATAATGAGTACTAATGGCGCGAAAAGATTCGAGCCATTGAAGCCTTATAACTTAAACTATACAGTCTGTGAATTTTTTCTATATATTTACACGTTTGCATTTACAATGAAATTGATTGCCAGGTGTGTAAGGAATATTTAGGGTTCATGAAAATGATATGGTGATTATATGAAATACTAAATGTGGCAGCAAGTGTCAACCTTCAGTTTAATTACAAGGTAGTAATATCCTTACACTACACTCGCCAAACTACGAAAGAAGATATGAAAAGAACATTTATATGCAACTTGCAAATGCATAAATACAATTGACTGGTTAGTCACAACCCAATTTTTAGGTCGCTTATTTTAAGAATATTATTTGACCCGATATGACACTAAAACATTTTTGCCGGTGAAGTTAAATGTCAAAGTTTCCTTCATGTTTGTAGTGAATTTGCTCCTAATTACCTTAACTATTTTTACCTTTGAATTAAATGAAATAAAGAAATTCATATTTCTAGGTATTAGCTAGTATTAACTAGGTATTAATATTAGTATTTTAATACCTTGGAATTCTTTCCTATCATTTATCAAAGTACCCGGAGATATTCTCTTGAAATGGTTAAAACGTGAATATTTGTGTATATATTTAGCATATTATGTAAAGAGTAAAACACAAAAGAATAACCATATTCCCTTCTCGGAGTTGTTAGATTAAAAAAAAATATAATCGATGTAAAAGATAAGTAAATTTAAACCTAACCTCTTGAAAGTCCTTGTGCGGCCGAAAATATACCTGTCTTCTCCATGTAACTGCAAATATTTTGTTAAAATTGTCGAATTATTCAATGCTTAAAAGTTTATTGTGAGGCAAACCTTAAGAGCATTGCTTTGAAATATCAACTTTTTTTACTCATGCTTTTTGAAGAAATAGCAATATCCCACGTAATAAGTCTATATTTCGATCTAGATTTCGAAGTCACTGCTTCATCGTACTTTGTTACTACACTACTTACTACATACTATAGATTTAAAATTGAAAAATTAAGAATAAAATATTTATTCAAGCAAGCAAATTTGTATTGTTTTACGAATGTAATGTGCATTAAAATTGAGGGACTTTTAAAACATTTGTTTTGAATCATTCATCGTATTAGATGTATCCAGATATTAGAAAATATATGGTGGCAGTTTACTCTTACTTATACTTGGTAAGATGCCATGTGGTGTTAAACCACGGTTGAGGTTTTATGAATTTTACACTAAGTCCACAGGTAAATCAATTTTATTGGTAGTCCGGAGCTCATGCCACACTAAAACTTACAGTAGAGAAGAACTTTGCAGATTCAGTTTAGGCGATCCGTCTTATTTACCCTCTACTCTGATCTATCTTCGATATCACAGGTCTACCAAAGATACATAGCTTGAAAAGTTTATGTTATCCAGGGGTATCGAGAGAATTAGTCGAAAAAATTAATAACCAATATTTATCATATTGGGTAGCCAACGTCATGTGCTCGAGAACGATCATCATACGTTTTTATACTCATAATATAGTGTGCTAAAATATGGTTAAAATATAAATTTTTTAATATTGCTATATTTGTATCGCGTATATGTGACACTAGTGAAAATTAATTGAATTCAGTATTTGAATCAATGCCTGCCGCGGTATTTTGAGCATGTGCTATTCACCTACGGCAAAGATGGAGATAACCCAAGACACTGAATTGAATTTGCTTTTGCCTGAATTAATTATCAGCAATAGGGTATGCAATGTTACGGCTGATTGGTTTAGAGTCTATCGTTTTTTAAGCAAAGCTAGGTAATGGATTGAAATATATAAATAGGGAAGACTATTAAACAAAAAGGAATGTTTATCCGGAGTTCCAGTCACCGCTCTTACGAAAGGACAATTAATGAGAGTAGGTCGTCCATAAAATGCATAGGCACAATTGATAATATTTGAAAATTTCATTCGCAACCACCCATAGAAATTGAACATGAGGCTAATTCTTAATTTTTAGGTCCTAAGATTAACGTAGGTGGAAATTTTTTTAAATGATTACAAAATTAATTTTGAATTACTAATTTAACTAAACACACCTATTATTAATTCTGCGAAGATAAACTTCTTTCTATTTACATGATGTTTTGAAGAACTTAATTGAATAGAAAACGCCCATCTATTGAACGAAAGGTTTCCATTACTTTCGCCATAAAGAAAAAACCTGGATAGAGACCTAGTTCGTTATAGGGTAGGAGGTAAACAAGTGGTTATGTCCCGTCAGGTCGGCTCCATCCTCCCCCAACCCCCACCTCCTCCCGTCTCCCGGCAATTCAACTGCGCAGTGGAGACACACCGCCCGATACCAACCCCATCCACCTCGCCCCGCCTCCCACCTTTGGCTCTTCTCCGTCCACACCCCCCTCCATCCGTCCGACTCCTCCCCCCCGACCTTCCCCTTTCTGCCTCTCTCCTTGAATTGCATGTACGAGTCCTGATCGGCAGTCGTTTGCTTGCAGCGGCATGCTGAGTCCCTGGAAGGCAGAGGTCCTAAGCGCTGAGGACATCTTCCGTGGACGACCCATCCTTCACGTCCCTCCCCCTCTTCAACGCACCAACCCTCCTTCGCCTACCTACTACTCAACCCTTCCGACGTAACATATTCCCTGACGAACCTCTCCTATTATGCGTTTTTCTCCGTCCACGGGATTCCGAGCTGGGGTTGTCACCAAAGAGTTTGGAATGCAGCACTTGAGAAAGGATTTTGTGGCGCGAGGAATGTCGATTTGGTCGTGGTGGCGAGTTAAAAAAAAATGCGAAAGGCGTTGAGAATATTTTGGGGTGCGAAGTATGTCACAGTGTATCCTCTGTACTTCCTATGCAAGACTGTAGCCAAAATAAATTGGATGATGAGTCCCTCTTCTCACCATTCACATAAAGCCTTCAATTATATGTGACTAGTTATTTTCTAGTCGTAGCCAACAATTAAAAAACGTCAGGTTTCTGGTTTTAGGAGACTCATGAAATATGTATTAGACCACATGATAAGTTTTGCAATTTAGGGTAAAGTAATTCCTCGGAAGTACAATTTACGCGTGGAGTTGAAAAATTCTTTTTAAATTAAAAAAAAATTATTAAAATTTTGACTGAAGAGACTTTGAAAATATTGAAAAAAATAACTCTAGCTTCATGTGAAAACACTGTTATATCCAACCTTAGAGGGTTCGTTATTCTATTTCATATGATTATTGTCCTGGTTTATGACGCAGTGTAATGAATGGTGTTGAACATCGATGTTCTCTACCTGTGTATCTTTGCAGGAATATTATTTAGAAGTGTCATATTCCTCAAAGTGCTGTATGAGAAACGTTAATTTTAGTTTTAAAAATCAATTAAAAGTTTCATATAGGTACCAAATATTAAAGTTACGTAATCAGACTACGATAATTAGGCAATTTTCTGTAAAACTGTTATATGGTGTAAAATGCATCTGTAAAAACCTCTTTTGTGATTTTCAGTTGTTTTGGGACTTGATGCCATAAAAGTAGAGGAGGCCAAACCCCTTAGAGGCGACATTATTCCCGAAAAAAATTTCCAATCCGTCGTATTACCAACTCCTTTATCAAATCCTACGTCATAAGTTGGTAGTGTACAAACTCGTCCTTCAGAGCCTTTTGAAGGATGATCGTATTATCACGTAGCTCGGCGTCCACGCCCCAACCAGGAGCAAAGAGCCATGCCACCCAAGCGGCCACCCACACCGCCCTCCTCCTCCCCCAACTCCGCCTTCCGCCGACCCCGCTACTTCCCTGGCGCCTCCGCCTCCACCTACTCCTCCTCCTCGGCTCTTCCTTCGCGGCACTCAGGCGCGGACGCTGCCTGCCTCGTCGGAGCAATAAAAATAGAAACACGTTTGCTGGCGAAACGTGCTTTTCAGCCGTTATATTCCCTCCGACTTTCATTCCCGTCCACCTCTTCAGCCCCTCCACCAATGTTTCTTTGCTTCCTGACCATTTCTAACCACCTCCAATATGGTATCTCCTACCGTAAAAATCCCTCCTATGAAACCACCCTTGCACGCTAGCCTATCTCAGTTCCATTGACACGTTGCCAGAAAACTGTATTTACGGATAGTAACTCGAGAGATTTGCTGAGAAAATTTATTAAGGGCACTCATCTTCGGCATGTGTCCTAATATTAGAACACGTGTGGCAGGAAAAATGGTTAAAGAGCCCATATTTACAGAAAAACTTTATGGATTTAACATTTTAGAAATAACAGGCCAGGAAGCTAATGGAATTATTATATTTTGAAAAATTTTGGAATTAGATACCTAATTGAAGCACTTTTAATTTTTTAATTGTTCAAGTATTGATGAAAGAATACAATTTTGTTTGATAAAAGAACATCGACTGAAGCCAGTATAGTTCATGTGTGTAAACTGATATGTCAAAAGGAAGAACTGAAATTTTAAAAATTATATGTATTATCAATCCATTTCTAAGTTATCATTCCTAATTATATGAAGGCTCTATTGGATAGAAAATATTCTATAAAAAGTAATCCATATGAAAATGATAAATTAATTATTATCACTCTCACAGAATTTATGGTTTCAGTTTAACGGCATTGAAATTTTGTATCTATATTCATACATAAAATGTTCACAATGGGAAAAAAACATTGTTACTTCTAGTATCATGGATTCTTCGAACCAAATGTTAATTTTACTTATTTTCATGCTTAATTCTTATCAACTCGAAATATTTATTAAAATTATTTAATGAAGGGACATCTCCACACAATAGATACAGCGTGAAAATTGCATTATATTAATATTTATTTTTTTGCAAAAAATGGTTCCCTTCGAAATTTAGGAAATATTTCAATTATTATGTTTTAGCCAGTAGTGTTTTCATATTCATTGCAAACACAAGTTTTCCAGTCTTTCAAATAATAAATATGGATAAATCTGTTTAACTTAAGAAAAAATGAAAATTACCTTTTAATCTAGCATTAATAAGTATATTTATTTTTCCGAGTCGATGTTTTGAAATTTATGAATATTTTAATTATAAAAACTGTTAATATATTTATAAAGGCATATTGGGTTTTTATTGGTATTTATTTGCTTCAGGTCTTGCACAATTGAAATAAAATACGTGCGTAAAAAACCTAGGACACTACTCCATTTAAGTGAATATTTTAAAAGCATTCCGATCACCGCACACCATTGAATACATTTTTACTTTTCACAATTTTAGTTCTTAAATACTTAAAAAAATGGATAAGTTAAATATAATACAACGTATCGTTCAAACGATTTCCGTCAATCCGGAGAAGTATACGTAATTGATCTTTAATTTCTCCTCGCTCCCAAATTTCCTATCTTATTTCAGCATACTCCATTATATTTATACAGTAGTCATACTCAATTTTTCAGGACCTTCAATGATGTTGTTATTGCTCACTCTTCCCTGCAGTGAGATTTATTCACTATAAATTTCTCTCTAACAAATTCAGAGGTCTTGGACTGCACAGGGATATTACGATGATGTGGCTTATGTACTGGGTTCCAACCCTTGTGTGTGAATCAAGAGGGTAGAATTTGAAAGTGATATCCCGATCACCATTTGTGGTGCCGTCTGGAAAGAACTTCAAGTACACCGTCCGTCGAGTTGGACTTTAAACTGTGTGATCCCTTGCCGCACTTTCGTTCAGAATAGGCTTATGCCGACGCCAGGTTCCTCTTCACCCTTCTTCCTTTCCCTGAATATCTTACCCCTTTTATATTACTCAACTATCCCTAATGATGCATATAACCTCATCTGTCAGTCATCTCTTCTAATAACTACTGTAACTTGGTAGGTGGTAATTTACAATGTTTATTATTGCTCTTCTAGTTTTCACTGAACTTTATTTAATCGTTGGAGTTACTTACAGCGTGTGTGATACATGAGAATGCGACAGTCTTCAATGTAAAAAAAGGCATTAGAAGACTGAAAATTTCACACTCAAAAATATGTTATTTTTTCGTTTTTTCACTTTAGAAAGTTTATTACATCATGTTTACACAAACCAAAGAAACATTTTGCCTCACCTCGTGTGAATTACAGAACGATTTTTTGGGAGCTGGATAAACAAAAAAATAGCAGTAGTCACGCATCATTCACCAGAAAAACAAAAACGGAAACGCCCCCAAAACACTCCCGAACGCAACATGCTATTTATAGCCCAAAAATATACAAAACAATATTTTACCAGAGTCAGTGAGCGGCAGGGAAAAAAACAGCGGCTCGACCTCCAAAAGCGAACAAGGGAGCGGGATGCCCCGAGTGAAAAAAGGGGGTATGGGAAAACGATCCCGTTGACCCCCACGTCCCTCCCGTCTCCCTCACCAACCGCCACCCGTCTCGCGTAGCCCGCCCTCGCCGGCCCGCTTCGCATGATTTCCTCGCGCTTTATGCAGCCGCGCTTCCCCGATGACGGAAATTCGAGAAAATTACAATCCGCTATCGGATTTGGACAATACAGCACCGCTACACGCGCGCCACGTTCGGCAATGTATATCAACCACCGGTGACTGTAAATCAGGATTCTGCTTATGAAAACAAAAGTGGGGGACTCTTCTGTAGGCATATTTTTAATGATTTTTTTCGTGGGAGAGAAAAGAGCGTATGTGGGCAGCACGGAGAGAGCGAGAGTATGTGGAAGGGGGAGGAAGAGGAGAGAGATAAGTTTGAATGTTGGGGACGATGGTGTGCCGGGGGGTCAGGGAGCGGGAGAAGGGAGGCAGTGCAGAATTCGGGACGACAAAGGGCATTTTCGGTGTTGGTGGCGGAGGAGGAAATAAGATGGATGTGTGGCCCGAGCGTGTCTCGGCGCTATCCCGGCGATCGCGCCGTCGCTTATCGCCAGATGAACGCCCCGAGGAGGGAACCTCCCTCCTCCTCTCTCTTTCCCTCTCTCCCCAATCTTTAACATTCTCTCCCCCAATGCGACCCCCCATACGTACACCAACCTCATGGTATTCCCTCTTCCCCTCTTCCCCCCTAAATGACTCCCCCGCTCCCGGCGCGGCCCCTCTCCTGATAAACTTGGCGCTCATTTCCCGCTATTTATCGCCTCGCAGTAATAACGAATTTCTGGAGTGATGCATTGGGGCACCATGGCGGACTTGTCGCGTGCGGTCAATTAACGCCCGCGCAGCGCCACACACCGGGGGTGGGTAACGGGGAGGATGGGGGTGGAGTCCCCTGTGCACGGGAAGGGGTAAGGCGTGGGAAAAAAGGACAGCGTGCGAGGGGTTGGGGGTCGGATGCGGCGGAGAGGCGTTTATCCAACACACGCATCCGAAAGGATTTATATGACCCCTCTCGCCCTGCTCTCTCCTCCCTCGCTCCCTCCATCTATCTCCCACTTCCCTAACCTCCTCCCTTCCATCCCGCCCCCACCTCTCTCTCCGGTCGTTGCGCGACTCCATGATGCCCTCCGTTAATGACGGGCCCAAAAGCGGTTCCGCAAACCGCCGAGCCGGGATCTCTCTCCAATCTTTCTCTCTCTCACTCGTTCGTTCCCATTCGTGGGACGGCAGTGTTTCAGTTCTCCTCCCACACAGGGGTCCACATCACCCCCAATCATTATCTGGGCATTTTGTAAATGGACGCGGGTCGGACGGCCGGCGTGTGTCGAAACGCGAATTGATGCGAACGCCTCCGCTAGGTGGTAAAAGGGATATGCGGATGTTGGGAGTCCAGGGGAAGCACGTCAATATTGCGTTGATTACTCGTGAGCTACGGGGCGAGTGGAAGATGCAAGAGAGTTGGAGCGAGCGTGCCTATTTCAATTTATTGCGATTAGGTATCGGAACATTCCTTCCTTCAGTAGTGTTAACCGACAGACAAACGGAACAATTTGACTCTTTCCTATGCTTTGCAAGTTTAAGTTATATGTGGGGTGAGCTTCTCCTTATGGTACTTAGCCTAATGCTGAGTGGAGTGAGAATTTTATTTGATTCCATCTAATGCTGTTGGTCCACTGCAATACTCTTCAGTTGAAGATTTTAGAAGCATGCTATCGTGTGAAATACCATTCATATTCCATATTATGCCAAAATTTTGGAATAAGAATTTGAATTCCGCATTGTACGAGGGTCATCCGGAAAGTAGTACCCGTTCGTGAAATAAAGACACAAAAGTAAATATTAACAAACATAAAAAATTTTATTTGAAAGAGGATACTTTAAACTACTTCTCAACATAATCTCCAAGCAAATTAAGGCATTTGTCATAACGTGTGACAAGTTTCTGTATTCCTGCTGCATAGTCCTTCGCCGCCAGCTCATTGAGATACGCGAGGGACCCATCTTGCACAAATTTTTGCATAATGCAGATGGTGTTTAACAATTTCATGAACAATTGTTCGAGAAACATTGGGAAAATGCTCACAGATGTCATCAATTGTGACGCGCCGATCGTTCCTCACGAATTCGTCAACTGAGCTCACCAGTTGGTCTGTAATGACAGACGGTCTCTCCGAACGCTCATCGTCGTGTGTGTTCCCCCTCCCCATGTTGAAGTTGCGACACCACCGCCGAACAGACGACTCGTCCATTACATTGTCTCCATACACCTCCTTTAATTGGCGATGAATATCACATGGGCGAACGTTTCTTGCATTGAGGAATTTAATCACTGCCCTCACTTCACAACTGGCGGCGTTCTCAATTTTTTTAAACATTGTAAACAATCACAGAAACAACACAGGCAATGCTAGCGTCACGCAACTTGGCTCAGAGAAGGCAGACAAGCCACTGAAGCTATCTGACCTCGTCCAGCGGCTACTCGCGTCGTCAGCACTTCATGCGGCACGAACGGGTACTACTTTCCGGATGACCCTCGTATGAGAACAGCAAAACGTACAGCTGTTCTTAGAATTCTAATTACTAAACTGATTTCATTTATTCATATTTCCAGGAAAAATATATTTAAGTGCCTTTTCTTTCCCAAAATGAAAAATATTTTGCATTGTTAATAATTATTTTATTTAAAATTAATCTTTTGCCTGTCTATAAAAGTTTTTCCCCTCTTGATGGAACAGTTTAATAAACTTGTAACTAAAATTTGAAATCTCATGATCTTTATCCCAAAATCTGTTGTTATGATGATAATAATGCCCTTATACGCAAAAAATTTTGTTTCTCGCATATTATTTAAGAGAAAATCATCACAAGTGATTAATTATTGAAATCCCTTTTGTGTACCTAATATAGTCAAATCTTATGTAACAGTGTATTTGTTCAAATGAATACCGTTTTAAAATCGTAGCTATCAGTACTATACATAGTATAAGTATTACTAATAAAGACGAAAATGAGCGTGTTAATAAAATCAAAGCTTCATTACTTCTTCCACATAATTTTCTCACCATAATTATTTTCCTCCCTCCCCTGGTGAGAGATTTCACTTTCAACCTAGTTAACTATTTTGCGAGGACTTAATGCGATTTCACCCCTTTACCGGTAGACAACCTTCAACATGTTCCGTTCATTATCTACCGATATGGAGCCTTTAATGGACTGCTGTAGAACAATGCACAAGTATCATTGCGTTAAGGATGACGATTTTACCTAGGTAGTATGCGGTTCATCTCTGAGATAATGCAATGCATATAAATTGGTGTTGACAAAAAAGACGATCAAAAAATTAATTTTTTATTTAAATTAACGTACTCAATAGAAAACCTATTCAAAAATACCTGTCTGGTTACTCTATCTAATTGACTAACAGCTCAATGCCATTTGCTGTTGTAAGATAAGTACGAGCTCCTAATTCTGTTTGGATTAATCAAGTTAACATATTTGCGTACAAATTGAGTAGCTTCAGGCGTGATGTGGTGGAAGTCGAATAAAATGAATTACTGATCGAAGTAAGTGATATCAAGTGGAAAAGTGCTTTGATCAGTTATTCATTATATTAGCGTACATTTCGGTAGTGTTTACGAAAACTGGTACACGGGTTCTTTCCCTTTTTATGGGGGCACATGTCTCTTATTTTTTTCTTGTGAAAATCTAAGAAATTTATTATTATTAGTTGTGATTGTGTAAGATTTTCACTAAAAATGAAGGCAGCAGTAGATCATTGGTAAATAATCGTGATATACATTAAATATTAGTTTGAATTTATGTTAACGAAATTTTCTTCATATTCATACTAAGTTTGGAATTCGAATATCTATTGTTTTACCGTTTTCAATAGAAATTTCTCTTTCAAATTAATTTAGCAAAGAACAGGTGCTTTTAAGAGAGATCATATTGTAAAGAATATAAAAATGTATACCCAAGGAACTGATAACTTGAACTCCCAGGAGTGTTTCGCTTTTGATGGCTCTAGGGAACTGGTAAATTTCACTCTCTCCAGCAAAATAAAAATATAAGGATGGAGATGGTTGATAGATCGTTGGATATTCCACTCCCCGGCGATTCCTGAAACGTCGATTGTGGAAGGCGATTCGAGATATCGGGGAACAAGTTTCGGCTGAGAAGTCCCCGAAGGGAAGTGGTCATTTGGTAATGCGGGCGCTGGGAGATAGCATGTGGGGAGGCGGGTGGAGGTGAGGTTTGATGGGGGAGGATGGGGACTCCTCTGGGAGGAGAGAAAAGGGTTGGTCCGGCAGGAGGGGGACGCAACCATTGAATGTCAGTTGAGCGCGAAATGTGAGTCGCGGGTGAGGGGTCAGCCTTTGCCCAGCGATAACCTCACTTGTTGAATGCGTCGGTCGGGAGCGGCCTTATAGTCGCGCCTTCGAAATTCTCCCCCTTCTCTCCCTCCAAACACCCTCCCCGGCCGACTCCTCTCTCCCCATCCCTCCACCTACGCACACTAGCACGCACGCACACCCACTTACACCCACTCCCATGCCCATGCAGCCCTCCACGCCCTCCCATCGGTGCTAAACGTATTCCTTGCCGCTCCCCACCACATAACGCACCGGCAAGATATCCGATCCGTTTTGGATTCCGTGCCTTGACCCCATATCCCCGTCTCCCTTCATCCCACACCTCCTATTTCAACCCTCTGGAACCCTCCTCCAGATGGAATGTTCATTCCAAACGGCCGGCCTTCTTCGGATTTGGCCGCTTTGACCCGTGCCAAGTGGATCTATCACCATTCCTGGCTATTGTTTCCACGTTCTCTCAAATGCTCACGCCCCGAAATTTACTGCGAGAAGCTAGTTAATCCAGTCGCAGTTTTCCCATCGCTTTATTTCAAATATTCGCACTGCTCTGATTCATGAACAATGAGAATATTTGGATTTCAAATTTCCCCAAGATGATGATCCATTTCATTGCGTTATCGTTTGTACTCTCAAAGCACTTGATATAACCAACGGAAATGATGTATGTTTTTAAGGTCAAATTGCGTGTATTAAATTAATTTCATATCCGATGGCTTTAATACCTGCAATTTTTAACTTTTAGTTCAGAAAATTTACCATGAATAGTTACAAAATCTTTACTTTAAACTGACTTCGTTTTTAAACAAATTAAAGAATGAGAAGTGTTAAGGCACTATTGCTTATCTTCGTACATTACGATTACATATCTGCTCTCGTATCTATCAACCTATAAGTGCTTCACTGACCTGAGTTTAGTTCTAAAACCGCGTGAGTAAATGTATGCATTTATTTTTTTGATTTTTGAAGTTATTCGTTCTTAACCCCATTTAAATTAGCATATGTTTCAAAAGTTTAAAAGTAAATGCATGGAAATGCAAACAAAATAAAACATTAAAATTGTAGCTGTCCATACAGCATAACTAAATATAGGTTCAAGGAATAATTCTTTACAGTCAAACCCCGTCTTGGTATAAGTAGGATATTTTTATGTGTGCCTTGTTATGCCTATCATATTTTTTGTTTACTCTCAAACGTTGCGTCAAAATGCAGGAGCTCAGAAGAATTATTTCGTAACGGAAATTGCAAAAAGCCAAGGGAAGGGTTTCTTGTTCTGTGGTGAGAAGAATATTTTCTCTCGCGAGCTAAAATCCTGGGGAGATAAGGTTCTCAACGCCGCGTAACCCAAATACCTCGGATGGAAAAAGAGGATTTATCACCACGCGGGAATTCTGAAAAAAAACCGAATGAATGCATTTTAGGTAAAATTCGTCTCTTCTCGTGAAGAATTTGTTTAATCTATTTTATTAATTTAGCCACGGACAAGGATAGATTTCCATGTAAGTAAATATTGACGGCATCATATCTTATCTATACTTTCCCGTCGCCCGCTTTTCGGTTAGATACTGCGGTGCCATGAATAACTTCCGTTTTCGTACGATCACCGGATTTTGGAATCATGGCATTCTTAGAAATTACTCCTCCATCTTCGCGTTCTACATTCTGTGTGATCAGCAGATTCGGTGATGGCCGTTTTTCATTTTCCAGCGAAGCTCTGCTCTTTATGTCAATCCTTTAAATCTCTCCTCCATCCCTACGTCACCGGTTCCAGCTTGTGTCTGCGCTTTTCTCACTTCCCGCCCGATTGCATTTTCTTAGCTCTCACGGATTTGTGTTCCTCTCCTCCCGGGCGTTCGTTTCTCCAAGATAAGGCCAACTTAGCCTAGGTTCGAGCGTCTCCCTCGAGAATAAGTAAGACTGTGCCCTATGAGATGCAAAAGGGGAAGGCATGGAGAGGGAGAGGGATAGATAGGTAGAGAGAGAGAGGGAAAAGGTTTTGGGAATGCTTGCTTGAGCGGCGAATTTATAGCGCGCATGCATCACGACAGACGCAGGCTAAGATTTATCTCACCCCATTATCATAATTACAATTCGGTGGAGGAAGGAACAAGGTGGGGTAAAGTGGAGAGGGATCGCAGAGGATTGAGAGTATGAGGTAGTTTGAAGAAGAGTGGAAACTGGGGGTAGAGGTGGAAGCATTGAGAAAGTGGTTCGCAAAAGAACTTGAGCCGATCCCAAACCTGGCAAAGAAAAGTTCTTCAGGTTCGCTACCCTCACAGATTTTCACGTGAAAATCCGTGCGTTTAGGACGTATCTTCTAGACTCCCCTGTGGAAATAATATTGGGTGAAACCTTTGAACGTGACTAATATACTACTTCATATCGTTCTATTCAGCAAAGGTCTTGTTTTACATATTGTTCCTTAATGTACCGTTAATATGTGCTCCTAAAGAGAAAAGAATACGAGTACATCTTTGCTTAGTATGTTTAATTTGTACTAATTCATTAGCTTTGGGATTGAATGAATGTAAAGAGAAATATTATTTTGCACATAGGAAAAATTAATTGGCGGTCATAGCTGATTTGATAAAAGAATTTCGTAAGGCCAAATGGACTGTAAATTTGGAGTTATAATTTTGAGGTCGACTTTGATGCAGTGCATGTTTTGAATTAACAAACAGCACTCTGATATTTTCTTAACCATATTTACACTCTGGCATTACGATTATGCTGTGACATGGTTTCGTAAGCTTAAAAATTCTCTCATTGGTTTTATTGAATTATTAGCTATAATGAGGTTAGAACTGAGAATACTATTCCTTTTTCCCGAAACTTAGAGCATGAAAAATAATTTCGTAGAAGCACATTAAACATCTTAATTGTTGAAATGTTTTGCGAATTTTCAAGCAATGTACAGAGCTCAATATTCAAATTATAGAATAAAAAAGAAATGAAAATATTAATTTTATCTTGCAACAGCAAATTTCATGCCTAGATATATGTGAACTCGACGTATATAAACTGGTTTGGCGGATGTATTTTATATAATGAGTCAATGGATTTTCCAGAAATATTGATAGAAAAACTAATCAATATTTTTTCTTATCTTACGGTATTTTTTTTACTAACATTAAACGTTGACGAGAGAAAACTAGTATTTATATTTACTCTAAAGAAGGATAGTTGTCATTAGGGAAAATAAAAGTTGCAATTCAACGTTAAACTACATATCGTCAGTAAATGTTCTACTGATGAATCTATTAGTGTGTTTATCCATGCCATGTTTCAATCTACAAGGGAAACTTAAGGGAATAAACAGCATTCGCTTGCATACTCATCGCTCCGTTCTGTCTACAAATTTTTCTTGAAGATACTTTTGTCGAAATTTACGGCTTAAATTTCATGAAATGTGAACGACTGTATCTTCATCGTGATCAAATCCATTTATCTTTTGTTCCCTCATTTCTTTTCTTTTTCTCCGAACGATGGAACAAGAGCGGACGTATAATACACAGTCGAATGGTCAGGAGGAGATTGAAGAGAAAGGGGCAGGGACCCTCTTGAGTTTTTTTTCCTCCAAGAGGAAGGGAAAAAGGGGAGTGGAAGTGGACGGAAATGTAGCAGTGCACCAAAGAGATCATCAATTCGGCGGTCGGGGTCACCCGTGATCCAACTCGGGAGTGAAGTCGCCGTTCCTTTCCGTAGCGGCTTTTCAGACTTTTGGCGAGAGAGGGGCGGAGAATAGGGGGGGGGGGGAAATAGGTCGAGCGGGGTGTGTGGCGGTCGTCGAAGTGTATCGGGGGAGCGGGGCCGCCCGAGCGGGGGTGGGCACCGGGCGGGCGGAAAGCAGCCGTGGGGGTGTTCGTCGACGGAGGGGGCGAGGAAGGAGGCTGTTGGTGATTCCGGGCCGCTCGGGTATAGCACGGGGTGGGCGGAAGACGTGAAGGGAGATGGAGCGGTCTCTCACTCCTACGGAGGGAGCCTTGTCCTCCGTCTAGCCCTGCATGCTCTCGCATCCTTATGCGTGTTTAATGTAGCGGCAGAGGTGTCACCGCTCTTTCTCCAAACCTCCTCCCCTCTTTGCCATCCGCCTACTTCAACATCTCCTCCACCGCTCCCCATGTCGGACTTAACTTCGTCCCCTGCACAACAACGCTCATGCCCCTGTCTCATTCTTTACACTTTTTCTTCTCCTCAAGTCAAAACCCTTCGCCCTCGACCCCTCCTGCCCTCGCAACCCGCAAGTCCCATCGAATGCAACATTTCCATAGCTGTTGGGTCTTATCGCTCGTCGTTCCGCATGTTTCAAACTCTAGAAGAGAGAGAGAGAAAGACAGAAATCTGCTGGTAAAAAATGTGGCGTTCATATTGGACTGAAAGACAGTATATATCTACTACCGCGTACGCTTGAGGAAAAAAATTACAGCTCTCGGAGCAATGTTTATTCTACCCACCACACAAAGGCATTGAATTCTCTCAATGTTTGTGTTTGTCCATTCTTTCCGCGATATTACGCGATTATTGCTGAAATTTATAGTTTTGCGCGGTTTCATTTTTACACTGCGTCTCAAAAAAGAAGCGCTTGCGTCCATGTGAATAGTTTTTCTTCAATGCATATGGAGCATGGTGTTTCATGATCTATTTAATAATTCCTGCTACTCTATAGGGAAAAATTATAAAACGGAATAGATTAAATATTAAATTTGTCAATTTTCCTGAAAATCGTCATTAAATTTGCCCATAATCAATCATTTTACAAAGAACTAGGAGGACTCATAAATATATTCGAAGCGATTTGCAAATATTACTCATTTTCATCAATAAATTCGTCCTGTGCGATGTAATTACCTATATCATTTTCCCATCTGCAATCTTCTCCATTAATTAATAAAATAAAACGAGTGACAAACCACATGAAAGTATGTATGCATATATATCTTTCAGGAATCCCGTATCAATTTCCAGTTTAAAAATTCTTTGGAATTCATAAAATGAAACTCCCATGCATTAATATACAGTAGTTTTGGGAAGAAATTTACATATTTATATCATCGCGACGGCGACTTTGGAAACTGTACCCGACTCGGCCATATATCTGTCAACCTACTTAACGACAGTTTGTAGCGAAAATTTTTAATTTATTGCCCCGAGGGTGATTTGACAGCAGTAACACGCAAGTGTGGAACTTCTCGCTACACAATAAATCCTCTCCTGCTCCATAACCCTCTCGGTCGATCTTCTTTTTTATTTACCTCGTCGAATTTCGCTTTTGTCATCTGCGTCATTCGGTTTTGATTTAGCGCCGCTTCGCCATTTGATTAGTGAGGTAAAATATCGTCAACTCTATTTGTATGCCAATTTTAATATTTAGCCAAAAATTTAAAATTCATCTGTTGTAAAAGGTAAAGGATTGGATGAAGTTGAGATAATATCTGGAACCCCTATTATAATAATATCAGACCCTTTAAACTAATAAATTCACTCATTTAAAAAAAATAAATTTTAATTTCATTGGGCCAACAAAAACGATTTATATATATATATATATATATATATATATATATATTTTAAATGATACAAATTTAATTATTATTTAGCAATCTTTGCACAAGAACGGGTTAAATACGTTTTCACAGATATTAAAATTGACATTTTTTAGGAATTTATGATGCTTATTATACATTATATTATCAAGGTTTTATTTAAGCAACCATATACTTGTAGTTGACTCATCTCTTGTGATGAAATTATAATTTTCATGGAAGAAATCATTGATCCCAGTAATTTGTAATTGATAATAAAAGATTTCTTAACTGCTTAAATTAAAATTGACTTAAAACAGTTAACACCCAACTGTCCCTTTGAAATTCTCGAAGTTTGCAAATTTAACATAGATTTTTCATAATTTTGTTTAACTAAGAGCTCTCAGCATTGCAGACCGTGTACCACTACGTTTCAAGTGGAGAAGTGAACAATGAAAACTAAGGTACATCACACATTGACGTAAATTTGAATGGAACTTCATCGGACCTGGAGTCGGGTGTTTTCCGCTTGTTTGTTGCGCGACTGCCAAACTTCCTCAAAATGAATTACTGCGTAGCGAAATGCTTGTGACACTGTTTTTTTCTCTTTTGCGAATCAACGTGCATTCAAATGCGTCACTTTTCCATCGTCCAAGCGCCTTTTCCGTTTGCCGCCGCGCCAATCTCCTTTCCACATCCCCGCCTTCTCGTCACCCCCGCGCGACCCTTCCGCACCCGTCCCCACCCTCCCAGCATTCCTCGTCGCTGTCGCCTTCATATTCCTATCTCTCCAAACAGTATTCCCACCTCCCCGAGACACGTGACCCACTCTTCTTCTTCGCGAATCTTTTATCGCTTCCGGGGATGTTCGAATCTGGAAGGTGGCGGCGTGCCTCCATGCAATCGCAAGACTCCAGCGCGCGAACACATATGCACAGAGGGTAATTGAAATAACCGCAGCTCTCCGTAATGGCCCATTAGTGCTCCAATTGGAATCCGCCGCCCACATTTCATCCTTCCCTTTCCGTGCGCCGCTGTCTCACTCATTAGCCCATCCCTTCATGCCACGTTCTACTTTTCCACCGCCCCTCTTTCCCCACATGCCATTTCTTTATCCGCGCTCTCCTGCGCAATGCTCCTAAGTTCCAACTCCAAAAGATAGCTCTCCTAGCAGAAGCAAGTCGGCCCACCTGAGTGTCTAGATATTTTAACTAGAGAAATTAGAACGAAAATCAGCTTTTATTTCCTTTTAGATTCCTAACTACAGGGGTAATATCGCATTTCTCACTTTGAGTTTCGCTGTCCTAGAAAAGAAAGCTCAAACCGAGTAAAAATTCTCGTCTTGCAGAGTGACCATTTCGTTATTTGTCCTTGTTTAAATTTCATTGCATATTTTTCATACTAGAATTGATTAAAGCATTAAGTTTTACCAAATTAGCAAAAAGATTTGGTTTCTCACATTTCATGGGATCTATTTTCTTCGGTGACATTATGTATTTCTCCGTCGATAGAAAACTAAGTGCTTACGTTTCTCCTATCATCAACTTTCATTTATTTAAGTTTTCTTTAACAATTTTATTCACTCGTAAAACGTAAGGTCTCCGCAAATGCCTTCACTCATTTTATGACCGCATGCGATCATCCCTTACCATGTCTAACTGTTCGGACATCAAGTCCAAACAAGTGTCCATTTCCGCCGCCGTACCAGCCATCGTGGCAAAGGGTATCGTGCCCTTCCAGTCAAGAGCCTTCTCCCGCTCGCCTCTACGAGGGCCTGCCCATCGTCGCATAGGTGCTCTCGTAATGCTGGGTGCGGGTTCGATTATTAGAATGGCGACGTTTTTCCCCTCAATGTGTGACTAGGTGGCAGGAACACTGAAATTAAATGTATGCACTCAGTTAAATACTTAGGTTTCACCCTCACTCACGATCTCTCCTTGGTGAAACACACAGGGAATATGTGGACAGGCTAATAAAAAAGTAGGATTTATTGGAAGAGTAATGGGTAAATTAGATTAAAGGTCAAGGAGAAATGTTATCTCTCATTGGTAAGGCCTCATCTAGAATGTACTGTGAGTAAATGCGATCCTCACGAAGTGGTATTAATTGCTGATTTGGATCTTGTACAGTGTATAGAAGCTAGATTTACAAAACGTTGTAATGATTAACTAAGTACCGTATTCAAAATATTAGAGCAGCTAGGCTGGGAATCACTCACGGAGCGAAGAATATCGTATGCATGCAGATTAAATTTATTATGTTCATTGGAAGGATCTCTCTTTAGCGGTGAAGTTTAAAATGTATTATTACCCCCATTGCACTTCGGTAGCAGAGTTAATGTCCATAAAATTAGAGATCAAGTGTAGAACAGATAGATTTAAGATGTATTTTTTTCCACGAACGATAAGGTATCAGGAAAATATGTTGCGACTGCGGTGGAGTTACATTCAGGTCAAAATTAAGTGGTGTGTATTCATCCCCTGACACACACCCTAGCGGTGGCTTACAGGGTACTAAAATAAATAAATAAATAGATCCAGATTATCCTTACTTTTTCAAAGCCACCATACAAGGCGTGGAATTAAGAAAGTGTTAACGAAACTAAATTTAACATTATTACATCTTCCTCTTTAAATATTTATATTTGAAAAATCATTAATTATTTTTTTACATTGGTCAATGACTTTTAAAGAACTAAACTATTCAGAGTATATAACAATCAAATGATGACTTGTAGTATACATTATCGAAGGTTTTCCGTGGTCCAGAATTAATCACCATGTCTGAATTTAATCTGCGTTAGCTGTAAAATTCGTACATATTTCTAAATTTACTGTCACTTTAACTGGATTTATATTCTTGCTGTATTCATTCTGCGTTTATTTGTTTTGTTTGTTAAGGAATGTACAAAGGTGTAAAGTGAATGACTTGTGTATGCAATATAGGCAGAAGCCCTTTGAAATTGAATACCAAAGTTTGCATAGTGCCTTTGTCACTATTTCCAAAACAATGGTGACTGCCGATGTGCATACCTGATTGTAAAACAGATTTCTCAATTTACTTAAATTTCATTAAATAAATGATTTCGTGAATAATTTGGCAAAAAATTGAAATCTGTGCTTTCGATTACCCGTAATCTGCCCACTATTCTCAAGCACGTTCCAGACTACCCTCCTAACCGACACTTGCCGGCACCCACGTCCTGCACTTACAAGTTCTGTAGTTCGACGTCGGGGGGCCGTGTTGGGCTCGTTTGATGGAGAGCTGCTACGGAGATTAGTAGCAGGAGGAGTAAGCACGAGAAGAGCGAGGGAGAAAGAGTGCCACCTTAACACGGGGCGACGGATGGGAATGGGGCGAGAGGAGCGTGGAATGAAGAGCGACAGCAAGTCCCGTCCGGATGTGCTCGCGAGGGAGGAATCATGGCTGCGGCTTCGACGGTGGGCGCATGTAATGGGAGTCGGTGGACTTAAAGGCTCATCTTGCGGGGGAGCGGGAGGAAGAGGGGGGTTGGAATTAACGTCCAGTTCACTTAATGGCCCTCTGAATGGATCGATTGATGTCTTCGAGGTGATAAACCATAACCCTACGAGTATTTATCATGTTTGCTTAGAGAAAATGGGTGCTTGTGTCTTCTGGAGTGAGCACACCTCCACACTTCTCCGCGAAGTTTGAACACTAAATGGAGTTAAATCGATCAAAGCGTTGGATTAACGCTTTTTATGATCTTAACTGGACCAGGAAGAAATTGTGTAAATTTTTCGTTGTAAATATCCATTTGCAGAGTTTACAAAAGTACGGATAACTTAGAGGCCATTGTATTTTATCAATATTTGCTTTCAATACATGAAATTATTATCCGATTATAATCCACTTTAGGTGATGATTGGATTGTTTAAGTTTGTGCTCTGCTCTTCCTATATATTAAGTTTTTTTTCTGGAGTCATTTTTGAAGTAGATGCCATGAACTAGTTTTGTAGCGTTTTAACTTTAAATTGAACAAAGGAACGAGAAGTAAAAACTGCAAAGCGGTAGCAGGTACTCCTTTCCCTTGTAAGCAGAGTTCAAATGCTAAATACCAATCCGTCACTTTTTTTCGAACTGATAGGTATGCATTATGCGTGGTATACTCCATGTCGGATTTTTTATGCTCGGTTGCGTCCACGGTCGTAAAACGAGCACCATTGTCGGCATATTCCTATTCTGTAGGTATCTCCGCCTCCTTTTACTACTTTTTACGGCTAGTCACCCAAATTGGAAAACCGTTAACCATGGTCAGGAACAAGTGCCCAATGGATGGAAGAATCATGTCAACATTATTTTCGTATTCACACCACTCTTTCTGAGCGATTATAAATATATTACCTTATTAATTTCAATTAAGATAGATTTCAGTTTATTTTTTGCAATTTAGCAGAATAACCTGGGGGCTTACAAAGTTATAGCGCTATATATCAGATTATCATAATTAAGATGAATGTATAATTAATGTTCATAGTTGCAATAAAATTTTATTTGTATATTTTTTCCTTTATGATCCGGGAAATTCATTCCTTGAAATACTTCCGTTTGGTCTTGAATCTAAAAAACTATCTAAATAAAATTACGTTTTCGTTGAAACAGAGAAGTATATCCCCGAAAACTACTGTTTTCACACTATTCTGTGGTTATCTTAACGTAAAATAATCATTAAGGGATATTTTTACGCATGCAAAGTTTTCCATAAAGTAAACTTATTTCTTTTTACCTAATACATCTGCAAGTATTTATTCTCATGTAAAGAATGTCTGCTAGATTCTTATGTCTTCAATCAATCTAAACTTTTCACAATATTTTACCATATTCTACCTACAAATGTGACCCTTAAAAAGTGCAATTAATTGTTTAAATGCTTTTAACACGTGGCAAACGTTCATGGTCATGAATAAGCATAATTTTCAAAGAGACTACAATATTTAACCGTAATTAGTGAAAATGTTTTCCCACAAAATTATAATAATACCATATTCGTACTAATGGTGATCGTAATTATTATTCAGTGATATTTGATTTTTATTTAACCAACTGAATTTAGTTGAATTGATATCGTTTTTAAAAATTACCCTTATTAATTTTCAAAAACTTACTTTATTAGTTAAAACGCATTAATTTTATTTTTTGAGATATAACTAATTAACCAAAGTCTTGAGTAACTACGATTGGGGATAGGCAATGATAATCATGGACTTTCAATGTGCAATAAATATTTGTATATCGATTATTCACCGTTTTTGATAAATATCGACAATCAAACCTGAAAAAAATAAATGTATTACAACTTTGCGTATTAATTAAATACAGACATTGCATTATATGTAAACATAGTAGAGTTCACCCAGTACTAAGCCCGACGGCGTGTGAAATTCACACATTAGGTAGGGGGGCCAGTTCCTTTCCCTATGCCGGTTATGGTTTCCCAGAAAGATCTGGCACCCGAAAAATCACATAGCTTGGGTGGAGCTGCAGGTGCCCAGAGTGCCTTGCCCGGAAATTGAACCCGGGCCCCTCCGGTCAGCAGTCCACACACACACACATATATATACATATAGTTACATGTACATATATATATATATATATATATATAAATTCCGAATATTTGATAAATTTTCAGAATAAAAAGGTGTAGAGATATATTTATGGAGTTTACATGAAAGCTCAAAAATGGCAGACTACTTCATTAAAGTCTTAAAATTACGCTCGATTTGCAAAAGCTCACAAAAATGTTTTCCCATAAAGGAATATAAACAGTTAATTTTTTGGCATCTCGGAGAAGCGTAACGTTGATACGGACATGGATCTTAAACGATTTGACTGGAAGGACACTGGGCGCGCTAGGCGGTCGAAGGTTTGGCTCAGCCGCATGCCAATCAACACTCAAGTGTCGCACAGCACTTTGCTTTGATGAAGCAATTCACCTGAGACGGCACGAGCGTCTCTCGCGGACTCCAGAAGTGCTTGGGTGACCGAAAGTCTCTCTCGGCCTTATATGAGGGAGTGTGGGAGGTGGGTTGGGGTGAAGGTGGGACAGGAGGACCAACGGGGAGAGGTGGCCACTGACTCAGTAGCTTCCCTTTCTTTATGGGCCTCAGCTCGATCATAAAATTCTTCCTCTTCCCCCCCCCCCTCACCAACTTCGTGATTGTTTGCTCAATGGGTGTAATGGCTTTTTGCCCTCTTCCCTCCCCCCCTTGCTAGCCAATGCACCTCTCGACGACCCTTCTTTCATTCCTCTTTGTGAACACCGCATTCCATGCAGCGAATCGGCGATATTGTGAACCCCATACCATTGCCATCACTACCACCTCCTGCACACCCCTCAAGCTTGACCCAAGCCTCTTTGGGAGTATGGCTGTCTCATTGGTTTCCGGGGTCTCTCGTTCGGTCACCACCATTGAGCTCGGAGTGAAACAGTTCCGCGACCGTACCTACTGACCTCCACGAAGCATGGATTGGACGCGAATTTGTATTGCGTCATTTCGAAATACGAACAAAGACTCCATTGTTTGGCTTGAGATACCAATTCGAGTACTCTTGTCACCTGCCAGGACATGTTTCCTAGCACTCAATGACCAAAACTTCTAAAAAATATCTTGTTCTCGTGTCTCCAATGCATTCACAAATAATGACTGCCATAGCGCCTGATGCTGTTCGTTGCCTTGGACTAGTATTTGGCAAGGATGAATTGTTTTTGCGGGGAAGAAAGTCTATAGTAGGAAATTAGATATATGATGTGAAATAATCAATACAAAAATATTTTGTAATCACTTAATGGAGCATGTTTCTTGAGTAGGTCCACTTAACATATTATGGTTAAAATAATTTTTAACATGAATTGCATTTATTCTGAGCTACCCCATGAATATCTTAACTACCAAAAATACTATTGACATTAGACATTGGTGGTTAGCTATTTAATTAGAATGTTTTGCTTTAATGTTTGGTATAGTAAATGTATCGAACACACTTTGAAGATATTTGCTATAGACGAGTGAAGCCGTAAAAAGGAAATACTTTTAACTTAACTGAGAAGATTATTAGATACTCCTGCAGTTGAATTTGACTGCAAGCATAACATTCGTTTCCTTAAAATACGGTGAAAATTAGCTTGTTTAATATCCCATCATTTGTTACCAAAACGTTAAAATATATAATGAAAGTATACCAGCATCATGGATCTGTCATAGATTTGCCCTTTAGCTTCCATGCGAGGGAGTTTTATTGAGCTATTAAACGAAATAACACAAATTAGAAGGATTCAAATCTGTGTGGAATAAAATACAAAAATAATTCACTACAAGTGTCTCGCGGGTAATTAACTGGCAAGAAGAATAATAAAATAAAGTAAAAGGTTAAAAAAGGGGCATTGGTTGCATGATGGATATGATGTTATTAATACTTTTTAAGGGCATGCATGACTACTACCTAAAGACAAGGATTGTGTATAGTCGCATGCTTTGCAACATAGAGTGCAATCCCAATGTTTTGAGTTCTGCTCATTGCAACTCAAGAAATAATTAAATATTCAACAAGACGACTCTCTTAAAGAAGACGTCAAATATCGCATGATTTCAATAAAAAATACTCTTTTTGCACATGTTAATTTTATTGTGATTTTTCGCCCGGTGAAGAGCATGCGGGTCATATTTGTCTCTCATTATCTTGAGAAGAAATCTCCAAGGAGTTATTGAACCCCTCGTTGCAGACCAAAGATGTTGAGGAGAGGGGGAGTGTGGCGGAGAGGCGGCGGAGTGGAGGTGAGGGCAACGGCGGCGGCCGCGGGAGTGCTGACGACATGGTGCCGAGACTGCGCAGCCGGGGACGTCGGCAAGACCGGAGGATCACAGAGGCGTCGGTGGCGTCGGCGGCGTCGGCGGAGAGTAACTTCCAAGACGTTCTTTAAAGGACGCTTGTGCTGCAGTCTCTCCATACCCACTTCACCAGGTGTGGCGTTGACCATCATCGGAAGGCAGTAAAATACGAGGGAAATGAAACCGGTGGGATAGACGCTTAATCCAGGCGTAATACTAGAGCAAGTTGCAAGTTTGAGGCAATTGATGAACATTGTAAAGAAAATGGGGATTGATTCCTTAGAACAGACAAATTTGATTCATACAGTGAAACCGGCCGAAAACAAAATATACGTATGAACATAAGCATATATTATATATATACACATATATTTTTTTTGTGCTGTACGTCTCGATATATATATATATATATAAATATATACATAATGTGTCGTGTTATCTCTGTCAGTGACTGCGTTTTAAACTGCGCGCTGTGCCAAAGACATCCACGTATTTTGGATTGGTATATTATTACGTGTGGAGAGTGGAGGAAGGTTCAAGGGAATTGAGAATAGTATAAAAATTTAAAGATTTAAAGTGCGGAAATCTTGGTAGATTTTTGAAAAAAACAATCTCGAGTCAGTCCATCAAGTTAGAGTAAAATAAACTCGGGTCTTATAAATGCCATAAGTGTATAGAAATATTTTATTTTGTGTGGCCTCGTGAATTTTTATGTTGTAGTCTTGAGTCAAGCACAGGAAGAAACATGTACTGAAATTTGTGAAGTTCAATTCCGAGTATTGTTAAAGGTTTGGTCTTTTGCTTGCCTTGTATCCTCGCGTAATCAAAATTTTTACGAAAATTTCATCCTAGCAAAAATTACACGAGCTGATGGCGAGCCCTGATCTCTTTGGAAGAATTGGACGAATTACATCAAGTAACATGTTTGTAGTAAGGCCGACGATAAGTGCAAATTTAACTCCTTTTTCATAGCTTATGAAGTGACAAAAAGGAGTTAAAGTATTAAAAATTTAAAGATTTGTGAAGATATGGAGCGTAAAGCTATGTTGATAAAAGAAGCTGTCGTGTTTTTTAGTCTGTGGAATATAGAGAGGTGATTTTTAATCTCTCCTGAATTCCTATTATTAGTCTCATCTTAAGCCTTTTTCCTACTCCTTCATTTATGGCGTGCTCATTATTAAAGAAACGACAAATTTAGTAGGAGAAAAATTAAGTATATTGAGTATATACGTAAAGTAAAGTATGTATATCATTAAAGAAAAAAATTGAAAACTTGTCTGGTCCTAAATGTGTGTTCCGTGTGCTTTTACCGCAAGCAGTTTTTTCAGAGCGACAGATAATTAGAGAGAATGAGGGTAAATCGTGTTGGGGAAGTGACTTTGATGAGGTTGATAACTGAATGTGCAAAGTGTGGAGATGGTGGGTGCTAGCGAAGGAAAATGGAAGAAGAAATGAGAAGAAGTGAGTGATCCCCTAATATTGTGTGAGTGCGAGAGTGCGTGTGTGCGTGTGTAAACCCGTGTCACCCCAGTGTGTTCTTCGAAAATAAAAGTCGCCCAAAATACCCCCCTCCCACTGTTGTGTTCCTTTTTTCATTTGATGTGTTTCACAAATCAAACGGGGAGCGAGGAGGGAGAATGAGAAGAGAGGTGTGTGAAGAGAGTTAACTAGGCGGAGGGTCTAAGTCCATCGACTAGCAGCAATGCCCCATCCAAGGAAGGTTGAATGTATGCCACGCCAATCAAATGGATTACTTCAAGAAAGAAGATTGATTCTGGTGCTTGGTGTCGGATTATCATCTCCCACTCATAAAAGGTACAATAGAGACGGAATCATTCAGCTGGGGAGAGAGAGTGAGACTCTGATATAAACTTTGAAATCAAAGAGAGAGAGAGAATGATTGGAAAAGTGTATCAATAAGGAGAAAAGAACATTATATTTAACGTGGAGGTTCATTTTGAGAACAAAATGCTTGCTGTACCTCTTGTATCCATTATATAAATGAGGAAAGGAAAAGAATATGCTAGGCACTTACATCCCCACTGAAATCAAGTAGAAACATTAAGAAAAAGGTGACTTATTATCTCCGAAGCGCTGTGTATTTTTTATTTTAATTTGCCAATTGAAAATACGTAACTTACGTTTTTATTTGAGATTTTTAAATCGTTTGTTATATGAATGTTACTCCACGTATACGAGCCCATTCTTTTGTAATTGTAATTTATTTTAATAAAATTACGGTAAAGCTAAAACCCATGTGTCAGTTCAGTTTTCTGCCAGACCTTACCTTTATAAAATTTACAACAGTATAAATTTCTTCTGACTTTGCAGTTTATTCATGGGGAAGTAGAGAAGCTATTTTTGGGAAGATTGCTCTTCAAAAATTAACAAAATTCAGTTTGTTAAAAATCTTTCAATGAAATAGATCACCCTTCTGAGCATAGTGTTTACTCGTATTTGCTTGGAAATGAGTACAGTTGAGGATATACTACATAGGCGTTGTTATTAAAGGGAAATTGATTAAAAACGTATAAATTTGATATCATTGTTTCTCAATAAAAATACTTCAACCCAATCATAAATTAGGACTAAGAGGCTTGATTAGGTAAAGAAATGAGTCTGCAAATATTTCAAGTTATAATAAAATTTCTAGTCTTAGTAAATTCAGAATGCCTGTGAGTATATAAAATTCATAAACACTGTGCTAATCTAATATAAAGTTAAGCAACGAAGGAGATCCAGTTCACTTGAAAAAGAAAACTATATCCACCAACTGCGTCATCTTCAAGAAACTATTACCATTGGAAAAAGAGGTATGTCGTAGAACAGATGAACGTTTTTTCTCTCTTGTCTTGTGCTCTTTTAAAGTTGCCACCTTGTATTCAGTATCAGTATTTTTGTAATTTTGTTTGTTATTGCTAGGTTATCATTGTGACTTTTATCTCGTTTATCACTAATTAAACCACGAGATTATAAAGTGTGCTTACCGGTACGTACTAATTAATTTGAAGGGAGTAACACTGTTTTGACAATTTTATATGTATTAGAAGATGCAATTGAACTCGCGAATGACTAATTATGTAAAACTATTGAGTGGGATTCATTTGTTCAAATGCAATCTATTATACTAAAAAATATAAAGAAAATATAAAGCCAATCTCTTTTCATGAAACATAATGATGGATGACAGCAGTCATCCAAAGCAAAGTTGTTTATAATGTTTTAAGATGTCTTCTCCTGAAATTATTTGCGTTTTTTTAAGTAACTCACATTAGATTCCTTATTCATATTAAAATATGCATGTTTTTGTAAATTATTTACTTTCTGGAAAAAAATTAATTACGTATACTTATAGTTTTTTGATCAAATCTCATCATGGGCTGGATACAAAGAAGAATTCTTCCATATTATAAATGTTTAAGATTTTTTGTAGTGTTTTTAAATATGTTTTGTGTTTAAAAAAATATATTTTCCATCAATTTTTTGAGAAAATAGTATTCACATCAGCAGACGCTATTTAATTTGAGATTCCAAAATTTAAGAGTTTGGTGAAGGATAATGCATCCAGAGTGGATGATCGCACTCGCGGTTATGTGTTAGCCAGCCTCCTTTTAATGGTTCAGGGTCAGTGGATGTGATAAGCACTTTAATGGAACCCTAGGCATGTAATTCTGTAGTATATACGTAAAAAGAACTTGAGAACTAATATTATAGCGCATGCTCAATTATTAGACACACAAACTATCAATTTTTTTATTAATTTATTATGATAGGAAATTTTGGCATATTTATGATAGATTTTTCGTGCAATCAAAAATTATTTAGTTATTCTACACTTAATTCAGGAATGTTAAACAAGGCGAGGAAATTGTATCCTCTTTTACTTAAGGTGAATTTTCCTAATTTCAGGTGTACATTAAAGCAAAATTTAAATTGCCAAAGTTCACTTTTTTACAACAAATAAATAATTTTAGGTCAAATTTGCCTGCGTTTTTAAATATAGTTAGCGGTAGCCATGCTACATGTTTAAAAAAGTCCAATGTATGCTGACACGTCCGGTTAAAACAATTTTTTCAAATAATTAATTTCAATTATTTGTCATTAAACCTTACTTTTTACTTTAGTTAATATTTCTCATTGAATTTTATAAATTTATATTTTCGTAGCGAAATAATTCAATACAGACATTTTCAAAAGTGATTACCTCTCAAATATATAATGGATTTATATTCACAATACCATCCTTCTCTCTCTCTCACTGCTTCGTTCACTTTATCGCTTATTTAATGGTACCATTACATTCAATAATTCAAATATGTCCTCCAGTGTATATAAACACTACAGGTTTGAAGTTAAAATAAGACCCTTAATCATATTTCAAGCAATACTTCGACATTCATAGAAACTTTCACTCTATGAACATTTTCACTCTCCGTCTATGGCCATTGAATATTACCATTTAAAAACATAAATATTAATATTAACTTGTCTTAGATATTAGAAACAACAGATGAATAAGATGTATCAAATAATATTTTACATATGTCAAATATTAAGAAATATTTAATCAGTTGGCACGAGAGTGTCATTCTTGTGAATAGTGAAATATTATTTAATGTACATTTAAAACCTGAATACACAGTCGTATGCGGCATAAATTATTGTTATTTAGCTGAGATCTGTTGAATGCCTACGAAGTTAGAGTGACAAAAAATGTATCAACTTTAATGCTAAAATTACATGAGCGAGAAAATAACTTTTTGCATTTCAAGAACTGAAGTCAAATAATATTCTCGGGGGTGTTTTCCAGGAATATAATCTTAGGAATCTATGCATTTTAATGATAAGATAGTTTAACTATAGCCTCTTTCATCTTAAATTAAATTTAAAAATTAAGTATCGGCATATATTAGTAAAAATTAAAATCTGAGTGCTAGAGACTAAATATATTTAAACTCAATATGTGTCTTATAGTTTTACTTTAATTACTATTTTTCCTTACACTCATAATGTAGCTATATGGGATATAATTTAAGTTTTTTCTATTACAACGATATTAATCGCCTATAAATTGAAATCACACTTAACACCTAAGAATTTACACAATAATTTGGAGCTAAAATATGTCACACATACTCCAAATTTGGCGAATGAGGTAGTATTAAAAATTAATATATTAGGATTCTAATTTGCATTTTCACAATTTAAAGGTAGTTTTACCGAAGGTGATACTGATGGAAGGGTGTAGGTTTGAATTTGAGCTTCTGTTCCTGTCACAATTCTTACTCTAAATATTATTTGAACCAGAATACCTGTTTTTTTGGAATAAGGAGATGAAGGATACTAGTCAAACCACGAGTTTTAAGTTACACGGGAAAAAACCTTTCTAAAATATGGATAACTTTCTAAAAAAAGGCTACACTTATGTGCACAAATTATCGCCTCTCAAAAGTTGGATGCAAATATGGGATAAGAGGACTTTTTAGTTTAAATACCAAGAAAAACACCAGCACAGTAAAATGTTTAGCTTGTTGAATGAAAATTATCTCTTTAATATTTTCTTTATGTCATTTTGGTAACCGAAGTTGACTATAGTAGTAAAAGAATTAAGAATCACTCCTGTATATATTTTAACTTGGAGTATTTTTTAGATTACTTTGGTAGTTAAATTCAATATGATGCAGTTTACATTTAATTTTTTCTATAAATTCTAAAAAGGTATTGATATTATTTATGACTAATAGCCCTCTTCTCATTGAATCAAATATGTAAGTACTATTCATCGATTCAGTAAAATTCCATCTCTCCGATAATTGCGTGAGCTGCTTTAATAATTCTGTTTACTTTTGCCATGCACATATACAAGTATTTTGTATTAGCATGTAAATATAAGTATACAGTGCTTGTATTTTTCATGCGGATTATAGATATCCCGAATATTTTCACTGAAGTTCTGGCAATACAAAGAATAATAGGAAGTACAGTGGTCTGAAAATTTTATAATGCAGGATTAACCTTTGTAATTGGAGTATGGTAAGAGTAACAGTAGAGATAACATATTGTAGAAAGCTAAGAAGAGGCTTTGGGCGGCATTGTTTCGGAACTTTCCTCTATTGAAATAATTCCAATTGGCACTCATAAATTTTGAAAAGACTCAGTGAATTTAATATAAAATTATGCAAAACATTGCCATGCAGAGCTAAACTAGTCATTTATTACTGGCTTTCTCTTATTCGGGAACCATTTTACCAATATTTTTAACATCAAAACCACATTTAAATGGATATTTAGTATTCTGCCAATGATTTTCTAGGTATAATACTGAACTTCTTTTATGTTTATTATGATATCCATTTTAACTAGGTTGACCAGCTTTTTGATCATAAATTGCACCATTAATTTTTTCTCAGAAAAATTATTTCGTGCAATATTTCTTCACATAATGGTTGAATATGTATACTTTGTTTTTTTTATCATCGCGGTCAGTCGAGAATGAGGCAAATGTGGCTCGAATATTTTCTTTTGCTCATTTTCATTCGCCTCATAACGACGTTAGGGATTCCCACCGCTAAGTCTCGAGCGTACACTCGTCCGTAAAGAGAGTTGAAATTTGTTTGAAATCCCTCGGCTTCAAATTATGGGAGGAAGAGCAGGCGAGCGGAGAGGGATGGACTTGGAAAATAGGGATTGGTCGTAAACTACTTTGGCACGGGATCATTAGTTCACCTCTCACTCTCCCTCTACCCATGCGCCAGTCCCCATTCACCCCAAAAACCTCCGCTCATAACCATCCCACCCCCGTCCGCTCCCTTTGCGATTCCTTTTAAGGAATTGCTATACTCTACCTACTCCTCGAGGCGAGGTCTCTGGGATGAAAGGGTACAGAGATGGGGGAGGGCCAAAAATTGAGGGAAAAAGAAACTTTTGACGAGAGCATAAAAAGATTAAGCGCGTTTAAGAGGGATTAAATGGCGTTGCTTGATATGTTACCGACAAAGGGAGCGTTACGAGGCTGCTTGGGCGAACTGGGAGTTGAACGAGTACTCGGAGCTCAGTACAGGGTACTGGTGAGGGTTGAATGTGGAGGGGGATCTGGTTATAAAATTGCGGTACATAACATTTACGCCTCCACTTACTGCTTCCAACATGTGTCGCTTCGCGCTGAAAGAAAATCATTCCTCCATCCATAAATACGAGTTAAAATAATTCGTGAATCACGTTAACATTGAAGCTACGTCAAACCCGTCGGCAATGATTTATTATTCCTAATTATCTTTACTGTTCTGTTGTCGGCGTTATTTTAAACACATATTCCTAAAGTTCTTGAGTATGCTGGCAGACAAAAATTTCAATACAAAAAATTAATAATTCCAGTAAAATTGCTTCCCTTTTTTTTGTACACCGAGGCGGTCGGAATGTGTTGATTTCGAAAGCTCCGAACGCTTCAGTTAAAATGTCTTCGGGGAGTATTATTCGTAATTTGGTTTTAAGCGATTCCTGCAGTAATTTTTCGAAACCTTCAGAGCGGTGTTTTCGGATTACATGAGGTGGACTCTGTATTTTTTATGCAATTGTACGCATTGATTAATGGGCGTCGGAGAAAACGAGCTTTGAAGCTTTAATTTCATTACGTTAAGCGTAAAATTGCAGGTGCGAGACTTTGAAGTGAATCGATCGATCCATGGTGGCACTGCTCTTATTATTTCACGCGCCGTTGCAGCGTCCAGTACATTAAAACCGATACCCTCCACGTCTCTTCCACGCGTGGATATTCCCCATGCATTCCCAATTTCTGATGACTCCAATAGCCACCCCACGATCTCCCCACGTTTGACGAATAGGAATGGGTGAATTGGAAAGGCCAGGGTGCAGGCGGCATTAAGAAGGGGGTGGAGTGGGGAAGCGATGTTTCAGATGGGGTTTTCTTTCCCCTTTCCGTAAGGGGGGAGTTGAGTGAGTTCGGCGGCCTCCCCTTTTCTCTTCCCTCCCCCTGACGGTCCGCATAAACTGTAGGGCGAAGAGAGGCAGACGCCCGAGGAATGCTCAAGTAGTAGGGGGGGAGGAAAGAGAGTGCATCCAGCGTTGCCCCCCGTCCTCCTCCGTTTGCCCGACCGGTATCTTCCTCCCCCGTTCTCTCCGGTTCCCGTACACTTTCCAAATCGCCATCAGCATCCCACACATTTGCCAACGGTCACTAACTTCCTAATTCCATCATATCGTCGGTCTAGAGAAGAGAGCAGCGAGTGGCTCTAATCCCGAAGCAAAAGAAAATAAATCTGACAAATATGTATTAAGCTGCATTGTAGATAATGGATCAGAGGAAGACTTGGGAGATTAAATGATGCCGTAGAACAAGACAAACATTACGAAAAATAGGGTGTATTCTAGATGATGTATATAAAGGCGAAATGTATATAAATGAGAAATGAAAAAAATATTTTTTTAAATACCCTATAAGATATCTTTAAATTATCTTCATAACATAATGTAACCTTTGACAGTTTTGCGAAAATATTCATAAGCATATTTGTGCCCGAACCTTTGTGAAAGCGTGTAAAGTTTAACTTAAAAGCGATTAAATATTACAAGAGAGTACAACAGATATTGCAATTTACCTGATTGTAATTGTACTTATAAGTGCTGACATTTAAATATAGCCTACCTAGGTATTTAAGGATGTGCTGCCATATTTTGCTTTCTGTTAAGAGTATGGACATGAAACTTTTAATCTTTGATTATGTGAATAAAAAATCCCATATATTTCTTATAAAAATATATAAAAACTAGTAGTTATGTAAAACCTAGTTAGAGCCACAAAATGTTTCAAAACGTAACCTTGAACGTAAGGTTATACTGTTTGTGCTTTAAAGACTCCAGCCGAAGCTTTCGTTTTCATTTCGTTTAGCGATGTCTCAGAGTGTAAAAATTTTCATCATTTTGGTGACGATTGACTGCAACTTTTCAAATGTATAGAAATATAGGTCTCTATGGCGTGATACTGGAATAATCCGAACCGACAGGCATCTAAGTACCTACACTTGACGGTGGAAAACCACATCATGTGTGGCCAACTGTCGTGCGGAAGTTAGTCACTCATGTAAACGAGCTCGGAGACCTATCGTTCTGCAGATTCTAATAGATACTTCTACGTCGGAGGTAATGTCCAACAAGATTCGGGGAGATTGATGGAACGCTCCGTGTGCGCTCCCCTTAATGCCCCCGGAATAACACGCTCGGATCCAGACTCCGGACGGCAAGTAGATCTCGCGTCTGCACCCTCCTCCTGCCTCGCCGGCACCCTTCCTCCCCCGCGGTCGAATTAATCTTCGGGCGCCTTACATGAGCCGAAATTAATAGCAGCAACACGTCCAAGTGTGATGGTCGTCCGTCTCCTTCCGCCTGTCCCTATCGTGTCGCTGGGACCACGGCAGCCGGCCGGTCCCACCCCACACTCCCAGCCGTCCCTTCCAGCCCCCGCCTCCCGTCAGCCTCACCCGCGGAAAGCACCACTGCACCGCCGCCGCCTCCGGTAACCCTTTCGCCCAACGTTCAAATACCCTTCTCCTCCCCTCCTTCTACTACCTCGCCATCTGACAGACAACCCTTTCCGCCCGTCCAATCCTCCTCCAGCGGGGCGAACTAATGGCACTGGCCGCAATGTGTTTCTGATTGCCACGGCGTATGTGCATTTGTGTCTGTCCGGTTGGAGGGTTGGGTGCTCCCGAGGACGACTTGTGCGAGAGGTGGGGGATAGCAGAAAAGGCCGAGGAGGGGTTGTGAGTGGCTTCGGAGGGTTTAAGGCAAGTGAGCGTTATAATGTGTTCGTAGGAGAATGTGAGGTGGATTCGGCTGAATAGAGCTGATGTGTGTCGCGGTGATTAAATGGGATCTTATGGAAAATAGGAAGAGAGAAAATAACAGTGGCACGGATTTTGCCCTCTGAAATAAATTCCTTTGCAAATATTTTCTGATATATTTTTTGTTGCCTATGTCGATTTTCTTAATATCAAGGGATATCATTGTATGCCATGGAAACAAAACCTACTTACCTTATTGGCGGGGATAATAGAAGTTCATCGCGCAGTGCAAATAAATGGTTGAAATACGAAAAAATAATGTTGTGGGCTAGTCTAAAAACTTTAATTATTGAGTAATCAGACGTGTGCTTTATTTCAAACATTATGCCTGAATGACTAAAGTTAACTTATCTCGATCAATATTCTTTCTGATTTAGGTGAAAAAGTCGATGTATATTTATATCCAATAGCAAATATTTTAACTCATTCCACCTCTGAAATCTGAATGATTTATAGTTCTTATATATTATAACAAATTCCGAACGAATTTTTAGATATATTTAATATTCCTTGGACACAATAAATGATCCTTAATTTCAAAATTAGTTGACAGACGTGAGTATTATTCTCAATATATAGGCACAGATTTTATATATTTTTCCTCTAGCACCTCCCTTTAATAGATACAATTCCTCTTTTCGAGTTATGGACACGTTAAGGACGCTATGTGAAGTGGCTAATTTTCTGATGTCATCTCCAAAAATTTAATCACTTTCTAAATGTGAATTTAAGCGTATTCTCTTACAAAAATAAAACCAGTTTGATTTCCCTCAGCAAAATGGATTAATATACGTATGGATGTCTGAGGAAAAAATTCTGAGGTGGTTTTCAATATGCGCGAGCCTTGTTCAAACTCATACCCTCGCACGACTATTAAAAAGGGACAAGCTCCCTTGCCTCTACTCTCCCCTTCTACTCGTCTTTTCCTCCCTCCACCTTTTTATTCCCTCATACACCCACTAGCCAATCGCCGACAGTCTCTCACTCCACCGCGGACCCCCAGTCACATCCCATCCCCTCCAACTCCCCTCCTCCCTCATACGCCCTGTGTGACACGCATGAACGCATTGGATCGGGAGGGCAGAGAAGAGCGGGTTTGCAATTCGATCCTTCTTTCCCTCTTCCTCCCACTCGCAGCAAACCCACCCGCCCTCCTCACCATCCCAACCCCCTCACATTCCTCTTCCAGATCCAATAAACATTTTACTCCTCCTACCCCCTCCCCCCTCCGACCCCCTCTCTATCCCAGTGCTTCAACCCTTTTTTCCCCTGTTTGGAAAACGGACTCTCTTTTCTCCCTCGCTACCCTTTACCGTCTATCACTAAATCCTCCCGTCGCCTCCACCTCACCCTCCCGCTCTCTCTCTCTGAACTCCCCCTTCTACGTCCCCTTTCCCAACCTCCGTCTGACTTGGTACCCTCCCCCCTCTCCCGCTTTGCAATTAATCCAGTCGGGTAATCATTTATGCTGGCGTATTAGCATACCGCGCCGGACCCTGGCTCTCTCTCGCTCTCTCCATGGTTCCATCTGCGCCCGCCACGGCAGAACCCTTGCTTGCGGATCCTGGCTGACCCCTTCGTTCGACCTTCTCTCTTTCCCCCGCCGCTCTCTTCCATTCCGCCGCGCTCGCTGGCCTCTAAATCCGGTGTTCCCTCGCTTTCTCCCCTCCCCCCGCCCGCCAGCTTTGCTCCCTTCCCGAAACCCTCTCCCGCTTCCCGACAACCCACTCAAACCTCTACCCCACAAACCTCCCCCTTCCGCACCGAGGCTTGGTTCCTCCTACGCCGTCGCCGCTGGCTACTAATTAAATCCACAGACCTCACCCTCTTCACCCGCTCCCACCGTCCCCGAAAGCCGCACGCAGGCGGACCTTCCGCCGCGACCATATTCCGGTGATTGCCAGATTCCATGTGGCTGAGTTTCTTCTGTTTCACGTCACCCCTTCCCGATTCTTTCCCTAACCCACCGAACTCCAAACTAGGCTTCAAACCACTCCAGTCTCCGCCCTTATATCTCAGTAACCCTTATAGTCTCGGAAACAGTTAAGATTTCTATGATGCTAATCGTAAACGCGAGTAGAGTAAATATGAATATATTTGATCTATATGTGACCCCGTACGATTCCTCTTACATATAAGTACATATATTTGAGTTATTCTATCTTTCTAAAGAATACTTTCCCGACTGTTTTAACTTCACCCCATATCATTCCAAAGGTTAAGTAGACACCAAACAGGGAAGGTAACTGATTTTTATTCTTATTTATAGCTTTTTTTTGTTATTTTTACGGAATATTGCACCCCTATAACACAGTTTTATTTTTGAGGGTACCACACGATTGCATCTACCACAATGCCAATTGGGAAAATCTGCATGACCGGTGCTATAGAAGTTAACTAATAATAAGACCATTGTGAGCATATATTTTGAGCTTATAGCATTAAATACCGTGCTATTAAGTAGAAAACGAGGGTGACTCTTGAAAAAAATTTGGAAAACCTGGCTGATTCCCATAATATGCTGTCAGAATGAATAAGTATTCTTAATCTGTCCATATCAGTATGCATTTGCTACTGTGTCCTAAAGGATGTATTCATTGAAATCCTTTAAACCATTTTTTTATGATTTAAAGGATTTCAATGAATACATAATTCAGGACACAGTAGCAAATACATACTGATATGGACAGATTAAGAATACTACACTTATTCATTCTGACAGATTATTATGGGAATCAGCCAATTATGCTGTCAGAATGAATAAGTGTAGTATTCTATATCTGCCCATATCATTGAAATTCCTTATTTACTAATAAATATTAATAGGAGCGGAGCTATATATTCTTATCAATATCATACGATTGACAGGAAAACATAGTAAAGTTAATAATACTGTAGTTTATTTGACCATATATTTTTTCCCAATTGTGATATATGGTGATTGTGTGATCGATAAAATAAAATGATAATTTAAAAATCGATACTTCCATCGAGTTATTCAAGTTGAAAAAATTTAAAAGTTGACAAATTAGTTGCAATTTAATTTCATCATTAACAAACTTGGCTATGAAATCGACTGAATGAACATAGTTGATTTAAGCCATAACAGTCAACATTATAAATAAATTACTACTGTTTATTGGTTATTTTCAATAAACTATAGTAAGCTTAAAAGTAAAATACAAAACTTTAACTGCATAGTAATATCATAAAAACGCTTGATGCCCTTCCATTGATAAAGGACTTAACAATGCTACATTACATCAAACATAGAAACCTTCATGAAATATTGTACATAATAATGTTTTTTCTTGGACCATGAATTGGCACAATTGAAATGGTTCCTGTAAATATTTTCCTAGGCGTAAATGATGTGTTGACATTTCTGGGTGATTCTCTCCTAGATTTTATGAAATAAGTAAGTTTTAAATCGCGTTAAATACATTTAAGGTTGCATAATTTCTAATACTATTCTTTTCCGGCTGTGAGAATAACTGCATTAATCTGAAATATGTCAACACAAACAGATGGTATTATAAAGTTTCACTTATGCTATTTAGTTTAACTAAAGATAATATCCTTAATTATTATATATATATCACATATTTTCACATTTTTTACGTGGTTTAACCGAGCAGCTTCCACTAATTATCCCCCTTAAATTTTCTGTAAAAATACAACACTTTTACAAATGCCCTCAAATCCTGTATTGTAGACATGTTTCATCACATACGCTTCTTCATTGTAAAAAAGGAATGTGACTTTAATAAAGAATTAACAAGAGGGTAGTTTCCAGGGTGAAGAATTTCTGTGCGTTCCATCTAGGTGATAAGTAAAATAGTTGTCCCTCAAGAGCTATTAGTAAAACCGCATAATTAAGTCTACCCACCAAATAATTTACTGCCTATCTGGAGCAATGAAAGGATACTCTTCTTTTCCAGAGTGATAGAATGCAGCGCTCTCGAGGTGACACCCGGTGCTAATTTAATTAGGGACAGGAGTAGCAGCGGTAGTAGTAGTAAGCTTAATCAGCGGGAAATAATTCCCATCAATGAAACGCTCTGCGGTGGCCCTCTGATTGAGAGCCCTGGTTAGACGCTGGAAAATGGCCACCCCACCACATCCCTCTTGACGCCGCGAGGGAAAGGACTAGGTTAGCATGCTCCATTTACCGACAAAGGGAGATTATCCTTCTCCGCTCAGACCGCCTCCCGATTCGTCCCCGACCCCCTCTCCTTCCTCCACTAATATCCCCACCAGGAAACCCTTTTCATTTGAACTCAACCCCACACGATCACCTCATCTCTCCTCTCTTGCATCTTCTCCAAAAATATGCCAGAGGCAAGGAATATATACCGCTCTTCTTCATAAAAATAGGAAACAAAAGATATTTTGAACGGGAAAAGAGGGTGGGATCGAAGTGAGTGGACGCTGGCGTGAGGAATCATGGGTGCTCCATTTCCCTTCCGCTCCCAAACCACTCCTGTCTCCCCTCCCCAAGACCTCCATCTCCGTTTGAACTCGAGGGGGCGAGAAGAGGTGCCCTTTAGTTAACCACGGAGGTTAGAGGGAGAGAGAGCATGAGGCGGCTATCCGCAATGTGTGTTTAGAGGCTCGTTATCCGAGATACCCGACCCTTAGAAGAGAGAGAGAGTGTGTGTGTGTGCATATGTGCATGTGTGCGCGCTCCGGTTAGGAGGATGAGTAGGCGGCAAGGGGTAGGCGCGTGTTTGTATCCGAGCCTACGGGGGTGTGGGCTGTTGTGCGGGAGGGGGACATGACGTAAAGGGATGTGCGGGGTGGGTGGAGGTGTAAGGAGGTGTAAGTGCTGAGCGGAGCGGGGCGGTCGGTGACGGTGGTGGGGTACTGGAGGGCTTGCGGGGGCGGAGAGGAGGAGGACAGACGGAGCGGGAGGGAGGGAAGGGCTGAAGGAGTTAGTGTCGGTCCGGTGGGTGGCTGTCGGGGGGGGGGGTGGCGGCGGTGCCGTTGCGGAGGGGGGAGGTGAGTTTGGATCGGCGTTGGGGGCATGTTCCATTATGGGTGAGTGATAATGGTGATGTAGGGTCTGGTTTAAGGAGGACGGGGGTTGTTGGGAGGGAGGTTTGAGGAGTAGGGGCGACAAACGGGGGGATGGGGTGGTGGGTCGGGGGAGCAATGGTGTTTGAGGCAAGGACTGGCCGTCGCACTGGGTGCTCGGGCCCTGCGAGGCGGTGAGCCGGGTGCGTAAAAAGAAAAACAGGACGGAGAAGAGCGAGGGACTGCTTCTCCCCTCTTCTTCTGAGACCCCCCTTCCTTATTCTCCCTCCTACATAGTTCCACCCCTCTCACCCAATCTCGCCGCCCCCCATAGCCCCGCTCGCTCCTCTTTCGGCGTGATGGACTGCGCCGCGGAAGACCTTCCAGTGATATTGACTACTAAAGAGGAGGAGATAGCCGGGCATTCAAGACGTTTTTGGGAATGGGTAAGAAAATAAGGAAGTCTTATATTTTTCGTCCCGCTCCACGCGAGAAGATATGGTTTCGAGTGCTAAAACAGGCCCGTAGTGCTGCTCTAAACGGCACGAGGCGGTCCTTTGATACCCGAAATTGGGAAGTGATGATAAGCACTAAACGTTTCATTTGAAAGGTATTGGCAAAGAGGGAGTTATTAAATTTTGACTCTGGGTCTTTTATGATTATAGAGTTGTGAATTAGTAATATAATTTTTAGAATACAACCTCAATGGAGCCGTGTCGGAAGTAATTAATTGTTGAAATTATTTTATCAAGAAAGGAATAGTTTCTTGGAATATATTTCCTAGGCACAAATAGTTAACTGTTATTTAGTAGTTATGTGGAGATGCCTTATTAAGATAATGCATTTTAGCAATACAATAAATTGGACATTTTGTTTAGTGAGCAATAATTGATCAATAGAATTATTCATGATACTGTTTTATCTGGTCAAATAAAAAAATAAATTACCGTAGTTAAGTCGAAAAGTAATTTCAAGCATCCATGTTATTGTTGATTCTCGGGGTGGGTCCTTGACAAACCCAAATGCCATATTTCACAGAAAATTGTTTGTGGAAGTTTTATGTTTTTACTCCATTTAATCATAGCGTACTGCGTTTTCTCTCTAATATGTGATATATTTTGATAAGTCCAACGAAGGTGTAAGGGGAGAAAAAAAACAGTTTTCTTATCATGTTTCACGCTTTCCTACCCAGATATTTGAGGAGCAATGAGAATGGATTTCTTATTATGTTTTAATTTTCTAATGACTCTGAATAAATGAAGCATGGATGGATAAAATGCTATATCATTTTTTTAAGAAATAATAATGGCCTCATATACTTATTTCCTCTCCGATATATCACGATGAGATTCAACGATTAGAAAAAAAGATTTACGGGATTAAATAATTAAAGAAAGAAAATTTATTATCATCCTAAACCAGGGAGACTGCAAGACAAAAGGCAACGGAAGCTTGCATAGATGCGGCGAAAGATGCATAAAAAAGTGTAATAAATATCAAAACCACCATTAAAGTTAATCAGCCGTCATACCCCGTAAATCGACCCACCCTTATCGCGTCCCCAACCGCACACCCTAAAGCTTCCAAATACTTCCTATCTTTTCTATCGGCCGACTTCGGCTTCATCAATCCAAAGGAGATGAGTAGACAAAAAGATGACTATTTGGATGAAAAAACAAGCCCCTTTACACCGCGGAAACGTCCGTCTCATATTAGTAATATATTTTCCACTTTACCATAAGGGCATCATAGGCATTTTAAACACCCGTAATGAGGTAGTTCTTATTTTACTAATTACTTATTATCACCTGAGTTAATTTGCATTCGCACCGTATCAGCAGTGCACAGAGTATAGTTACCTGTCATATAATGTCACCGCAAAGCCAAAAATTTTCCCAGCTTTCAGTAATCCCTTTGTACGCTTTAGTAGTTGAAACGAATCTAACCGCATCTCCAGCAATTTCAACTATTTTTTAATAGTTATTCACAAGAAGATTTGTCTTTGGTGGCTTGAAAATGTAGATTGCATTAAGGTTATTTACTTTTTAGCTGTTAACGGGTATTAGGAGAAGTATAACCTTAAAATGTAAGAAATAATAATAACAACTCTCGCAACACTACTTAGTAGATAGCACGATGAAAAACAATGAAGCAGCAAATGCTACCAATGCCAATAAGTTATTCCAAAGCTGAATTTTTAAGGAAATATAAAATTCTTACTTCATTATCTTGCGCATGGAATTTGCTCTTTACCTATTTAAGGTCAACCAATATCTGTCTTAAGTTCAGTTTTATTACAACCGGCTAATTCAAGTAGAATATGAGAGAAGACAGCATAAAAACAAAATTATATATTTATTTACTTATTTGGCCAGACCTTTGGCAGTTACGACTTTTTGTTCACTAAATGTGGCCTGTAAATTTTATATAGACAGAGGCAAACAATAAATTAAGGATTGTTCGGCAACGCATCCTTTCCTCTGTATATAATTGTTTAAATTATTTTATCTATGTTCGGTATTAGTTAACATATCTCACTTTCACCTCGTCCTCCCCTCAATCTTTCTCATTCTTCTTCAGTCCTGGAAACAAATTCCCTCTTGCTACCACCTCGCTGGCACCCAGCGAAGCTTCAACCCCATTTTGCTTGCTACCTTGGCAGGAAAAAGGAGATATTAAGGAATTATGGCTTGACAGCATGGCGGATTGCACGCAGGGAAGAGCTGAAAAAAAATATTTTGGGGGGACTTTAATTTATAAAAATGAAATATAACGTTACAGGCATTTGGGAAGTTACCGCGGGAGGAAAAGAACAGTTTAGGTATGGTTGTGAGGTTGATAGTGAGGTGTGGGAGTTAGGGCGTTGAGTTAGAACGGGGAATGGGTATGTGGTGACATTCAAAGCAAACGGAATTTTTCCTCACTGGTGTTACGACCCGTATGAGACGCGGTACATCTTGATTAGCTTTCCCTCTCCTGATCGCAGGCTGGGATTTGATCGCCCCGAATGTGGCAATCCGTGCAAAACCATGGGGTTGGGAACGTAGAGGCTTTTAAGCGTGTTCATCTCATTTTCCTCCCTACCCCGACCACTATTCTCCTCCCAAGATTCCCTTTCCCAAAATCTCTAAACTACTAACCTTGGGAATCCCACAGCGTTATCGGAATATAAATAAAATCCGGGAAAAGTGTATCAATGGAGAATTATAGCAAGGTATTAATTAATGAACAATATCTCCAGGAGTCAAAATTTTTATTTATGTTCTTATTCTACATAAAAATGGTACCTTCGACCATTACCTGTGTCTCATTTTTTCAAACTTCCTTTTTGGCCCCTCGGTCCACCCTCTTAGTTCACTTCCCGTCCTATCTCCATCCCTTAAATGCTCCTTCTCTCTCCCCACCCTCATCCCACTATGTCATCTCTCTCTCCCTCTCATGATATTTTTTTACGAATGGTGCTATTAAGTGGGAAGTTCGTCGTAAATCGTTGACGTCATTAAAAACACACGAATTCCACTAGAATTCTCACTCTCTTTGCCTGCTCATGTGTTATTTTTTCTCCTTTATTAAATTTCTTTCATCTACTCTATCTGTAATATTCCTCTCTATCTAATGTTCTTTGCTCTGTTCATATTTATATCTGAAATTTTTCCTTAACTTTTAATTATCATCGCATTGATTCTGAGGTGATGCATTTACATTTATTTCAATTTAATGATAATGCATTCCTAATAATACACTGAAAAAGATACTGATGACAGAATAAGAGTTTTTAATGAAAGAATTTTTGGAAAATAAGAGTTTAGAAAGTGCTTATTTTTCTACGTCTTTGCTTGACTTTGAGATTCAGAAATTGAGATATCCTGTGGATATGTCTACAATATTATAGCATGAATCCCCAAAATGTGGATTATCAAATACCTTGGAGAGTCCTGCTCCCATGGATCAGTATTAAAGGTGGAGAGGGGAATAGAAAGAGGGGGGTAGGTAACAAAAGGATAGCCGAATAAGGGAGGTGGGGGGTTGACTGTGCACAGGGATTGCGAGAAATATGGTGGACGGGAAGAGTTTTGGTGAAGAGTTTCACTTTTTCTTAGCTTCCATAAAAATACAACAGCACTACAACCGCCCAATATTTGGACAGTACCCATGAAATTATGTTACTTTCTGATTTTTTAAATATTCAAATGATTTCTGGTGGAAATTTTAAAATGTGTTGATAATTTTTGGCTTTAAATATCGCTGAATTTAAACATTCAACATTTGATGGTATGTTACACCATTCTGGATGAATATTAATGTGTACTAAAGACAAAATTTTTTAGGTGCTAAAACATTTGCCCAGGACACATTTTCTGTAGGTAAAAAACAAATATGCATCCTATAAGGGGTTTTAGTTGGTAAAACAAACATAAAAAACTACATCAAAATGCAAATGCTTGGTTAAACTTCTGAAGCATTTTTCCTCTTTACGTCAAAATATGTTATTTTCGCTCATTATATCACATAAAAAATATTTTCATTTCATATATGGAATAATCTCTCACATTTTGAGCTTTTTGAGAGTGAATTTTAACCGATGATTGTTCTTCGCACAATGTAGATTTCAGAGCAACACCGTTATATATTTGAGAAGGGCTATTTTCTCTAATCTCCAAAATACAGTATTCCTATTTGATCTCTCGGAATACAAGATTTGAAATTACCTTGTAATACGTAAATGAAGTATACTCATAAAAAGGTCATACATGTATTATAGCGTACGACATTTAAAAAGAGATAGCGATGACATCTCTCTTTTAAGTCATATGCTTTCCACCGAATCCACCATTTTCGTTAATTTTATGTGCTTTTCATCATTCATCATATTTGTTTGCAGAAAAAGCCGTTTTCAATATGACTCTATAATAAAGGAAGTTTATATATGTAGTTTGGAGAATAATGTCACCATCTTTTTTCATTTATGGATGATTTTATCTATGAAATGACTTTCTTCTCGTGCATGCACTGTATCTGAAAATCAAAAGCAGATGCATATGTACTTAAATATCACCTTCGTCGTGGATAAGTGGTCAAGTAACTAAAATTTCGTCAGTCACTCTGTTTACTTCGTCGGAACAATGTGGCCGAAGGTCGAAGCCGTTGTAAGCTCACGAATGTTAAAATCTCCCTATATCGCGCATTCTCAACCCTCAATACTTCTCCCTCCCAAAACTCTTCCCGTCCACCATATTTCTCGCAATCCCTGTGCACAGTCAACCCCCCACCTCCCTTATTCGGCTATCCTTTTGTTACCTACCGCCCTCTTTCTATTCCCCTCTTCTCCGCCGGTCTGCCCTGCCGATAAGCCACTTAATAATTCGCTGGCATCTTTATCACCGCGGCCAGCTTACTTCCAGGGATGAAGAATGGTCCTCTACCCTTTCGGAAATTCGAAGGCGAGTTTTGGGGGAGGGGGGAGGGAGCGAGTGGTGGGGAGGTGGACTGAAGGGAATGTAGAGGGTGGCAGTAGCAATGGGAAGGGAAAGCCGCCCTTTCCCCCCTCCCCCCCGGCCTCGACAACTTTTCCTTCCTAAACCGCGCGCCCCCTGATCTATTTCCGTGGGCGGATTTTAAGACCCCCCTCCTAATCACCCCTCAGCCTAACAACCCCACAGCTTCCCACAGCTCCCTCCTGCTTCCCTTTCTCTCCTCCACCCTCCCTATTTTTTCATTAACGCTACACGAAGAGATTAAGGGTATTTTCTCCTTGCCTGCCGTGTGTGTCACGGTGGGATTTGGCCGCGATGGGAAAGGTAAAGCGAGTCCAGTACACGCCCTCGGCCTAATGGGGATCATGTGAACTGCGATGTGCGCGCTTGTGTTTGTGAGTTTGAGTGTGAGGGGAGAATAAATAGAAATAAACACAAGTAGGTACATGCGCAATTTTCGAGATTAAACTGATAGCTATTTGAATGTCCAGAAAGACGGCAATACACAAAGTTGAACACTCCAAAAATTAATTCATAACACTCTAAACAAAATGACGGATTAAGTTGAATCTTAAAATGTGGGAAAGGCAAAACGAATAAAACATTTGTGACCCCATTTCCAAAACTCTTTTCCGTTTTAATTTGTTTCTAAATCAATTGATGGGACTTTTAGTTCCGTTTCAAAATCCCAATAGGACGGAAAAAAGGGGAAGTGGTAGGACAAAGAAACATATTATCAGCATACACTTTAAACATCAGTTCGTTAGCACTCAAAATCTGTCCTCACGCAATCGAACCTAAAGGATTTTCGCCTTCTCACATCCTATTTATGTTATCAAAATTAAAAAAAATTTAAACCAAGTAAATTAGATCTGTTTTAGTTCGTCAAAGCTTTTCTTCCAAATATGGCCTGACACAAAATTTAAAATTTGGATTTTTAAAACCGTGGATCCAAATTGGCCGTATATTTAGAAATTCTTACGTAAACTGGATATTATAATAAATTTCATCGGTTATTTTAAAGCATAGGAATTGTACAATGAATGATTAAAAATTTTGATCAAACTGTTTTGCTTTTTCCGTATTTTTTATCCTATTCAGACATTATCTAAATAAACACTAGTTCATTTAAAGTTCGTCAGCGCGTACTTAGCCACTTCCTGTTTATTCCACACATCTCTACGAGGGCATGCCACAACCGTTACAAGCAGGCGTCGATCAAGATGTATCAGGAAATCGGCATGAGCGCAGCAATAAAGTGAGCCGTTCAAGCCCATGCGAATGTAGTGAATAGCAGAGGCGGCGAAGATCCAAAGGCACTCATCAAAGAATATACCCTCCCATCAAATTAACACACAATAGAAGCTCAAGGATTCCCACAATATTTTTTTGCGATGTAATTTCCTCGTTGAAAGCATCTCGGGGAGGAATGCGGCGGCCGTCGATATCAAACGTAAATATTTACATTTCCGGGCATGCTTTACCTCGTTTCTTCTGCATTTTTCAAACATCATTTTGCCTTTCGAAAGGATCAAAGCATGAAAAAAATATCATCCAGTATTTCCCTCTGACTTGTTAGAGGAAAAACGCACCACTCTGTTTCGCTGTATTTAGGCTCGGAAAGTCTGTACTTGTTCTTTATTTATAATAACAATTTTATTAGTTCCGTGTACTTTTTAGGTGATATCTGTTTTCAAGAGTATTTGGCTAGAGAAAAATCAACTTTTGTTGCATAACTTGCCCACCAAACTGAAATGCTTTTATGATTGTAATGATAACGACTTCTTTTAAATTTATTTTCATCATTTCCATTATTATTATTTATATATTTATTATTTTTAGGGAAATGATAATTGCTATTCCAATAGTGATAAGTATAACATGTGTTTGGCAAGGTTTGCGAGGTAATATATTATGTGTAATATCAAGAGAGTGTTAATAAAAGTTCTTTACCTCCATCCTTTATTTTACCACAACCATGTTGGCTTTTATTGCCTATTCGGACCTGCCTTCCTCAAACTCTTGCTCTCCAGTGATGTTGGCCATGGGAATCCACCGTATCTTTCATTCTGACAAGTTCATTAGCCACCTTCTCACCATCCCTCCCTCATCGCTTCCGTGTCCCTGGAACTTATAATTGGCCTATCAGGTTTCAACACCTCTTTGTCTTATTCATCCTTCCCGTAGAACTTAAGCTGCTCCTCCCTATCTCATACATCACCAAGGATCTCCTGGGTTTGGCAAACTGCTTTTAAAAACTCTTCCCTCATTATATTTTTATTTATTTTTTCGAAGGTACCACATAAATCTATGTCCTTTTTATTTCAGTGTCCTGAATTTTAATTAAATGCTATGTTTTATCATTCGGGTTGAATCCTTTTAGCATTGTCCTTTGGTATCTAAGATGGGGTTAATGTGTGTAATATTTTACTGATTGGCTACACATATCAATATTTATAAAAAAAGCACATATTTTGGATTTGCCTACTAATGGTTTTCTTTGCGTCCGAAGCTTAATAATGGGAAGAAAAGGGGAGAGACATGGCCGCTGTACGTTTATTTGTCTTAAATAACAGATAATTATGTTGCTTTTAATTGATACCTTTACAATTATTGACACAAATAGAATTTACCATCGGAGAGAGGTTTTATTAGAAATAAATTGTTTGCACAGAGTTCAGATCATCAGCAGTTATAGAGTGGTCGAGAATCTTATTTCGAGTAATTTATTACACGATATTTCCTGCATAGTTTTTCTTCGCATTTTGGCTCAAATCGTCTTTTAGTGGTAGTTTTGTCGCTGCTAACTTGTTGATTTGTGTCCTCGCGACATATTGTACTTTGATTGCATCATCATTTTTATACACGGTCGCATTTGAAAAGCAGGATGGCAACATTTATAAGCCGACTACTTTTAAACGGTTATATGGGGCATGGAACACGAATATTTCCTCTCCAGGGAGCGATGCATTCGCTCCTTCCACTATTGAAGCTTACAGGGAGAAGACATTCAAATGGTCCCATTCCGCTACATTGTCTTTTACAGCCACAGAAATTCATGTTGCTGTCTTTCGACCAGACTTGCTGTGCTATTGACCAATACGATAAGCGTCCTCCCTCCTTGCCGTCACCCCCCCTCGCCTCGCCATCGCAAAACCGCTCTGAGCTCTTAATGAAGGTCCTCCTGAAAATAAAATGCTTCCGTGTCCGCCGCTCTCTTGATTCGCGATCAAAACCCATCTTTCTTCTTCCAGTCCCTCCCCCGTTCCACTGTCCCGTCTCCCCCCGATCGAGCCGAGTCGAGCTCTCCTTCGCTCCCTCCGCGCCCACCCCCGTTCCGGATTCCGCCATCGCGGAGTGCATCGTAACCCGGCGGCGGAGGGCGACCGCACCGCCGAAGGAAAGGCGAGGCCGAGCGATGGGAAGCGCAAAAGGAGTGAGAGGCGAGGATAACGAAAGAATCGCCCCATCCCCCGGCAACCGCCAGCTACCATGAGTCCTCCCTCTGCAACCACCACTGCCACCGCATTCCCTTTTGGTCTGCGGACACTCCTGACCTATCCGAAGACGAAAGATGCAGCCGTCGTCACGCTTTGACGTGCCCTGGTGCTCAATTACGCGTGATGCGATGCATTGTCCTTGATAAGGCCCTCTCCTCGCGACGGCGTTGTAATGGGTATGGGGGTCAATGCGGGAGCGCAGCGGTTTTATCTCCCAAGTTTCCTTTCCTTACGGAGAATTCTCATTCCGGAGCAGCATCCTAATATCCGACTCCCTCGCTCGGCACCATGGATCCACCTCATTTCAAATCCTGTCTTTGTCGGCTGTAACGGCGGTATCTTAAATAGATAATCTTTCTCAGCTCAATAACTAAAAGGCAGACAATGGAACACGGGAAAATGATGCAGAATTAATTTTGTCTGGTGATCACTCCACTATCATTGTAAACACTTAATTCCCCGAGAGACATTTTTATATTTTAACCCTAATATCATTGCGGAAATCTTTCCTTAGGTCAAATCTAACTATATTATTCTTGGGTTACGCAGGTTCAACACATACGTTTTAGTAGACACTGACTTAAAATAATGATGTAAGACCGTATTAGACTGTATTCAACACATAGGTAACTGACTAATGAACACTTTCTTTATTTATTTAGCGAAAACTACATGCAATAGCTATTCTAGCAAGGCTTTTTATCGCAAGAAGAGTCTCCGTTCCTACGTCCGGTTTTTTGTATGCCCCATTGAATCTTCCCTAAAGGTTGCAGGGTGTACTCGAAGAGTCAATTTCCAGTCCGCACGTCATATATTGTAGGGTCCTCGTTATCCACCAAGCATGTGTGCTGATGATGAGATCCTTCGTGACTCTTCTGCCCGCCTCGGCCGAAGGTGCGTTGAATTTACGGCGTGCGAGGCGGAGTAAAATGAGTAGAGGGAGAAGCGTGCTACAAAAGGAAGGAAGTATGGGATGAACACGGAAGAAATATGAACGGGGTAGTTATGTTTCGAAGAGTGGGGAGGGTAAGGAAGTGGGCGTGGGGACCGAGGCAGCTGACCAATATACCTTCCTCGCAACACCCACGCCTTGTTCCATCCAATGGATCCCATTCTTTGGGGAAGGCAATCTCCTGTTTTCGCACATTAATCCAATCCTCCCTCTCACTTTCATATACCTGTCGACCTCCCTCCCACTTTTCCATTCAGAAAATAAACTCCCCGCAAATAAAATTAGCAAAACCGTTTTCGCATCGATTTATCCCCTGAAATGGATGCCATCGCGTTTATTGCGCTGAGTCCTCATAGAAACCCTACGGGAACAATCACAAATCGTTATTAAAACAATTAGTCGCGTCATTTTCGCCATAAAGATATTTTTTTGTGTTTGAGCGTCAGTTATTTTCAATAGACATTTTAATTTACTCCATTTACTAGTCTTATCCTCTCCTTTATAATCAACACCGATAATTGTAAATAACATTCATATTGAGGGAGACTTATCGTGCCAATTTGACCCATGTCTCAATGAATAGAAGTTTTCATGTTCTTTACGCCGGTATGTTAAATCGGTTTAATTGTCTATTTCTAAGTGTAAACTTATAAATATTTTTGCATTTCTTCCATGGGGAAGGAAGTTTTATGATAACTAAGGTATTAGAGCATGACCAAATATCACACTTGACGATATATATTTTCACATTTGTCTCATCAGTCATTGTGTAAAGATAAATAAATAATATTTATTAAATTGCTGAATCAAGCTTGAATTATTTAAAATTTTTTGCGGCTACAACTCTTCATTTATATATAGAATCATTTTATGGCTGCCATTTCGAATATGAAGTATTTTTAGGCCTTTATTTTATTTTTTCAAATGGTAAGACTAATTAATTACTTGAATTTGGAAAATGAGTGACCTTTCGTCAGATTATGAATTCTTTATTCAGAGTCTGCTAGTCACATTTACTTAACCATTGATTTAGGTTATTTTGGGTAGTAGGCATTGAAATTATCTTTATATATCGTCACTAACTACTATAAAATTAAGCGTGGGTGTTTTTTGCAACTGCATACCATAGTTCTTTACTAATTATAAACTGACGGTAGTAGCGTAGGGTCGTTGACTGGATTGATATTGTGCTTTATGTTTTATTTAGGTTCATCGTATTTGGCAAAAATGAAACAATCAGCTATCCTGGAGAGTTAAGATTGGAAAAACGAGTCCAAAATTTTTTTTCCAAAATTCATTCAGTAAATTATGATGTGTGGCACTGCGTAGAAACTTTTGGCCTATTTATATGGATTGTCATTCAAATAGGAAGGGCCCTTGCACTAGAATGCATCTACATAGCTCAAATGGACCCCAGCAACTGCAAATACGATTCCAAACGGGTCCGTGCGTGTTTTCCACGCAGTACTACTAGTAGATGGTTGAAGAGTGATGAAGTGAAGACGGAGGATTTGGTAAAACCTGGGAAAGTTGATGGCGTAGGTGGGCGGCGGTGCCTCGGGAATACGAGGTGGGGCTTGCGGAAGGGTGAGAGCAGTGCCGGGATAATGTGTCGGCGGTGCTCTCGAGACACTCTCCTTCGTGCCGTGATTCATGGCGACTTCCCCGTGGTGCGGACCTGACCCCCGATCCGTCGTCAGGGGTCCGCCGAGTGGCGCGGAGGGGGCGGGAGACCCCTTGGCCACTCCCATCGACTCCCGCGCGCCATACTGCCGCCGCCAAGATGTGCTCTCTTTCCTCGGGGAAGGCCGGTGGCTCCCATACCCTTTCACGACCGCCTGAAAGTAATGTTTTCACGTAGAATTTAACAATTCGGATGTGATTTGCAGTTGTGTTTTAAATATACGAGTTGCGATGTAGTGGCTATTGGTTATTGGCCATTTGTGCATGATTGGTGACGCGACGTTCCAGTTAAAGAGATGTAATTACAAATGTCTCAGTATAAAATGTAGATACCGAGTGAAGCATTCAAAAAATATGTTGCGGGTGAATTGGAAGTTATTGAAATTAAAAAGTAAAAAAAATAGCAGGACAATCGCTGGTAGGTGCTCATATGAACCGTAAAAGTTAAATATTTCCTGCATCAGGAAATGAGCAATAGACCGGTCGCTTAAAATATTAAAGATACGCTCAGCCAGTAACATTAACTACGGAGCGATTCGAAGGGAGCTGATAGGGAAATGCTTACATGTAACTATTCATTGGCCATTTAGTTAAATGACCGGAAATTTCGAACGAACTGAAATTTGTCCGTTAACTTGTGGTCTATTTGACAATAATATGCGCTGAACCGATAAGTTCCCAGAAACAAGTTACTACATAATCAAATCCCAATTTAGGATGGCGTCATTTAAATGCACGTTGAAAATTTAGCACCTGGAAAAATGGCGGGCAGATGATGACCATAGATATTAGGGTATGTGTGTTTATGTATGTGTGTGTGTGAGAAGTTTCTTCTAGAATCTATATTATCTTAATATTTCCCTGAGACCCACGACATGGCATGGTGAAATGGGTTTTCATGAATCGAACAGATGTGTAATAAAGTGATATATGAACGCATTTGTCATACCACTGTGAACTAGCAGATGGGGTTCAATCTCGAATAATTTTTCTGGTACATAATTCGTATTTCATTCCTACCTGTGAGTCATGGTACTTAATTCTGGGAATGAGGAAAGGTGGATGTTTCAACGAAGCCATTTCAAAAGCGTCAACGGGCGCAGGCGGAGTGGTGAGGCGCCCTGCTGTGGAGCGGCGTACTCCCGCTGTCAGTAATCCACTTCCACAGGCGAATTTCGTTCCCATCCCCCTTCCCTCCACTCCCTTGCAGGGGCTTCCTACAACCTCTGTTCCCAACTTTTTTCGTGTTTTTCTTGCCTATCCGCTCATTCGCTTTGCTCCTTTTAATCCGATTCACATGTCTGAATTAAAATTCGTTAAGTGTATCGAAAAGTTCATAATCCATAAATTAGAAACTGATGAACTCAAATATGTAAAAGTGGACTGTCCTAACTACGGAGAGTTATATTACGCTGCTAAAAAATATAAATATTTCATGCTAAAAATTTCACTAGTTATGAAAAGGTGACTCATAAAGACATGTTTCAAGAGCTAATCTCATTTAAATATTCAAAGTTTGGTATGGTTCTAGTCCCTATAGTTAACTTTTGATTTTTTATCATTACTTACGGTATGCAACTCATCACTATCTTAAACAAGGAGAGTCATTGTGGAAAAAGGATTCATGGTGGAAAAAATTTTATCCCTGGTACCACATAACTAATCAATATCAGTCTAAGATATGTTTAGAATTTGTTGAATAATTTACTATTAATGAATTTTCAAATATCATATCAATGCTACGACCCCTGAGCCATGTAGAAAGCAGTAATAGTAGTTTTTAGGGGAGGCGACCGACAGCTAAGGTCATTTGCGCCATAGGGGATGGACAGGAAAGGATGAAGGGTGGAGAAAAACCCGGCGTCGGCATTAGCCTACTCTTTACGAAAGGCGCCAAGGGGTCCGCAGTTTAACGTCCCATTCGACGGACGGCGTACTCACTCTAAGTGCCCTCCACAAAGCACCTCAAGTAGGGATCGAGATACCTCTGAAAAATATTCAACACCGCCGGGATTTGAACCCGCGCCCTCAGGGTGAGAAGCCAATACGTTAGCCGCCGCACCATCTCGATCCCCATTGTAGAAAGCTATGAATATTTTTAAGAAAGAATGAAATTTTTTTGGTCTTTGTGCTCTTTTCCATTTTGGGGGGAAGGAGATAAACTTATTATGAATAGCATCACATTATTTATACCCGCGCTTGGTGGTGCCTTTTCTTTCGTTTACACAAAATAACAGTTAGGGGTTATCATACTGTCAATATGGCTGTTTTCTAAAGTGGGTGTACCTTACAAAAATGGAAGATAATTCTGGTTTGGGAGTACTTGTGTAATTGAAGGATACTAAAGATGTCATTGCAAGTTTCTCAAATTAAGTAGTTCTGATGCGCTCTGCTAAACGCTCTATCAAAAGATTCTTTCCCGAGAAAAATTCTTTTATTTACATTTCATAGATTGACCACTATTTATATTAACTTCTATTTCATTCCTTTCTAATATGGTGTCAGTTCAAAGGACTGCCTGAAAACTACAAATGACACTCCAGGAGCAGTCGTCACATAATTAAGATGCTGAATTTTACTTTGAATGCTACATTTTACCTATTCTGAATACGTTACCGTTTATTTTTTCCTTCACAGAATTCTTTGGGAATTTGTGCGTAGAAAAGTAAAGTTTAATACCGTTGTGCCTGTAGCTGTAGCTAACATGTTCCAAATTATTATAATTGCTTTACACACTTGAGGATAATTAATTTTTGTTGTTGCATGCCAGTGTCTAATGCGTCACCATAGTGGTAGCTTGAAGAATACCATGCAGATGAGTACATAGATAGCTGGAGGATTTTCTTTTATATAATTAAGTTTTTATTTTCATACAGGATTCTCTCTTAGAACCTTTTTAAACATGCACCATATAACTTGTCATTATGTAGTTTTGCATCTATTATAAATAAATAAAGCATCTTTGTACCATTATTAAAGACTATGACATTGGCTGAACGATCTGTCGTATTGATTTTGTGAAAAACTTTGGCGTCGAATTTTATGCATGCATAAGTGATATATATGTTTATATATAATATATATATATATATATATATATATATATATATATATGTATATATTTATTTATACTCACGTAAATCCCTTGCTGCTAGCCCAAGTCAAATATATATCTCACTTGAAACTATTTCAAAATCCTAAGTGTTGTGTAATATTAGCTTTTGTAACCACCCCTTATGATTTCATGCTACCTTAACGTATATCAAATTCATTCAGTTTTTCATCTGAAGTCTCTTTGACCACAATCACTCATTTTTTCATTCGTCAATGAACATACATACAAGGTACACTGCAAGCAATGGCTAGCTTGTATGGCAGGAGGTGGTTACACAGCAGACTACTTTTGACTCAAAACACTGACTCTTCAACTCATTCATTATTCTTGCACAACTCTATAATGATTTTCGGCTTTGATCACTTCTTTCTGCACCCATAAGCCATCGTAGAACACTTCACTCAACAGTATAGCATATCTATTAGCAGTACACAGTATATTATTTCATAATGAGTGTTTAAACATACTTAAATCCATATTAGGAGTATATTTGGGTATCCGTATTATTGCACATTGCATGAAATATGTGCATCCGATCGATAACATGAAAAACTTCCGCAGTAGTACAATTTAAAATAATGAACCAACTTATTCTGCTAATATATTTACTATGTATATATCATATGAGTGGTGGATCTTTCATTGATAATGCATTATTGCTTTGCTGCAAAATGCCATAAGCGCATGCAACAGGGGATATTAAGTCACCAGTCATCAGTGTTCATTATTATTGTAACGCCGCTGATTATTCTCATATCTGCTGTGGTTTTAAATAATGCGAGGGAAAAAAGAACCCTTATATTGATGTTCTTTAGTTAGCTTTCGTCTACTCACCACTCTGACCTCCCCTACGAATGTTAAGTGACGCTAGAAGTGCTTCCTCCATGTAAGCGTTGAATGCAATTATAATTTACAACCGTGATTCGAAGTTTTCTAAATTTTTGAGACGTGCCTGTAATACTCGTATTTTTAGTGTTGCTCAACCATGGCCTTCCAATGAAAATTTGACACTACTCGCCCGTTATAGGGGTTATTAACGAAACTGGCAGTTTTTATTCATTTCCTCTTTAATTCCATTAGTCCTTCTTAAAAAGGCTTAAAACACTTGACGCATATTCAACTTAAGGTGCAACTACCGCAAAATAACGCTAATCATAAAATTTTAGCCTCAAATATTTCCCACTACACGTTTCAATAACCGCATCGTTCCTTGCGCTATTTTGCATATGATCTTAAAGTATTTTTCCCATGTCAGGACTGCTGAAGGTGTGATTTGTGTGTGTTTTACTTAATCCTCCAATCTATTATCTTCCGTTCCTATGATGGGAGTTTAAGGGTGTGAAGTTATGTAAAACATCTGACACAATTTTCCACCCCTAAATTTTAAAATATCTTAAGAATTTTATGAGTAGAAATATTTTCATATTTAATAAGACTATACTGTACAGATCTCTAGAAAGAGCCTCGCAGTCTATTAACTACCTAATCTTGGATAGTAATCATATCACGAGCGAATAATCTGACTTTCCTGGTGGCTTAACAATGAACGCCATTAATATATTTGCAAAACGACCCTTCTTGGTAACTGAGGCATTCCAGACACTACATTTCTCTTATCTATAGATTACTTACTACCTCCAAATTCCTGAAAGTGAATATTTACAGTATACGTTAATAATTTGCATCCTTATGGCAAATACACTAATTACTGGTGACCTAAAATCACCTTTCCCAAGGTTTTTGGTTAGCTTTTAAGGTAAAATTCAGTCAATCGTATTTCATAAACATATATGAGCTCACGTAATAATCCATGCGTATCCACTTTTTATTACGACATGTGAAGTTCTTGTAGAAATATGTAGGTCTAATTTTAAATGCAGAACAGACATTTCTTCTCTGGACACACCAAAAATATACCATTTAAAAATGATTAATGAAGCAATTAAATATTTTAATTATTCTCGTGTTTCTTTCAGTATTTAGGTTTACGCTAGATTTCATATTTTTAATAATGTGTAATCATGTATAGCATGGCTTTCAATTTTTGGGCTAAATATAAACCGTGCAGTCACATGAGCAGGAGTTACGCAGTCATGCGCCTCATGTTCCGCTCGATCACCGTTTAATTTATGTTAACGCCCCATTCAACTCTGGGGGAATTACCAGAACTTGAATTCCTAGCTCTTATCTCAGGGTTCTGTTTAAACCAAATCTTACGATCTTGGAAAAAAGTGTCCATGCACATTATTGTACCTAGCGTTCGTGCGACCGCAAGAAAAGAAAAATGAGTCTCGGGGAAGCAAATATTTCATTCGAAGATTTACGCCTTTGGAAAAAGTGGTCAAGTTAAATTCATTACCCTACGTAGCTAAGTTTTCGGAAAATAGCTTCCGAATAAATCCGCATAAAATCTCACATTAATTTCTCAAGAACTTAGCAATAAGAGTGACTTTATTTTTTATACTCTCCCTTCTTTTTTCGTGGTTCCTACACACCCTATCAACCGACTTTCACCCCGCTTTCCCACACCCCCTTTCTTCTCCCACTCTTGTCCTCTATCCCTCTCCCGCTCTCCTCAATAAAACATTCCCCGTTCTCCTTTGCATTCAGTTCCTCTCCCTCATCGCCGTACGTTCACCTCCTTACTCAGCCTTCCCTCGGAATCCCACTAAATCCTGATTCCGCTCCCGAGTGACAGATGGCCAGTGGGATAGGATTTCCTCCCCACCCCCACCCTTCCTCCTTCACCTTTCTCCTCCAAGCACACACTCTCTCTTTCCACTTCCCTTTTTCTACCTCCACCGTCCCCTCCCTCTTCCCCCTTCCTCATCTCTCCCCTAATCTAACACACGCCTACGGCCACCCTTACTCCCTCTTATCCTCCGGCTCCCTCACTCCTTTTCTTCGTTTTCCCTTGAAAAACGCAGCATCTCGAATCTAGCACCGGATCCGAGGGAAATCATGCGCAATCATGCTTGTAAGGTGTTGCAGGTAAATTTTTACGTGAGGTGTTGCAGTCACATTTCATGTATGTATACATGTACATAAATAAATGAATTATCCAAAGTTGAATTGTAGATACAAGGCTACAGCGAGACTCGAAACAATATAAGAATGTTTTAAGTAAAATCGAGTTTTCTTTCTGAAAAATAATAAGTTGACAGATTTATTCCAGAATTCGGTCATCCTCAACTCCTCAAAAAATCAACGTTTTGAATATAAGGTCGTTACAGATATAGATTTACCTATTTATTGAATGGGCCCAAAAATAGACGATTTAATCATTGATGTGACCATCCTAAATAATAACAGTCCCAATGTCAAAAGAAATGGATGCGTGAAATGGAAAACTTGTTTGAACTACTTATTGGCCGGTTTATTGTTTTTCATTGCTAAGGGTGTCACCCACTAAGGTCTCTACTTATGCAAACTCTACTCATTTCGTAACACAATCTTTCGTAACAGATTAAAAGTTATACACTGATAACTTATGTTATCAGTGAGTATGTTACATGTTCTAATGTTATGATGCGGTCATGAATTGAGTTTTAAATAGGATTTCTTTTCCATCCCAAGTCTGAGGTTCATTTGCCTCAGAAATATGTAGAATTTTTAATTCTCTTATCGGAAGTTTGGAAATAGTTACACGTGATCTCTTGCAACTTATTTTCTGATGATTTATATTTTCAAACAAATTTTTACATCTTTCCGCACTAAAGTCGGTACTGGATGACCTCATACAGTCGAGTTTTCTGGTCTGGATCTCCGATGAGAATATGATCTCCTCCGATGTGTTTATTGACTTCTCCAATGTACCCTCATCATTCCCAGCACTGTTTCTTGAACCACTGTAAAGAAGGGGGTCTCCACCTACCTCCAATGGATCATCACTTATGAGTTCCATACTAACGAGGAACTTTCACAACCATTGCTGCGCCATAACCTTTTCTTTGAACCATGTAAACTGCATTTTAGTCGCCAGCTCCGTTTATCGCGCTCCGTCCTCCAAAATCCTGTAAGTGTGCAATAATCCTGCAACATTAAAAGTTCTTACCTCTACTTCTCTCCACGTTCTACCCTCTTGTCCGTTCCCTCCCGTTTCTATATTTTTAACTCCGTCTCAACTCTTCCTCCTCCTCAGCCTTCCAATAAAATATTGAGTTACTGCGGACTTGGGCGGCAAGGCGGGGTGGCGTTAGGTACAGGACCTCTAGTAACCAAGGGGTGAGAGAAAGAGGGTGGAGTTTTTTGGGGGAGAGAGAGGAGAGGGCTAGGGAGGGTAGGTTGAGAGGGAGTGGAGTAAGCGAGGGAGAAGAGGGGAGGAGAGCGAGGGGTAGGAGAGGAGCATTGTTGCTGGAGATTTATCACGCCACCCGAAGAGATATGGGAGGTTTGCGTCCGAAATTTTTAGGGCACATTTTCCGTCCTTACTCCCTCTCGCCCACCCCCTTTTTTCCCACCCTTCCAATCTCCGAAAACCTCATCCTAAAACTTCGTTCTCTCCCTTCAAACTCCCTCCTTCCCCCCTCCTATCTTTCTCTCTCCCCCGCGCGCGCACACACACACAGCATCCCCTCCCAGACACCCCCGTCCCGGCGTGCCTTATCCACCCAATGGCTGGCTCTCCCACCTCCATTTCGCGCCACCCTCCGCCCTCAATCTTTCTTCCTTTCCTTCTCCCATTCCTCTCCTCACGCCCCTCCATCTACCCCTTCCCTCTCCAACACGATCCAATGTCTTTCCGTCCGCTTCCCTCTTCTTCATCTGGGATTACCGAAGGGGTCGGGACGAATGTCCTGGGGGAGCAGGCCTGGGAGGGGGAGGGTAAGGGAGGGAGGATGGAACCAGGGTGCCCGCGGGGTGCGCAAGGTGCTGCACATACTCACGTGTGAAAGGGTCCCGGAGAAGGTGGAGTGAGTGAACTCCGGCCTTAGATTGTGATTGCATCCTGTTTTATATTTCAAATCGATTCCAGCGTTTCCATCAATTATTTTGTGAAGAGCATGTATTATGTGTCATCCAAAATAGTATTTCATTCTAAGACTTTACCACCAAATTTTGCGTGTGTAAGTATAGTATACGTTAAAAATGTGCAGGTTCCATCACACTCTGAAAACATGAAATAATCATCTTTATTTCTTTTTAATACACAAGCAGAATGTGAAATTATTTAACTTCTTAAGGTATGAATTTCGTAGAAACACAATCACCGCGACTGTCATCTAGCATCTACAACTTGAAAATATCATATTAATAGGTAATAATAAATCCCAAGTTATACGAATTTAGAGATCGTATCTTTCAAAATTGCCATTTTCAGTTTATGACATTGTTAAAAGCATTTCTTATATATCTTCCTTTCAAAAAGTAAGTTCTGTAAAAATGAAGTGTAGTCCTCTGTATATAAATGATATGTTTTTCCACTATATCTTCATATGATTCAACGTTATTATAATACTGATTATATTGACTTATTTTGGGTATCATCTATGCATTGCTAGCATTAAAACGATTTAATTGCAATAACCTCAAGTAGTGATTGCCATATCGGTTATACAGTGATATTTTTCATATATTCAATTCCTAGTCAATTCTTATCGCGGAAAATTAAATATTGCCAACTAATTAGTAGCTTCATTTGAAGAGAATTATATTCTAAATTCTTTGGGTGAATACTTTTTAAGGCTGTTGGGTTATATTTGTGAAAATATCTCTGGAAATGTAGTTCTGCTAGTGAATTCACTCATTTAAATGTAAAATATCAAAGAGCATTTGATTTTTTACCAAGGTTAATTCCTGGAGGTTAAATCCATCGATAATTTGGTGCTTTAGGCTTAAAATGTCTATCTCCCGTGGAGGAGTAGCAGAAGCTTAGTATATATAAGGTGCCCTCACTGGTAGGGTAACGCCTTCCTGTGCAATACAACAGTACTTTATTTTACTTTGGATCGCGGTATCCATTGCCTTAAGTCGAATACGTTCTAAGATATAAGGGCAGAATAGAAGCTTAGATTCACATTAATATAAAAAAATTCTCATCCACCGTGGATATTTATGGATAACTTATAATTGTATTTTACATTTTATTTAGTAGCATCCTCGGTCGATGCATCCGCAATCAAAATGTATTTTACATTAACCTTATTTTTGAACCAATTATATGATAACCTTGGTGCTGCCACTTATTGAAATTTTCAGCACTACGTATATTTACAAGAAGTATATGTGTAAATGTCCCAGTATAATGATTCTTTTTCAGCATCTTGGATACCTGAGGTGAAAAAGAAAAATTTGATTTGAAATTTCTTTGCCATAAGTTTCTCATTCAAGCTAAACATATTTTAGGACAAAATAAACGTACTTTTTAAAGATATATTATAACGACATTTGTCATTGCTCGCAGCATTTTCTTGTTTTCAGTTGAAGTTGAAAGAAATATTTTATGAATTTTAGTTGCACTTTTCTAAATGTTACACATAAAATCAGGTCAACCTTTGGCCTCCTTAACCAATTATTATATTACGGAAAAAATATTTAGTAAGTTTCCATTACTTCATTTACATGAAAAAGAAAAGATTTTTCACCTACGAAATGCAAAGAAGCATTAAATAATAGCTCATGGCTAATTGCGGAGGGTACGTACATTATGAATCTTAAATGTCTTTAGTACAAGGGTTTGGGTTTTGAATAGACGCTCTGTGGATCAAGTATGAAGAAGTATCGAATAGATAAGTTTGACCGAGGGAATGTGGAAGTCAAATGGAAGAAAAATGATGTTAATAGAAAACAGACAAAACAGATTGAGGAATTATTGAAAAAAATTTAGAATATGTAGGATATGATATATGTAAGAACGAAAACAATAGTAAGTTCAGGTAAAAGGTACTATGTATTTGTTAGGTTATGTCCAGTAACCACCGTAGGCATTTTTACTATCACGCTAATGGTGATGAAGAGAACTTATTGCATGACAATCTCACAAATAAGTTTAATTAGGTCAATGCGTCGGCTTATTATGCTATTTAGATAGCGTTGGATTATTATGGACGTATGCATTGATATACGACTGATTTATGTGCACTTGTACTTGTAAAACGGAATTTTAACGACTCTTTAGTCCCCTCTTTTGAAACTAGTCTGTGACTAACAATTACTTCAACTAATTATATGCATTTGTCCCAAATAATGTGAATCTCTCAATAAGATTGGCGTGAAGAATGTAAAAAGTGAAGTTAACGAACCTTTCTCTGGTAGATAACCTACTCAATTTTTTTTTACACTGCTAATAAAAGATCTTGATAAGTTAATACGAATTTATTCTGTGGATTGAGGTATGGATTAATAGTTGAGGTGTTTGATTTGCCTAGAATGAAATAACATAGAAAACATGTTTCGAAGCGAAGAATTCAGGGAGAGACTACTTTTTGTCCAAAGTAATTGACTTTTAATTTTCCGAGTCTAATATTTTTTCCTGAAATAGGTAAATAAAGCGCTGCAATTTCCTTGTGGGAATGGCTACTGACTGATTTTTCCGGGTTAAAAGTTATGTTATGCCTTACTACGATATGCTCCCAGCTATATGTGTGATTTCCGGGAAACCAGCAGTTCTTTGCATATTGCACGCAACCTTTCTTGCCTGTGTATATTTTGTACGTTGTCCTAATGTTGCTCAAAGTAATCCGTTAAAAACCAAACCTTAAAATTGATGACTGTTGGAATATTACACTGTCATCATGAGTTTTAAAGGTGCATTATTTTTCATGGATTATTTTGAAGCATTTCAGCCTAAAGAGGAGTAGCCTGAGTTAGGGTACGAATCTGACGGACAAGGAAACACACACCACCATGACCTCCTAAGGATAAATACTTACTTGTATGACTCAAGATATCCGTAAAATGCATATTATAATTAAATTTAATGTAGCTCTGCATAATTTCTTCCCCCTAAATTTAATCCAAAATACCTATTATTTTCACCCTTCTACCTCACTGACAATCATTTTCCCATCGGTCATCGTCTTCAGTGTCCCATTATCTCTCAGTATTATTTGGATCAAATTGTCCAAATGTTTCCGAAATTTTCCCAATACACATCTCTCCTCTCCTGCCTCGGAAAGCAGGTTTGATTTCTCTTTGTCCGTTTTATTTTTTCAATAATTTTCCAAATCAACATCTCAAAAACCTCCAGGAAACTCCTGGTCCAATATACGTTAGCTCTAATCTACGCTTAACGCAAAGTATCTTCTCATTAAAAAAATCATTATGGTCAAAAAAGTACGTACAATTAACTGAAATAAAGATTTTAGCGAGATTACTTATTAACTAGTGAAGAGGTGATTTGGGGAAAGAAAAAAAATTGCAAAATATCCAAGCCGCTAATGGAAAAATACTCATAGATGATGACGACATTGGGAACAGATGGATTAAATATATTGAAGTATTCTATCAAGCTCCCAAACCACTAGAGGATGGCTTAATTAAAGATAAAAGCATGATAGGTAAGGACTATGGGGGTCAGCAGATATTAAGAGGCGGATTCGATTGAGCTGTGGCAGCCCTGAGGAACAAAAAGGCACCGGGAGCTGACAAAAAACGGAGAAATAATCAAGGCATTCGGGTTCTAAGTGAAGAATGCTCTCTATGGAATAATCAATTATAGCTACGACTGGGAAAAGGTACCAGAAGACTTCGAGAAAAGTATATTGGTTGAAATACCGATGAAAACGGAAAGAGATAAATACGAAGAACGTTGAACATTGAGCCTGGTAACTCAAGCATCAAAAGTCCTTACTCGGATTATTAACCGTAGAATAGAAGGAAACCTTTAAGAAAACTAATTCGGATTCAGGGAAAACCGAGGAGCCAGAGAGGAAATCCTAAGCTTGAGAGATCTGGCCGAAAAAATGAGACAAGTGAATAAGCCATTATATGTGGCATTTGTGGACATGAAGGCCTGCAACGACATCGAATGGAACAAGATGTTCAAGTTACTAGAAGCGCTAGGATTGGACTTCAATGACAGACGAATTAACCATAAATTCTACTAGAATCAGGTTACGAGGATTCAAAAGAAAAATGGAAGAAAAATAGAAGCCAAAATAAACAAAGGAGTAAGACTGGGATGCAACCTCTCGCCAGCAATATTCAACGTACACCTAGAAGAGACAATAAAAGAAACACAAGAATAGAGTATCAAAGGAATCGAGGAAAATTGAGAAGAAATCAACATGATCCAATTTGAAGATGATATCGCAGTAGTGGCGGAAACGCGAGAGGATTTGCTAGCATCTCTAAGTGCTATGTATCAAGTAATGGGGGAATATAATATGAACATCAACAAGAAGCAAACAAAAATCCCTATGTGTGGAAGAGGGAAGCTAAATGCAGATATAACAATTTGAAAGGTGAAACTAGAGCAAATGGAATCCTTCATCTATTTGGGCAGCAGCATAACATGGGATGGAAGAAGTTCGACCGACATCAAGCGAATAATACCCCAAACTAATAATGCATTAGAGGCAATTACTATGTTTAAAGAACCTAAGCTAGAAAAAAGGAAGCAATTCGTCAAAACCTTTTTGTGGAGCATAGTGCTCTATGGTTCCAAGACTTGGAGCATTGGAAATGTGGACCAGCGAAGAATAGAAGCCTTGGAAACATGTGTTTAAGGAGAATGTTGAAGATTAATTGGACATAAAGTAAGGAACGAGGGAGTATAAAGGAGAGCAGAAGAGGAAAGAACCATATGGAGAACTCTGCGGCAAAGGAGAAATAAATGGATTGGACACACATTGAGGCATTTTGGATTGATTAGGAATATAAAAGAAGGAAAAAGTAGAAGGGATGATTCCACGAGGAAGACCAAGATACATGTGCATAGGTTAAATTACGAGTAAGAAAGACGTAAAACAAAGAGTGTATCAAGGATTGAGGGAATTTACATTAAATATAGTAGAATGGAGGGCTGCAGTAAACTAATCTTACAATTTCAGTATTTCAGATTTTCGGCGAAAAAAAGAACTGCAGAATACAAACTCATTTGATAGTTCACGGCTAATAATAGCAATGCAATTTTATAGCAGTTGTAAACAAGAGTAGCAGAAATAAGCATTAAAAAAAGAGGATTATTGGAATAAAATCTCCAATCTTCTTCATCAAATCTGACTTTGGCAAACATTAAGATAAACGAGTGTACCTAATAGAGCAATAACTATATAGAAATGGATTGCCTTAAAAATGTCAATCGCATAGAAGTTGAGAGCAAAAATCCGTTACTGAACGGGTTAGAAAATATTATCCATCCAATTCATACATACTTTATCTTGCTTAACTTCACCTAAAAAGACTTTTCCGGGAAGGAAAATATTCATGAATATTTTTACTCACCCTAGCTGTTATCGTGCCGAAATTCCATTATGGTTTTCGGGTTACAAATCCAGTGAGCTAATTCCGAGAGGAGGCTGAAAATTCGCCATTATGACGTGAGAAGGGAATTCGTTTTCCTCTAGCCCGTCCCACTATCCTCCCGCCGGTCCTCATAACCTCCCCGTCTTACGTTGAAAACCCCCCGTTCCCCGGGCAAGATGGCGGGACGGACGAAGAAGCCTTAATAAAAAAAAGGAGGATAGGGCCGCGCGTGAACCTGAGAATGATGGCGTAATAATTTATGAGAAATGAAGAAAAGTGAGGATTCGGGGAGAAGATGCACCGACCCGGGTTCGGGGGCCGCGCTGAGGGAGATGCGCCGTCCGTACCGCCCCCGCCCGCCCGCTCCCTTCCCCGCACCGTCGACCTTCTCCTCCCTCGACCCCGCGCGCGCAAGGTGCTTGGTGCTCGCTTGCGTGTGTTTGCGTGTTTCCCTATGCGTGTGTGTACGCCTATGTGCGCCCGTGTGAGAGAGAAGGATGGATGATGCACTCAATCATGGGAGGGGATGTAAGAGGGGAGGTAGGGAAAAAATATCTTTTTCGGCAGATAAATAACAACTTTTTTTATTATTTTTCAGCGTACAAAGACTAAGAACTTCACGATTTATTGCTTTTCTTAGTTCTTTGTCAACCAGTAGGTGTAGCCAATGAATATTTAGTGGCTAAGCTTGGAAATTTCCTATCTACAATAATGAAGTCTCCTTCTTCTTTCTATAACTTCTTTTGTTATTTAGGCTGTTTCAGCGTATAGGGTTTACATTTTTTATGGACTGCACTAGATAAGAATGCTTCAGAAAGTTCAGGAAAGCGCAATGTTGCGAGACGAGCATTGCATCAGGGCTAGTATAATGAGCGAAACGTATTAGGGTAACATTCATTATGGGTGATTGGTGCACATATATTGTAAAATTGAAAATCGAAACAAAAATTGAAATTGTAATCAATATTATGTCATTATTTCATCTTGCATTTGGTCTACGAATAAAAGCAGTTGGGGTATAATGTTTGATTAATTGATGGTGATCATTACTTGCCACCTTGGAGACCCATTTTGTGAATTGAAAAAGTTTTATAGTTGTTATTTTCAAGATTTGTTTTATATTTATATTATTTTAAAATTCATTAGAGTTTTCAAATTATGCAATTACATAGCATAATTGACCTTGCCTGCCTTCCCAATACCGAGCGTGCGTTGAAAACCATGAGTGATAATTGACAAACGTGATTAACTCCACCTACTGGAAGAGTAAAACATAATACTCACCAGACAAGACAAGGGCATTGGAAATGGGAGCCACGGGAATATCTGGAGGTGGGAATGCAAGTAGATGGAAAACTGACCAAGTAAAATTTACGAATTTAAGCTTTATTTATCTGGTATACGTATAGAGGGGTTCCAATCTTTGCTGAGCACATAGAATGAGTTGCCTATAATACGACTAAAGTGTATACTTGCAAACGCATGCATGGAAAGTTATTCATTAAAAATTAACTGAGTGGTAGTAGTTTTTAGGGGAGGCGACCGACACCTGAGGTCATTTTCGTCGTTCAATATGAATAGGAAAGGAGTGATGGTGGAGAGAAATCCGGCGCTGGCACTAGCCTGCTCTTATCAAAATGCGCCAAGAGATTCACAGTTTAACGTCCCATCCGACGGACGGCGTACTCACTCAAAAGTGCCCTGCGAAGGACACCTCAATTAGGGATTGGGATACCTCTGAAAAATATCTGCCATCACTGGAATTCGAACCTAGGCCCTCTGGGGGGACAAAAAGAGGTAATAAGTTTCTTCAAATTGTAAAGACTCAGGTAATCATATAATTCGCTTGCATGAACAAGAGCAGGTAAAGCAGGACTCCATTTTAGCAAATATTATAGACAAACTTGGGAAATGTATTAAGGGCGTGGGAGAAATTATTGTATATTGCAAGTAAATAATATTTTACATGGATGAGAAGTAGTTTATGAGGAGGGCCTAAGCATTTAAGGGAAAGTCCAAACATTTAAGGAAGATAATAGCCAAGTCTTTAATGTAAATTTGAAGTTTCTCAATAGCTGAATGACTAGGTCGTTGAAGCAATAGACAACCTATATGGAGATAAAAAGGAGTATGAGTGAGGAGGAGAATCGAAAAATTGAGTTGGTTTGGAAGAAAGCAGATTAAATATTTTGTATGCTATAGCAGGAGAGAGGCTCCAAGGATAAATCCAAAGCTTATAGAAAAATTGACTCTGGATGTATTGCATCACAAGGAATGTTGGATAGTGTGACAGAAGGAAGACTAATGACTAAGAGATGTATAGGTAGGAGTAGACTAGAGAGAGTAGATAGGTATTCAGGACGGAAAGAAGGGAGGTAAATTGTGTCTGGAGCTTAAAATGACTTTCTATAATGGATGGTTATTATGAATTCATTGTTGCGTTATGCGGGAATTAAAGATGTGGCATTTGCTTTCCCTCAGGCCCCACCATATGCCACATTTACTGGTGAATTACAATTGATAAAGCGCATAAATGATCATAAATCATCGGTTCTATAATTTGCTTAAAGAAGCGCCTCAGTCTCTTTGGGAACAATAATCTGCCAGGTTTCTAATTTGCTTATAGCCCCTGCCATTGACATATTAAACTGTTTGTTCGGCATAATTTATCCTGAACTTCGTTTCTAAATTTCACATTTATGGATACTGTAATTACGATGCGATACGATTACAGTAAAATATTGGCCTTCAAATTATTGTTTATTTCTCCTTCCTCTGGTTAATGCTTTCTGTATACTAGTTTTTAAACTTCCACTCGAAGGACCTTATTGTTGGTTAGATAATATAAGAGTATTAATTAAATAATTTTCCTGTGGCGATGGATTTACCTTTATTTTTACGAGATCTGTCTGGAAAGGATCCAGCCATGCAATATTTTGAGGAAAATGGCTTACCTGGAACAATAAGTTCTTCTTACCCCTCAAAATACTCACCTTAAAACTTCAATCACGTATTCTAGTATCTCTTCCGCTTTTTCAAAACTATCGACCAAATCTATTTTCATAGTGGTCATCAGATACTTTTTCGCATTCTCTTTTACCACGTCAACTTTTAAAATTTCATTATGTAGTTGCAGGAGAGTTGATCCAGGTCACAAACAATGACCCAGCTTTTCTAAAATAGGTTATAATTGTAAATGAGGAGATGAGTGATATGTCTACGGTCATGACCCTGAAAAAAATCCCAGTCTTCAGAAGAGTCGGTCGGCAAAGAATGCGACGAGGTATCTGATGATCATTTCGAAAAAGAATATTGCCGATTTTTTTGAATGGTAGAAGAGACGCTGGGATAAGTGCTTCAGGTCCAAAAAGGAGCGATTCGAAGCAGACTAAGGCCTAATTGTCCTAGGTAGGCTATTGTTTTCATTATATTGCATGGCTGGATAGTTTCCATAAGGACATCCTACATTATTTTAACTACTCTTTCTTATATTCCGGAGCAGCAGAAATTTTCCGAAAATATAGGTTTTACCAGTTTTTCTAATGACTGTTAAAATGTCATGAAAGACTTTTTCCAAGAATTCTATATTCATTTTTGGCCAAAATTTTACTAATTCCTCTTGATTCATTTATCTTAAATTTGCATTTGAAAGAATGTGCATATTTTATGCATTTAAAACATATTCATACTGTCAAGTGTTATTAAAAATTATTAAAAATTCTTCGACTATTGACTTCATTTTCATTATATTATTTTGAGTGAGTATTTTATTATCTCAATCTCCAAAACGGTTGGTACCATCGTAAATTACATTTCTTCCTGACGAATAGGTTCATTAATTTTGCGTCTCGTCCCATTTGCAAGTTGCATTTTTCACATCATAAAATTAGAAAGATGCAATGAATTTCGTATTTTTTATTTATTCAAAAAATGGAGTATTGACTTGCGTAAAATGTCTCAGAGTAGTTCCTAGCTACATCAAATATCCAAAGAGAGTATTTCTTACACTCAGCATAATTTTCTTTTAGATTAGTACAGGCTACCCCACAACAAATGAACAAATTGATGCACGAGGTTAATTCAATTTTTCGATTGGGTCTTGACAAAATTGCATCTTAATTATCACTACCAAAGACTCTTTGCCGGCCGAAAAATAATCCGGATTATAAACAATGCTTCAAGATATGGAAAGAAATACCTTTAATATTATTTCAGTCTTTCTATGCTCTTATTAACTAAATTGAGTCGAATTATATATTAACTCCCAAATTAATTTTAGAACAGGTCACATAGGCATTTTCAATCACCTACTCGGGAATGACTGAAACATTTGAGATTAAATAGATAGGTAGATGGAAAGAAAGCGTGGGATCCCAGGAGCTGAAGCCTATGTCTACTGGTGTCAGAGCGCAGATTCCGACTGTGGATCCAGATTTACAAAAGCTGTGAATTAATGTTGGCTCCAAATCTTTCTAGGTATCGCACGGGATGCAAGAATGCAAATAGACCCATCGATTTATAAAAATTCGTCTAGCCTAGATCTTAGGACGCACTAAGATCCATATTCTCCAATCAAGCCATGCTTCGTCTTGATTACTGTCATCATTTGCAAAAAAACGTAGGTAACAAATAATTCTCCGCATTGATCAATATTTATTTGTGTTAATATCAATAAAGAAAGAGGTAAGTTTTTATGTGAGAATAACTTCTGACTGATAAGCTATTGTTAAACATTAGTCTAAACAAATTAATAATTATTTTCAGATAAGATTAAATACAACGAACACGAGTTTTCAGTTTGTCATGCTTACAATTTCTATGCTAGATTTTTAATCGTCTTTTCAAAATTATGAGACCAAATATTTAATGTCTAACACTACATTAGTGCAAAAAATAAATTAACTACATGATGGGAAAAGATAAATCCATGGAAAAATAGTTTGGGTTCATAAACTTGCATTATTTAATATAAGCATGACTAAGCAGCTGAATGCATTCCTTAGAATCGGTCCAGAAAGTTTTCAGACCGAAAAAACGCTACTCATTTGATCCTTCTCTTTCCGATCGGCTATACAGCGATGTGTCTTCCATTGAGGGAAAACTTGAGAAGAGAAGGGAGCATGATGGGTTGAACTGCTTTCCAATTGGCTCTTACCGGTTCTATATGGTGTGCTTTTGAGTCCACTTTTGATTCCCGTTCAGGCAATCGACTCCCACACGAATTCCTGTAATATTTCCATTTCGATTCCACTCCGATGGCAGTTTATTTGTTCAAGAAGGGAAGGAATTTTTATGCTCAAGCCTTTCCGTGCTTTTACTGAATACCGATTGAAAAATTCCTGTTATTCTACGTAATGCGAATGTTAAGTTGACAATCCCTAATTCGTTAGTTTTCTTAATTGCGTTGTCAATACTTTCTGAAGTTATTTGTCCGATACAAACCTTTATGAACGGCAATTAATATAGCAATTTTTAATGTGAGAATAGCATTGCAAACCTCGTAAAATATCTTACAACATCGGCACTCATTGCAAAACACAGAACTAAATTAAGCACTAAACTTCAGCCTACAGGTTAAGTATTTTGTTATTCAGTCGTTCCGAATGCACCGATGATGACAGTTGAGATGAGATATGAATTTATTGATGACAAATATTCAATTAAATATTGAAAATTTTAATTAAAAAGACAAAGGCTATTTAATTAATTATGTGTTATGAATTCTATGTATGAGTGAAGTAAACGCGTGGGATTTTATTCGTAAATTTTTAATTGAGCTTACTCCACTGCATAAGCGTAGTTAATAGCATTCTTTTTTGGTTATGCATGTGTTTATATTTGCTGAAAAATAAAACTCAACGCTGAAGATTATAGTTTCCAACTAAAACCATAGTTCATTGAGTCAGGATAGAGTTAAAACCAAGATGTGCGGACTGTGTAATTCACAGCATTTAGAACACAAAAAGTGCGTACATGCTTTTGTTACCTATGACTCACAGTGATATTTTGTACATAGCTATGCATCTATGTATCTGGAATATAAGACTTGGAGTAAAACTTTAAGCATTTATTAATAATTACTCTTCCCTCTTCCCCTATTCTTGTTCTCTCTCTGATTGACGGCATACGTATGAATCTACCATACATTTTACCACCGTAGACTTGATCATCTCACGATGAGACGAAACCCAGGTCGAGCATTAAAATATTTGTTAAAAATTATTAAACTCCTTAGGTTAGCTCAGCCATGGAGGATATCTACAAATTTTTGACGATTCCGGATATCAATAGATTTTTGCGAAAAGGGTCTGCTATTGTTTTTGGTTGCATTATTTGCCTGTAGATGTCCCTAAATCATACTAGCTGTGCTAAATTCTTCTTATTGTAACAATTTCTATTATTGGAATTTTAAATATAAGTAATTTCACTGCTAGATTTTTATTTTTATTCATTGGTGAACGTTGAAATGGAAATATAACTGCATGAAATTGGCTAATAAAGTAATAATTGTTGATAGGTCTCAGGGGTAGAGGAATATGGAAAAAGCGTAATGTACTAGACACCTTAGAACGTATACTTGTAACGTACACAAAAGGGGGACACAAAGTTTTGCGCCGGAGTTGATTCCGGATTAAATAATTGAAAAATAATTTCTTTCTAAAAGGACGTAGACCTAATATATTTTACTTTAATGATCTGTGAATAACAGATAATAAATTTTAAATACGTGTGATTCGAGTCATAAGGAAAATTGATAAAGTGGAATAAATAAGATTGAATAAAAAGTGATAGAGTAGTATTTCACACACAGGCTGTACATACGACTGAAGTTCATGATCGATTTTGCGGTGTCAAATACTGATTCCTACAGAAATACCTCTTAATTTAGTTGTGTAGTGGACTAATTTTTAAGGCTTATAAATGAATTCATTTAGCCGTAGCTGAAGGGATTTTAATTAAAAATGAATAGATGAAAATAATAAAGTGTAATTTTAGTAGATATACCCATTGTTTTAATTGAAAAAGATGTGGAATCAAATAAATCCACACCTCAGCATTTCCTTAGAAACAGTCAATCAAAATTTATTTGCAATTCGATAAAAATGCATACAAATATATGAGTTCACTTTGCTGCTACATTTAACAGCTTAGTTATTTACCTTTTATTTTAGTTTTTTTACACTACGAGATCTTATATGTATTTTGCTTGGTGCCAACTTGCGCTCAGAATTGAAGTTGATTTCAAAGGGTAAACTAAACCACTCCAACTAATTCTATATTCTCGCTGGCGAAGTTTGGGGGATTACACGGAAAAAAGTCGCCTCTCCGTTAGAGATTGATGGCACGAACTGCAACGTCCTTGTCACCCTCATCCTATGGAGGCCTCACTTGAAGGGCAGAGAGTTAGAGAGGCATGGAGGGAGAGGAACCGAGAGAGACAGAACAGCAAATCCTCAGCCAGCTTGGGGAAAAGGAAGGAAGAATTTTTTTAAGAGGCTACCGAAAGAGAGGGAATTCAAGGGGGAATGTGGGGAGTGAGACCGAGAGAGAGAGAGAGTGAGGAGAAGGAATGGGCATGGCCACAAGGATGGACATTGAAAGACGCGCGGGGTGTGTCTAATCGCCCGTGGTGCTCACTCATCACCCGCATGCTGCCCCGTCGGCCACTCGGACACGGCCCCCGAGATCCCCCACTCCCGTTTCCTTCTCAGTCCCCCGCCATCCCCCACCTACAGGAGGTCCTTATTCGCTCCCTCCCTCCCTCATCTTTCCTTCTTATGCCCATTGCTGCTTGCTTCACCGCGCCCCAAGATGCTGGACCGCCCACGGAGGCACGTCAAGATGACCGAATCGGCGGAAGGAAAGGGGAACCGGGAGAGCCAAAAGGGAAGCTCAAATATCGCTGGCGCATTTACCGATTCCGCATTGTTTGTTTTGAAATCATGTAACGGGAACTTAACTATAGAAGTGGATAAGCACGCTGACCTCACCCCTCCCTCCCTACCTCCCATGCTCCAACATTGTTGCCGGAATGGAGACTTACATGCTCGCGGTCATTTAATTGGACCCGAAATGGAAAAGAATATCAAGCGATTAGCAAGAAAATTGGTTCCATCCATCACCACGCGTGATCTCTAATGATTACTTTGGCCTCCCGATTGAAAATCTTTGATTATAATTCTGGACCCGGTCATTCTTTCTGTCCAATATAATAGGTTGCTCATCTCAAAAACCTGTCAATGATGCCACCTGATATTGGTAAATATTCGTCAAATTATCCTACCGTCCACATTATCCAAATTGTGGCACAGAAATCCTCAGCAAGTAGTTTGCTCAAGATTTCACTGCGATTGTGGAGGTGTACTTTACACGGATATAAGAATCAGAAGCCATTCCTCATTTAATATGATATATTGCATCCGCTTAGTGCTCTGTTCTGCTCCATGAAGCATAAAAGAACCTTATTTGCAGGAAAATTCTGGTCACATACTGCTATTTTATTTTATAAATGGAAAACTGTATGCTCATATTCATGAATTACACCAGGTCTTTTATTGCTTAGGCATTTTAGATCTTTTAATGCTACTGTAATTTTTAATATGTTTACTTACTCGATGAATATTTTAATATCGGTACGAACCCGTATAGGCTTAAAGCATTTTTATTAAATATACTTGGACAAAATCTATTATTAGAAATAAAAAACACGTGTGCAAATAGGTTAAAGGTGTTTAGATATGGTTTTTCGTCGGAACAAAGCAAAGGAATCAGTTCAAATAATGGTTAATCAATGAATGGAATATTACATTTTATGTATGCATGTCGTAACTAAAAATCTCACAAATTAATTATTTAGTCATTAAAAAAACGTTAATATGGTAAAATGACATCTAACGATATTTGAAATTCAATGAGATATTACGTTATTTTACTGAATTTTCAAGTAACGTTAAATAGGGAGGAATCATATCCTTAAAATAGATTAATTTATCATTCAAAAATTAATATTTTGAAAAGAACTGTGAAACAATTCCATTAGCGTTATCCCAATATACTTATTAATTACAAGGAGTGTTTTAATATTTTTTATTACTTCATGAAAAGGAAAATATTATGATCAAATGCTGTTCTAGGTTCCATTTAATTACCGTTACTGTAATTCTTCAAGTTTTGGTAGGTTTAGGATGGGCATTACCTATACAACAGTACAGCGTTGAATTTCCTTGCACCTCCTAAGAAAACACAGCCTGACATTCGGTAATATTAAATCACTCCAATCCCGCATACTTGTTTCTCCCCTTTGTTATGTCCAACGGTACTAGCCTATTTGGCTAGCATTCTCCAAACTCTGTCCTCAATACACGTATATCGCCAATAAAAACGATCGATATCCATCTTTCTTGCCTCCACTGCAGTTCTCCCAACATCATACCTATCAATTCCTTATAATTTTTCAGTTTACTTCATCTCTTCTTCCTTTCTTCCTTCTCTTCAACCGAATTTCAAATACTCCTGTACGTCTATCGTAATGTTGCAACGATTATATTTCCGGACCGTACAATATCAAATTTCATATCAAACTTTTGACGAGCCGCTTCTTCACATCCGTATATAGCCTCCCTATCGTAAATCCCTTCCTCCTTATGGAAATATCTATACTTAACACAATTCTTCTCTTAAGCCCCCTCTACTTTAACTACTTTGTTCGAAAATACTTACGATTTAGGAAACCTTATCCATCGGATGTAATTTATAAACTTCTATGTTGATAGAAGATTTACTGTTTTCCCAGCTATTGTAATGGATGCAGTTATTTCAGGTTTCCAGTTGGGGGTAAGGTAATCAGCGGCCAACATTATGACGGCTAACATAATTATCGTCCTAAGGGTTTATACCTCAGAAGCCCAGAGTTATTCATCAAAACATTAGCCTCTGACTGCCTTATCTGACTGGAAAGCCGAGAGAATGTTATCCTTTCTATTTCATCATTTAACTCTGCAATCCTCTTTCTTGGAAACTACAGAAGATTTGATTTTTTATATTTATATACATCTCCTACCTATCGTAATGACTTGCCAATGCGTTCAGCAATGCTTGCAACCGTTTAGCTGACTGGATTTTTAGAACTAGATTATCCGTAAACCCGATTTAGTCAAATATCCACCGAATTTTAATACTATCTCCATTTCATACCATGCCTTTTTTATCTTTTCCTCCAGGTTTATGTTTAAAATTGCGGGTGTATTACATAATTCAGTCTCACCCCACTTACTAACACACCAGAGCTTTCCATCCTCCACTTTCACCTGAGCCGTCCGTAATAAGTACAGGTAGCGGAAAAATCTCCAATCCCTCTATTCTACTCCAATGCATTCATTGAATAATTCTTCCCTAGTCACTTATATGATCACCTTGTCTAAATTTGGGAAACAGTCAAATACTTCCCGAGTCATTCCAATGAATGCCTTATCTAAATCTGTGAAACAGACAAATAAATGAATCTAATTTTATTCCATGTAACTCTCTTTTATTAACCTCATTATTACCTTGGAATCACGCGTGCCTCTCCCCTCTTTGGACCCAAATTGACGAACCATGAGTAATCATTTGCCGTCCTCGCCATTCTCTTATTGATAATCCTGGGAACCACTTAAAATGTTTGTAAAATCAAACTTATGGGTCTACAGTCCAAATATATGGCCGCCTTTCCTTTTTTTGGGATGGGATCTAAATCTAACATAGGATCTGTCAAAATATTTCAGCTAAGGTACTCCAGCATAAATTCTACCAATCACTCTGCTCGCAAATATGTTTGCACTAATGCGACTTCCACCACGCTTCTTTTACTCTAATATCTTCCTGCCTTGGTTCCTTACTTGTGACTATTCTGGCCACTACATGGTCTAATTTTAAACAATAAAATCACTTGCACGCTGCTTAGAAGTTGCTTTATGTGGTGAGGAGAATTACTATGCCCCAGTTATGTTCTCTGTCAATTCGACGGTATTCTATGCGAAGAAAATCCGTGGTAAGACATCCTCGGTTGTTTTGCGTGAGCCAATTTTGTTTAAGTGTTTTGTGAAGGCAAAATATTTGCTCGGTATGTGACATAGAACTAGCTTTGCTCTTTTTTTACATAAGGATAATGTATCTTATAATGGATGTTACCCAGTCGTTGTCCTGCTTGTTCGATGATGTTTGCAAGAAGTAGTAATATCGAGAGAAAATTTAAGGGCAACCACTAATTTGTAAACATATTAAATTTCATCCACGCCAAGAAAGGGTGTAAAAAATTCTACTAGGGAAAATAAAATACTGCTAAGATACGCAAGCCAATTGGGTTGCGGCGTTAAGGTAGTGAGCGCTAAAAAAGATCTCGTTTGACGCTGCGGAATCTGAGATAGCGTCTCCCATGCACTATATGTTAACAAATCTTTTTCATCTTTCAACATTTAAAAATGTTTTCATTGGACAAAAAATGAAAATTTTACTTTTTAGTATTTTTTTAATAACGCAGTCAACTTTTTCTCAAAAGAATTTTTATAATATTTTTTCATTTCCCCGTGTTTTTGTGTGCTAAACTAAGAGATTGAAAGCTCATTCATAAAGTCTATGGTTTAATAAATAACATATATACATGTTGTTTATCTAAAGACTAACTATAGGATATCATATATCTTACGCACCAAAATATTATTATTAATGATTAAATAGGTTTATTCCTTAAAAATATAAGTAAATTACTAGTGCCTGTATTTCCTTTACTGCTACCAACTATTATTGCTAAATTAAAAAATCGCGAGTTTTACCTTCTAGGACCTAAAAAATAATAATATGAGAGACGTTTTCTTGAAAAATAGAAACGTTATTCCTTGCATAATAGTCTCTGTCTTGGAATTTCAGTGCAAGTACATTGGTTTAAGATTTGCTGTTTTACATTGACGCTAAATATTTTTTATCGAGGTATTTCTAACGGAATAAAATGTTTCTACTCTTCAACCAATCTAAATAAGGAATATATTGAAAAGATAATGAAGTTTATGAAAAGAGATGCGTAATTTACTGTTAAGCTAGATTTTGGTCGTGCACAGGAGAAAAATCGCTTCATTTCCAAGCCTTGCCTAAAAAGTCAAAAATAGGTACCCCAAAATGATATAAACTTTCCGTAGGTACCCCAAAATGATTTAAAACCGTAAATATTCCTCCCTACTTCTTTTTGCCTAACATGGCTATCACCTTACTCCCATTACCTCTTCTGCCTAGTGTTCACCCTTCCTACCAGGTTTCAAAATTCAAACCCATTCTGCATTGTGTGTATCCACCATACTTGCTTCCAATGCATACTTTGGATTTATCCCTAAAAATCTATCTTTCCTCTCCCTCAATGCCATGTATTTCTGCGATTGTTTTCCTTTCCGAACGTTTCACTTCCCCCATCTCTATCCACACTCTCTTCTCAAAAGCTCTCCATCTACTACATCAAAATCATTTTCCCCCACGACCAAGTTTCCGCCTCGTAAAAAACCATTATCACATCAACCATCATCAAACCATCAACGTTTTCAGTGTTATTTTATTAATCCTCAAACTTGTCGTCTCTCTTTTTAGCTTCCATTTCACTTTTTAAGCTTCGCCTCCTCTTTACTTCAGGGTAGGTAAAATGTTCCACTAGATGTAGTTTTTGTTCTCTCATTTCAACGTTTAATTTTTCTTCCTTCATTTCGAAAAGACATGACACTTAACTAGCTCTATTTTTTCTCAATCGTATCTATCAAAATGATTTTCTAATGTTCTTAGCAATGAATGTGACCATTTGGCTGAACGGATAAATTTAGCCTTTTTATCCGAAAATCTTAATTGTTAAATCTAATATTTAAATGAATAAATCTCATTTTTTGATTCCTAATAAGTTCTTACCCCACCTTATGTACCTTTTTATTCGCGTTACTTTGAAAAGCATCGGCATCATTGGCAAAGCTCTCTAATCCCCCGCATAACAATGGTTTTTTGGCTACACGTGCCGGAGCAGCCAAAGATATGTTATGTTAGCGGGTTAACAATATATCCCCATATCTACTCTTATCTTTTGCAATATATGAATTTTGCCCAATTTGCTCTATCGATCACCTTGGTATGTACGAAGCAATCCAATACATTTTGGCTCTACTCTTTATGTTCCCATCTACAAATGATTTCATTACTACCATGGCATTGAACGTTTCTCTTCTCTCTCTGGGCAAAAATTGATTATTGGCTGAATAATCATTTGCCCTGCTCTCCATTCTCTTATAAATGATTCCACGGACAACCTTAGTTGCCTGCGAAATAAACCTTTTTCTATTGTTTCCAAATAAGGATTTTATGCTTCCTTGCACGTATTCCGTATTCTGTAAGTAGTTCCGTGGGGATGTTATCTATTTCCTAGATCTTATTTGATTTCAATTCCATTATCGTCCTTTCTATATCCATATCGAGTATGCTTGCACCTACGCTGTCCTGGCTGCGTTATATTCCATTTCAATAGCTATATTATTTGACGGGATAACTTTACCATACCGAGCCTCTACATATTTCTTCCATCACTTTTGAATCTGTCTTAGAGTTGCAAATAAACCTCCTGCAGCATTTAAGGCAGCGGCCATAAATATTTCCCTTTTAATTCCTGATAATTTTTCAATATTTGCCAACACATTCTTGTCTTGAGTCTTCCATTCACCACAATAATTTCATCCTTTTGGCACCTTGTCTCCGTTTATTACTTATATATTTGTACTTTCTTCCTCCTAATTTTATGTTTACTTTCTTTCATTCATTTCTCTTGACCACCTTCTTAATTATCAGGTCTCTAATTTATTAATTATGATATTTGTTTCTTAAATGGCCACAATAAACACATTTGCGGCTTCCTTTAATGTATTATTTAGATTTTTTCATCTTTCTGTTGTTGAAACCGTCATCCTTTGCTGATTCATACCCACCGATCCCCGGTATTAGTTCCTTTTTGTCCAGGTTAATACTTTTATACCCCATTTTTTCAACTATTATCCTTTATATCTTACATTAGCTCTAAATAATGAACTGAATCTTTATTAACTCTCGGAAATCTACAAATTAATAATTCTTTATCAACATTTGTGTCAAAACAAATTATAACCTACGATTCTCTGAGTTGTAGGGCTTTTTCTACGAATGCGTTTATCATTTGTAGGTTTTAAATCTAGCTCTATTATAACCTACTATTTATTCTGAAGTATTTCCTTTTTCCTGCATTCATTTGTGATATCTAATTTGTAGTTTTACATCTTACTCTCAAAGTTTTCCTTAATGGGACACCAGCATTGATTTCCTCGAATTAGTCGTCCTTTAATTTCATTTCAATGAATACTTTTTGAATTATAGACCTGAGTAATGATAAAGTCATTAATTCAGCTTTGCACCTTATTCTGTCATACTTTATTCTTTTTTTATTCTATTTTCTCTTTATTACATTCCATCACTCCTCTATTCTATCCATGTTACATTTTTTGAACCATTTGTTTAATACCACTACCACTCCTATCTCTTCCCCTGTGCGGTTCATTGCCCCACAACTGCCACATCAGTACTTATTGCTAGCTTTCCATCTACCCTCGCTTCGCCCAAAAATGTTCATTTTTCCTTTCTCCTTCTCATGATTAATTTTTTTATTTTCCCTGTCACCAGCATTGCCCTCGCATTCAAAGTCCTTATGCTAACTGAATTCGCCTCCTTCTACTTTGTTTTCTGTGTTGCTGCTTTCGATTCTGCTTGGCTAGGATTCCGTGTAATAATGAATGTAGGAGGCTTACCTTTCTTGCTGCTTGCCCTACCCAGTAGTTACCAGGACTCTTACTAAAATCGAAGTCAATAATAGTCACAAGGGATGGTTTTTATAGGTTTCCCTAATCGTATTATTAAGGTGATACCATAACTCAAGTAGCCGACCCAATGGCATTTAACGTCATTGTATCTACCTTACAGCAGAACAGAGTTAAGCGGACTACCTTTTATGTGTCTTTTATGTTTTAACGTTTCTGGCTTGGTTCCCCAGCAGGACCAATTAGTCATTGTTCTTTCCAGGATAGCTCTGTCGGTCATCAGAACACGCAGTCCCTTCCCCCAAGCAATACTATATTTAGCTATAGACCAAATTCCTTTTATTTCTTCTATGCAACTTAGATAAATACTGACTGGAGATATGTTTTTTATGAAATAAATGAATGGGTTACTTTTCGTGTCATTCCTTCAGCTAACTTTCTTCCCATGGATGCTATGAGTATTCATCTAGAAGCTATACTTATGGTAAAGTTAAAAAATTAAAAATACCTCAATAATGCGTGCATTTTATACTGCCTTATACACCTACTTGGTGAGTTATTAATATTTGTATCTTTAAAATGAATCAGGGAAAATCTTTCAGGGAACAGAAACCATTTCGTTTCGTTAATAGCTCGAATTTCTCATAACTACACCTTCAACATATCCTGTTTCCCTATAAATTAGAAACTACATTCCGAATTCCCCTATCGACTACTTCTTTGATTTTCTTATTTTTAAGTGCCCTTCGCCTCGTTTGAAGCTCGGAATTGTGGTATGGGCAGAACGGGAAAAGATTTTTAGAGAATCAACTCACGCTCACATATTGTGACCGTCATTTGGAGGACGGCGCATGCCATGCGTGGATATGTGGAACCGCCGGGCGGACCAAGACAACATCTTCATCAATTCCGCACGGATCCTCTCCCCCTCTCCTTCCCTTCCCCTTCTTCTTTCCTTTGCCCCAGGCCGCGGGATTGAGAAGGGGGAGGAATGGTGGAAATGTATCATCTTCCTCTCTCCTCCACCCTCCGTAACCCTCGCGATGCTCCGTCTCGAAATTTTGCCAGCTCTTCCTCGCAAACAAGGGGGGAAGTTGCGGTAAGCAAAGGGAAGACATAGATTCACCAGGCGATTGAAAGGCTAGCTTGTCCTGAAAAGTCTTTGATTTAGAATTAATCTGTCATCAAATGTTTGGATTTCCGTTTACACCGTACATTCACAATCTCGGATGAATTATATGAGCCAGAGCAACGAGACGAACCAGATTACTGGGACGGGTTTAGCAGTTGAAAAAACCCAAATGACGGGAGCGCTGAACTGCGCCAAGTGTGGATGAATATGCGTCAAGCTGGTCGTTTGGTACCTTTTCCTAAACTTCCTAAGGTTATCAGAGCTCTTCGTAATCCAAGCCAGGCACTATAGAGGAATGAGTGTCTGGATGCATGTGAGAAAATATCCTTTAATTGAGTGATCGATCGAAAGGTGTCGGCCTGGTGGGAAGGAAGATGTTTCTATGCCCTTAAACAAAAACTAAATAATGTTTTAGTGCTTCGGTTAAGATTTAATTTATAAGTCTGGTTCCTTTAAACAGTTTGAGAGACATTTGTTGTGGTAAAGTCTGCAAGTAAAGTAAAGCTAAAGTTTGGTTTTAACCACGGTCGATTTACTTGTGGCATAGGATAGGTGGTAAATTGTAAAGGCGGTGAATATGTCGGCTTGTAAATATGGCACTCTTTTAGATTTTCTGTAGCGCAAAATTATACCTGCTGTGGGATCAGAATATCTTATCTGAATTTTTACCGTAATGCAAGTTGGTGCCACCTAGAGTAAAAATGCATTGGTTTCATGAAAGATCAATAAGAGAGACCGTGGATCAGACTTTAAAAAGGGGTTTATCCGCGCCTTTCTAGAATAAATAATTTTACTTGGATAAGAAGTCATCCCCTACACAAGCAGTTTTACTTATGGACAGGAATTCTTTGTAGGAGGTTCAGGGAAGTAGGAGCTTCGTCTCTTTGTGTTTTAAGTGAGGGATTTTTGAGTCACTTGGGCGCACCTTGCATTAGAGAGTCCGATGGTTAACTCTGAGAATTTCGCCGCGGCTCCTTTAGCGACCGAATGACGGACCCCGTCCACGTAGAGAGCGGTTAGGATGCCACTAATGGGGGAGAGCTGGGCGCAGAGAGCCGTGCGGAAGGAGGAGTTTGATTTGGTTTGACGGAGGGAAACCGGTTCCTGTCTCCAGCACGGGGAGTAGTTGTCGCGTCGCTTGCGGCGGGGTAGGGGTGGAAGAGGAGAAGGAGGTAGAAGATGATTGGAGAAAAAAGGGATATCACATCAAAACGATTTTTGATGACTTCCCTTGTGCTTACACGCATTGCGGATATGCTTTCGACGTGCCCAATTAGTCGGAATAGCTTTGTAGCTATACATCCACTTAATATGTACGTACCACGGATTTTGTTTTTGAAGAGGCACTGCGGAGATTTCATTATCCACAAACACTTTCTGGACTTGAATGCCACTATGGTAAATCTAATGAGAGCTTACCACTTCTAAGGTAATGGTTTTTAGTGAAAAGAAACAGAGATGGGATCTCAATAGAACAATGTTTGTCCAACCTCATCAAATCTTTCAAAACAAAGAGATCATTCCTAGCGTCATATCTTGAAATACGTTTTCAAGAATCTTTTTACCCATTTTTTATAGTGAACAGTTCAGAGCTATAATTTACATTTTAAAAATTCTGAAGAAGAAATGATAACTTAAATCTTACTATCATTTAGCGTATTGTTACGATTTTTTGGAAATTTTTGTTTCTTTATTCTTGAGCAATAATGCAGTACTAATAGCCTTCTATTCAAAAAACTGATAGCGTAAAATTTAAAATAAAAAACAAATCACGTTCCATGGGCTATTAACCCAATGAATAATAAATTAGGCGTTTAGAAATGACATTAAAAGGCAAAATGAGTAGGAAATTTCAACGGCTTATAGGAGTCTGAATGCTATTCTGGTACCATGTAACCCGATAGTCCCATAGACATGGTTACAATCGAGAGAAGGATTACGATCTGTTATTCGTTTCTCACTCATTGGGTACTTACACTCCTTTATGGATCAATAATTATGGCCTTTTGTGATAAAACCATGCAGGAATTTGCTCTCCCCGTACGTGATCTGAAGCGAAGTGATTTATCAAACTGCCATGTCCATCCTCGATAAAATGAGTAAAGTTAGAGGTGACAGTGTTTTATCACTGCTCACTACTACAGTGCTCCTCAGCCAGAACGACCTCATCCGACATTAAAACAGACTGCAAATCCGTCACCCTCAATCACGAGATGGGCAATCAGTCTTTCCACGCCTCTCCCCCATCTTCTCCTTCCACTTCCACACGTCCAGCATTAGCACATCCCTGGCCCGCACGGTACCTTCTACGGTGCCCCTTATTCACTTACCCACTCCCCATTCTCCTCCCTCGTCTACCTCGAATACTATCTTGCCTTACCCTCCTCCGATCCCGTCACCGTGAGCGTGATCCGCGGTGCGGTGCCCTGGCCTCCAGTGCCTCGCATGCGTGCTACAGGGCTGAGCGGGAAGTCGTGTCCCGCAGGGGGACGGTGTGCGGGGGGGGGGGGTGGGGGAAGGCGGACTCGGGAGATGGGTGGGCAAGCGCGGCGGTGGGGCGCAATTTTCATCGGAGGGAGACAGGTGAGCGAGGGAGATGGAGGTTTGGTGTCGTGAGGAATGAACGGCGGGAAGGGGAGACACGCAGGTGTTGGTTCGCGTGTGTCACGGCGAGGACGAAATTGGTCGGGGGTAGGCTTGAGAAGGAAGAGAGAGAGGAAGTAAGGAGGGGATGCGGGAGTCTTGAGAACGCGAGTGGGTTCGGTCGGGAGGGGGGGGGACAAGTGAAGGGGAAGGAGGTTCGGGGGAGGGGCGGTGCATGCCATCGACTCTCTCAATTAATCGCAGACTCTTCCCCGCGTGTAAGTGGACGAAGGTACTCTGCTCTCGTCCCTCTCCTAACCACTCCCGTCCACCCCTTCAGGGCAATTATTTCACTCCCCTCCCCGCCCTGCCCTAGACATAGGCGCCTCTTCCGCCAGACTCGCACTTATAAGGTTGGGCAGACACGGGGATGGGAAACTCGGCACTCTCTTCATTCTCATTCCCCTCGAATCGCATTGATGACTATTCGTCGCCTCGCTCCCTTCTCCCCCTTGGCCTCCCCCCCCTTTTACCCCATTACTCCTCGCCCCCTATCCCCTCTCCCCCTCGGCTGCGACGGCACGCTCCCTGGGTTCTCGCGTCCCGCTTGTCTCCTCCGATCCGAAATGATGTGAGCTCTCCCTCGGGACTCGTGGCGCAACAAAATATTTGCCCCCATTGTGCAACGCGCTCATCTTCTCGCAGGTATACGAGTTCGATACCGAAGCGCGTGCTCCTAGAGTCACGCGTGTCCCCTTTGGACGCGATTGAGAAACTCTGTCCCAGTAAATTTTTCTCCTAGTGTATTATATTTGTCTCACTCTTTCTTAGAAATGGGGTTGCGTGATCAAAGTTCCTGCTTTGTGATGAAGCGTTGAAATCATGATCAAACATAAGGCAGTGCTTTTAAAACCTCGTCTTTTCACCAAGTGGACATTGAATGATCTCATCAAATCCTCAATAAATAGATGAATATGTAATTATTCGTTTTTGGATTTTCTTACGAAGCAGTGAATGTCCGAGTAATTCTCTATTGATATTATGAAATCCATTTAGTACGTTAGATGATCTTTAAAATTGCATATACAATAGTTGTAACATTGGTTTTCTCTTATTATTTCAGGTAAGATCATACATGCCATTCTTCAAGAACTTCCCCGCCCCGAATTCATTCCTCCTCAAAAGGGAGGACGGTTGCATTTTAATGGGAAGAAATGAGGGGCCATTTGCAATCAAAAGGCATCACAGGGACGATTAAAACTGGAAGCCATTGATCGTCACTTGTCTTTTCAGCCCACATCCTCACGAGAAAGGTGAGTCGTTGAAACGCCCACAGCTTCCATTCTCGAGGACGTCGTGTTCGAATCCGAGTGCGACTTGAAATACAAAGGGTCCGTTCGTGTAAATAGCTGTCCTTCCGTCGGGTGGTAACCCACTCTTGTGGACGGCACCTAAACGGTTCGTGAGCCACTCCAGTGCTTTGGCGATGTTTAACAGGCCACCATAAGGGACGTAGGGTCAGAGGAAGGGAGATTCGTATACGTGAAAGTGCTCGCCAGCATCCTGCTATCCTTCCACTGCCATCGCTACGACCCATTGTCTGTTGAACAAACCAAGAGACGAGAAAATGCCATAAAGGGCGCGAGGGGCTGCGGACATTGTCGTCCATCGACCACCCATTGCATCCCTTGCTCACGGCGTATGCTCGACTCCAGCTACAGGAATGAGCTGAGGAGCTTTCTTTTATTCCCATCACCCTTTATCGCGTGGGCAGCTGCTATTTCAAATGGGAAGGAGTGGGAGATAGAGAGAGGAAAAGGGAGTAACAAGGTGCACGCCACTCGCATTCCCCTGGCGCATAGACTTGCTTTCGTGAATCTGAGCTGAAAGCGGCAATTCCCGTGGCCCGCTCGCTCTCCGGTTTCCTCCCGTACTGTTTTGAAATTATAATTCCGCGTTGTGAACCCGTGTAGCTCGGATCTCCGATAAGTCTTGACATAAGCTCGCATGCGGTATGAGGATTCAGGGTGGGACATGTCCTTTCCTCTTAGAGCTCCAAACGCCTCACTTGTTTCTTTTCCAGTACCCAAAAGGAAAAGGAAAACGTATATTGATAGATCAAAGACCTCGTGCTGATCCGAGAATAATTATTTCCCTTTCGCTAGAAGGTACAAACTGTAGATAAGAGCCGATGGGCTTATTTTTCACCGAGTGAATTTAAAATCATAAAATCGCGTGCTGAGGAATTGGGCAGACGGAGAAAAGTAGGTATATGCCTAGCAAAATGCTTCCGCGTTTGAAATATTTTTTCCAATGTTATCTCTGTGCACTGTAGATTTTTATTCAAACACAATCTTAATACAGCATTTTTGTTATAATATAGCTTATTTTTTCTGCAACATATTTATTTCAATAAACCGTAACTTTATTTTTATATTTAAAATTTTAACGTAAATTTTAATATTTGTCGCTTAGGAATCGTAAATATAATGTCTCTATTGATGCAGGTTAAATTAAACACACTTCATTTTTACAGAAATATAGGAAATAGCCAACTTGTAACTCTTGTTTTTATGTTTGGGAATTACAACTAAAGCACCAATTATCTCATGATTTCCATTTAGAGAAACTAGTATTATCAGGCTAGCCTAGGGATTATTCATGACCTCAAAGAGGGTCACTTGCGTATTTTTCTTTTGATGAGGCCAAAAGCAAGTTACAATGAAATTAGATTTGTTGTTCTGGAAGAGAATATCTTTCGTTAATTGAGGACATAATTGTGATTTTCGGAGCATAATATCTCTGATGAGTATAACTCTCTTCAGAAGCTACATATTTCTGCCTATACACCATAGAAATCGAAAATATGTAAACGGAAAAATCATGGAAGGATTTTATATGCGTCCACAGGCTAAATGGGCACTACTGGTTTCAGCATAGCAGGCAATGCAGCAAACACCGGCTACTGATGAGGGTGGATAAAAAATTGTTATGCCAACGAGCAATGCATTGTGCTCCTTTTGAATTTGATTTTTTCTATCCCGATATCATACGCCGAAGAAAGTTTTTATCAATAAATTGGTAGACTTTTGGATAGGATTTGCTGATTTGTTTAGGAAAAAAGTATTTAAAAACCGTAATTATGTCATATTTCATAATTATTAGAGTAGTGAAAATGGAAATACTTTGAAATACGATGAGAAAAATTGACAAGTAAACCTATATCAGTGTGCTGGAAACTTAAGGGTGTCCGGACCCTTCAAGGATCATTTCCAGTTTCTTAATGTGGCAAATGAATCCCCCTGTTAAGTACAAGAAAGAGTTATTTGTCAGTACTGTATCTATTTAAATGCTCTTTTGTAGGAGCAAGAATTTTAATTTTTGTAATTTCATATGGTCTTAATTTTATAGATTTAGATATTAAGAAAGAAATGCATCGAGTATCAACGGCGATAATATGAACTACGTCAATATTTTTCTGCAGTTAAAAATAGTGTGTAGATTATATTGAGAACAACACTACCCTTTGACTGACTTGCGAAGGCATACGATTTATGGGTAAAAAAGCAACAGGAGCACAAAAATAAATGACAGTTAATGTTAATCTTGTTCATTTCAAATGAATAGTTATTATCTGTTGCAAGTGTATTTTTTTCAAGGTGTTTATTCACTGTTTGACATATTCGAATGCCAATTTTTTTAAAGTCAATTTTAAAGTATCATTAACATTAGATTTCGTTTATAAAACTTCAAAAATACCGCCATAATACGTCATTATTTGAAACTCTCCTGATACACTTGGTTTGCTTAGAACTCCAGCTGGGAACTACCCTTCATAAGCCTGAATTTCGCTCCTTACCAGCAGATTTCTTACGTCGATTAAGCCGATATCTTAGATAATTTCTTTTGAAAATTTAATTAACATATCTGACGGAAAAGTCTAATTCACATATAGTCCGTTAATAAATTTATGGCCATTATTTTGAGGAAAAATCCCGCCATTGTCAATGCAATCTCAATGTCACTGTTTTCATTAAACAGTTAAAAGTTACTCCTGCGGCATCTCCTGCAGTTTCTTTGGAATCTGTTTTAGTTGTTACTTATATGCAATGTGGTTCCCAAATTTAAGATCTTCAAAATTTCTTGAAAACGATGAAACGTTTATTTTCAAAAAATCAGCAATCGTATAAACATTTCAACGTTCCTTTATTTTATTACATAACTGTCTTCTTGGTCAACATATTTTTGTAAACCTGCGGGTAGTTTTTTTATATCTATATTGTTTCTGCTCATTTGCCTCTCATTGAGGATGCGCTTCATGTTTCCCTTTTCTCCATATTTTAGGCCCACTTTGTCATGCCAATATTAATCACTCAACAAAAATTGAATTCCGGTCAATTTAATTGTTATCATTAGATATAGAAGCATCTTATTCTGACCTATTTACTTGTATTTAAGTCAGATATTTTTAATTTGAGCTACCGGGTCAAATCATACAAGAATTGTACAACGAATTGTACAATAAATTATGCAACAAATTATAAGAGATCGCACACTTTGAGTAGTATATAAATGCAGCTTTTATTAGCAGCCACAAACACAGTAGCTCATTTAATGAATGTGCTAAGATTGAACATGCATTCAAAAATTTGTCCCTTCAGCCATCATATTATCGGAGTGGTTTCCAGTAAATTTGATGCTTCAGTCTAAGTTGATCTATTCTAAGTGAGGTGATTTGCTAACTATTTATTTGAAAATTGTAAAACATTTTTTCCCAAATATGAACAATCAGTAGCGCGCAAAAATGTCTCCAAATATCAGCCAACAACGCATAATACAAAATTATTAAGAGATGGTTGATTCATATTATTTAAACTTACAAATAGAAACGTAAGTTAATTACATTTTGACTCTATTTTACTCTAAATATTGAGTAATTTTTGTTAAACTCTTCTACAATATCTGTTTATATTATCTTGAGTCATTTAGATAAATATTAGCTTTGATTTTCAACGCTGTTACGGAGCTTGATTTTCGTGATTATCCGTGCTGTTCTATCCTCCACTGCTTCTAATTGTTTGAGTAGCCTCATATTAAAAAAAATTACTTAAGCCATCTAGCGCATATTTTTACGATCATTGATAATAATCTTCGATTAAAGATATTTCCTTTATATTTTTTAAAAAACGTAGTAAATATTATAAAAATATTCTACCAGCATGTGTCCGCCTCTTTTCCTATTTCATACTTCGTAGTAGTAGTTTTAAGGGGAGGCGACCGACAGCTAAGGTCGTTTGCGCCATAGGGGATGGACAGGAAAGGATGAAGGGTGGAGAGAAACCCGGCGTCGGCATTGGCCTACTCTTTACGAAAAGCGCCAAGGGGTCCGCAGTTTAACGTCCCATCCGACGGACGGCGTACTCACTCAAAGTGCCCTCCACAAAGCACCTCAAGTAGGGATCGAGATACCTCTGAAAAATATTCAACACCGCCGGGATTTGAACCCGCGCCCTCAGGGTGGGAAGCCAGTACGTTAGCCCCCGCACCATCTCGATCCCCCTCATACTTCGTTGTTTGATATTTTGTTCCCCCATGTTTTATTTTTCTTGCACGGCACACATGCAGAGCATATTTTTAGTGTTATTTTTTGCCCATATATTTGAATCATATGAGAATATTGATTACAAATATATCGAAGAATGACTATTTTCATTTCCAGTTTTAAAATATTCCCTCCGATAAATTTTTTTACCAGGATTCTTTCTAGTAATGACAATACTCATTTTTATTTCCTTTCTATCTTCATAGATTAGGCATGCAAAACACCTGAATTCATTGTAACAGTCTAATTATTGTACCGTTTATTCTAACTTCACATTACTATTCTATTATTTATTTTTTTCCCAGTCATCATCCTCGTTGCAATGTTTGTACATAACTTTGTGGCGTAAACCTTGCAATATTGGTTATATTATTTATTTCCTTCTCTAGTAATGGAGAAGGCAGTTAACTTTGGGATTGATAATTGCTTATTTATGATCGGTATATCTTATTCTGTTAAAAGCCCTCTTGCATTCACGCCATGTGCGCTTTCCATCACCTGTTATATAAGTTCCTCTCCATAATAGACAAAGAGTAAGGGATAAATGCACATGATGAAAGACGGCACTTTGCCTTTCCACGTTGAATTTTTTCATTACGATCAAGTTTTCGCTACAGCGTGACATGTTCAGATTTTACCTGTAGATTTTCCGCTGTAACGAAACTTCAGTGGTAGCAAAAAACATTCTGTGTGGAAAAGCAAGGTGTCTTCTTTCATCATGAAGGATTTCCACCATGTGGCGCCTGAAATTGTGTCATTTATTAAATGCACATATTTTTTTCTGACACCACGTTTAAACGTACCTTTTCCGTTATTTATATTCCTATTCTATAACCAGAAATATTCTCTTTACTACTACTAAATGTCACAAGAATTACTATTGTAGCATATAGCACCATAACAAATATAAAATTTAAGATTACTGGCGTTTCTAAAATACTATATCTTGAATCCCATCGACAATAAGCATATAGATAATAAAAGCTCAGTAATACATGCTCGGATTTTATTTTTTTAATCAAGTTTTTCGGAAATACGTTTTCCAATTCATTTTTATCCATTATTTGAAGATCCTTCTCAGTCTTTTTCAGTCTAAAAAACAATAAAGAATTATCTTTCATCATTTCATGCAGATAAATTGAGATTTAGATTTAATTCGATGAAAAAATACCTAACAATATGTATCTAGATGATAACTTACATTGGTATATTTTCTCAGCTGGGATTCAATTCTCGCATATCTATAGTTTACTTAAATCTTTCAAAACTAGAGATTTAATTTTAGTATATATTTTTGGGAATATTCATGGGCATTAAAAATACATATTCACTGCGATTTTATCAAAACTAACCATTGAAATGAATTACCTGAAAGAGCTGAATGGTTTTTTGAGAGTGTTCATTTGAGAAGATCTTCAGGCTCATGTAAATGCAAAGGTTTTATGCGTGCGTAGTACCTAGAAATATTCATCAGGTTACAGATCGGCATGCTTGGAAAAGGCGACAGCATTAAAACAATCATATGATGGAAGGGATGGAGTGTGTGAGGGAGTGAGACAGTGGCTATGGACGTGCGAGTTTGAGGGGATATCAAAGGAGTTACAAAAGAATACCGAAGTAGGATTCCCGGAGATGGAGGAGCTTTCTGCTCAGAGGATATGATCTCATCAAATAAAAGGAGATATCCTAATATGGAGCCGATGCCATTCTTCTTAAAACTTAACTCACCACCCACTCTCTCCCCTTCTTCGCCTCAGCTCTCCCCCATTTCCTAATATCCCCATCCCTCCTCCCATCTCGTTTCTCTCCGGTCGTCTCCTTCATTCTCCCATGGGGATCTAAAGCAATCTCCACTTTGGGGAACTTAAAGGGAGGACGGTATACGTGCGTCTCCTAGCTTTTATAAGAGGTGGCATAGTGTGAATCCTCCGTCCCGAGTCCCCCATCTCTCTCCCTTCCGGAGCTACCAATACACTCATGCTGCCCGATGAATTCCCTGGAGCACCTCTCCCCTGCAATCCAACTTACACTCCGGAGGGAAGTTCTTTCCGTCTCAACCATCCACTTCCTCACCGTCGCCCACTCTCACCCTCCCACATGCCCCCCTTCCCCCCTTCAACCCTCAACCGAAGGAATTGACTTGTAAAAGTTGTTCTCCGGTGGTTAGGGCGAGGCAGAGACCTTTGGGGAGGAGTGGGAAGGGAAAGTGTTGGGTGAACGGGACAAGCAAGGGTGGCGTTTCCTGAGGGATCGGGGCGGTTATCCCGGTCATCTCTTTCCCATCCCCGTGCACACCTTTGGTCCGGTGCACGCGGGCCGCTCTCCATCAGCGCCTCGCCCATTCCGGACCATGTGAGACCGCGTCCCCATAGCGGTGAAGCTGGCCTACGCCCGATCCCCCGTCAGCTCGACCCGCCACCGCTGCACCTGTCGACCGGGACAAGTGATTCCCACGAATGCCTTGGTCGTATCCTCCCACCCCCACGCCCTCTTCTCTTCCCTTTCCAATCTATAGTATATATTGCTATCTCTCTCTCTGTCTCTTCCTTTTTCTGTTTCTCTCTCCTCAACTTCCACTCTCTCCATCCTTTCCTTGTCCACCCCCTAATGTTTTCTGGCACCTCCTAGTTGTACGTCATCTAAAAAGGACTCATTCTTATATATTCATCCATCGTAAGCTGATGATGCCATGGGTTCATGAAAATAATGCCATTAATACAATTAAGGAACTAACATTTGAACTAAGTGGTGGTATAATTGTGAATTTGTACACTGAAAATGTTTTTCCAAAGGATAATAATGGACAAATAAATGAGGTTAATGATTGTACGGACTATTGGCGTTTTAAATTTTGAATTAGTTTGCAACTTCTCACATGTCTAGTCGCAGGCTAATCGATTTTTCTATCTTCGACTTGACTACTCCATATTTCGTGTATACACTTTTATATGACTAATTGTTTTTAGACAGAAATTCCTAAACAATCAGTCATCTTTTTTTTTGATTGTAAATTTTGAAATAGAATTCTGGTCTTTTATTTTATTTCAAAGTTTTCAAAATATCTCAAGAATACCGTAGATATAAAATTTGTTACGCATAGGAAAGTGAAATACACTGGTACTCTTAATGCCCACAAAAAGTCTTATATACGATATCAATAACTATGCTAATAAAGGGAAGATATAAGATTTGTATGGTCGTTTTCGTTTTAATAATCTCCAAGTAAGCTTCTAAAATATTTTGCTTCAATTTGATTGTTAGCTTAGGCGTTTTACAGTTGAGAGAGATATTTTAAATAATTATTGAGGCTATTTTTTTGTTTTCTTTCCAGCTCTATCCCCACAGTTATAGTGTTTCAGCTATTTATTCAAATACTTTTATTTATCCAAATACTTTACGAGTTAGAATTGTATTTATCCAAATACTTTTATATAATCATTGCAGAATAAATAGCGAAAAGAGAATAATTTGCGACAATTCATTTTGAAGTGGAAAAGAAATTCAGAAATCCTCGCCTCACAATAATATCCTAATCACTTGCTCCTTGCTGGGTATTGCCCAATGGAATGTCGATTTGGCTCATTTCCCTTTTATCCTTAACTTTTAAAGATCAAATTAAAGTTGGTTTATACAAATTTTCTATTTTTAAACACGCCTTTTTGTTGTTTACACACACATTGTAAACATTTCCTCCCGAAAATTAATTTTTTTTTCTTTATCTCTTCTGTTTGGTGTTTACTTCAAAGCATTTCCAGTTCTGCTAAAAAAAAACCGTAACATCTCTTACTGCCCTCTTTGAAACAATAAATTGAAAAGATTCTAATCTTTAGCCGTATGGTTCTCAGAGATGCATTGCCACTTTATCGTAAACGGAGGACTTATATATAGGCTATCACGCCAAAAGTGCAGAGCAGCAGAATCCAAGAAATCTCCCAAAAGGAATATCCTAACAGCCAACTTATTTTCCTTCCAATTTCGCCACCGCTGGATTCCTTTTTCACCCATCCCCTATTCGTTTACCTCCCCTCTCTAACCTCCCGAACCCCGCGCGGCGCCTTAGTCTCCCCATCCCCCTCCCATAGGGCCTCTGCCCCCCAACCTGCACGAATAAATCCTCAACTTCATTTCGTTCTCGCGGCCGTTCATCTTATGCGGTATAATTCTCTCTCTTCCTCCCCACCCCGTTACCCCCTCAACCCCCCTCCGCAGTCTTCCTTCATTCCCCTTTTTCCCCTACCCTCCTTCCCATTCACTCACTCCTATTTCCTTTTGTTTTTCTTTGCGGGAAGTTGGCTTCGAAGAAGCCGCTCGGAGATTTTCGGGAAGATTGGGGAAGGGGGGGGGAATAGCGTTGGAGGGGAGCATAGACAGAAGATGAACCTTCCGGGGGAGAGGGATTCCTGCAAAAACTAAACGAAACGCGCTAAAGATAGGGAAAGGGACGGATGAGATGGGGCAGAGGAGGTTGTGTGAAAGAATGAAAGTAGCATATGGATGAGACGTGTAAACATTGAGGATAACGGTCTACGAATTTTTCTTCAATAAATGAATTCCTAAGGAATACAGTCAATAATTGTCTTCACATTTTTTAATGACTGCAATACATTCTATAGCCCTAAAAAGAACTCGGGTATTGCTAGCATACGTACAGATAAGACTTGTCAACGCAGTTTTCTCATGAACGATAAAAAATGAGCAGAGATATTTCTTGGATTTTCTCATCCTTCAAAACTTGTTTACAAAGTCAATGGTGAGGCGTGCTGGTTATTGTGCAGAGGAGTGTCGTAGTTACATATCTGCGCGTGTGATAGTGGGACAAGAAGAAGATGGTTAAAAATTATATTTTATGCCAACTGTTTTCGATCATTTATTCGTAAGACGCTGATTACCGCTGTCGTCGATAATATATGTAGGAAAATGTAAACCAACAATGACAGCTAAAATCTAAAAAATGTTTGAAAATTATTGCGAATTATGCTCATATTCGACCCTAGATCACTGTAATGGAGGTTAGTTTTATTGCTCAGATAGAATATAATATTTGTATGACCACTTCAGGAGAAATATGTCAACTCTCTGTTTATGCGCTCATATATATATATTCTTAAGAATATATATATATATATTCTTGTTCTAACTTTAGTTTGTTGTTTTTTTTAGCCGATAGCTGACTCTCCATATTTTAAAGAATCTAAAGGATACTTTATTTCGTTACCTACAAGAAATTACCTCTAGTTTAATACACATATCCCCTGAAACCGTTGGCTTCTTGCGGTACAGTACAGTGCTAGTACTAATATACAAAAGACATATTCAGGGCTATCATTATACCCTTATTTTGTTAGACGCCTACTTTGATGCAGCAGTATCAGTTTCATAAATTTGCAGGATAAAAGAGTGTAAAGATCATTACTGCGGGATGACTTTAAAAATTGGCTCAATTTGCGTAAGTACATTAAGATTCTTGTTATTATGGGTTCTCTCATATAAAAACTACCTTTCAGTAAGGAATATGTTTAAATAAAACGATTGTCATCTTAGAATTTTCTTCATTCAGCCAAAAAGAACGAATGAATGACGTTGATCACTAATTTAAAATATTGTAAACAATTTAATATTGTGTGACTAAATTTGGCTATTAAGGAAAAATTTGGTTCCATCATTTTTCCGGTTAACTGTAATTGGAATCTCTTCGCCAAGATTTGTCTCTTCAAATGATGTCGTGGACAAAGAATGCAGCTAATTTTAAACGTTAAATGGATGTTTCATCTAATTTTCAAATATTGACTAATCTTTAAATCGATGATTCATCTATTTTTCAAATCTTGAATAATTTCATCGACTAAATCATTTGATATTTTTCATAGAAAATAATAAGGTATGCTTTGCGATTTTCATTCACATAATGTCATTATTATATTTGAGGTATTAATATATACCATTTTTTTGTCACGATTCCTTTGAGTGCAACTTTAAAAAATAGCCACAGGATATTTTAATTTCCTGCTCTAGTGATTCCTTGATAAAAACTTAATTGAACCCAATTTTGCATTTCCAAGTTAACAGAGAACTACTAGTGATTGCAAAATGATAATTTAATCTACTTTGGAATTGCTTCTTTTTAAAATAATAAGTTTTGCATGGAAGTGACTAATATATATTTTTCTTTATCGTTCGCCATATTGGGTTATCTGACTTTCAAAAAGTATATGAACAGATGACGTTGGAGAAGAGTAGTCATTGATTTATATTTGTTGGTTTGAGATTATGAAAATTAAATTAAGGCATTTACTAGATAAAAAATTATTCGAGATGTACTTATTATACTATTTTGTTAAAATATATTCTGAAAGGGTAATTCCATTTGCCAAATTCTACGTTTTTTTCCTATTCACAAGTGAAAACTTATTATGTCGAGCATTTTACTTTTAGGTTCTGCTCTCATTCGTTTTTCTATTCTCTCTATACACGCATTATCAAGTGGCGTACATAAAACTGTCTCTATTAAAATGATATGATTGCAATTACACTTAATCACTTCAAAACCAATTGATCATAAAGTAACTACTAACAAAATTTAAAATGCTAATAAATTATTTTGTTATATTGTTGGCTTAATGTGGTATATGCGGAAGGAATTGAACAGTCAAATAGTAACGACTGCTGCTTGTAAAGATAGTCAATGAAATTTGTGCCCTTTATTTTTAAACATTCATTTAGAAATGTAAAACTCGAATAATTGAACAGTTAATTCTAGGAATATGGTCATTCTGTGCAGAAGAGATGTATCAGTTTCTACGAAAAATACAGAAATTGCACGGCAGTATGCACGAAGGGAGTCAAATGGAAACGTATTTATACGAACATTCTTTCTGTAAAGCCTAATATTTAAGATTAGTTTGAGTTTTTAAATAAAAGGTCGCAAGGAAAACTTTCTGAAAAGTCACCTATAGTAAAAAAAATTAATTTTCCGGTTTTGTCAATGCTATTTCGCGTTTTTAAATTTAACCTAGAAAATCGTAAAATCGCATTTGAAATTACGTGTTTTTACCTTGATCATTTAAAGATCATTGATCTTAGATGATCTCATTCATGTAAAACCAATCAAATACCAGCAACAGCATGGACAAATCTCAATCGGAAACTAGCCGAAAAGAGTCACAGGAAAGTCGTGATTCATTTGTAATGTCGGACTCATTTCTTTCAGAAATAAATTGGAAGGAAGTCGATAGTTTTCTCTATACTGAGTCGATAGAGGCTTTTAAGCCGAAGTTATTAAATACATAAAGAGTGCGATTTTTCATTAGAATGAAGAATTAGGTAATACTTAATGGTTGACTTTCACCAATTTATTTTTTTAGGAGGCATTAGAAGATGTGTTGCATTTATGAAACCATTAACATAGGCATTAATATTTGAAAATTTACAACGTTTGGCCTAGTACAAATAAAATAATTTTGGAATTTAAAGGATTTATACCTTCCTTACTAGTTGTAATTCATGCATATTTGGAAATTTTATTAATAAACTATTGTGATATCAAATGGTTTCTTGACAGGCAAAAGCATTTTATACCTCTATTTTTATATGCTTTGAATTCTTACGAGTCCAACTAGCCCAAACGTAATGGCTATATGCGTACATATATGGGAATGATTAACTCCCTTACAAAAGGTTACATAAATCCTGTTAACGACAGTTAAACAAGAGAACGCTATAACATAGGCAGGCGAATAATATAGAATAGCCGAATCGAAGTATCAAAATTGTCAACTTTATTCGATTCCTTGGTGCGAGCGACTCTTGTGGTGGCGTGGCACTTAGGAAGGCACAATGGTTACATGCACTGGTTGTGGTAGGCAGGGGATAGGTACCGGGAGTGTTTCTGGCCAAGGAGAAACTGCGGCCGAGGGACAGAGAAGGCGCCTGTGGAACCACGCCGTGGGTAAGCAGGGAAGGAGAAATGGGGGTATCGGGAAGAGTGATACGCGACGCATGGGGGGCGGAAGGACGGTGTGAGGTTCAGCAGGAGACTTTTGGGTGTGACGAGGAGGTAAGGAGGGAGAGGAGGGCTGGGGGGTGGCATTGGGGGTTGGGAGGAGATGCCTGATGCCAGTTGGAGAGCGGGATGCGGGAAACACGGGCGTGAAGAAAAGGATGTGGTATGGTAATCCATCTTCTTGTCTTCTCCATGCTGAACCCTCCGAGGAAAAGAAGGACGGATAGGGGGTGGGCGGCAGGGGAGATTGAAAGGGGCTAGGCTATGGGGTGTTCGGTTTGGTAAGGGAGTTTAGGTTATGTGTGGGCAGCAAGGTGAGAGAGGACGTTTCTTAGGTGGGACGAGGGGTCTGGATTCTTTCAAAGACAGCAGGCAATGATGGAAAATATAGAAGCCGACAGTTGGAGAGAATGTCTTTCTAGAACAATGATTTTCCACCAATAGAGTAAATCGGGATTTTCACCAAAATCCTAAAATTTCAGCCATACTTGAGATATGGTTTTCACTTCATAGGTTATTCGTAATTATAACGCTTAATTATATGTAATTTTTTATGGCACCTTCAAATTGATGTTGCAGATAATTATAGGTACTTATTATCTGAAAACATTTTATGCTTAACTCACACCAAACATTAGTAAAACCTGTTATGTATTTTGAAAAAAATTGAAACAAATACAACTTTAGCTTGCATGAGAAAGAATTCCAGATGAGCAGTTACAAGCAGAATTGGAAATACTGATTTATCTGCACTATGACTTTGTATTTTGTAACAATAAAAGATAAATCTATATTAACTCGTAGTTTCACTTATAAATCGCTGCATAATATGTTCTGTCGATTTTTCCCCGAAAAACTCAATTATTGAAAAACTTAAAGGTACATTCCTGAATATATTCCCAATATAAAACTCACAGTTACGATTGGATTCTATTTAAGCACGCCCATGTATAAGAATGTAATAGTTTAGAAAAAATGTGTTATGACACTAGTTCGGAATTAAGTTAATGAAATTCAAGAATAAATTCTTTGAGATAAAGAGCCTTGCAAGCTTAAAAACGCTCTTAGTTGTTCAGCACTGGCGCATTACACGATATCGTATATCTTTTAAAGGGTATAAATATACCTGTAAGATTCTACTTTCCTTCACCACTCACGATTGCCTCCATACATCCTTCGATATATAAAACATCCATATGATAAACGAGCACCGTATATTACCATCTTAGAAGGGAAATTACGATATTTACTGTCAAGAAATGACTATCGACAGCTTTACTCATTCGTTGATAAGGTGAATCGATGAGGGACTCTATTTTGTTACCTTAATATATGCTGAAATGCCTACCATATGTTCGCTATCATATGAAGAATATCATTTAATTTGTATGGATTTCATTGGATAACATTAATTGTCGCAGTACGACGTTAGTTTGAAAGGTGTTCTGAATCGCCATCAGAAATTAGCGCTAGCGATAAGAGTTCCCCACGTAGCGATTGGTAATTCTTTATGACTAAATACAACGCGTCAGTGCTCTGAAAATAGATCTGTGGTGCGGACGCTATTTAATGGTATCAAGAGAAAAATCGAGTGAATTTAGGTCTGGACAGCTTAGATGACAATCCACGTAGTGGTCGGCCAAAATATGTCACTATCCCAGATATTATTGCAAAGTGCATATAATTGTAATGGAGCTTCACCGACTGAAACTGCAAGAAATTGCTGAATCTGTAAGGATGTCATGTTTATTAGCATATCACATTTAAACAGTGGAATTGGATATGAAAAACTTACCTGCCAGATAGGTGCCGCGACTCTTAGTACAGGATCACAAACGCAAAACGCATTAGAATGGAAATTTCCGAATAATTTTTGATCCCTTTTTAGAGCAACTAGCAATATTTTCTGCACCGGTTTGTTACCACAGAAAAAAATTGGGTCCACCTCTATACCTCAAAGACAAAACAGTAGTCAAAGCAGTGGAAACATGTTGATTAACCACCACTAAAGAAAGCACAGGCAACACGGTCGGCCGGAAAGGTGATGGCTTCAGTTTTATTAGATGTAAAAGGGATTCTGCTGATAGATTACCTTCCCAAAAGTCATTACTACGCTGGACCCCTGGACCAACTACAGCAAAAGATGTAATAAGATGTAAAAAAGGGCCAATTTTAGCAAAGAAAAAATTCATCTTTCATCTAAACAATGTACACCTACGTGCAAGTGACATTAACAGGGCAAAATTACGTGAACATAGATGCGAATTGTTGCCATATCCGCCTTATTCGCCTGATTTGGCTCTATCAGATTTCCATCTCTTCCCCAAGCTCACTTGATATATGATAAGGGTTCCGAAATCAAAGTCATATTTATCTTACACAGTCCCAATGAGACAATTAGTCATGTATTTTATTCAGTACATCCTTCATCGCTACTGCAGTCTGTATGATATGTGTTTGTTAGGTTCATTTTATTTTTCATTTTTTTAATGAAATAATAAATATTATATTGAGTTTGCATAAAATTAACAGGGAATTTCCTTGCTACATTAAACGACTCAGTAAATTTGAAGTTTCAATATTTTTTTATTAGTTTATTTTTTTTCGTGCAAGTCTTCACTGACGGGCTTAACTGTTAGTAAGTTACACAGTTTGCATTATAGGACGCCACGCATTCGTTTTACCTTTCAATTATAAGGCAGTACAGCTCAACCTTATCTCTGGTCTCGGTTTCTGTATCTGCCTTGCGCCTTTCCAGAAGTCACATTCAAAGGCACGCCTCTCGGAGACGTCCCTCCTTTTCAAAGGAAAGCATCTATTCCTGGAATAGTTCTGTCATCACTGGTTTCGTATCTTAGTATCTACGGTTACTTCTGCTGTCATGGGAACTTTATTTCTTGCCCAATAGCAGAGAGGCCACAAGCACCGATTTGAACCTGTTCATGTGAAAATCATTAGTTTTACTTTTTTGTTCAAGTTCATTTTAAAAAAACCGGCTTGCTATATTTAGGTATATTTTCATTAGAATTTAATGCTATTTACTCCACAGTGAGAAAAGAAGTACCACTTACTGTCCGTATAAACTAGCCGCACGGTTACTTTAAAAATTGCGAGGGCATTGAAACTAGGTTAACAATTGGAAATAATAAACGAAGAATTTCAAACACCCTACATGCCATTTTGATGACATGAATAAAATTGAACACATTTATTGTAATGTTGAGAGCATAAACTTTTCATCTCACAGCTGATTGCTTTTACATTGATATCCATTTGAAAGTCTTGTAGTAAGTGATGAGCAAAAAACGATGAGCATATTTTACCATAGTTTTAGTACTCTTGTTTGGAACATTATAATAGGCATCCTTGTGACATTCATCAGCTCATCTCTGACCCTGCTTCCACTTCTCCCGCGTATGTGTACGCACGTGTCCATGGGTGAACCTTAAACCATCTACTTGAGGAGATTGCGTCATTGCACCCCGGTTAATTCCTTCCCACAAGAAGAGAAGAAAATGCCTATATAACAAATCATTTAATATTTTTTGCTTTCATCGAGTTACAGTCATGAGGAGAAATTTTTAACGTAGGCAGATAATTCCATTCATTCGCATCCTTGTGAATTTTATTAGGATGAAACTTGAAGAGCATGCCTATTTGCCCTTTGTTCGAGTTGAATTCAGCCGCAGAATTCCCCCCTTGACCATTCCGGATGGAAAGTGAAAGACGTGCAACTCAGTGGGTAAGGGAATGTTTGGCGGATGATGCGGTCCTTGGAGGAGAAGTTACAGAGGTGGGAGGGCCATTGTCGGCAGAGGGAGGAGGAGGCAGGCGGTGTGGGAGGGAGATGTGTGTTGGGTGGGAAGTGAGCGGTGCGTGCTTGCGAGTGTGTGTGTAGAGGTATCCTTCCCCCGTCCATCTCTCTCTTCCCGGCCGCGGCTCGTTTCATTTCGGGTCCGGATGTCGGAGTGTTTCGCCTCTCAGACCAACTTCTTTTTTCCACGTCAGCGCGACTGCTTCTCCTTTTGTTTCCTCTCTGGACGAACGGACGGACGGTGGGACGGACAAGTGGTCGGTGACATGTGGAAGAGAGAATAAAAGAGAGAGAGAGCGGGGTTGGGAGAGAGAGGGTCAGAGGAAGGTATTAGAGGAAGGGAATGAAGAGCGAAAGAAGTTCGGAGAGGAGTTTTCGGAGATCTTCTTATCGCACCGTAGAGTAGACAGGCAGGCGGTGGAGGGACCAGGACGAAGGGGTAGGCAGTGAGGCCGGCCCTTTCTCACATCTCCTCCTACCACTCTCTCTCCTTTTTTAGTGGAGGACTATCGAGAAGAATTCATTCTAGAGAGAAGGAGGAAGCGGGTGGGGAGACGCCAGACCCCATGTGGGTGGGCGGAGGAACCGGGATCACTCTGAGAATTCTGTCCTCCTTGAAGGACGAAAAAAAGTATGGTGTAGGGGTCGTCAGCAACGAGCAAAAGAAATTCCCAACATTCGCATAATTCAGTATTCAACGACGTTCTTCATTTAGAAAAGCAAGTATGTGAATTTACCAAAGGAAATTCAGATACGCTTGAATTGTCTCTATGTGTGAGAGCAAAAAATATAACGTATATCTAACTCTGACGCTGTAAGGAAACACGAAAATTTTCGGGTACCAACTTTGGCAGTAACTCTTTAACATATTGGGTTTTGAATTTTGATTCAATATATTTGGTCTAATTTTTAGAAATCAAATTTAAAGCATTAAAATTTTTCTGTTGATTTTTTCCGCAATTCAATCATTTAAAACGTGTTAACATTAATGCTGTACAAAAATGTACTAAGCTTGGATATATTGATCACCTGTAAGGAAAGCCGCCTAGGAACTATAGCCATTTAAAAAAATGCTAAGGTTTGAATGTAATTGAGAAAACTCGCATTGATATTTCTTTTATTCACAAGGTAAAGGACTATTCTCTTTTATAAAACTATCAGAGATCAAGGATTTTTATTTGGCTGTTTTCCATAAGGGTATGTTACCGCAGATGGCAAAATATTTTTTCAAAAAAATCGCCGTATCTAGAAAAATATGCTATGGGTAACCGTAAACGGTTTATTTTATACCCCGTCTTCTCTTTGTGCTGGCTTTCAATGATTTATGTACGTTTATAACACAGTTACTATAAACCTTCCATGAAAATTTCAATTTTTCGATATTTCAAACGGTACCATGCAGTATCAAAAGTTACCGTTTATTCCGTTGCAGTCAGCAAATCTTGGTTATCATTTACATTTACACTGAGTACAGAAATTTGAGTTGGTACAAATATGTTTCTACTATTTCCTTTACGGTTTAGAGAAAATATAATTAAACTTTCAGGTCGCCATCCACCGATTCCTTGTCTTTTCAGTTTTACGTTAAATCTCCATTGCATTCAATGCATTTCATTCAGATTCTATGCAATTTCATACAGACTGTATGCAATTACAGCATTGCATACAGATTCGGATAATGTATATTCTCCAGAGATAAATTTATTTCTCAATATGTATTAAATTTACAACCAAATTTATCTTTGATGAAAAGAGACCTTGAGATAGCTCATACGAAGAATCCTTTGAACAATGTTGTCCAAAAATGGAAATTACATTACAAGAAATACCAAAGGAGATTTTCTCAATAAAACAATCACTTTGGATACCTTTTCCTAAATCCGACAATAATGTCTATTAATATATGACCATTCATACTTATTTTTTAGCGCAAGCGTTCAGAAAATAATTATCGAATTAAAATAAGTTGCTTTATTGGTTGGTAATGAATACAACATTTTAATCCGATAGTGTTATGATTGAAATCTAGAGTGAACAAAATTCGTGCCACGGCCTCATCGAGGGGGTAAGCCATCGTAGTCTCAAATGGATCCTCAAAGAAGGACCGTGGAGGTAGGCATCGCAGGTGAAGGACAAAGAAAGGACGCCCGAGAGGAGAGGGGTACGGCAGAGGTTGCAGAAAGGACTGAAAATGGGGGCTGCGTCGCCTTCGGGAGCGGAGGAATGAAGTGAACTCGAGGATGAGAATCTGGGAGGTGAGAAGGGATCGGAAGGGACGGGGTTGGGCGAAGGAGGGAGGGAGGAATTCTGGGTAAAAGGAGGACATCGAGGGGTTAAGAGTAAGACGGGGACAGAAAGAGAGAGAAAGAGTAGTGAGTGTGAGAAAAGGAGCCAGAGGCGGGGAAGGGATAAGGGGATATAAGACGGTAGGCAAGGGGAGGCAGGAGGCGAGAGAAGACGATGGGACCGGTCATATCTCTTACGCACGTCCCACTCGCTGGTCGGCAGAGATAACTCACGGGTAGGCGTGGTTTTGACACTTTAACGTGGGGAGAGGGTTGGGAGAGTTTGGGGAAGGGTAGTGGTAGATGGAGATAGGTGGGGATCACCGGGCGGGCGGGGGGGGAAGGCGATCGCGAGGGAGGGAAGGAAGGTGGTTGGTCGCCGGGGCGGACGACGGTTCGAAAGGGCTTTGACGGGAGAGGTCGGAGGTGGTCCGGTAGGGCGGGAGGGGAATGGGGGTCTGGTGGAGGCAGAGAGTGACAGGCGGACGTAGGAACGTGGCCACGGGTTTGTGGATGTGACCGCTGGCTAATGAGCCACGGAGACGATCGGCCACGGGTTGATGAATGGGCGGCAGAGGTCGCCAATGATTAGCGGCAGGTTTAAGGGAGGGAGTGCAACCTGCCCAAGTGACCACGAGATAGTGCGGGGGCCGCGGGTTGAGCTTGTGTGCTACGTCCAGGGCTAAAAATACTGTATATAACTCCACACGTAGCATTAGTCTCGCATTGCTTAAATGCATACAGGACTCAGTATGTAGGGTCAGGCTTCAAGAACGCGCATCGTTACCGGAGATAAAACGTTAATGTATCAGACGACATCGATACACGCTGTTTCGCGGAAGACTTGAAAGTCGACTTTTTCTACAGGCCTGTGGGTATTTAAAAACAGTATTTCTATGAGATCTGCGTCTTTAGTTGAATTTTTTCGTTAGTTAGAAAAAAGGTTAAAATAATTTGTCAATAAGTTTGTTAATAATCTAGACCTTGGGTCGTTTTTGCGAGTTAGAATAAACTGGAGAAGGTATTTTCCTAGTCTATATAATTTTCAAAAATATTCACTTACTTTCGCCGAGGTTCATTAAAACAATCAGGTAAATGCGTGAGATTCTGGCATTATAAATAGCTATTGTTCAGAGGATAGTGTTAAATTCCCAAGTATGCCTTTGGAAAACACCACGCCTTGGAAATCACGCCAAGCGATTTTCCTTGTTAATTAATTTAAGGGAATGATAGCAATAGGAAAGGAACTTCTGACCCACTCTGATGCATGTATTTCAGTCGTAAATGCTTATTTTTGGTAAAAGTCGAAGCACACCTGTTACACCTAATCTTTTGTTGATTAATTTGGATTGATGGAAATGTATGTAGCTGAACATTGAGTGTGTGCAATCTGACACCAATGAGCTTAATTAACCTACAATGTTTGCCGCATTCATTTCTGGGATGTGTTTGCAAATTAACCAAATTATAAACTCAACTATTTACAATTGAAAACCAGTATCTTGCCTCAATGTTTTCAGATGATATTGACTTAATCGTGTTATAATGCTGTATAAGATGTTAAAAAGAAAAACATTGATGGTTGATTAAAACTACAGGTACTACCTGTATTTTTGTTGCATATTAAACGAATAATAAAAATTTCAATTCGTATTTATTGGATCATTATCGGTTTTGGATCCCATTTAGATATTTCTTTTTTAAACTGCATCAATGGTATTGCCATCAAACTTGCGCTAAGAATCCTCTTTGACCATTCACTCGATTGTATCATTATTCCTATTTTACCTCTCATTTATCTTTCCCTTAGAAGGTATTACTTAATTTCCAATATTTTTAACATAAATATTTAAAAAACTAATCCTAACTCAACTATATCAGGAAAATTAATTTTCATCACTCATTGTCGGGATCAAAATAATAGGAATCATGGAAAGCAAATGATTTTGAACTAGGAATTTTTGTGCACACCTGCATTTGTGGGGGACAGCAACAGCTGTATGGTAGCAGAGGTTGAGCTTGTAAGGTGAGGCAGAACCAATCTTTCAACCTATCAATCCATATTAGGGAGATCAGATATTACGGATGAGAAGTTGCGAGAAAAAATAAGTAAAATGGAAAAGAGTAGTAGAAGGCGGTAGTGATAAGAACGTCGATGCATTAGGTACGCCAATTAAGTGAAATAAATGAAAAAAGCTGAAGGTATTAGAGTTGAATGGATATTGGAATAAATATAGGAACCTCAGGGCCGATTTATGGTTTTCTGTAAAGAAAATTAAGCTGTACGATTACTTGAATAAATTGACTACATTGTAATTATGTTTCAAAATGTATTTTTTTAAATATGCAAAACTCTTAAAGGTTGTTTAGTACCGGAAATGAGGAACATTGTTACTAGTGTACAATTAATATGCTAGAAACTATGCTCTTCACTCTGTATTTAGAAATGTTTCTTTCGCTCAATGTTAAAATTATTAATTCGATGTAGATGTTTCCCCTAAATGACCTTTTTACGTAAATATATTTAACTTATCAAATATTTTCTTCATGCTTTTCATTTAAATAGAAATTAAACGATATACTACAATTTTAATGCATGATTATTTATAAAATTTGCAAAATTTACCTCAAAAATCGGAAATTTTTCAATAGTGAATTATTTTTTAATATATTAAATGACAAAGAATTAGCAACTTTTACCGGGGAAAAAAGTATTTCGATCTCATTAGCTCTCATTTTCTTGTTCGTGCAAGAGATTGTCATAATACCGTAAATAAGATCGATTGACTGGGCAAATTATTCATTACTTCTTCGGTAAATCGCCAATCTACAAATTCAAGTAAGTCATTTCTCAATTTTTTCTCCAATTCATGTCATTAATGGCCAAATGCTTTACAAGTGCTCTTGTTGTAATTTTTAAATTACTGTTCAATAAAATGGTTTGCATCAAAGTGGATTTTAAACCAATTATCTATGGGAACTGATTAGCGCTCCAGTCTTTAGAAAAACATCAATCAAAGTAGGTTTTTACCTCGGATTATAAACTAGGGAACTATTCCAATTTTTTTAATGATTGTTTTCACTAAAAAGGCTTTGCTATAAGGCCTTAGCAAGTAGGGTAACTATAACGGCCACAGTTTTATTATCACAAGACATTATTGTGTGAACTCAGTTACACATTGTAAAAATTGATTGTTTATTTGGCATTTGATAATATACATACATTCATCACTTTATTCTTTTCTTTCCAAATTACAATAAATATATTCAACAAAATCAGGTGAGATGTAGTGGAAATTCGTCATTAAATAAATAGATAGAAAAATATCCCTGCTGTCGATATATAATTAAAGTGCTCACACATATTTAAAGGCATGTGATAATACGCTGAAATGAATTAATCGGTTACCCAGTGAATTTTCCTTGATATGTAATTTTATTTCCTCGTAACGTCTTGGATGATTGTTAACTTTTTCTTCACTTAAACTCTTCTCACTTAAACTTTTCTTCACTTAAACTTCACTCAATCTATTTTTAGATATCTTTTCTTAGGGCGACTCAATTATTTTGTGAAACCGGATTAATTCTGCAATCTGCCACAATTAAATGATCAAGCTGGTTCTCATGCAGTGATACTATTACACACTCCTGTAGTATGTAGTTTTTTATGTTGAAAAACATTGGTAAGTATTCAATTGCTCATCAAAAGATATATATTAAAAAATAAGAAGTGAGCATGATACTTCTATTTGTGAAACTGAAGCTATCTCACTAGTAAAATGACTGTCTGGCAGTAAAGTATCTTGCTTTGCTGGATAATGGCATCAATATTCTTGTTAGGAACAGATTCCGCAGCACGCCATTCCTTGGAGCTCTTTTTCCACCGCACCCTCTCCAATTTTAATTTTTCCTCCTCCTCTCTCTATATCACTTATATCCACTCTCCGTCCCCATCCCCTTTCATTCTTCTCGCCGTTCTTTTCCTCGTTTCCACCTTTTTTCTTCCGCTCACACCCGCCACAGTCCCCTAGCCCATCTCCCACCCCTCACTCCTTCCCATAATTCCTTCGCCCTCAACCTTCCCAGACTCCTCCTCCCCGTATATATTCCATCCCTCCCTCTACCATACCTCTCTCTCTCCTTCATATCCCCGCACCCACCCCCTGCCCATTCCTTCCCTTGTTCCGACCCTCGCCCCTTATTCCTCCCCCCGACTCACCTCCCCTCAAGTCAGAGCTCTTCCCCTCAAACCTCCCCCCGCACACCAGACACGGGCCCTCCTCTCGCAGCTGTGGCCCCGCTAGGTGCCCGACAGAGATGAATTCGTTTCATTTCACGTGACCGATGATTTATGCGCGCGGTAAGCCATGATTTACTGCCCTCCGCGTTACCCTCAATAGATTTGAGGGGGTGGAGGCTGCCGTGGTGCAAGTGAGGATGGGGGAGGGAATGTAAAGGGCAAAGGAAATGGAGGGGGAGAGGAGGGGCGTCCTAGAGGAAAAAGGGGGTGTGTGGGAGGCGTTAGGGGTGGGAACGCGGGTGTGGGCGCCAGAGTGTGGGGGAGGAGCGTGTTTGGAGTAAAATGAAAATCCCGAAGGGTATAGGGATTGTGGATGGGAGGAGGGGGAGGATGTAGGAGGGGGTGAGGGGAGAAGGGGTCGTGTTATAAGGAGAGAGGAATAGTTGCTAACGAACGAGAGGAAGATTGGCTGTAGGGAAAAAATGCGGTATCCCGTGCGGGAAACTATATGCCGTTAAAAAGAGGAGAGTTGGCGGAGGGGTTACCGTTCCCTAGCGTCAAAATGAGTCGAGGGAAATCAGAAGATCTTCGGTGAGCGAGTTACGACCTTCCAAAACCTCGAGCAGTGATATTTCAAAATGTCTCATGGAATAAACGCCGTGAATCCAGCCTAACGATTTGATCAAAAGTGAGAGTGCGGCATATTAGAAGTTCCGGGGAAAAAGTTTAGTTAAGAAACGTGGAAAATATGTTCTTTCATATATTCTTTGTATGGTTTTTCATCATATTAATTAACCCATCAAATTGTATTGGTGAATTCTGTGACGTGCTCTTTAATAAAAGCATCATGAAAGGCATATCGTTTTACACATCTAGATTTTCATATCATTTTCCCCTTGAAACACAATGAAAGATCTGAAATAAGTGATGCGGATACATGGCTTGGTTTTAGATGACCTGCAAGTCTTTTTGAGACAAGTGTTAAAGAAAATAATTCTGATGAGAAATGTCCCAATACTTTTATGTTCTTGTTAATGAAATGGAAACTGTGTTGACATTAATGTTGGCACACAAATGCTAAAAGCTCGTTTTTTGCTCATTTTCTGTACTCATATGTAGTTTAAAGAATAAGAGCAAAATGTCTATATTTAATGAGAACGAAAGGGAAATTCATTTACTTGATGGATAAATATCTTAATAGGCTTACGTATGTATCATTTCAAGTGAATTGTTTTATGTGATCCACAGCAGATAGCAAGCATAACAAGGCCTAAAACCTGCCTCCAAATGATTTGATGTATTAGAAAATATCTAAATGTAATAATCTGCAGTAAAAAACTGTAAAATTACGTCAATATAATTTTTATTGTTTTCATATTATTAAAGGGAATATTTGATCATTATTTAATGTTTTCAATTTAAAATATTAGATTGGCTTTGAATGGATCCAGTCCTAACGGCACATTCCCCTTCCAGTCTTAACAAAATAAAGTATAATATTCGGCACAATAGATTTCGATGAAGGAAAATATTTGTTTTGTTTATGATAAATAATAGTAATAAATGTTTGAATACAAATGAAAGATTTTAACATATTTTTTTTGATTTTTCAGCACCGCAAATTGGACAAAGTTAAATCATGAGCAGGTTTAACATCGAATAATGGACTCGGGTTCATCGTCTATCATTTTTCGTGCTTAAATTAAAAAAAAGTGGAAAAATTCTTTTCCGAGTCGATGGAAAAAATCGGTGAGATACCCCAAGTTAGACGCAGCAAAGCACTTTGTTGGGTACAAACAGCAAGGAATGAACAATTTTCAGTTGATTTCCCAGAGTGAGCTATTATTTTAAGCCTCACTACGGATCGATTTACTCGAGCACCGCTTTAATGAACTTTAAATGTTATCCAAGTAGATTCAACAGCACGGCTTCTCTGTAAGGGCGGAAAACAAGGGACGAATGATATCATATTTTCATAAAAACTTCCACCAGTTAAAAAAAACTCTCAACCTTACATCAACCATTTTCTCCGCCGTTTTCAAAACATCTGCTCCGAATGAAGGAGGGCGATATTGAGCAGCTCGAGCTATTGCGGCGAAGGAAATTAGTCTCGCAGGAGGGTTTGGAGGGTGGGTAAAATTGGTCGGGCTGCGAGAGACTCCTGGGGGAGCGTTGGAGTGGGCTGAATGGGAGAGGGGATGGGTCGGGCTAGGGTGGAGTTCGGCCTCCGGTGACAGATGAAAGGGAAGGAACGCGAGGTGAGGGGTGAACTGAGGGAGGGGAGACCGGGACTGGTGAGGTGTGTGATGGGGAAAGGTTTCATTTGGGACCGAGGGCACAAGGGGTCAAGGGTTGCGCAATAGAGAGTGAGAGGAAGAAAGGGAGAGGAAGAGGCACCGCGCCAGCGCAACTGCGAGTGCTCCATGAGACATAAGGGGGAAATTGGGAGGAAAGACCCTTCAGGAGGATTGAGCGAGGGGGTTGGCGTGCGTACTATCTCGGTGCCTCGAGGTAGTCATGTGATGGGTATGTGAGAGAGAAAGATCGTGGGGCGGCGTCGGACCCTGCCGTGCATGGCCTCTCCGGTGTGGAGTTAGGGGTGGATGGGGCGGGAGAAATGAAGGGAGATTGGGTTGTTGGATGCCTAAGCGAGGGGAGAGGGGTGAGGTTAGAAGGAGGTGGAGAGGGCTCGATTGGGTGGGTGTGTGGGGACGTGGTCCCCGGTGTGCATTGAGCCCAATGAAGGAGGGACTCCAATTTTCGTGGGTGGGGACGTGGGGGGCCAGCCGACGGAAAGCTCCCCAACGGGGGACGGAGGGAAAGATACCGGATTGGGGTAGATGCGGACGGAGCCCCCCCACCTGGAGTACCCTTCCGTCCACCCCCTCATCTTCACCCCATCCCTCCTCCCATTTCTGTTGGGATGCCCGCCTCGCACATGGAGCAGGAATGGTCGCAGTTGGGGACTGGGCAGCTTGAGCAATGAGCAAACGCTCATTGCCGCTGCCCCATTCATATCCACCCTCTCGCAAGTGGAGTAGAAATCCCAGTCTGTTAGGAGTTTTGAATGCTCCATAGTGAGGGCAGTATTAGATTATTCCCTTGCGTCGAGCGGTGATTGCGGTGTTGTTAAAAGGAGCGTCTCTCTTCCCTTCAGCATGGAGGTCATTTCGTAATCCAGAGGGCTTGAAAGCTTTGTTTACTTCGCTGCCAATATTTAAGTTACGTTTTACAGTCTTTCAGGTTTATACCGTGAGTAATCATCGCACACGTACACTTTCTCTCAGGTTTTATCTATTATATCCAATTATATAGAAAATAAGGTAATCTCCAACTCGCAATTACCCTAAAGGTGTCAGTAAGATAGGTCTAAAACATATTTCCTATATATTTGTGACACTTATCATTGAAGAAATATCAGAATAGTGATACGGCATGTTTTTGACTAATGTCGGTTTATTTAACAGCAAGGCACAGTGTAATTTTCAAAATCCTACTCGGAACATGAACTATTTTGACTGAACTCGAAGGCAACATATGGGCCTGTAAATTCTTCGTGATGAATTCAGAAAATATTAGTGAAAGATTTTCTGCACAGAGTATTAAATTAACCAATTACATACACTTTGATGCGCACTCAAAACCGATTCCCAGCCCCAACGAACCAAGCGAAAATACACTTTCCTCGAAAAGAGCGTATCGGTCAAGATGACAGCGATCCTGAGATTGATTTCATAGTCCTTGACTATCTTCCCGTTGCATCACAGGTTCTTTTTCAATTGCAGACCCCTTTCCCTAATTTTCCCCTCCATTGGTTTCCTTTTATCCGAAAAAATGACAGAGCACATGAATCGGGGTCACGAGCGAAGCGATCAGGAGTCGATGGCCATAAAAAATTCAATCGGTGGCGGCCATAGGGAGGGAGGAAAGGATGAGGAAGGGTAGGACCAGTGGGCGCATCGAAAATGCCGATGACACCAGCTATGGAAAAAAAAACATTCCAAATTCGATGCCAAGAAATAAAAAGAGCTCCCTCGCCATGTCACAGATTTATAAATATATAGCGAAACATTCTCCCGCCCTCCCCCTTCATGCTGTCACTCCCCTTTGCCGCCCTTTCAATTTGCGCGGCTCGCGGAATATTTTTTACTCCCAAGCCTCTCAGTCCCTCTCTCTCTCTCCATTCAGAGATCTCTCACGCCTCCATTCCCCACGTCGGCATATTCATATAACTCAAGCGGTGGCCATACACAACTCCAATTTACCTGCCCTCTCACCCACTCCCTCTTTCCCTATCAAAATCCCCTTTTTTCCTCCCTCACTCTCGATCTCCCCTGTCACCCTCTCCTCCGCGTCCCCCTCTACCCCCAACCACATCTCCCACAACCCCACTGCCATCGGCCCTCCTCGGTACTACGGTTCCTTTTCATTCCGCGGAAAACATCCCCGATTTGACCCGATTGATGAGCGATTTTTTTTCATTCCCGTGACGGATCCATGATTTAGTGCACGGGTCACAATGCCACGCACCCGCGAACCCTCTCCTTCCCTCTTCCCTCAAATCCCATCCTACTTCTCCCTCAGCCTAACCCTTTTTCACCCCTTAAAATCCAACCCATTGTTGTGTGCGAACCGACCCCTAACCCTACACTCCCGCCCTCAGTGGTCCCTCCCTCCCCCAATCACAACCTCTCCCCCTTCACCCCTTCGTCGCTCCTCCAACCCTACTCTGATCACGCTCTCGCCCAGAAATCCCTCGGCCCGTCTATCCCCCGATCCCCACATTTCCCCACATGGTACCAAACCACCCCCCAGTGCATGTTTTCGAACCTACCCCTCTCCGACCGTTCCCGCCCCCTCTGGGGAGAGGCCTTCCTGGCAGGCCGCGAGGGGGAGCGCGCGGTGGCGATGATGCACGTCGCCCGATTGGTCAGGTCGAGGGACCCCCACCCCGGCGTATGGGGAGGAGGCAGGTCGAGATGGGGAGAGGAGGAAAAAAAAGGAAAGGTCCGTGTGTCGCATATGTGTCGCCCCCGTGTACGCATGAAGCACTCGGTTGTGTACTGATTCGAGGATGGGTGTGAGATGCGGAATAAAGGCTCCTGGGGGACAAGGCACGCTGGGATATTGGATACTTCCATCGCTCAACCCTTTCTTCTTTTCCGGATCGAATCTCCCTTTTTTATCCGACTCGCTTGAGTCTCATTGGCTGTAGTTGGAGGGGGGATGGGTCCTGTCCTCCCTCGGTGTTCGACGCATCACTTTCCGTGTCTTCAATGGCGAACACTGGGTGATGAAACTGTCCATTAATTCTGTGTGTATTAATTATTATTTTAGGCAGAATGCGCTCACCCGTATTATTTCTATCCTGTGCCGATATATTTTGACTCGTAAAGTAATCCCTGAGTGGCCTTCTGAAGTTAAAAATCTGTGGTTTCTGTCCAAGTCTTAGCAAACTGTTGGATAGTTTATTAATTATATTATTATCGTGTTTAAAGTCTTGCTTTAATTTTTTTTCTCTGGTAGTTAAAGGTAACATATCATTTCTTGTGATTCATTTCGAAGATACCTCTACTCATGGTAATTTAACTCGTCATGTCCTTTTCAAGTTTTCTTGTTCATATGTAGTGACATTCAAAATGTATCATTAAAAGTACGAATTAATACAAGTATAAGTAGTTTATCAGAAGTATCTTCTTATTTGTCAGTTTTAGAATAATTATTACAGTTTTAAAATTAGTTTCCTATGCATTGTTTATTAAAATCATACTTGATACTTTGACTTAAATTATTAGTAAGTACACATATACGTAAAGAATGACTCCAAAAGTAAATATTCTAGGCATGAAATAGGATATAGTACATTTATTTTCAATTTCTTTCCCCGCCTACTTTAAGAAATTAGTAGGACAATTAATATAGTCATGAGATAAATGAAAAGTTTTGCAGTGTAAATGTATGTATCGATCTCTCACTATATACCCTATCAGCCCCATATACAGAAATCCTAAAAATTAAATTAATTTGATTAATCGCAATATCAAACTTAAAAACGTAAAGAAAATTGGCATTCAGAGCATATACGATGTCATTGTTCTATTTGTTATTGCCGAAGTAACCTGGAAAATCAAAGTAAATCAGAGTCAAAGAATAAGCTTCCACTTTTGTCTTTGCCAAAACCTAATGCTTACTTACTCGTGAAGGAAACCATTACTTACTGATAAAAAATATTCACAATGTTTGCGAGCAATTCCTACGCAAACCTAAGCTGTCTCCTTGCATATTTTTTGCTTGCAATGCAATGAAGTTCTTGTAGAGATGCGTTCGATTGAAACGGTCAAACAGGATTCCGCAAAACCTCCAAATAATGTGCGCCCTGAGTAAGAGCGCCCTGTTCCTTGGCCCATTCTTTAGCTTTAGCGGGTACAGACACATGCATAAGCACAGTTGGTCACACGATTTTATGGGTGTGCACTCCTTTCGTCCTCCCCCCTCCCCTTTCCTCTTCCGTTTTCTTCCCTCCTCCCATCTCCATCTCACAGATACACATCCGCACACACATGGTCTCAAACACACACGCACACAAACGCTACCACAACCTTCTCCCTTGGATTAATGCACTCGCCCGGCCGGGTAGACACCGCCATACTTCATAGTGAAAGATGCACAGACTTACTCCAAACTTGAGAAGTATTTATGTACTTTGCCCACCTCTCGTGGCCCCCAGCTCCTTCCTTCGACCCTCCCGCCGCCTTGCTTCGGGTCTCCGAGCTTCTTACCCCGCTCGCTTTCTTCCCCCCACCCGAAGCTCTGCTCCCTCCTCGAAACTCTTCTCTCTCTCTCTCTCTCTCCCATACACACACACACAGGCGCACACCCCCACCACACGCCCCACTCCGCCCTGCCTCTTAGACATGCCTTGCTACCGATTCGGTGCTCGCACCCTTTTTTCATACTTTTAACCTCCTTACCTCCTCCCTATCTCTCCCTTTCCACTCGTTTGCCATCTCAGGGAGATTGCCCCCTCATCCGCTCCCTTTCCTCCACACCCAGAATCGTGTCCTCCGCCGTCTCCTCGGCCTCTACGTGCCAACTCCTCCCTGTCTCACCCACGCCCGCCTCTCCCCCGCCATCGCAAGCAATCTCACCTCAGGGCTCTCCCTCGCTCTCCACACGTTACCCACCCTTGCTTGTTCTCCTCCTTCTGTCTCTGTTACTCATCCCGCCACCATCCTGCGCTCCACTTCCTTTAGGCCGCCTCCTCTCCCGGCGATACTTCTAGCCCTTTTTTATCCTATCCTTTTTGAATTATTATGGTTTCGGTTCTTCGCCTTCTGTTTTCTGCTTTCTAAATCTCTTATGCGTCTCTTTTCCCTCCAAAATTCTGCCTAGTCCCTCTTCTCTTCAACCTTTTGACCTGCTGCTTCTCAGTATGTTATCTATTTCTTTATTATTCGCGATACACATCTCATGTTAATTAAAGCATAATAGTCTATAGTACTGTATATAATGGTCTAGGTTCGCAAGTTTTTATTTTTTGTATTTGCCAATAGAAATATCGGTTAATTTTGCCAGCGTATATTTCAAGCATGATATTATGCCGATATTTTTGAAAAATAAATCATTTGTTCTACTTGTCTGATTATGGTTTAACAAGTATTTGTTAAGCAACTTTGAAAATATAGAAACTATTATTCGACCGATTGACACAGATGTATCAAAAGAATCATTTTTATCTTTAAATTGAACTTTAAATTAATTTCAATTTTGAATTAAAGAAGTCTTGAACATGAATATTTTCATTTCTCAAGATTTACATAATATTAGTCGCTGTATTTTCCAGACTATCAAATGAAGATACATATTATTCAAAAAGAATTTACTCCTTTCCATAGTTTATGAGGAAATATGGTCATAATTAACTCAATGAATTATATCTGTTTTCATATTTAAGCATTATTTTTACTTAACATATCAAGTATATTGATGGAAAAAATGGAATGTACCTATTCAATCCCGTGAGGTATATATTTCTTCCCCAAGTCTATACATTTACTTAATTTCTATAATCTGACTGGTAAACACTGTTCTTTCTTTCCATGTTTCCAACACCCTGTCATATCATCTTCCTCCGCCCTTCTTTGTTTTATTGAATCTCATGTTACTCCGCGAGCCCACCTCCCTCATCACCTTCAGACCTCGGGCATCTAGCTCATCCTAAACTACTGCGCACTTCACCGAAACCGCCCACTTCACACCGCACGTCCTTCCCCTTACCAACCTTCCTCTCCGCACCCACGCCGTGCCTTCTGGGCTCCCATACCCTGTTAGCCCCAAACAAACCTCCCCTTCCAGCCCCAATCCCCCCATCTCCTCCGCCCTTAACCTCCCTGCCCACTCTTTCTCTTGCACGAGCGAAGCTTCTTCGCCTGCCACCTCCTTCCTCCCTCCCTCTCACTCCTCCTGTCTCTCCTCGCCTGGTTAAGGAGATGAAGATATTTCGTCGTTGACCAGCCACCCCCAACCTTCTGTCCCTCCTCCCCGGTCGCCTACTTCATCGAGCCAACCAACCCCTTGAGCGGCGCTATTTGCATGGTTTCGGCCCAATGGCATCCGCTTCCTTAACCTTCCGAGAATTATGGAGTATCCCCTCACCCCTTCTACTCTCCTTACTTCATACGTTCTCATCTCAAAACCGTTTCCCCCGCCCTCGTAACCTTCCTTGCAGATCTTTCCTTTTCCCAAAAAACTCCCTCTCCTCTTCCACCGGCCCTTTACCCTTTCCAAAACCTTTCCCTTTAGTCAGCCTCTCAGGTTTCCTTCCGTCCTTTCAGTTTTACAGTATTTTATGATTATTTTTCTTAAACAATAGAGTTGACTGACTTATAACATATTTTATTCTTGTTTGAGTATGCAGTGAGCAAATTAACATAACTAAATTTATAGTTTTAATGCTTCCAAGTTTATTATTAAATTATAGAAAAAAATATAATGATGCAATGTTATGTTGTGATTTGGTTATCAAAAAATCAGTGTCCTTTTTTCTTAAAAAGTAAACATTAATATTAATAATAAACATTAACAATTCATAATAGTAGTAGACATTAACTCATTAAAAGTAAATATTAACTCTTCAGTTATATTTGAGTCAGGATTGTGAGAAAAATTATGTTCTCGTTCCAATAGAATCCATAGATACATACATAATTATGAAGTTATCTTTATTTTAGGTATCTTTAACCAACCTAAACCTTAAATTTAAGGTATCTAAAGAAATATAGTTTGTACTAATAATCATTTACCATTTAAACCATTTACTACACCGATTTAGTACATAGAAATACGTATTGTTTTTATGAATACTTTGACGTATTGATATGCAGTTTTACAAGAAACTCTCATTTACTCAGAATGCTTAATGACTAGTGCTGAATGTCTAACTTCTTATCCTTTTTCAAACTTTTCTCTATAACGTTCTTTATTGAGTTCTTGGCTCATTTTATGCAGGTTCTTGCACGCCTGTTTATTTTCTAAGGATTGCCACTTCTCTTTTTTGCTCTACCATTTTGTTTCTCTTTCATCTTCTCTCCTCTCCGTTTACACCTCCTCCGCCCTCGCCGGTGTAGGTTCGTGCCCACTTCACTGCCGAGGGTATCAGAGGCGATAATCTTCGCCCAAGATCGGATCATATACTCCAACTCGTCCGTTTTCTTCGTCCTCAAATCTTCCAAGCGTATGCTGCTGGAATCGCCACCAAACGCCCCACTGGTACAGGCTTTAAATAATTGTCGCTAGGTGCTACCGTTCCTTGAAGGGTGGAAAGGAAGATATAGGGTTATCTGACTTCGATGAAAGATCTTATCACATGCTAAAACATGTTCAAGCGCTAAGGGCATGCCATTAATCATTAGGAACGAAGTAAGGAAAATTGGAAAATTTTTCATCCTGCCTTCTCATCTCTCTTAGTCACAACATATGTGCTGGCAGTAATTTAAGCGGCAAGAAAGTAAATTTTCTCAAGGATAGTTTTGAATTTTAAGTCGTTGCATCCATATTGCATATATATTCTTTAAACTCAATTTGATATGAGCTATGGAGGCTTCAAAAGTTACAAAATACTGAATTCAAGTAAGCTTTGTAGTTAATATTGAATCATAATGTCTTCGTAGAACGCCAAGACACGCATTTTTCTGAAGCTTTTAAGGATTTGTTTCATCCAGAACTATTAATTATTTCATTCGGTTCTCCTAATTATGTGCATTCTTGAGTCCCCTATTGATGTTTCCAAGATTATTAATTTTTTATTAAAAATAAAGGTTGTTTTGAATTAAGAAAGAGGTAAGGAATTTTTTGCTTGAGTAAATTTTTGTAAAGACAATAAATATTGATATGTAAAAACATTATTTTTGCAAGCATATTTTTATAAAATGTAAAGGAAGAATTTAATTGGCATTTCAATGGGAACGTTATTCTTTTATAGGCGAGCATATTGAAAATGATAAAAATATTAAGCATCAAATGGTATTTTTGTATGCTAATTACGAAAGAAGAGTTATGCTCGTATTTTTGTTTAAATATGTTTTTCATTGGAACGACGAAGTAATCGCAGCTCTTATTGTCTCTTTCTCTTACATCTCTTTCTCTTATATCTGATCCTCGTAATCATCAGGAAAATAAAAAAAACCTACACTAGGCCTCCATTGACTCAAGAATATCATTATACAGGTATACAAGAGTATACAAAGATTTTGTCTAATATTTCATGGTAAATACAGTCAGCAATTGATTTTCATTGGTTCTTTCACATGTCTTTATTGGGTTTAAATTGCAGGTCTTTGTGCCACCTTAAAACGTTCATAATGATTCATATTTCCGTGTAGGCATGGTTTTATTTTAATAAAACCGTGAAAACAGATTACTATAACATGTTTGATTACCAATATTATATTATTATTTTCAAATGATGGCAAATTATTTTATCTATAATTTCACTTTCTTGATTTTCAAAGACAATCCATTCATTTTCAATGCATACAAGAATTTCTAAGGCCGTGGCTTTGAAAATTGTACTGCAATTCCTACGGAAAATAATAGTAATTATATAGGAAACTCTTGGCTGATATTCAGATATTCTTTATTGGTAACCTAATAAATAAATTATTATTCTATAATGCATCTGAAATATTATAACGATCCATTCAGCTAATATTTCTAAGTAATTAGTCATCGACATAGGGTGGAAAAGTATGAAAATGTTGCATATGCTATACTATATAGTCGAAGAAAAATCCATTTCGATATATTCAGGATTTTCTATGGTAGGCCCTTCAGGTCAAATCTATATGTAAACACGTAAGTTTAAGGATTAAATTTAAAATACATAATTCATAATTCTGTACTAATAAACACTGAATAAATTAAACGACATGTTCAAGGTGGGATCTCAAGGAGATTTTCTATTCGTAAGTCTGGGATCATGATCAAAGGATTTAATATTTCAATACTTGAAAAATATAATCAATTATCATTAAAATTCTCATGGCCTTCAAAAAATGTATCCAAAATTAGGTTGCCTTTTGGTCTTTTAATTTGAATATTTTTACTCGAAAAATTATTCAATTTAAAACTTGAATCGGTGTATTTTTAAATTTGGTATTTATCCTATTTTACATTTTTCAAAACTATAATATTACTTAGAAATGGTTCAAAGGTATTCTTGCAGACAGTTGCATTGTATAGACTATATAGAACTATTTTTAATGTACGTTGCGCAGCTTCTATTCGAAAAATGTACCGTTTTGCCTCTTTGTTTTGTGACAAGGATGTGGAAGAATTACCATGTAGGCAGAGCTACGCGTTATTTGCGCAGGTAAATATAAAAGTCATATTATTGAAATGACAATACTTGTATGAGTTAAACAATTATCATTAATTGCCCCTAGCAGTTAATTTCACGCTACAATTATTTTAATTTTTGCCAAGAATCACATTAAAAATTTTGGTCGAGCTCTCTTTGGAAAAATAATTTCTCTTTAAAATGCTCCCACTTAACGACACCGAGTTGAAAGACTCATTGGGAATGGAGCGAAACGTCTCCTCGTATTCTTGTCCAATTCTCTCGGGTCGAAACTGACGGATGGCATCGGATCCGAGATGTACGTGAGACGTAGCCTACGGCGCTCTCGTTTTATCTTAACCGCAACCCACTTGCACTCCCTCATAAGTCGCTTCTGCATTTCTCAAAGGCATCCAGGCAGCCACTCTCCCCTCGCCCCTCCCAAGCTGGTTCCTACTCTCGAGGGAGCGTGTGAATGAGCGACCCGATGGCTCGGGCGGCTCTAGTTGTGGGGGTACGACTGAATACCGTAACTTCGTTTTATGGGCCTTCGAGCGCCCCCTTAACCGTGGTAGGCGCTAAGCCCAAGGTGTCGTAACTTGAGAAGGCAGTAAAATTGGGAGACACGTGGCCCGAAGTTTATGCGCTGACGGGACTTATGAATGAACCACACGCTACCTTTCCTTGCCGCTCGTCCTCTTTATACCCGGCAGCTCTTTATCCTATTATTTTGTTTTCCTGCTTCCCTTGACTCGTGTTCCTCCCACCACCCGCTCTTCACACGTGCTAATGACCTCAATGCTCGGCTATTTCAGCTCGCTTGAAAGTGGAAGCGCGATATTATTTAGCGTGTAACGCTCTTAGTCTTGATATTATTACGCCTAATTTAAGACTGCTTGAGAGTGTTCATGCTTATGAATTAATTGGTATAGATTATCATTAAATTTTTAAAGATAATAATAAATATAGAAGCATATTTGAATGTAACAAAGTTTTTATGCTAGCCCCCTCAAATTATTCACGTAATACTCTAATCCCCCTCCACTGTCGTTCCATATATTGTCATACATACCTCTTAAACTCTAAAGCAAACTATACGCTAAACGATCCAGGGTTACTGAAACCTTCTCGTGATCCATATAAAGAAGTAATGAGAGGTAATTAACTTGGTTGGTAAAGCCTTACTTCCACTAAATTTTGGCCACAGAATATGCAATTGGAGCTTTTCAATAATTATCCTTGAATTTTGACGTTGGTAGAGGCAGTGAAAGAGGAAGAACGATCTGTCGTTTGGCGTTTTGGAGCTTCGATTACGTCCAAAATACTCGAATTCCGGATTTTTGTTATTTTTTTTAATGTGGGGTCAAAATGAAGATCATATATTCGCATACAATTGGAGAGGAAAGAAGAAGTGTTTGTCTTATGTAGTTTTTACTTTTTTATGGATGTCAAATTCCGCTTGTAAGGACAAAGGTTTCGCCAATTAAAACAAAGAAGTCACGTAACGCAACTAAGAATACAAAGTCATATCCATCCCTATTGCGGTCATCACCGTACAACCTTACTCCCATTACAAAATTCTAAGAAGAAAACTCTCTTACTCTCGTCAATCCTTATAATCCTTCCAAAAATCACTTTTATCCTCCACATTAAATCATAGAAAAAGTTAACGCTTCTTTAAGGAGCGAATTCCCGAGCGACCTAAAACGACACCCTTGTACGATACATTTCCATCAGAAAAAAGTGCACTTCTCGGTAGTATTCTAGGAGTCACCTGGGCATTGCATGCCAATCCTTGATTTTTCCGCGCAGTACAGGTGAACGCAGACCGTTGGGATCCTGAGCAGCTTCGGAAATTTTTTCCCACCGCCACTGCAAACGACCGGCTCCCCGTGGGTACTCTCTTCGCCTCTTCCCTTCCTCCCCTCCGGCTCTCTCTCTCATAACTCTGGAGTGCTCACTTCCCCCTTCATCCAGCCACCCACCGTCTCACACTCTACTGAAATCACTCCTCTGGTCCCCACCGCGATTGCAATTCCGCCACCTTCACTCCCAGGCCCACCCCTCCTGCTGAATCCCTACGCTATGGATTCTCACTTCTGGCTCATTTGGGTCCCTGACCTGCAGCACTCGGCGTCTCGGTGAGATTTCGTCCTCCGTGCTTTCGAACATCCACAAACTAAGGCCATCCGCCTGCCAGCCTGGCTTCCTACCTCTTTTCCCGTCGACTCCTCCCGCTTTATCTCCGTTTCACTCCCCTCCTCAAGAATACGCTCGGCTTTATGGGCTCTCAAGCCGTTTTATCGCCGCACATAAACCCAACCTTAACATTCGGCAGAGTAAGCCAATACACATCCTTGCTTCGATCGTACTAAGTACGTCACTCACATGAGTACTTGGCTGGGGCCCATGTTTATACAGTGTAATTGTCATTGGGATAATACTCTTGGACGACGATTCATTTGTCATAATATTATTGTGTGAAATGACTGGGCGTTTACCAAGATATATTATAGTAGACCAAATTGTTTCGCTTGTTCACCTTCCATTGTGAATATCTAGTCATAACCCACAAGGATCAGAAAATGCTCCCTATTTCAGAAAAAAATCACCATTAAAAATCATATCAAAATTTATAATAAGGACATCATGTTTTTCTGAGGGAATAAACACAGTTTTATACGATGGGTTGAGGAAAATACATATTTACCTAAAGAAAATATGTCTTAGTAACTATGTATTATTTAACGCAATGCTATCTTTAATTAGGAGACTTATTTATCTAGTATTTCAAATTCCAGTATCCTGTTCTTCTGAAGTATTTAGATAATGACGCATAATATATTATTCATATAAGAGTATCAAACTGCCAGGATAAAATAATCATCAGGGTGTAACCATAATCTAAAAACTCTTCGTTTCGTCAAAATTTCAATTAGGCCACTCCAAATCTAAATACAAATACATCTTCAAATCATAAATATAATTTAAAATAAAACTTTTTAAGGAATATATGTTGACCAAAAGCCTTCATATAATGTGAGGATGGTCAAGAGATATTGGCTTTTAAGAAGCCTTTAGTATCTTAAACGATGGTTCATTTTCAGTCATCTGAAAATAATTTCTTTTTAATTTCATTTGAAATAACACCTATGTGATAAATATTCATATTTGTCTCTTGGTTTATGATTTAAAACAAAAGATAACCTTTTCAACAGTGATCCAGCAAGTATGAATGAAAAGTCAATCCTATCATTTCATATCTTATTGCTATTAATAATGTTTGTAAAAATATAACATGAAAACTGAATAATGTATATTTCCGCATCATTCCCACATCAGTGATACAAATTTTCCAAAGCATCTTCATAGCAGGCCGTCATCTGAGCTTGGATGCTTGCACTAGAATTTAACCTTTTCCATAATCCTTTCCCTTGACTGCTTCCAGCTCACTCTCCATTTGCCTTATCCCCTTCCCTACCTCATTCCTACATCCCATTTCTTCCCACACCATTCTCCATCGTTACGCGCTCGGCATTCGTCATTGCGTCTTAACGAAGACAGCGTTCTCTTTCGCGGGGGATGAGTGGTGCCTTGGGCCGAGAAAAGTGCCTTTGAGGAGAAAGGGCGAAGAGGGTTGAGAAGGAGTTTGAGAGGTTGGCTCTGAGGGTAGGCGGTGGAAGGGGTGAGCAGTTTTGCTAGGTGGAGGATGCAGAAAGGAAAGAAAAAGAGAGGGAGTGGCCGAGGGTGGGGGTTTTGCGAAACCAAAGCCGCCAGCCGGGAACTAGGCTGGTCCTTTGGCGGCGGTGACAGTTCTAGCAAAGTAAGACATCATGCGATGATTTAAACCCCGATTGCCCACTGTATATAAATGGACGCTATACAAGTAGCCACCGGCTGTAGTCGGGAGAGAACATGGCCGCCAAGAATCCAGAAAAAGATATGAGACACGCAATTTTTCCTTGTAGCACGCCATACTCTATTGCTGAGGAAATTGTAAGATGTTCGTTTCATTTTAACGGGTATCAATCAAAGCACTGCCACTTCAGAGCTTTTATACCTTATGTTTTGATCATTATTCTATGGAGTATGAATTTTCATGCAGAATAGTGTTAACGAACTTAAAACTGACAGAATAATTATCAAAATATCGCCTAATATTTAGAAATGTATAACTTTTACACCGCACTAAAATTAAAATTTGATAATTCTTGAGTCCGGAGCTATTTATTAATAGCTAATGAATTATTCGAAATATAATTTTAAATTCATTTGAGAGTTAATTCACAAAAAATCTGAGCATTAACACAAACCGCGGTTTTTCAAATAATATTTTTCTTTAGAAAGAATAATGTTTTAACTGTTCTCGTTTCTTTGCGGTATTCATTATAAAATGCTTTCAATTATCTCTCAAAGAAACAATTATTTGACACGTACTGGACTCATAAACAGACGATACCAAAGCGGCATAGTCAAATGGACATGGTAAATTATTCTAATATTTTAATGAAATTTATATTTCCTTTCGTTTTTACTCTGAATCAAAGAGAGTTTACGCACAACTTATAAAAGAGAATTTCTAAAAGGCAGATTTAAAATTTTAGTTTTTATCCTCGCAGTTATCAAGCAGAACTTCTTTCTGATTAGCTTTTCAAAACGTTTTCTGAAAATTAATGGCCACTTTTGTCTTCAAAGATAAGTACGTGCCACAAATCTGTTTATCATTGCTGAGTAGGACTTTAATAACTACTTACTGTAATGATATCGATGCCAGAACGCAAATGTATCTATTAAATACTTCATTTCAGAAAGATTAGCCTGAGATAGTTTCGTTAAGGGGTTTATTTGCCAAAGAATGTAACGAATTAATATTTGCTAGTGTGATATTAGTATGAGGGATTGGGAGAGATGGGTAGTTATAGTGCAATATTACAATGTGTCTAATTTATCCCTCAGAATTAACCCTAATTTTTTTGTATCCCATAAGGAACCGCCGTGGTGAGCAGTCAGTCTAAGTGTTGATATATTGGACAATATTTTCATGAAAACATGGAGGTATAAATTAATTTGAACAGTAACCTACGGAGTTTGTCTTCCAATATTTCCATCTAACGGCATTGAATACCATTAAATCTCTTATTAAAGACTACAAAACCTCGTCAGTTTAGCTTATAATACTTTTACCTATATAAATGTACACCTCAATGTCTCTTCTTCTCCTCCATTTACTTCGCATGCATAACTCTCCTCTGTCACAGATTTCGGCATCCCACTGCATTACAGTCTCACATACTTCTTGCCTTGCCTTAACTCCCCTGCTTCAGATTTTCCCAATTGCCCTCTCTTCTACCGGTATTAGTTTGACTAACCCTTCTTATGTATTCCTTTCTGTAATTATGATATTTTTTATTCATCTTCACGCACAGCTCTGAAAAGCCCCTAATTAACGTTTCCTTATTTGCCTCGGCAACTAACTTTGTGAACTACAAAAACTACTCTACATGTTTATATTTTAATTTGCCATTTCTAAATTACAATTTGCAAAAATAAGTTATCTTAATATATAAGTTAACAAACACTCCTTTGATAATTTTGTTGCCGACTTTTCAAGCTCATGAATTGCGGTTGAATACCTTTTATTGAAGGTTCTCGTTTTTTCTAGTAGCCTTCATCTGAAGGGGCGTTAAATTGCGCTATTTAAATTATGATTTCTTCCAAAAGGACGGTTCAATGGAGCAAATAAAGATCAGCGACAACCCTTTATTCTAACTCTGAGAGTACTGTAGGCCATACATCTCTGACAAACCAGCTGATTAAGCTAAGTAATGTATTTTCATAAGATTCAATTCTGAGAATTTCCTCTGACTGAGTGAAACCCATTTTATCATATTTTGATCGGTTTTATTAGCCTAATAAGTTTTAAAACGTGCACTGGATATCCCACAAAATATTTAGAAAAACTCATAAAATAATTACTAAAAAAAACTCCATGCAATTTTTACCTTACTTTTATCGTTTTTAGGTGTGCCGTATTCTTTCTGTGTTCAAGAATATTCTCGCATTTTGACACCCATTTATGCTCAAAATTGTGTAGTAATAATTTTTTTCCACGTCAGTCTAAAAAAAGTTTTTTCATGTAAAACTGTGACCTCATCAGCAAACGGTTTGTTATATTCATGCGCGTATAACTGAATCCACCTACTCTCTATAAACCTTATCAGTCATTGACTTTCGTTTTGTGTAAAATATTTTTGCTTCTAAAATTATTTTGACTCCCAATTCTTTTCTAACTCTGTTTCAAATCTCTTTAAACCTTTTCAATGTCGATTTTACTCTTTCCTTATTAGTCACTCTTGTAATGTTCTTGTTCAGTTTAAAATTACTCTAATTTCCTTGTAATTTGAGGTATTGTTGCATGCTCTTTTTCTTTTCGACTTATTCATTATTTCTAGAGTAAATATTACCCATTTATTGCGCATTTACCAGTTGGCTAATTCCTCACGTAGGGTTTACAATATTAACACCATCATTTCGCTCTATTTCTGAAATATATAGGTTTTTTTTCTAATGCCTTTCTTGAACTGTGTACTAGTAATTAAGTATTTTTGTGCAAGCGGAGGAAATAGTTTTTGCAGTCATAATGATGGGGAAGAAAACTTGATACATTTTGTATTAAACTACCAATGTTTAGCGAATATATCGTGCCAGAATTATCAAAAAAGACTGCAAGGGAAATTAGTAGCCAATTCAATCCATAAATTGAGTATTTAAAAAATAATAAAGAGAACCCTTTTATATCTGCCCAGATGTAGATTCATACGTTATACAATCTGCTTATGATAGCTTTTGGGTTTAGCGTGAGGCATTTTAAACAGAGAATTGTAAAGAAATCAGTCTTTGCAAAGCTGGAAACAACGAATTAAAATAGACTAGTGAAAAATTGCCCACGTATAGAGTATTAAACAAGTTTTAAGAAATATATTCCCGCATTTATTTTAGTTTATTTTTAATAATACGACCTATGACACCCATTACATTTTTCTCTAGAGATTCAACCTGATGTTTTTTGACCACATTTTAGCATTATTTATTTTAGAGTATTTTTGAAGCGGTAAACTACCTTTTGATTTTTGTTTCACGATTATTGGAAAGTAAGGGAATATGCCAGTTTCATCAAGTGCTGTCTACATGTACCAGAGAAAGTGAGCGAAATAAAGAAACTGAACTATAAATGAAAACAATACACTTTGCTGAAATTATTTTGTCATAATTTGATCATGTAGTTCACATACAAATGATGCTACAGTGTGGACAAATTTGATCCGATTTCGTATGCATATTTTTGTGTTGAAAAACCGTTTTTAGTCGTTTTTTTTAATAAAAGCTATTCAGGTTCAATATGTCTCATTGAGTAATAAAACTTTTTAAATATATTTTTTTTAAGTTACATCGATTTTATAACATAGTCCCAGTGTAATAATCATTTGAATGAAATTATCTAGTTTTAGAAATAAATTTAACATCTACGATTTACCAAGAAATGTTTCATATATTCATGAGTACACTTAAAGGACGAACCTAAATAAAGAACATAATACGACCTGTATTTTACTGAACTTCTTCAAAATTTTGAGGGCCCACTGAGTACGATAGCTATTTTCCAAGGTGCAAACGTAGTAGATAACCTTCTATTCCCAAAATATAAAAATGCATCGGGAAAATTGTGATCACCTCTACTCGCACAGTAATTTTCATATTAATGTAGCTTTTTATTTAAGTAAAACTCGACAAAGAATTAGATAATCAGACGATTTTTGTTGAAATTAACTTTTTTAAAGTTGGGTGTCTACAAGAATTTTGTTTTGATAGTAACCATAAGATCGGAGTTCTAGTTACCTAATGAACGTTTGATTTCTGTAAAATTTTCACGTTAAACTGATTGTTTTAGTCCATCTCCATATGCTCTTCCTGGGAAGTTCTTTTACTCCATGCTGAGCTAAAAATCACATGGGTTTTTCAAAGATCTTTCAAAGGCTTGACTGGTATTTGAACCACGAGGCCATTGATCAACTCCCTAATCATTACCTTTATTACCTCTTCCAGGCCTAGAGCCGTCAAAATTTAACTATCGTAAACAAAAAATGTTGTTATGACGACACATTCCCTGAGTTGGTTCATAAGGACACCGCTCGGTTTTTGCGACTGATTCGCTTGTTTTCAGTGTTTGAAAAGAAATACGGTGTTAATACACTAACCAATTATAAATACTCAAGTTTATTGGTAGCATTTCTGTATTTAAAAAATAGAACATTCTGAAAGGTCATATGTTTCTCTTTCCCCAAACCCTTCATCCCAATTTATTGCAAACATAAGGTGTGGGATGCTCATGTGGAAGGGTAAGGAAGTCAAGAGTCTTTTCCTTTGCCATATGTGGTTTGCCAGAAACCTACTCAGCGGGAGGAACAATGTGTTCACATGCGCCACCTGAATATAGATCGGAACCAATTAGTCTTTAGACGAAAATTCCCAAAGAGTACTAAGAGTACAAAGGTTATTATATCATTGCTCGTGAAGTTATCATTAAAATTACAGGATTACAACAAGGTGTAAAATGATGCCTCAGGCTATAAATTTCGAGATAGTGCGTAGGTGGATAACAACCCCTCGAAATGACGGTAGATTTTATCCTCCGCCTACATAAGGCTTCATTAGTGACCATCATGTCAACATATCTTATCAACATTTCAGGAGTGGGTGTACTCTTTGGAAAGCACGTTATTACTACGATGGCAAGAAGAACTCTTTGATCATTCTAAATGGCTCATGATCCTCTCATATTAATATTGAAGGGTTTATTATGTAGACCTCTTAATCCCAGGTGTCGTTCTTACAAACATTCAGAATAACAAGTTAAGAATATATTTTTGGAAACGGCTTCCATTCCGCATACCAGTCAATGAAATTAATTGCGTACAAGTAAACTATCATGACATTCGCGTTATGTTTTGGATATCTAATACGTTGTCACATTTCCGTCAACCTGAAACATAGCATTATGTTTAAATAACTTAATAGACGTTAGCTTTTACATGTGATTTATACTTAATGCCAAATTTCTCCGGCCTTAAGTTTGAACCACTTACAGTAGTAAATATTAAATAAATAAATTGTTCGTTTCAAAATGGTTTTAAATTCAAATAATCAACATTAAAACTAAGTATAAAATATGCAATGTTCTCAGGCCTCGTGAGTTCATCTGACCGAGTGAAATTATTAGACGGCCGTCTTTCACTCCAATGGTTTTTCCGGGCTGTATTTTTTTCAGAGTTCGTTCCATTTTATACCTCACACCCAATTACCGTAGCCATCTTGCTCTCATCGCTACCAGAGTCCATTCATTTGGAGTATTTCTCGTTCCCCATTCACAATTTCCAACCCTCTAATCGGGCATGCCCTTCATTTAAACCGTATTCATTTGAGCTACCTCTCCTCCACCGCAGGAATCGAATGTTTCCCTTACTGCAGTTCCCCCTAAACTCAACCCCCCCTTCTCTCGTCCACGCTCCACCCCTTCACGGAACTCATCCTCCCTCCCCTCATCACCACCAACGCCTCCCTCCCCACACGCACTCCTAATTGCATTCGTTTCGCCCCGCGCTCACAATAGCTTCCCCGCCACATCGCTCGCGACTGCGGGCGGTCGCCGGGGGTCGCCGGCTCGGGTGGGACCCTTTTGCCCCAACGGCTCCTTTTCCGCGCTCGCTTGATTTACGCCCCGTGCCCTCGACTCGCGCTTTGCCCGCTCTGGGAAGACCACCCCGTGGCCAAAGACCGCAACGGGGAAAGAAACAGGCGTTCTATTGGCGGGCGTGGATCCGTATTTCTTTTCTACCGGCCTTTCCGGAGGGGTAATGAGGTAGGGATTAGTTGCGGTCTGCGACTCCCTTTCGCCTCTCCCCTTCGACACTCCTAACACCTTCTGACCCAGTCATCCAACTGATGCCTTCGATGGTGGCCACTCCGAAACTTCGGCGTGCATATACCTCTTTGCCTTGTACCAATACATGCGACCAAACAATCTAATTCTCTCATTCTGAAATAATCCAACCGTTTTCACGTGCCCTAAAATTATCACAAACAAAATAATTTCAAAATCATCATTTAATTCCGATAAAACATCTATTTATCTGATTGTGAAACATTTACTTCTTCGATGGTGCCTCCGATATAACGGAAATCTTTCAAAAGTTGGAAATTATGTATGTGATGGGCTATAAATAACAACAATATCTTTCAGTTAGAAAGTAAAATAGGTAATAGTAATTTTAGTACAGATGAGATTTCACATTATAGTAGCAATGATGCCAAACGGTTGACATTTATTTTGTGCGTCAAAACCTTGATAAAAGATAGGTATTCAGTATTGAGTATAATTTCAATTTGTGTATTTAAGTATTTTTTTTCTCCGATTAAATATTCAGTCAATATTATTTTAAATTTGATGCAACAAGCGTATCCTTTTAAGTTATTGTTAACACTAGCGCAGAATTAATCATTTTACTTAGTATTATACAATTTTTAGGATTTAAACGAGGATAGTATTCCTATATTTACAAGAATAAATCAGTAAAACAGTTAAAAGATATTTAAGGCTTTGTACAACTTCATCTACTGATTTAATGTAGTTTTCAAAAAAACCCATCCGGTATCTATTTTCAACCATCATAAATTGTTAAAATGAGTCCTGCAATGCAATTGAAAGTAAATAAATATTTATATTTGTGCTTCTAAATGCTACTGGGGACAAACAAAATGGCTCTTGCATGCGTTCATATTTCTAACCTAATATCTCTTACTCGAGGCTATCGTAATATCGTACTCTGTGTTAATTACTTCAAGAAAAAAGTGTCTAAATCAGACATCTGGAAAATATAAATATTTTTGAATATGTAGAAAACGAGTTAGCAATGAATAGGATGCATTATATAACGAATATAAATGCAATTAGAGAACTTTTTAAAGTTGTGTAAGTTTAAAACTTATCGCCGTTGAGTGGTTCGGTTTAATGATTTTAATTCATTAATTCTTTATTTCAATTGTCGAAGTAGCCCGACGGGTCGTCACCCGTATCGGAATCTAGATTATCACCCATATTATTTTATATAGTTTTACTCATTTTAAAAAATGGAAAAACTGAAAATATCCAAACGCATTTGGTAAACTGATTTTTCATTCAATATACTTAAAAATATTTTTGTACCAACAAGATTTAAAATCGTACATATCGATGATAACATTTTTCTTGATATTAAATAATTGGCCGTTGTAACACAAACGTATTTATTAATATTTATTTCACTTGGATTTTCTCCTCCAGGTATGTACCTGTATTTGTACTCCGCCGTGCTGCTAAGAATAACGATCGACAAAGTGCAATGATTGTACGTATAGTGAAATTGTTTTGGGACCAAAAAGAGTGGCAACTTTTTGAGACCTAGGATCAAGAAAGTATACCCAGGTAGATATTAGAATTTAAGTATATTACCGTACACTTTTAAGGTTAGTTTTCTTCTTTCTGCTTGTAAAATACCTGGAACTCTACTTTAATTCAGGATTAATTGCCGCGTAGTCAAACCTGATACCATAGAGTGTAGAAGAATAGTCAGGGTTTTGTATACACATGTAATAGACTAGGATGGATACAGTAAGATTCATTTTTTGACAATTTTGAGAAAAAGGCTGTGACTTAAATAACCGACCAGATATAAGAATATTATGAATAAATGTTACCTGTGAACTATAGAGATATTTGTCAAGGAATGATAGATAAAGAAAGTCATGGAATGAGGTGGTCCAGATGTCTCTCAAGACAAGGTATATTTGTATTAGCAGTCTCGGGAGCAGAAGAGCGTATGTGAAACAATACCTACATGTTACCTTAACGACACTCGACTAAAAAAAAAACCCGTTTTATATTTTGTCCGTACAAAAAGGGCACGGTGTTAAGGGTGAGTATGTATATATGCTCATGATAACCTTTCCTCTTACCCCATACTGATATTCGCTCTACGTAGGTAGATATTCTCTCCCAGCACCGTTCGTCGGTCGACCAACCAACTCCCCCCACTGTTTGCATTCCTCTCCCTCCATTGTTAACAGGTTGGCAATTCCCTGCAATTTGAATCGTTACCATATCCTCTATCGCTTGGAATTTTGGTTCATTTGCACACCACGTGCGCGTCCAAGTGCGGTTTTATTTATTTTAATTATGGCTCTAAGTCGCGTATTATGTGCGGAAGTGTAAATTTCCTGCGAGCTCTTTGTTTCCTCTTGCTTTATATCTCTGGTGTGCCTTCTCTGCTTTCTCTGCAACTATGACTTTCGTTTATTGGCTTGGAGCAGTATTAGAAGGCAGTGGCAGTGAAGTAGTCCTTGTAATAACGCCTCTTTGTTCCATTCCATTTATTTCATAACAATAAGATTTATTTTCACGTTACACCCAACCTTAAAAGAAAAAAAAATAACTGTCAGTCTAGATATTGATATTGAGATATATGGGATTTCAACTAGCCAAATCCCATGAACTTTCCAAATTAAGGTTACCAATTAATAGCTAATGAAATGAAATCCATTAACTAAAATTAATTTCAGATCACTTCCCGTAGATGATTAGCAGACTAGGTGTATATATTCTAGAAGTAGATGTGTAGTCTGCTAGTAGTCTGTTTGATAATATTCACCCAGTAGGCTTAAGTAGTTGATCAGATTAGAAAAAAATACAAAATAATATATCCTGCTTCGATATACTTTTTAAAAACTATAACCGAATGAAACTTAGCGGAAAGCATAGAATTGGCGGCCAAAGTTGAATTGTGAGAATCAGGCAATGGGCAATTCTATACAAAAGTATATGCAGGAATGAATAAAATGTCTTGTTAACCTGGTAAGCATGCAGGTTTGAGAATCGCTACAAACCAATCAACAGGCTTGCAATCCGTTACGATATTAATGATAATGAGTTAAATAAAATTATAACGACACTCTCAATCGAGTATATTGATAGGCTGACGCATTAATTCATAATTTTATTCCAAACCTGAAACATTTCATTTAATAAAGTAAAACAATACATAATAGGACGATATGATCTCTCAATTTTTAAGTACGAAGAGGGCAGAATCCATTTGAAAACATTAAAATACATTAAAAATCGTCATTTAAAAAATTCGATGATAAACAAACGAGCGCATAAAAAATTGAAATAGTTCATGATTTTATATGGTTGTTTCGTATCCAATGATAACGACATTTACAATATATGTATTCTCTACTGGTGACATGTCAGACTCACAATGGTTCAGGGAAATGATTTTTGCAAATCTAATGGGAAACATTCCCTTCACAAGCGAGAAATGCACGTGATGGGTAAAGGTAATACTTTCAAGGACAAATCGTGTAACTCATGCCTGACTTATGGCAAATCTCCAAATGAATGATCACATCCTTTATTTTCTCACCAATTTGACATTTCCTCAAGCCTACTTTATCCACCCACGGACATATCTGGATGGTTTAATGAAGACATGACTCCTTATTTGTATTTGTGCCTTAGAGAAACTTAATTGCCATTAGGTGGAATGCCTATGTACCCAGCCTTACTTAAGAAGTAATTACGTCTCTGGAGTCTCAAGATATGCTCTCTTTTGTAGCGCTCAGCCGTAGAGAAAACCCCTTCCATTCTCCAATCTTCTTGCCTGACTACTGTACTCTTGCCCTCTCAACTTCCATCTTTATATATTCTTCATTCCACTGCCACTCTTGTTAGCCTCGCCCATTCCGTGTTACCCAGTCCTCACTCTCCTTTCTCAAAAAGGATTATTGCTTTGACGCCGTTTTTTAGAGTACCTTTTAAATGACCTGCTTTGATAGCCGCCGTCTAAGTAAGTCCCGCTCGCCTTGGGTGTGCGCGTCATACTGGCAAGACAAGTATTTCTAAATAGTAGGTTAATTGAGATTCCGGTAACTAATAGGCTGCCGGTGGAAATATCTATTCATTTTCAGCTTTTTTATGCGGCAAAAATATAAACAAGCGTAGTAATAAACGCTTAAGCTCCATGATACGGAGATCGTTTAGGAATTTAATGAAGAAGAGATTTCATTTGCGTTCACGCAGCCATCGTTAAAACGGCTTTCTTCAAATTTTAAGAAAGTTGATAATGAAGGTTTTTTCCTGGAATAATTTTAAATTCGTGAGAAAAAAGTCAGTGAAGAGGGAAACTTCGTTTACTAAATGTGCATGTCTGCAGGAATGAATAAACTTTTTGACAGGTCTAACCATTAACCCTAATGGCTACTATTCCATCTGAAAAATCTGCCATCTACCATTTCTGAATAGAATTTTTTCTTCTGTAGAAACTCACATTGCCTTTGGTGTGTGAACACTCTGCACTTCCACAAGTTGGTCGATTTAACCTTTTTCAAAGGTGGCAAGAGATCAGTCAGTCTTTATTACTTCTTTGGAATGGTTTTAGCTAATGCACTCAGTCTAATCTGGATGACTTCAGATAATTAACAATCCCTATTTGGAATTATAGCGCAGGATCTGATATAAAAGGGTTTCTTGAGCCTCTCCATCCTTTTCTGACTTACCCTACCTTGGCATCCATTCGTCCCGCTTCGAAACGGAGAAATCTTAACAAGAGGATGTGTACGTGTTCTTTTACTTGAATGGGCAAGGAAAACCCGTCTTTGCAAACTTTCAAACACCTTCGTCCCAGCAAAACTATCTACGTACCTCATTGGACCGCGTAAAAGGCAATTCTCACACAGCGTGGGCGTGGACAAGTGTTCAGACCGCCCTCTTTCAGTTGCCGTTGCAAACTAAAAAATGCAAAAAATACGAACGGAGGAAGTCAAGTCAGCTCGTGGGAAAACCAGCATTGTCGCTTCGCGTAGTAATGGAGGTAAACTGGCATAAAGTAGATGACAGACCGGTGGATGCGACGCAGCGACATGACAGATCATGGCAGGAGAAGCTTTTCGTACAACAGTTAAGATTTTATGCCGATTTGATCGGGGCCTTGTACCCAAACTTTTTAATCATATATATATATATATATATATATATATATATATATATATATATATATATCTTTTTTTTTTTTTTTAAGGTAATCTACCGGTTAAGGTAGGTTTTTGGGATGGACACAACTACCAAACAAATATTTTAATTACTCCTAACAAAACACAAAATCCATCATCCTACTCTATATCAGGTCCCTCTTCATCTCTGAGTACTTTCTTCCTCCCTTCATACCGTCCAACATCCCTATCCTGTTCCTTCCCTTTCCTCTTTTGCCCAACATTCTACCCTCTATCACAGTCTTCAACATCCCACTGCCGGTCAACACCCCCTTCATCCACTTTTCCTGCCTCCATAGGATTGCTCCCAGCAAACCCCTCTCTTCGCCCACGATACCAAGTACTTCCTCATTTGTTTTCTTCTCTGTCCATTTTACCTTTTCCATTCTTCTCCACACCCTCATTTCAAAAGCCTCCAGTCTACGTCTATCCTCCTGCTTCAATGACCACGTTTCCGCGCCGTACATAGCTACGCTCCATATCAAAGTTTTTACGAGTCTTTTCTTAGCATCCTTGCTCAATGTCCCCGTCATCAACTCCCTCCTCCTTGTGAAAGCCTCTTTGCCTAGCGCAATTCTTCTCCTTACGTCCCTACTACTTTGACCGTGTTGGTCCAAAACACTACCGAGATACGTAAACTGCTCTACCTGCTCTATTTTTTTCCCTCCTATTTTAATGTTAAGCTTGGCCTTTTTCTTTCTAGAGAATCGCATTACCTTTGTTTTATTTATGTTGATTCTCATCCCATACCTGTCGCACTGAATTTCCAATTCACTCAGCAATGCTTGCAGCCCCTTGGCTGACTGACAAACTAAAGCTTGGTCATCAGCAAACCTAACTGATTTTACGAATTCCCCGCCCACTTTCATTCCTACCTCGAGTTCTTCCCATGCCTCTTTGATCATTTCCTCTGCATACAGGTTGAACAGCAACGGTGATAAAGGGCAACCCTGCCTCACACCCCTTCCTAACACTGCCCATTCTGACTCCCCGTTTCCCACCCGCACCTGAGCAGTCTGAGACATATACAGGTTGCGGATTAGCCTCCTTTCCCTCCAATCTATTCCTATTTTCTGCAATATACTCATTAGTTTTTCCCAATTCACTCTATCAAACGCTTTTTCGAAATCTACGAAACAGACAAATACCTCCTGGTTGTGTTCTATATTCCTCTCGATTAATAATCTCATTACTGCAATGGCATCACGCGTACCTCTCCCCTTCCTAAACCCAAACTGATCATCCCCTAAGTAATCATTTGCCCTACACTCTATCCTTTTGTTTATGATCCTGAGAACAACCTTAGCTGCGTGGGATATCAAACTAATCGTCATATAGTCCTCACATGACGTGGCCTTTACCTTTTTGGGAATAGGAACTAAAACTGATCTGACAAAGTCTTCCGGCCAGATTCCCTCCTCATAAATACTACGGATCAGCCCATATAGCCTCTCCCTCCCACATTTTCCTAAGCATTTCAAAAGCTCCACGGGAATGTTATCTACCCCCACGGCCTTATTTAGTTTCATCTCCTTTAATGCTCTTTCTATCTCATTGTCTAGTATGCCTGGACCTAAGCTGTCTTCCTCTACGTCTTTTTCTTTTTCAATGTCTAACTTTGTTGGTCTGAGTTCTTTACTATATAGTTCTTCTATATACTCCTTCCATCTCTCTTGGATTTTTCCTGCGTCAACTATTACCTTACCCGCCTTATCTCTAACTGCTAGCATAGCTCTCCCTTTCTTACTTCCCGATAACTATTTAACTTTGCTGTACATCGCACCGATTTCCCCCTTCCTCTGCAGACTTTCCATATCCTCGCACTGCGTCCTCCACCATGCTTCTTTCGCTTTATTTGTTGCCCGCCTTAATTTATTGTTCAATTCTTTGTACTTCATTTTGCCTAATTCTGTATTTATATTCTTCCATTTTCGCCGCTCATCCATTTTTGTAATCATCTCATCCGTGATCCATGGTTTCCGAGTCCTTTTAGCGTTAACGGTTCCAATAGTGTCTTTTGCCGCTTTAGACAACCCTTTTTTGATACATTCCCATTTTTCTTCGATAGTACTTAGCTCTTTACCGTCCTCCATGATTTTATCTACCGCCTGTTTGTATTCCTTCCTTTTCAACCCATTTAATGCTTCTACATTCCATTTTCTAACTCGCCGCCCCTGCCTTATCTTTTTGAAACGTACGCTACATTTCATAACAACTAAATTGTGGTCTGAGTCCGCATCCGCTCCCGGGAAGCTGTGGGAATTTCTCACACTGTTCCTAAACCTGTGTCTAACCAGAATATAATCTAGCTGATATCTTCCTGAGTCACCTGGCAATTTCCATGTATACCTGCGTCTTTTGTGGTTTCTGAACCAAGTGTTGGTGATAACTAAGCCCTGTCTCCTGCAGAACTCAACTGCTTTCTCCCCGCGGTCATTCCTCGTGCCTAAACCGTAGTCCCCCACCTCATCACCATCTCTTCCCTCGCCTACCGTCGCATTCATATCCCCCATCACTATCAAATGTTTCCCTGCAGGAACACACGCGATCATGTCCTCTAACTGATCGTATATCCTATCGACCTCTTCTTCCTTATGGTTGCTCGGTGGCATGTATACCTGAATAATAACTAAGTTCGTCGGTTCTGATTTTATCTCCACTAGTAGTATTCTATCCGTTACCTGCTCTTTGTTGACTACGCTTCTTCCTACCTCTTCATTTAATACTATGGCAACCCCTCGTTGGCTCTCGTCCCCACCGCTGTATATTATTCTATATTTATAACTCCAGTAATCCCCGCTATCTTTCCATCTCACCTCGCATAGACCTAAAATATCTATATTTCCCCTTTCCATCTCTCGCTTAACATTCTCCAATTTCCCTGTCCTCATCATTGTCCTAACATTCCACGTTCCGATTCTAACTAATTTGGTCTTCTTCTCCTGCGTCTTCTGTCCTGCTGCTGCTGGTTTTCCCTTGCAAGGGTTTCGTGGGATGACGACCGCGGAAGCCTTGCCTCCCCCGCTGCCGGGCACGACACACGGCCGATTGGGCCGAGCCCCGTGGTTGCCAGGACTCAAAGTATCTCTATTGTCCATCATATTTTTCTAGGGAATGATAATTGAGGTGGTTTCCCGTTGCCTTCCTCAATAGTGTTTTTAACGTGACACCATAACTTACTGGCCGCCCCACTGGGGTCAGACGCCATTGCAGCCGCCTCACTGAGGAACAGACGCTGCGTGGACTACCTTTCGTCTGGCTCCTAACCTTCGACCTATCTGGCATGGGTGACCCTACCAGGAGCAATTTTTATTACTCCCGCCAGCACAGCTCTAGGGGTCATCGGAACGCACAAGCCCTTCCACCACGTCAAGGTTGTAGTCCGGGGAGGGATATATATATATATATATATATATATATATATATATATATATATATATATATATATGTGTGCACATAAACACAGTAATCAAGCCGAAGGTCGGTTTGGTAGGTGATGGTAGAGATCACCCAGTACTAAGCCCGACGGCGTGTGAAATTTACACATCAGGGTAGGGGGGCCAGTTCCTATCCGTGCCGGTTATGGTTTCCCAGGAAGACCTGGTACCCGAAAAATCACATAGCTTGGGTTGAGCTGCAATTGCCCAGGGTGCCTTGCCCGAGGATTGAACCCGGGCCTCTGCATATATATATATATATATATATATATATATATATATATATATATATATATATATATATATATATATATATATATATATACATATACATATATATATATGAATATTTTCGAAATGTAACGCTCTTCTGCGACGCGCAAATATATAAAAACACAGATTTTGATTTTTGAAATATAGAAGCGCAAAGAAAGGGCACTAATATATCTAGTTCCGCAGTTTCGACGGCACGGCCATCATCATCAGAATCTGATGGTAATGATGACGACCGTGCCGTCAAAATTGCAAAAATGAGTGTCCTTTCTTTGTGTTTCAATGTTTTAAAAATATATATCAGTGTTTTGTACATGTATACTGGGGTGTCCCTTAGCTATACGGTATTTTCCAAAGTTAAAATTTATCTGCTTTCACCTCTTTTTCTTATCCCAATAAATAAAAAACCAGACTGAACAAAATTTCACTTGAAGCGGACAACTACTAGACGACGCTCAAACGCCTTGCAGTTGGATCAATCCTTGAAATAACATGGAAATTGTGAAAATATAGTTTATTTAATAAAGCTATTTTTTCTCTAAGGGAAAGATTCGCCTCGCAGTTACTCGATTGTGCTTAATTTTTGCACATATCGTTATCTTATTGATTAAAACAAGATAGGCGGTTGGGAAGTAAAATTTTAGAAAGTTGAATAAAAGGGCCACCCTAATATACATATATAGTACATGCATACATATTTATATATATATGTGTATGTGTATATATATATATATATATATATATATATATATATATATATATATATATATATATATATACATATATATACACGTTGGTACGTCATGTGTACCAACGATACAGACGTAGACATTTATTTATTTATAGGTAAATTCATTAACTATTTAAACGATGGCTAGGAACATAGGAATTGTTCCGTTATGAATATCACTGATAAATATGATATGAAATATAAGTCAAACCTGATTTTTTTTAAATGTGTTTTTCACTTTTAGTAATATCTTAGCAATTTCCTAGAAGGTATAAGAGGTCTGTCCAAAAAGCATCGCGAATTTTGAATTTCCCTGTATTACGTATATTTGATTTTAGGGTGGCGTTATGTATGGTACTTATGGTGTCTCCCTAATGCCGAAAAGTTCGGCCATTAATTCGTTCCGTTATTTATGATAGCTGTTTTCTTTGGATGTGCTTTGACTTGTCTACGAAATGATTTAATCAATTTCACACTTCATTCAATTTGGCTGCCGCGAAGTGAATTTCCTCTTTTTTGAGGGTAACACATGATCTCTATATCCTTCATGAGATTACGGAGCACAGGGGCCATTTTAGCGTAAAAAGTGGCTAGCGTTAAAGAGTTTGTTTATTGCTGAAGTCCTATTACCTAAATAGGCTAAAACAATTTGGGTTGATAAACATTCAGCGGCTTCAAAAATTTAAAACAGTAGGTTTAAGTTACACTGTGGTTCTTACGTTGAGCTGCTCATCAATGTAAAAGTAGAGAAAAACTAGAGATTTGATTGTTAAGTCCTTTAAATTTCAACATACGTCCAATAAATATTATTTATGGCAGTAAACGCATGCATGATTCGAAAATAAACGGTCCAACTATTTAATTTAAGGCTATCCGCGGTTATTATGGGATATGTTATATTTTATATTATTATTACATTTTATAGCGGTATCTGGTGAAAATGATAACCCAAAAAAAAGGTTTTACTGATGCTAATCACAAAAACTTAAGCAAGTTGATGCTTTTACAATTAATGAAACATCATGAAAAGCCATTCGCTCACATCTGGCTAACTACAGTAAAATGTAAATCATACATTTAGGAGGGAGCCTAAAAATTCGTAGAAATGAAAATAATATTTTTTTCTTTCCAAAATTTTGTATTCAACTAGTTGAACCTAATTTTTTTATAAGATGTAATGCGAAGCATAAAATGAAAATAAAACCAAATCACTTAATTAAAAATAATACATTCTAACTGGAGTGTGTGCCTTAATTTACACGACTTTTTCACGTCATACTTTTTCGCCGCATCATATGAACATATAAATCGATCAGTTGTGGTCATCTTCCAGATCAGAGCTGAGACGAGAAAGCTAGCTGTGAGAGACTCCCAGTGTTGGCGCTTTGTAAAGAAAGGGCGGGAGAAGCGGACGAGTAGACTGGAGCTCGGTCTTGTTTTGAGGTAGTGTGATTGGAAGCCGTAGTTGGGCACGTGACCGTTACGTCACCCGACAGCATGTTGGAGGCGGCTGGGGCAAGCGGAGCAGGGCGGGCGAGCGGGACGCATGGTCGGCGGAAACGGAGAGAGGGAGGGGTCGGCGATGGGGGGCGGAGGAGGGAGATGGGAGAGGGGATGAGAGGGATTGATGAAAGTGGGGATGAGAATGGGAATAAAGCAATGAAGAGTACGGGGTGAAAGAGGGAGGGTTGATTTCGGGCGAGAGGACGCGGGGAGGGTTAAGGGGGAGGGTGCGGCGATAGGGAGAGGGACTCGAGGCTGGATGGGGGCGTGTGGGGGATTGATGAGGGAAGGGTGGAAGGTTTGAAGAGGAGCGGGAGGTGGATCGTAGAGAGATGGAGGGAGGTGGGGTATAGAGGACAGCCTACGGCATGCGACTCCCTCTCTCTCTTTCTCTTGTGCTTCCTATTCTCCACTCGCCCCCCTCTCGACCGATACAAGGTCCCACCGACCCACAACATCCCCCCGCCTAGCCCATCCTCGCTGCTTATCTCCTCTCCTCAATCCTCCTTCCCCTCTTAGGTCCACTCCACCCCTGGATACTCTTTTTTTTCCGCTTCCCCCACACCCCGCCCAGCCTTTGCACCACCTCTCCACATCAGAAAGACATGGCAACACAACAGCCCCCTCATCCCACCTCCTTTTACTCTAATCTCCACCGCTTCACCCCGCTGCCGCCACCCTTTTTCCACCCTGGCCCTAGGCAGGGGTACGGTATCCATCCCCCGAAGTCAAGCCACCCCTTCCCTCCACCTATCCCCCCTCTGCATCCTCGCCCCGTTCTTCCCCCCACCCCTCCCCCTCGGACCGCCCCCGACCGCTTCCCTCCGCCTCACGACTCCCGCCCTGCACGTCCTCTCTTCTCACTCCCCCCCTCTCTCCCTCTCTTCCCACTTCCTCTCTTCCCCCCTCTCCCTCCCTTCACTCCTCCACACTCCTCCCTCCCCACCACTCCAGCAGTAAAACCATCGTCAATACTTAACTCACGTATTGCCAGTCGACGGGCAGAATTTCTCACGTCTGGTTTCCCCCCGCACCTCATTGTCGGGTTTAGACGGTGAGTCGGAGTAATATCAGAGGCAGAGACAGTAAGGACATTAGTGAGGGAAGTGGAAAGGAAAGAGAGACAATCACACGAGAGATTTTTCGGTAGTCGTGCAGTCCTGGGAAAAAAAAGAGGGATAGAGGAAAAAAAGGACCAAGGCATCGAGTGAAGGGTGAGAGACAAACGAAGTTTTCGGGAAGAGCGGAGAGCTGTGGATACGAGAGAGAGGGAAAAAGCGAGCCCGGAGTGTGTGCATGTGGTGGTGTCGGAGAGGGAGAGAGGGATAGCGAGAGAGAGAGGTAGGCGGGAGAGAGGTTCCGCGCGCGCAATGTCCTCTCTGCCACGGCAGGCGGTGGGGATTCGAAGAGCGGAGGAGCGGCAGACGCCGTGGTAGAGGCATCAGCAGCGGCAGAGGCATTCCGCTCTCGTGTTCGCTCGGGCATCCTCTGCTCACGACGCGACCAGGGAGAGAGAAGGAGGGAGGGAGAGAGAGTGCGAGAAGGAGAGTGAGGTAGAGAGAGAAAGGAAGGTGTAGTCAGCAGGAGCCAAACCCAAAGGCACTCACGCCCATGAGGACCGGCCCGCGAGAGAAGTAGAGCTTACTGAAAGGACGTTTTTTCCCGGGACGGTGAGGGCTCCAAAGCCCTCTTCAACCTTTAAGGACTTGTCAACTCCTCCTGAGATAAAGAAAGGGAGAGGTAGCTTCTTCCTCCAATTCCGTCGCCCGTTGAAGAGAATTGCTTCGTCCGGTCGGCTCTCGATCCGGACCACTGTTTTGGAGAAAGAGGCGGCGGACTTCCCTCGGCGACTGCCGTTGACGGCGGAAGGAGGGTCATCCCGCGGCCAGCGATCGGCGACTGCTTCCCATTTTCCGTCTTTTCATTTAACCGGTGAGTCTCCCCTCTAGTTGGTCGAGCGAGGCTAGCGATCTGCCCGGCGGGGTCCCAATTGTTCAAAGTTGTAATGAAGTGAAGATGAGTAGACGTAAAAGCAAATGTTTGGTGTATAAGTTGTCGACATTTTTGATAATCTTATGCGTAGGCTATGCCCACTGTCAATCAGCGGATTTAAATTTATCCCACTCAATGTTTTTGTATTTTTTTGTACAAATATAATTGCTTTTGCGTCCCTCCAGTTATTCATATAAAAAATGTATTTTTAACGGGTAAAAATGGATTATTATCATCATTCGTCATGCCATGACAATGCTTGTAATCATTTTTACATATACCCTCCGTTTACTTCAGATTTTTGAGGACAGCTCGATGTCATCAGATGGAGCAATAGAATTTTTGCAGATAAAATATATAATCCGTAACCGAACGTTTGTTTTTGTTTGGCCCCCTTAGAGAAATTTCTTCAGCGGGGTTTCCTCTTTGTCCACTGTCAGTCAGCAGTTTTGCAACAGCTTCTCTTCCGTGCTTGTCTAAGCAAAAGAAGCAAGGAAATTAACGCCTTCGTGACTTTTAGTTCGAGACAAAACCCCTTGACCTCGTCTGTACCCGCGCGTCAAGTTGGCAGGGAAAAAAAGGGGTGTTGCCCCCCTTGTCTCGTAAAAGAGAACGAGTTATGTGGGTGTCGTGGCCGGGGCACCTTAACCTCTGGAGTGGGCGGAGGTCAGGCATTTCCTTCCTCCTGAGCCCTCCTCAGGTATACGCGCTTGAGAGAACACGTGCGCCCTTTGCCGACGAAGGGTACATCGGAGGGGGGGGGGACGAGGGATTGGAGGTAAAAAGGGGCGGCGACTCGCCTCCCCTTTTGAGCGTCGCCTCGTCAGCTCCCGACTTTTTCTCCCGCGATATTTACTGGAACGTACGCAACAATGGCAGGTTGTAGGGCGTGGACCGGGAATGGCCTTTCGCACCAAACTCCTTTTGAACAGCCTTCCCCCACTGTCTTTTGTATTTTGCGGAGAATAGGGGAGTGATATGCTTCTTACTTACGCAAGAATGAAAGCTATAAAATAGGAGAGAAGGATAAGAAAGTGTATTATTCTTTTAAATATTTGCACTGGGATTCAGGAGATAAAATCAAATTTTTTGATCCTATTTCTTCTTCAGTTAGCAGCAAGTGGGTCCTCCAGAGGTAGCAACTGGAGCCGAAGTTAGGACTCGGCGCGCGAAAAGTAGAGCCACACCCCCTTGGTTGATACACGGGAAGTTTTATACTGGCTAATGAACCAGGAGCACGTTGCACCCTCGTTTTTGTTCCAATAGCTGCGAACTCATTTCATATTTTGATCGTTATCAGAATCAGGTATTTTAAAATGCGTAAAAAAGGGTCAGTCGGAGCGTTATTAGCTTTATGAGTCCACTGGGGGATCGTGCTTTTTTCCCGGGCAGGTTCCATCCGGAGGCGTTCCTGGGACGAGGGTGAGAGGGGCGTAGGGTGGCGATAGGCGGAGTAAGTTGCGTATTTCGGGGAATGAGCGAACAAGGAAGGGGTGGATTAGAGAGTCTCTCTTTTTTCGGGATGGACCGCGCGTTGTGGGTGGGGTGTAAAAGGGTTGAGCCAGTGAGTGTGTAATTTCGGTGTGGGAGGGGGAGCAATAAATAAACAGATTTGTCCCATAATTCTCCGAGAACGCGTGGCACTTCCGATAAGCCCATATATAAGTTACCCATCCGCTCCCTTTCTGACTCTCCCGCCCTATCTATCTCTTTCTCTCTTTGCCCGGAAGTTGTGGAGGGCTGGAAACGAGGTGGTAATTGCGAGGATAACTCCATGGTTTTCGAAGTCCACACTTTCCCTCTGTTTTTCCCACACCACTCCTCCACAATCGATGCGTTTTGCTCGTCATTCATTCCGTTACCGAAGTTTTAAGCGAGCCATTGGATTCCGTGTCACAATGATAGGAAAGTACTTTATATCCGCAAAATAATAGGCGCGAGAAACTTCGTTTCACGTGTCTCATTGAAAAGCGCTTTCTCTATCAATTAGCAACGTCATTTTAATTGGAACCGTAGTTGAGAATAAATAAACTACTTCGATTGTAAAACTAAAATGTTTCGATTTGTTAAATAAAATCTAGAGAAATTTGGAAAATGTTATGTAAGCTTCATATTTACAAAATTTCTTATAAGGACTTATAATTTGTTTTTGGGCTGTAATCAAATCTTATCTACAGCGGATGGAAAAATGGACGAATTGAGATAACTCTCCACCGACCTAACAGTTTAGGGTTTCTATCATGAGAAAACATTCCAGGCGCAAATTATTACCAGTTGCATGTAAGTGTCGAAAAACATCTTCATTTTTACATCTGCTAGATATATATTTTTATATCTTTTAACAGATATTAGCCTACATGGATAAAAATGTACTAATAATTACTGTGCCTAAAAGACCATTAAATTAGGGTGTGGTAATATATATTTTCGCTATTAAAATAGATATATCTATTATTTGGTTTAGCCTATACGCTCTCCAGTCGCCTTGGGATGACATTTAATTTAAATCAGGATAACTCATTTATTTTTTTAGTCTAAACTAAAATAAATCATGTTACGTAAATTGGAGAATAATGAACATATAGATAGTTCTCTGTCGAATCAAATAGTCCTGATTATATCACTAAAATGCGTAGCTGTACAAAGCTTCAGGGAAAGATATTAAATTACTGCCTATATGTTTTCATGGTATCCTCAAGTCCCTTTTAATACAATGTTAATTACCTAGGTTACTAATTATTTTTTAAATTTTAATTTGATTATATCGCAAGAAACACTTTCATACTCATTGATTATAGTAATATGTGCTGGGGAATGTTTAATAAATGAAAAAGAAACACTTTGTTCCAATCCACCACTTTATTACAGGTACGACTAGTTTCGACGCTACGGCGTCATCCTCAGGTAAAGTGGTGGATTGGAACAAAGTGTTTCTTTTTCATTTATTAAAATGAACTTCCACAAAGTTGAGGCTGAAACTATTGAACTGGGGAATGTTTCTTAAATTGAGGTTTTTTTAGTTCATAAGGACAAGAGAATAAGTTGTAAACAAAAAACGATAGGTTGAATGAGCTCTTATCTCAACTAAATGAGTAAATGTACAATTTTTTAAAAATTACATTCAGCAAAATCGGCACAACAATCCAAATTTTGTTTAATTCATTCCCTTAGATATATAATTTTCCAAACTGTTCAATAATCTTGCATGTGTAATATTAATATGATAAATTCCTTTCGGAAAAATATCTCTATGTGTTGTAAGCAATGTGAACACCTAATATTATTCTATTTTCACCATCAGAGGAATCACAGTATTTAATAAGATGCATGTCCTATCCGTCATAGAAGGTTCTGATATTAATTTGAGAATGATTTCATTTACTATTAATGAATTTACCTGATGTGGCCAAATTATTAACCATGATAGGTTGTCAGAATACGTTACCATTCCTCAATCACAATGCGCGCAATTTCTTCAAAAAAGTGAAATTAGGTCCTTTTTTCTGCAAGAAAACATTAGTCGTCTTAACCAGCCAAAACAGTTTTACCATCTACTGTGTATTTATAAATTGTATATATATATATATATATATATATATATATATATATATATATATATATATAATGTATATGTATGTCCAAATACATATTATATATATATATATATATATATATATATATATATATATATGTATATATATATATATATAATTTATAAATACACAGTAGATGGTAAAACTGTTTTGGCTGGTAATGAGATTGGTGTGAATTTGGCCCTATTAAAGCCAAATTGATGCATTATATCGCGAGAGAAAAAATTATATTAATCCCTTCATTAATTCTTAGATTTTTAAACGTTTTAAGCTGCTTGGTGAAAAACATTTTCATGATTACCCACAGAAAAGTACTTGATTACAAGCTATTATCTTTTCAAAATAGAATATGGCCAGAATATCAAGGAGTCGCAATGAAAACAACGAACTTTTTAAATGGAATGATCAAATTAAACTAATTCTGTCATTAACAAATGGGATGCATCTGTCTTAATATCAAAATTACTTTTTCATTTCTTTTCTGTAATTATTACCATTATTTTCTCAATCAATAAAATACCAGTAGATGTAAAAATAAGATTGAGGCCTTGTATATGACCTCATGGCTTCCAAATATCACTCTCCCGAATATGAGTTTCGTATTGTAAAAAGAGATTAAGAAATTATATTCCAGTAGTAAAGCATGTTACATTTATCGGTTTGCTTTAAAAACATCAGAAAGAGTTTGATTTCATATCGCCATAAATGTGTCGATTAAGGTTTTAGACGCGTCTTTGAGAAATTCTAGATGTTTCATTAATCGTTATTTTCTTTCCTAATAAGCAGACTATATCTTCTCCCCATAATTCTTAGCCCTACAATTTCTTATCAATCAAAACTTAAATGAGACATATGGATATTCTTAACCATACTAAATGTCATGTTCCCTCCAATAAACAAAATATATACTTATATTTAGAAAATTACAATCGAGATTAACCAATCGGTCATCGTAAGGTTTTGATGGATACAGGAACAGAACATTGGTTTTGATGGATACAGGAACCTCTAAGTCCCGCTAATTTAGGCATCAATTAAGTACTAAGCTATGCTGCATGAAAATAAAAACCTAAATGAATTTTACAAAATAGAAATCTAATTTTACTAAGCATTTTTTTTTAAACCCCGATTTTCATTATTTCATTGTGATTACACACAAAATATTTTTATTATATGTATTGTGCAAGGAACTAGGTACATGCGTAACACAAAAATGTATATTTCTGGCTCTGAAATACTATACAATAATATCTTTGAGAATTCATCGTATAGGCCTACCAGGTTTTTATTTTAATTTACCTTAAAAATAACCAAGAGAAATCGTGCTACTATTGCATAATCCACAATTATTTCTACTTATACGATATTCTGTTTATTTGCAATATATTTAAGACAATGCTAGAGAAAATAAAATACTCTCATTTTTCATCTATGTTCACATTTTCTGAAACGAACTGACTTTGTAACACAGACTGAGTGTATAGATAATGTGAGTACTAACACTTATGAAAATGACGACGGTATTTGCGGTTATCGATGGATAGATGTGAATGCTAAAGAAAAACTCAATTTAGGTCGTTAGGTTATAATACTTGGTGAAGAACAAATAAAGTTTATGTATTTTATCCTAGACTGCAAAGATACGAACACACTCCGCTTCCGAAATTAATTTCACAGTGTCTAAACCTCAGACGACGTTCAGTAGTCCTCTTCATCCATCGTTTTCCAGAAGAGAGCTTCTTAATGAACGAGGCTCTCTTCTGCGGCCAAATTGTGGAGGGACAAGAGGGATAGGGGAGAGAGAAAAAGAGAGGGAAATTCGCGACTCTTTCACAAGCAATTTCACACCCTTTTCCGCCCCCTACACCCAAACCTTCTCTTCAACCACACCCCCAGTAACCCAGAATGGAATGGGATGAGATACCCTCTCCCCCCACCCATTCAGTGGCCGCACGAATCCTTTATCCCCGGACGCAAACCGGACGGACAGTCGTCAATCTTCGCCGCACCTCTAGCCCCCGGAAGCCGCTCGCTAATTGCGGAGCAGCAATGCCACGCATCGTGTACCGCGACGCATCGTGTCCCTTACCTACCCTCCACCTCCCGCAAGAACCCACCACCTATTTGCGCCTCACCCTCATCCCGCTCCCTAACCTGGCAACCTCCCACTCACTAGAGGGAACCCCTTACTCCCGCCGCGGGGTCTGCGTCCGCCCCTAACCCCGCGCCCGCCTTCCGGTGGATTGGCCGCCGGGGCGTAAAAACAGAGGCCGCAAAATGATGCACCCACTCCTCTCATCCCTCCCTTCCTCGCCCTCTATTATCGCCTTGCGAGAGGGGATTAATGCAGCCAGGGGTGGGAGTAGAACGAAAGATATGCATAGGTGCATGAGAAAGTGAGCGAAGAGCTTTTGGGAGAGCTTGAGGATGCCATCTACTTCCGCGATGGCGCCTACCTAAGGAAAGCCAAGCAATAGTGCTGTCTGTAAAATCCACGGACGTACTTTGATATCTCCATGAAGATCTCCTACTATAATTCTTTCAAGAGCTCCTAATATTTCGTTTTAATTGATGTGTGGCTTTCATGTCCTCCACCTGGCAGACTTACAGAGAGCTATGAAATAAAATGATAGGGTTGGACACGGCTCTGGCAGTTATAAATTTCTCTGATTCCAACTTCACCGAATCTTAAAATAGTAATTGTAAGGGAGGGATTATAAATGAAAATATTAATTTTTACCAAGGAAATTGTTACTTAGATGCTGGAATAGATTTTCTCTGCAGATTTATTTCTCCAATGCTTCTTGGCATATATTAACACAAAATAACTACAACGTTTTCAATTCTTTGAAATTCATTTAGTTGCAGTCTATGGGTGGACGAACGCTTTTCGGCATTTACGTATATTTTCAAAAGTCCTATTTTCATTTTGCACTGGAAAATATATTAATTCTTACCTAATTTTATTATTAGGAATCTACTTCTCCTTGTGTTTGTTTTTTCACCTTTTTACATATAATAAAAAGTTGCTTACCTCATGCTACTGGCAAGGTATAACATTACTATTTGGAGTACTAAATGGTACAAGTTTCTCTAACTTACTTAGTTCCGATTTGAGTGAGAGAATATGAATATTAATGTATTAAGTGCATGAATTGCGTATAAAGCCATTAATAAGAATATTCATATCTGTTTTGCTCTTAATTTTAGTGAATTTCTTTGGTATGTCACATATTCATCAACCTCTCCGTCAAGTACATAATACCGAAGCAACTAATCGTTCTTGGATAGATAATCATTGAGGAATGCCTAATAAGTATTTTTTAAATTTTTCTTTATACTTTTGGTGATAGTTTGCGGTCCAGATATTTATGGCAAGTTATGGACTGAAATATCTTGATTTTTTAATGAGACTGATATAAACTAGAATAAATTTTGCTATATGTTGGAAATGCAGCGCTTAACCGATGGTAAATATGCACCAAATATTAAAATGAACAAATTGATGAATTACTTCCCATTTCAATTCAACAATTTTTCCAAATGGAATCTAATTTATATGCCGGTGCATGATAAAACCTTTTCGGTAAATATATACCAAAAAACCAGATCATTCATCATCAATAAAGTTTCTTAGTTCATCAATTCTTTTAGTTCTTACTTTTAGGTCAAAAAATATAATAAATCCCACCTATGTAATTAAAATGTAGAATTAATGGACAACTAAATGACTAGACAATTCAAGATAAAACATGTAGATACGATGCATAGTAATGAATTTAACTTTCAATCAAAATAATGATTGTTCAAATATATAATGAAATGTCATTTTAATGAGGTGATCAATAGTTTTAAGATAAGTCGATTGCATTATGAAAATTAATTTCGGAGAAATATGTTAGGAGGAAATTATTTGAGGGAATCTTTGTGTGAATAAAATATAGACCGATCAAGGCTGACTTGATGTTATTTTAGTGAAGAAACTTTTTTTTTACGGAGAATACGAAGTACAAACTATTATTCCGTAAAAGTCTTTGCAAGTTGTCTTTCAGAATACACATAGCAGAAATATAATGAACTATGCGTCTTTGAGGTGTTGTTCAATCGTATTTATTCGTCAATGAACTAGATTAAAAATTTCTTAATTATAAAATTGAAAAATTGATAAATTAGTTAGGAACATCATGACATTTAATGTTATATCATATAAAAATATCCTCATTTAGAATTACATTTATTTTCAATTCAATCATGCCTCTTGAAAAGTTGTTCGTTATAGTCGCGCAAACATTATAATTCTGTGAATGACTGGGAAATTTTAATTATATACTCTTTAGACTTCGGCTGCCTCTCATTCATTTGAAATAAAAAAACTATGCCATATACATTATTAGTTTCAATTACGTAATTTCCTCTTCGCATTCCGTATCCATAACGGGCGTTGTTTGCATTCCGTTGGTCTCCATTCAGTGTCATTCTCCAATTTAGCCATACCATACTACAAGCCATTATGAGTGCTAAATTGTCTTGTCTTCTAAATACTTCTTGTTATCTGCGCTATTACTCTCACATATCTTCATACATTTAGAAAAATATTGAGTCCATAAAATGGTAGGGTAAATAAAATTGAAACACGTTTCTTAGGAAGTAATGATGTAACTAAACCCAATGCGCCCGTATGTAATAACGGGAAACGTGCAAGTGATGAAAACGCAAACCAGGTAATTGATTGCATGAATATAGAGCTTAAATGTGTATTTATATTGTTATTTTTATACTAAGATAACCACAGAATGGAGGAATTTCTACAGTTATATTATTCACTTGGGGAACATAATATTACTATGATAATATTAACAAAGTAAGACCAAGTAGCATACCTATTTTTGCATACTATATATAGGTAAATTACCTGCGAAATAAAATGCAAATTTAAGCAACAGAAATAACATCAAATGCTCCAATGCATGCTATTCAATCTCGCAGTTATGATTATGACATCGGTTATTCCCCAAATACAGTTTGTGTAAATTATTTTCACCTAAGTACATACTTGTATCGAATCCTTCAATGAATATAATGCTTCCAATGCCCCGGGCGATATTCCTGGGTGCAACCAAACACGGTGTGACGAGTATGTACACTTCAAAATGCAAATTACATAATTTTGCCTACTTAAATACAATGTCATTAGATCTAAATATCTGTTCCTGCAGAATTAAAATATAATACTCCCAATACAATAGTTTCAGAGCGTATAAATCATTCACCTTGACATGGAATTGTTGTAACTTAATGCATAATAGCGGATAGTTCGTCAAAACGCTACAGTCGCGGCATCCTCCGCAGGTCCTGGGAATATGTTACTCTCACTTAAAATCTAATCAGCCATCATATATTTCTAAATTACTTTGAATGAAGAAATGTTTTTTACATACTAATGGCTCTTGTGCCGTACTGCTGATCTCAGTTATAAATAAATATATTCAAAATGACTATCAACATAATCAAGATTCAGTTTTAATATAAAAATTAGGTCTTCCTGATAAGTAGGAAATAAACGTATATTATGTTTAAATGGTTCTTTTTGTTTGAATGCCTTGAATTGAGTATGATAGGAAAGTAAACAATGAATGAAAAGAGAATTTTGTCAGTAAAATTTGAAGGTATTTCTTGTCTTTATTTTACCTGGGTTTTCAAGTATAACTTTTATTGCTCATTCAATTTGTTAGTTTATGATACTTTCTTGTGAAGGAACTTCCCGAAGAAAAAGCTATAACTATGAGATCATTCCTAGTATCAAGTTTCTATTTACACCATTCATTGACACTAAAATTTTAACCAATATATTTACATATGATTGGCTGAACTACTATGACATAATGAGTGCATCTAATAAGATGCTATTGTTTAGCAAATGTAGCATTGCATATTTTTCCCCATTTGAAAATCATATAGGCCAAATATCAGTATTTATGTTCCAGTCCGCTGTACATTCATATCCAATAATGTCAATGTTATGTTAGCAATAATACCCATGCTCCCCAAATATGAAATGCTCCTTAGTTTTTCTAATCTGATTCCGTTCCAGTTCCAGCTTAGGGGATCGAGGCAGCAATAAGTATCAAATGTACTTATAAAACTCGCGAATTTGCTGTATATATATATGTGCTAGGGATAATAATTATCTTAATAAATTTATTTCATACAATATTTATCAATTAATATACATCTTTGAGAACTCGTACCACAAAAGTAAATATATCTATTACTGATGTTTTCACAATTTATACCGATTGGAACAGTTAGTAGATAAGTATTAAATCTGATAATTTCCATATGAATTCTCAGTCAGTCAGTTTTCCCAGTAGCATTACCTTCAAGAATACTTCACGTTGAATAATTAATCATGCCTCATATATTTACACAAAAATGAAGACTTTGAAGTATCACATTTTTGCCAACGGTTTTGAATGTAAAACAATTATTTCTGACTTTGAAAAATTAATTTTAAGACGTAGTGTTTACATTTATATGCATAGAAAATCCTTTTTACATATTAACAGCAAAATATTTTGTACAGGTTTGTCATCTTCTGCTCTATCCTCGCAAGAACGTATCTTGTGGTCGTTCAGAATGTCAAAAAAAATGAATGACATGTTTTAAATTATCATTCTCTTGAAAAACTTTTCAATCGTTTATTACTTTCTCAAAGTATTTCGGTACACTGCTGCTTTGAAATAATTCTGCGTAAGGAATACTTCACCTGCGGGACTAAGTACTTTAATTACTATGCTAAATTTAAATTCACTAATACAAACGGCGTATTGGCAGTAGTTATGACTGTGTTCCATAAGTCATGGAATCCTCCATATTCAGAATCATATGCATGTACCTAACTACGTTTATAATTTTTCTTAAACTTAGTACTCGTCAAACTGGAGTAATATCTTTATTAAACGCTTCGTTATCCAATCCGACAGTTCAATACATGATACCTTAATAATTGACTCATTAATTTTCGTTGATATTAAAATTTAAATTACTTTTATCTCAAACTAAATTTTCATCTGCCGGGAGAACATTTAATTATGTCACTGATCATATAAAAATATATCTAATAATCCGAAAATGTTAAACTTTAACACCATGTCAGTAAACATTTTAAAATCCGCAGGAAGAAGGAAAAATGCAATTTTACCTATTTGATTTATTTTTCTACTAATGAAATTTTATCTTTATAATTACTTTCACCACCTTAGTAGGGTTTTACCATTCACGAACGGTAAAATATTTGATAATATCCCATTGTGATGATTTACACTCGGTAACTTCAAACTTAATAAAATTTATACTGTATAAACTCCAGCATAAATACTACACTAACTCTATTCTATGCTAAAGGGTTATGAAAATGTTTACACCAAAGGAATTGGTTAAAAGATCTAAATGGAATCAAATATTAATTCTTGTTTTCAATCTTTTATTCTCAAAAGACTATTCCTGGTAGGTAAGCTGGTAGGCTATGCACGCCAATATAAGATGTTTTGTTATCTTTGTAGTGGCATACATCATAGTTTTTTAACCTCAAACATTGGTGAATTATGAGGTATTTTCAACGCCTTCGAGGGCACATAGTGACACGCGTTAATACCGTAGCAAAAATCACCGTATTTCTTTGATCCGATATTCGTGTGAGGAAGCAGTAAATTAAGAAACCTCTTTTACTATGGCGAACAGTTAATGAGCTAAATTGTTTACACTGTTTATGACAGACAATGACATAGTATGCAAACTTCGTTGAAGTGTAGGCCGTTCGGGCATGTATCCAAGCGCACTTCTCAAAGTAGGTATGGCAATTGAAAGTAACCGGTAAACGTTCGTTCCTGGCTACCACAAACGCCGATTGCAATCATCGAAGGCGTTACCGCCTCGGTATGAATGTGGATACATCTCTCCCACTTGGTGTCTTTGCCTATAAGGGACAATTATAGTGCTCTCCCTCGTGGCCGTCGCCGCCGCTTGGCATTCGCGGTTCCCGCCGCGCCGCTCCCTCCCTATCGCCCCTCGCATCGTCTGCGGAAGGCGCGGCTCGGGCTCGTCGCTCAAAGCCAGCGGTCGTTCTTCACGGCGTCAGCGGCGGCGTCGACGTCATCCGCCGGGCGCCTTGACTTCCGGCGGCCGCTCTTTTCGCTCGCCACGCATCCGCGCGTCCATCTGCACGGCCCGCCGCCCCCGCTATTAACGCCTCTCTCCTGCCGCCGCCACCTTACCAGGGGCCGCTTTGTGCGCCTTGTATTCCCCTCCGCCCAAGTACTTGCAATGCACACATTCTGCGTACCAAGTCGCTGCGAGAAGGAAGGCACCCGCAGGGCGATGAGGCTGGGCGCGTCCGTGCCTTTGTGAATAAAGAGAGGGAGTGTAAGCCATCCTTCGTACCACGCATTAAGTAGTTCGCCCCACAGCCACATGCTTACCTTTTTAAAGAAAATATTGAGGGCCTCCTATTAATACGGCTTCAGTGGGGAATTAGGACAAGATATTACCCCTGTATCTCGCGGACAATCAATCGGTTGAATGAATAAAAATTCCCCGTAAAAAAACTCGGAAGCAGTGGGCAGTGGGAAATAGTGGGCAGCCAAAATATGCCCAAGCTTAAGAAGAATTTTAATAATAGGATCTTTGGAAGCTATAGGAAACACAGCTAGCAAAAATATTTCAAATATACTCTCAAACTGTTGTAGCAGTTCCTGCAAAATTTTTTAGTTCTAAGTAAAATATTCTGTGAAAATAAAAAAATCTTCTGTATTGTACTAATGCTGCACCTGAATATTTATGTTTTTAACAATAATCTTGCACCAACAATGTAATATTTTCTGTAATGGTTGGACGTGAAAATGTCCATACACCTAGGAATTACATGATTACAGCTACATTGTCAATTACCTTGAAAGCAGTGTTTAGAATTTTGAGTGCATACTATTCTACAGTGGTACAAAGGTATTAATGTGAAATAGTTTACGGCTTTGCTACTAAAAAAGTTTTGGCAGAATCAATGGATAAAAGTTTAAATCAGAAGTTAGAGGGACGCATGATACAACAGATACGAATATTCCTCCGTGGTGAGTTCAAATTATTATTTTTGATTAATCAATTATTTTTGATTCCCATGACACTTTTCAGTTTGATTCATAGCGTAAGCATGGTTATTTTGCCTACTTCTTGTTTGCGTGTAATATAATGTCGTCTCAGGTGATTAACCTCACCTGACAAAATTAAGCCACTTGCGTTTTCTTTTTAAAATAGCCAGCAAAAATTTTAATATGTCTATCGAGTAAACCATTTCATTTTTTGGGAAGATTCTTATTTGGATTAAACGCTCATTTGCATAAGTTCCTGGAATATTGCTTCTAAGGTGATATGCAATTAAAGCCACCTAAAAGTTTTGATTTTCACAACTTCAATTAATTGTTAACGGTAATTCTAGATGAATATTGATATCTGAAATATAATTGGTGTTTGTAAAATCCACGTTAAAGAAATATCCAAATTTTAAGAAAAATGTTATCCACAAATCAGCTTAGTGAGTCAATTTCCCTTGGAGAATGTAGATAAGAGTCTGCGCAATATTAAGGTCTTAATTTTTTGTTTCATCAGGTCAAAAAATCACTGATATATTGGGTTTATGTTCTACATCTGAATAAAAAACAGTAGAAAAAGGAATAATGTATTTCGAGAGGTACGAGTGGAGTACTGCTTCAAATCAATCCCTTAGTTGTTTAGCAACGACGATAAGGCATTTATAAATAATTGCGATTCATCCTCGCCAGTCTGTTTTTACCCGGAAATGACATATTTATACTATTTTCAGGGACTTGACGATCGACTTCTTGTACAACCCTGATTAATATTGTTTTTAGGTAATGTTGTCCTTGGTCTAAATTTTAAATCTGTCTCAAAGTTGGGATGTAAATGGTATTTTATCATTACCTCCGAGCAATGCCACTTATGGGCCTATTAATGGAATGCATTTGTATATACATTTTTTCCAAATTGAAAAGAGACGATTTGGAGCTATTACCGTTCCATGGAAAAAACGACAAGAGTATTTCTTGAATTATGTAATCTTCTTTCTTAGCAATCGACAAAGCTCGTGAAATACCTATAATAGATGGTGATATACATAATGAACAATTTTAATATATCCTTTCCTAAATGTTCATAAAGAATTATATTTCTAATCTCTAAAATGGCAAATGGCCATTTTTTTGATTTGCATCCTATTGTGCTGGAAATAAAAGGGTTTCATACCTAAAATGTGTGCTAATATCTGTGCTACAACCTCTTATATTTATTTATTTAGCGATTTATCTTATTTAAGTCTAAACCTCCAGGTCAATCAGTAGCAGTTTTAGCTTCTATACGAGTATAACCGTTCCTCTCTCATTTATCTTGTTTTTTGAGATTTTGAAATAATGACAGGGAATGATAAGTCAATTTAATTAATAGCCAATATGTGATAACTTAAGCATAAATGAAAATTCAAAACTGAATCAATTCTACCAGGGAATTCCATTTTCGCGATTCATTATGTGAGCATTATGTCAAATGCTAATTTTTGGATGTCCCTGCTCACCCTCAGGGTGAACTTTCATGTTCAGGAGACACGCGTGTTCCGTCTCTCCCTTCGTGTCCCAATCGCCATGTCGCTCATCATCCTGTATCGGCATGAATTTACGAGGTCCCTTCTCCAGGGCTTGATGGAAGAGGATTTAATTGCCACCCTTTCCAACTCTCCTCCCAAACCCCTCTACCTCCCCTCCGGCCCTTATTGTTCGGATCATGGTCGTTATTAGGGCTGATTAGACCGGAATTAGGAGAGGAGGGGGACAGAGATGAGAGGATCGTGAGAGAGCTTGAATATGACGGAAGGAAGGGAACAACACCCCTCGAATGATTCCTCCATTCCGCTCCTCTCCCGACCGCGTGCGAGGTCTCTCCGCGCCCGAAATGTTTTGGATCCCTCTTGCTCGGGGTGGACGCGGATGGGCCCGTGGTTGATGGGCCAAGCGGCGTTGGCGGGGGATGGGGGGTCCGCCCCTTTGCCAATGAGCCTTACCCTCTGGCCCTCTCCCGCCCAACGTCACCCATCCCCACCTACCCACTCCTCATGCTCACTCTCTATGACTTGTGGCCCGGATCGGACCGTTTGTTAGGCGGTAACCTGCTGCCGCCGCCCGCCAAGAGTTTTATATGGACTCGATCCGTGGTAGTTCGACCGAAATGGATGATATGTGGGCGATTGTTATTAGCCGCTGGGCGTTGGTAAAGGCCGGGGTGTGCGCGAGGGGGGGGGTCTGAGAGGGGATGTTTTCTACCGAGCCGGCTTTAGCAGTAAAAGGGTTTTTTTAGCATCCCCCTCTCTCCCTCAAAGAGGACGGGGCACTTGTTTCGACGGTGTCTCTCTCCCTCCCTCTTGCTTTGTCTCGCATGCGGCACGCCAGGCGTTTCTCCATAACGTGCCGAAGATGGAGAGCCCTGGCTGGTTGGTTATTGGTGCCGAAGGAGGAGAGGTCGGCTTCTATGAATGGTGTTATGATTGTTCCTGTCTTGGCATTTTAAAAAATGAGCCCTTCCCTCTCACTTCACCCACCGCGTTTCTTTGCCAGATTGAGATGTATTATATTGGCTTGGGTAGGATTAATTTCCTTGCCACCCATTAAACATGGGTTGAGGTGGTTTTCTTCCAACTGGTCTCGATTTGTCACAAATATTATCTTATGATTCTAGGGTATCAACCATCATAGAAATTTTTATAGATTCATCTGAAGTAGGCATTGGTGTTTTAACGGAAGAAACTTGTATAATGAAATGGGCATTGGGACACGCACAGAGATCTATCCTTATGAAATGAGTTCGTATTGGATGTCATATTGTTTGTAACACTCCATAATTTTAAATACTAATTATAAAACGTTACTGATGCTAATGTTATGCGTATAACGTGTTATTTTTCGTCACACTGACACATAATATACTTGGTTTTTCAATTCAATGCGGTCCAAGAGATATTGCAACAACTAAGAACACAGGTTACTCTAAATTACAACCCAAAAGATAGGTGAGAAAAACAGTAAAACCAATTAAATTTGCAACAAAAACTGATATTTACGGTACACGAAAGTATTCAACTTAAAATTATTTTTTTTTAGAATTCCTGTTTCATATTTCATGATTTAAATTTGCTCAATAAATTAGTAAAAGATATTATTAAGTATACGAATGCCAATTAAAAACACAGGATCTGTAATAACTGATTGGATAGCGAGGATTTTGAAATGGTCAAATAATGGTAGACTTGCGTTTTTTTATTATTGCTCCAAGTACGTAGATTATATTTGCAGGATTTTATGTCACAAAAATCAATCTTCTGTTTGATTTTTACAAAAGATTTTTCAACACTATTCGCTATTTGAAGCGAATTAAAAACGAGGTTTCAATAATTTTTACTTACCATTGATTGGAGCAGTATTTATGATATGGTATTTTACAAACCAGATGTGTGTCTCAAGGTAAGAATTGTGTTTTCTTCGGGAGACGTGAATATAATCCTCGTATAACAATAGACCCTGCTCCTACCTTTGCCCCAATATTTGCCATCAAACGTGCATTGTTATCGTATTCTCTCCCTTCTCCTCTCCGCATTATTCCGCCGTTCTCCATTACTGCATATCGTTCCCCACTCCGCTGCCCTTCTCCCTCGGGCCAATAAAGGAGGTGGTGACGAACGCTAGGTTTGTGAATAAAAAGAGACGTTTCAGGCGTGATATGGTGGAATATCATGATTAATTAAAAATAGCAATTTTCCACAAAAATAAAATTTAATGCGACCGGTTTCAATGTTACTACATCATCATCAGGTGATAGTTAAACCTCAGAGTCCAGTATATATATGATTAAAGATCCTATAGACTGCAACACCAAAAGTGGTGTATATGAAATTCGGTGTGATTGTGGGGCCATTTACATTGGTCAGACTGGCAGGAGTTTTTCGACACGTATCGGGGAACATAGGAAAGGCTACATAACAGGTCATACCAACTCTTTATTTGCCAAACATCTTCTCGATTCTAACCATTTCAGCAATTTCGAATTCAAAGTGCTTCACAATTTGGAAAAAGGAAGGAAGCTGGATGCCATGGAACAGCTGGAAATCTTACATCGCAAGGACTTGGAGCTGATCAACGAAGTCCAATTTTTATCTTCACCCTCCCCCCTCCTCTCCATCACCTTCCCAAGACGTACATGTGACCAGTGATCCCTTGCCCCTTCTCATTGGATATTTCCTTCCTTTCCCCCCCCCCCTCTGCAGACGGAGACCATGCTTTCCCGGACAAGTGGGAGACCCCGAGTCCCCACCCCTTTCCTCACGGACGAGGAGGGAAGGCTCACCGCTGCGGGACAATCCAACCCCCCCCCTATTCGGCATGTGCTAGTGATAACATTCCCTCCTACACCCTTTCCCTAAAACCTCGCTAGGGCGCCCCCTTAAAACTATACAGTGATCCCAATCTTTACCCTTCAACTCAGTGCTTATTTGTGTATTGATACCTTGTTCCCAGACCACGACCATAGGAAAAAACCCCCGATCCCGTCCTCTTCCCCCGCGGCCCGAAGAGCTTTGCGGCGCACCGTGGGACACCCTCAACGAGACACCCCCCTCCATTCGGCCACGACGCGCTCTCCGGACTCCTAGGGTCTTTGCACCTTGTCTTCCCCAACCCTCTTCCCCCCACCCCACTCACATAGTCACCCATTCTGCCTTCCACCTTCCCCCCTCTTCCCCTCTTTTCCCCCACCCTCCCCTTACTTGCCTTTAATCATATATATACTGGACTCTGAGGTTTAACTATCACCTGATGATGATGTAGTAACATTGAAACCGGTCGCATTAAATTTTATTTTTGTGGAAAATTGCTATTTTTAATTAAGCTAGGTTTGTGCTTTCGTGGTTTCGGTGGATACATCTACCATTCCGTGGGAAGAAACATGTGGATGGTGCTTCCCTTTATTATCTTTCCATTCTCAAGGTGCGTGCTCCGGGGACGTTCTCCGGTAAGCAATTTCAATTTCCTCTCTTTGTTGAGTCGCACCTTTTCATTCCACTTGTTTTATGCGTTTTGGAAAAAATGGCAATACAATTATGAAGGATGAACAATGAAGAGTAAATGATAGCTGAGAGTTTGTGGAGTAAAGTCATTGAATCGCTTTTTTATGATCACCTTCACTGGTTCGCTGATTTATTAAACAATCCGTAAGTTGACTATAAATCGAAATTATGCGCAATTGAATTAAGAAGGTAAACATTGAGCAGCATGAAGACGTAAGATACACAGAAAAATCAACAACCAACCGAGAGGAATCTGCTAAAACAATGGTTTAGTAAGTGATTTTGGAGTAACCTCCATCTAAATACTTCTGCATGTGAAACTCGCGCATCAAAGAAAAAGAGGTTGCTTTACTTTCACCTATGTCTATACGGTCCTCCAAAGGTAAGCGACATCTTAGGGATGATATAGAGGAGGTTATAGCTTACGGTGCCAAAATTGAAAAGTTGATGATGATCAGTGCCAAAAGGAATCCAACCCGAACTTCCCCTAATAGCTTCCTCATAAAATTTAATTCATTCTCTTGAGGTCCACCATTTAATTTTCTTAGTATTAATAACCCGATCAAGTATAGCATAAATGAAAAAGTATATAATCCCTTCATTGGTAATGATTCCATACCCCTCTGATATCATTGCGTTCCTCTGACATGGCCCTTAAAATGTAATCTAACGAGTTATACACTTATATAAAGTGGATATTCTAAACTTAGAATAAACATTCATAAAGACAGTACAAAATCTTTCTAAGCGGCCAAATTTCAGGTAATTACACTTTACATACACGCGATAGTCGTTAACTTGGTAGGGTATTCTTTGTAATTGCTACCGAAGTAAAAATTGATTCTATGATATTTAGGACTTTTTAATCGGTTAAGATAGTTATCGATTAAGACTAAACTAGTGTTGAAGCGGATAAAAGGGATAAATGGTAATCTGAAATTTTATCCCTAAATCATAATCATTTTGGCCCAAGATTATTCAAATTTAAATTAAATATATATGGAGTGTTCTAATGCCTACGGTATACCAGTGACTATCTAAGGGGCTTTTTATCTGGAAAGCAAACTTCCAACTAAGTTCAAATGTGAAGATAGAATTAATGATTGAGGAACAATGCCATAAAACCTAATGTCTTTATCTTCTTAATACTCCCCAAATATTCGCAAAAACGGCTTCAACGGTAAAATATGTAATTGATTAGTGGATAAGTTCGAGTAGCGTCTCAATTAGAAGGAAAAGGATGTTTCTTTAATGAGAGAGTAGATTCCGTTTGCAATGGTGAGAGAAATTGAAGGTAGCAGAATGAGAGGAGAGAGGATGGGAGCTAAGTAGAATCGAGCCCTTTAACTTAAACTTCGAAGTCATGGTATCGAGGGAGAGAGGGGTTGCCACACCGACCGAGACGTGTTCATCACCTGCGCCTCCTTCCTCTCACTTATTTCCTCTCCGATGCCACGAATGCAATCTTATCTCACTTCTTTTCACTCTCACTACCTCCTCTCGCTCAACTCCATGGCGCTCCCCTCCTCCGGATTCTGGTGTTTCCTTTGCCGGGGAAGAGGGTGGTCAGGGTTGTAGTTGGACTGATTGAGAAGGAGAGAAAGATAGAGAGGGATAGAGTCGGAAAGTCTTTCGGAAAAGACTAAGAGGAGGAGAGATGGGTATACGGACGTGCTCTTTTGCCATTTTCTCCCATCGCCTAATCGCTCCTCTTCGCCGTCTCCAGCTCAGCTGGCGCGCCGACGTCACCTTCCACCCGGTCGCCAGCTCCTCCCGCCATCGTCGGCTCCCGCGTCTCTCAAGACGCCCCCCGAGTGTTCGCCCTGCTCATCGTCGCAGGTTCACGCACGACTCGCTCGCTCCTCTTCGCCTCGTCAGTCCCTCCCGAAGCGACGGACATTTGATAGCGGCGCAAGGGACGCGAACACGCCTCTAGTGCGATGGGATGGCGCGATGCCGCGTCTTTATCCTGTGAGAAATAAATACCGTCCTCGCGTGGCAACCCCGAAGGACTGCACTCGGTCTTCTTGCTGCAAATGCATTCGCTTTCCTTCAATTAACGGACCAAATGTAGATATTTTGTTTGATTTATTTTTTCTAGGTCAGAAAACTGGCAGATATTACATTTTATTTCATTAATTATCATCTATCAGCGTTGACGTAACACAAGTTTTATATTAGGACTGAACATGTAAAAAAATATAAATTCTTAAGTGATAAACTCGCGGAAGAAATATCTTTCTGTTTGGTTTGTTATGACTTCCAGACTTTGAGCATGTTTTACTCGTAAAATTGTTTTCAAATAAGTTACATATATTTAAAGGATTTAAGTAATGCAATATTGTTTATTTTAAGCCAAAAAATAGGAGAATACTGATACTTTGCTTATTTAAATAAGTTTATTTTGGCTTTTATTCCCCGCAGATTTTAACAGCTTTAGTTGGTTGAGCTAATTAGTTGTTTATACTATATTTCAGTATTGATTGATACATTTTTTGCAATTGCAGGGAGAGGAAAGTTCCTTTAAGTGATGAATTATATCCGTTAAAATTTTTCAAAGCCACGCCTAACGAAGTGCCAATGATTATGAAAGTTGAATGGAGTTTGATTAAAATACTGCATAAATGCATTTTCTAAATTTTTGAAAATTAGCACCAATATAAAATCATAACTTTCAGAAAAGGTTAGTGCAGTTAGGTGACTACGGCAGTCATACTTAATTTTCATTCCGTTGTCCTCGGTTATCTGTTTGTTTAACCTACTCGGGCTCGAACGCCGATATAAAAACAATGGGCAAATTTTCCAAGAAAGGAAAATAGTCTTGTACCTAAATGTCAAAAATATAATTTAGTACAATATTTCGTATCAGCTATCACCGATTCCTTCTCAGTGGAAATATACCTAGAACAAGTGCCCCGTGAGCTACATAATGTGTGTCCGCAAGGAAAATAATTTTTTCAATTCAGCGGCAGAATTAAATTTTGGCGTCATATAGGACCGCAATACAGCTTGTAATGCGTATGAAGTGCCACAACTTCAATTATTTCTTGCATAGAATATGTTTAACACATTAGTAATTAGAGTAATATTTTGACATGGGTAAAGGCTGTCAAGCGTCAAGTAATAAAATGATCTTCGAGCTTCATAGAGTGCCACTGTTTTTATTAAATTTAAGGAATTCGACCATCTTTATCATCTTTATTGTGCGAGAGGTTGATGTATCGAGATTCAGATCTCAGTTATAATCACGGTCCATCCATTAGCGAGTCGACAAAATTTATCGACATGCCTGAGAAACGGTTCTTTGTCTACTCAAATTGAATTCGTCCTCCCGGACTTCCTCTCCACGGAAGATTGCGGGAACTCAAGGGAGTTTGCTTGGCCATATCCTCGGCGGGGCGGATTCAGCGTGCGTAAATTTGTGAGTTAAGGATACTCTTCCTCATCTCCGAAACCTCCCCCACACCCGCCTGCCACCCTCGCCCAAAGGGCCGCCGCCGCTTGGTGCAATCCCTTCCTCCGTCAAGGCCGCCGCGGGAAGGGTCGTATCGTAAGCTGGCGACCCCCTTCGGCAGGGCGCCTAAGCCTCTCACGCAATCACGTGGTCTCTTGCGCTCCCTTCCCCGTGCACGGCCGCCCGAGAGGCAGCGCCCTTGCCCGACGGGCCGTAACTAATACGACCGAGTGACCGCCGCATAAGGAGAGCGAGGGAAAAGAAAGGGAATCTCATCTTTTTTGTAGATGCGCGCCATCCTCCATTCTTTGCTCGGAAAAAAGTTGGGAGTACGAGTGAATGCGACTGACTCCCAATTCCAGAGTGCGCTCTTCGCTGGAAAAGTTCTCGGATTGTATTAGCAAGGCTCGTGGTGACAGCAAATTGATCGAAAGAGGGATTCACCCTGAAAATCGGCATCATTTGGAGCAAGGGTGTCTTCAGGACGTGATTGACAGGGCGAAAAAGGAGTTAACTGTTTGGTTTCCCCATTCCCGGAGCTCGCAGAATGCCGTTTTCATGTTTTTTCTTCAAATACGAAGGTAAATACTCTTGTAAATCATATCCTTTTTTGATGACACGTCTTATTATAGGATCGACCGATGTTGCTTAAATTTCTTTTATTGAATTACGCTAGTACACACAAATACGTTCACAGCGCTACTACCACGAATGTGCTTTAAACATTAAAAATTCAATTTAGTTCCAAGTTAATCAGGAACATAACTCATGTGGTTTTCAATGTGGCTAATTTCTGTCGAGGGAAGAGAATCTCTACCGTTTATCTTAGGGGCAACGCGGTGATTTAGACCGGCCCGAGTTGTGACCCGAACCGCCGCCAGTTGTTTTCCCGTTTTCCCGCAAATGTCCATTGTGTATCTTTGCTTTACGGGTCACAGTATTTATTTGAGATTATATTAACTTTGGGGGAAGTTTAAAGGTACAGAAAGGAAAATATGAAATCAACACTTCGTGTTACATCATATCAATGTGCATAAAAGCATATATCTGATTATAATTTAAATTTCCAATACTCATTTTCATTTATTTACTCCGTAACTCACGTTATAAAATTCTCCCTTAAAAATTATTTATTATTTTCTAAAAGGTGAAGTTTCATACATGAGAAAAGTATTTTTTTAATAAAGGCACTCACCTATTCAAAAGAATGCAAAACTTAACATATTCGCGTTTCTTGGACAGTATTTACGATATTTTTTGTCTTCAATATGATTTTTTGGTGCTAATTAAACGGTATCGAACAAATAGAACATTATGAAAAATAAACCTAAATGTTTATATTAACAGCAATGCCAAATTAAATCTTAGTTAATGAACAAATTCTAAAGAATTTCAACCGAGATAATTGTGGAATTATTTCCCTTCAAGAATTTCCTTAAAATTTAGGTGAGCATGCGTAGGTAACTATTGTTTGATACAGCGAAGGAACATTTATTGGTTTCACTTTGAGTTTGAACTGGATTCATAAAAAATCCATACCTTCATGGTTTTTACTTATATTGCCAAAAATGTAATCCGTACAATTGTCCACACTTAAAATATAGAGTATTTTCTTTATTTATTATCGATAAATTCTCATGCTCATTTTTTTATTATATAGTAAGCTCATATCTTTTAAACTATCATATGTAATATTCCATAAGTTTAACTATATCTATAGTTTTCAACATAAGAGTTTGGTCCATGCCAATATTTGTCTTAGAAAAATAGGAGCACCCCATGTTTAAAATACATGGACACGATATTCATTAAAATAAAACCCAATATGTAACTCTTTAAAGCGTAGAAATTAAACAGGCTGCTTCATCAATATTGATATTCTTTAAATAATGAATCCTAAATATAATTTGATAACAATTTGGCCTTTGTGAAGCATATATAATATTAATGGTAATAGTGGGGGGGTATTTCTGTGGTAAAATAATCCAGTGCACATTATATCAAACAATTAAAAATATAGTACCAAGGATTGGCTTATTTATATAATATTTTGCTGACAAAAATCTATTGATAGAAAACAAGTATTTTCTCAAAGCACTCACTGTTGTCCAATCACATTTGTCCATGTCCTAATGCAGTTTTAGAGAGAAGCATCAGTGGAAAAATGTGTCTGAATAAAAGAGGATCAGCAATTTTTTACCAAAACGTATTTGTTTAATAAGCTACTTCGGTAACAGAAATCCTATCAAAAAACACGTGGTGTCAACCTTATGCCGCCATTTAAGAAATGGCTCCTCTCTCATTGGGCGGAAAGGAACGGGGCACGAGTGGTCACGTACTGAGCCAATGAAAACGGTAGGGCGAGCAAAAATAGGCCTTGCCATCTTGTCCAGCCGCATTTCACGGTATGTTTTAATTCCCTATGTTTTAGAGTCCTCCAAGTGGTACTAACCCACAATTTTTTTGTTCGAGCGTCGTATTATTTTATTTTGAAAATAGTTATTTCAAAGGAAAATATTAACTGGTAGAAGGGTTGGTTATCTGTATTGTGTTATCATTTGAGATCTCTCATCCAGCCATACCTCTTAATATTTAGATCTATTCAGTCTCAAATACTCAATGGAATCACAATAGCATATTGGCATTTAAAATTCAAGTATGTACTCAATCATTCGCCTTTCAAAATTACCTCACAGGTATTTTTAAGAAATCTGCTCCCGTAATTTACTCAGAAGGTTAATTCATGAGAAATTATTCCCTTAATATATTTTAATCATTTATTTTTAACCTAAAACTGAAATTGTCGTAGAAAACGTTTCCGAATCTTGTTCATAGTACCTATGTTTATTGTGCATCATAAAAGTAAATAGAGCTGTTCAGCATATACAGAATTTTGAGAAATGAGCTGTTTGCTTCAACATACTTCCTTATTATCAAAGTAAATGTAAAATATTATTGAAAATTTTTTAGAATAATTATGAATAGGCGTAAATAGGTTACCTCTAAGAATTCTCAATGCATGAAGCATTGAGCATGAAGACTTGAGTAACTCTCTATCTTTTGAATTATTTTATTTCCCTATTCTAGCGCATGGTAGCAGAAAGAAGTTGCCATCCAGCTCAACCTTAAATCTACAGATTCATTATATCAAGGCTTATTGCTTAACCTGATAATATGTCAACATGAAACATTGCAAAGCATGACGAAGACAGCTGTTACCTCGATTTACAAATACATAGATTAATTTCAGAGACATTTTCGTTACCTTGAGACATAATTCGCAGACTTGCAATCATGCTAATCACAGTATTTGGCAAGTAGGTTTGTTTAATATACAGTGGCATCGTGCACGTCGTCTTGGTTAGGAATGCGATATGAGAAGTGTGCCCACATAAGGTTAGGGACGTATTTCTTTACTAAATCGTCTGCACTTTCCCAGAATGATTGGAACTCCGAAAGATAGTTGGAGATGTGTTCATCCTGATGAGTTATCTATATTTGACGCCAATGCTTTATTACAAGCTTTTCACGGGGCCTAAGAGAAACATTTTCACTCTCACGTGCCGGTGAAAGAAGTTTTTTTAACGACATATTGGCGATACAATTCTATTAGTGGAGTAAATTGCTTTCCATCACCATATACTACGGTAAATAACTGTTCAGACACTCATATCCTCTCCCTCTCTTGATTTCGTCCGGCGTGATTGATCTTTTCTTCCCTTCTACTCGTCTCTTTTATAATTTCCTGTATTTCATTGTCATGCAGTGTGCCGTGCTTTCTTCTCTATCCACTTGCCTTTTATTAAATTCTTTCCGCAGATTTCTCTCTTGTCCAATCTCTCTCATGTACATGCAACTTTGTTTTACTTACTTTTTTCCTAGCTCTGACGCTATTTTGCCTTCTTTACAAGTATATTAAAAGTCTCCAATCTATCATACTCCACTTAACGCTTGAATTTCAGTCATGCATATGTTAACTCCAAATAAAAGTTTTCAACAATCTTTCTATTCACGTTTACCTAAGAATATCGCCATCAACAATTTTCTCAATATAAGAGCTTCCTTAATTTGAGAAATTTTCTTTTTTTTCCAAATAGGTAACCCCGTTTCGTCCAAACCACTCTCTAAAAAATAAACTGTTTCTTCTTCCTACTCTACTTCATAACCTTTATCTGTAATATTCAATTTTTTGTTCACTTTTTTTAGGATTTAATTACCTTTTTTTGGCTATCGGTATTAATTTCTCAAACATAATCGGTCACACTTGCCTAATACAAAAAACTCATGTTAAAAAAGTCATTAAACTTTTTAACAAACTACCTAAAATGAAAATAATCTGGCATGACAATTGAATCAAGACTCCTAATAGGAAATGTTAAAATTAGTGTAAAACCACTAATGATTCATTCAATTACAGCCATTGGAAAAATTCCAAAGTCTATTTGATTAATCGAATTTCGTTTGAATCTGATCTTTGCATCAAATGATTAGAAATGACTGTTGACACACGGATCGGACGATATGATCTCAACCGTTAATCTTCCTCATGGCTTCAAGCAGTAGTTAGCCAGATTAGGAAAGGCATGGAACTGTAGAAATTGTGTTGAATGAAGAAATTGGCAATTGTAAAGGTTACTTATAGAAAAATTTAACCCGTAGTCCCATAATATAAAGAATTTTTTATTGTCAGTTTTAATTCAGTGGCAAAAAAAGAAACTGCAGTTATGTGTTGCTCACTATATGTAATAATGTAAAATTAATATAGATGCATAAATGGAAAATTATTTTATCGTTTTAATCGAAAATTGAATTCCATTTTTGTAAATTTGCTATCTATTTAAAATAATTTTATCTTTTACCATAATATAATACTTTAAAAGGTCAATGTTTTCTGTAAAACTTAGCATTATAAACTTCTAAATCTGGTATGTTTGGTAAAATATCTACAATATATTTATTAGTAAAAATAATCCATATGAAATTAAAGTTATATTTTATATCGTCAGCTTGTTTAAATAAAATTCAGTCTAATTCCAAATTTCTATTTAACCATGGGATTAATATATAACTTATTAAGACATATAAAATGTAAATAGAGCACAAATGAAACACAAATTAAAAGCAGTTAATAAGCGTTATCATAGTTTTTGCGTACTTACGTACAATTATGACCCTCCTTTTGATACTGAAAATAAGTTTACTTCTTATTCATAGCTTTACCTCGCCAAATGTAATTAACACTGATCTTTTTGGCATTTCAATATTGAATTAAATGAAAAAGAATATTAATAATATATTTCTCTTTATTTTTACAGTATAAGTCAATAACTCGTAATGTTTCGAGGTCCGTCCCAATATTTGACGTAAATGCACTGAGTCGTATGCTCCTCTGCAACGATAATCATTCCCAAGCCTTTGGTAAATTTATTTTTGGAGAATCCATGATCCATAAGATACACAAAAGGTTTTTGGTGCTTGTAAAATACACACACACACACACACACACACACACAAACACACACACACACACACACACACACATATATATATATATATATATATATATATATATATATATATATATATATATATATATATATATATATATACATATATATATACATATATATATACATATACATAAGTAATACATATACATACATGAGTCTCTCTTGAAGAAGGCCTCTGAGAGGGCCGAAAGCTCGAACAATTTACCGTGTGAGTGTTCTTTTAAATGTGTCTATTCTTTTCTATTTGTGTTATATTGTGTCAGCCCATTATTATACATATACATATATATATATATATATATATATATATATATATATATATATATATATATATATATATATCAAACTTCATAATTTTCTATACAAAACTATTTTAACAATCGGTAAATTGGCAACCAAAATTATATCAAAACTAGTTTTTTATCCTTGGCATTGAAAACCTTGCTAAAGCCCCCTAAATTAGTTGACAGGATATACATTCAATGATTACACACTCAAAGACCATCCATGGTTCTGTTGCCGTTTTATAATTGCTTATTAGTTTTCAATTGACGCTGGTTACCAAGACATCACTTTTTCAGTAGCTTTCCTAGAGACTAATATACCCAATTAGCGTTTACCTAGAAAATATTCCATTGCGTTTCCCTTCCATTTTCAATTGTAATTAATGGTGTCATAGTTAGTTTATTTTTGTTCAGTGATAGTTTTAATTACTCCCTGTTTTAATTACTCCCAAAATATTTTTTAACTCTTTATTCTGATCATAGTAAAACACCTTGTCTCTATCAATATAGTATTCATTTTTTATGCTTCCTCATCTAATGAACAACCAAAATTAAATATTCAAGACTATGACTGGAATAGTAAAAATCAATAAATACTATTTGCTTTGAATGGTAGACTTTTGCATTTGAGTGTTGAGATAAGCAAAGTTTTCGTTATTCTTTAATAAGTATTATTACCTAAATAAAGTCCAACGTACATATATATTTACAAAAACTGGCAGGCTTGTGTGTGAAAGGGGTTCAGGTTACCACCCATGCTAGTTATTCTATGTTTGGGAGAATTTTAAGAATTTATGTAGTAGCTAAATTGACTTAGGGAAGTAACGTTATAGTAAGTTATGGGAAGAAAAAACGAACTTAAAACTTTATTTGCTCCTGTCTCATAATTTCCGTTATCTAGCTTGTTTAAGTTGTAATTACTCATTCTGGATTATTTTCTTAACATATTGAGTAAACTTTACATAATTTTAAATCCTTAGTTGCTTACTAATGAAGTAACGAACGAATTGTGTAGTTTCATGACAATATTTTTCAGGAATTTGAAGCACATTGATTGTCTTTTCTTGAAATCTCGGACCACTCTATCTCCTATTGATGTGATATGCGCAATGTATGATATTTGATTCAAACACCAAGATATTCTGTTTTCCATGAGTTTTTCAAAATTCTCTTTTGAGTTAAGTTCACCAATGTTCGTTATTTAGTAATACCACTGCCACCACAGGGTGGCACCACCCGCCTGTTTTTAATTTTTCTCGAGTGAGATTCGATATGATGGCAATGCACAAGCAGGATTTTACTTCGTGCTTGAATGCCGCGCTCGATTTACCACCTCGTGAGCATTTGCTTGTGTGTTCTGCTTTTTAAGGAACAAAGCATTATTAGACATTTATTCGATTTATTTCTGCTTGTGAAATTTAGTTAAGTGAAACGGAAATATTTATACTTCTGAATTGCTCATAGTTTCTCCATTAATTACGTTTTAGACTACGAAAAGTGTAGCCTCTTTGAGTTGCAAGAAAATATTTTTAGTTGTAGCTACCTATGGTCACATCGTAGCTTTGAAATAATTAAATCAGACTTTAAAGTTAACTTTAAAGTTTGACTGATATAAGTTGATCAAATGTACGTATGCTTCTGTTAAAATGACCATAGTAATAATCGAAGGTACCCAGTACTTCCCTAAGTCGAATAGGGAGGTCACATTTCCATTTTAAACACCCATATAACTTAATGCTAAAAAAATAACACTTAAAAATCTTGAAAAATTGATAATGAATGTGAGGTCACGTCAACAATTTAATTTAATTTCCCAGTCCCAGTCAAGGCGAATGATTTTTACGCTCTGAAATTGTTGCAGTAGGTATTCATTCGACTAAAAGTAGTTCTTCGATGATTTTAGGATTATATTTTTAAAGTTGAAAATATAAAAAGACAAGTATTCATTTCTTAAAAATAAGAAATTAATCTGTTGATTACTACTACTTCAAGTTTAAATTATAGCTTACAATATTCGTACCCAACATTGGTTTCCTATCATAGAAAGCTTTGATTTATTGAATTGCTTAGTCGGTCATATATTTAGCCGATTTAAGAAACAAAATAAGAAAATCCCTCTACAAAATTCGCTAAGTAGGTGCCAGGATGGGAGAGTCCCAGGCACCCGACAAGGAGTCAGTATAAATGTCCCTTCCCGCGCGCTTCCTCTCAGGAATGTAACCGTGGCACAAAAGAATGTCTGCCCCGTTTTTTTTCCTTATTTCAATTCCACCCTCTGCTGTGGGCATTCAAATGCCTTGTGATTCTCGAGGAAGAGTGGTGAGTAAAGAAGGCGAAGGGTGAGGGAGAAAAAGAAATAGAACTGGTCGGCAGAGGGGGTGTGAGGATGAGAAAGAGAGGGGTGGGGTGGAAATGAGGAGCAAAAGTGAGAGATAATACCATAAAAAAGCGAGTGGAGTGTTTGGGATATGGGGTATGAGAGAATATAGAAAAGCAGAAAGAGGAGAAGAGAGAATTGTCTGAAGGAAGGAAAACGGAGAGCGAGAGAGAGGAAAATACATCCCCCCGCGTTCTCTGAGAATGTTGCCTTCCTCCTCACGATCCAGGAGACGTCTCTCAGGTCCCACCACCCATCCCTCCTTTCCCTCTGTCGTCTTGCAGGGTTATCCGCATCTTCTATCGCCTCCTCCTTCCCATGCTGTCTCACTGGTACCGTTTGAAAGTATCTCCCTTTCTGTTTGATCTCCTTTCTCTTCCCGTCAACCCTCACCACCTCTTCTGCCCATTCCAACCCACCCCCCATTCCTATGCCCTCCGTAAAACATCCGATACTACTAAACCACTACTTCCCATGCCCTTTGCACGGTCGCTCCTCACTTGCGTCTGCTCTTGCAACCCAAATTTGGGCGCATTTGCCACTCTGGAGTGTCCAGGGACCAGAGTGTACATCCTGGATTGGGTCTGGGTTCACGTAGTGTTCTCTCCATGTGAGGGTGGGTGTGCGATCGTCTCCGTGTGCATGAATGAGCATTATAAACGCCTGGGTTGTATGCACCGGCATTTTATCCACTAAAAACGCCGGTGTTTAAAAGTCCGAGTATCAGCCCCGTTAGATTGCGAGAGACTAGAAACGGATAAATGGACGGATGGATGGGGCGGAGAGCATGGAGAGGGAAAATGATCCGAGGGGTAGGAGTGAGCATATTGACGGTCGAGGGGAAGATTAAATGGGTGTGGGAGGGATACAACAATGGTGGAACGAGGCTGTTGGTAGATCTGGTTGTAAGGGGAGGGGGGTTAGTTGGTGTGGCTTCGTTTACGCGTATGGCAGGGGGGAAGGATGGGGTGAGGGGTCCGGCGAAGGAGTTGGGGGATGGCAAGACACCGGTGATCCCCTACGAAGGTCTGATGGGAGGGGAGCAATGTCACTCCATATTCGGCAGTGGGAGAGACATGGAGATTTTTATGCTGACGTAGTAGTTGCATAACCTCACACACGGCAGAAGCCGGCGACGATAACATGATTGGAGTAAGATCACGACGGAGTTACATTACGTAGCTTAAGTCAACCCTTCCACGGATGACGACTAGCATCATAGCTTCGCAGTTGCTCTGTGATTAAATTTAATATATAATGGATTGCTATAATGCGAACCCAAATTTAGTCTTATACTTCCATTTAGTTATTTATCTACGCATCTTTACGCAGTATAACTTATTATTGCCATTGGCATCTATCAATGCTTAGCCATGACACAAGCAGTATTTTGGTTAAAATTTATTAAATATTAAAGATAGTATCCTTAATTACTGCCAAATTAAAAGATATCTAAGAACATATTAGTATATTTAAAATGATTTTATCAAGTTTAAGAATCTATGATTGTCCTTTCGTCATTACTTTTCTCAAAGCTCAAATTTTGGAAATGCTCTACTCTTCCGATGTATAGCCATATTAGTGAATGAGTTTTCAAAAAATCGAAAGTTTTCATTTTCAAAGGTGGCATAATGGAAAAATATGAAATTTTTCTTGCCCTGAAATGACTTAATTTATCGCATAAAAATTCAAGACTTGGTTCTACGACAGATAAAACGAGCATTGTGACACATAAAGGCAAAAATAACATGTATTGCATTCCATCTTTTCAGTATGCATTTGATATTTTGGAAGGAGGAAAGAGAAATATTAAATATTTTGTACGAATCCGGTCAAGGGTTGTATGATCACAAATAGAGGTCATATTGGTCCTCTGAAATTCGATATACATTCCCTAGAATGTAGAAATACCGTTATTCAATGACCGTTTTATCTTTCATTTTTGAACCTATTAGTGACAGTAAATTATCCGTTTTTGGCAAAAAATGTTCTTTTTAAATCACTTCCAGCTTTCAGTTTTGCATCTGAAAAATTAAACTTTTATGTATTCTCTGATTGATCTCCATATAACTTCTTCTCTTTTGCGGATGCTCAATGTGCAATGTTTTCACTTATAAACATTGTATATATCAGGGGCCCTAAGTATAGGGCTACAATTATAACCAATTTTTTTCATTTTCCATATGTCTAATTTCCCTTCTCATTCAACTCTATAGGAAACAAAATTAATCTTTTTAGGGAAAGCGTTACATTGGTCGCCATCATGAAATGATTTTTTTTTCTTTTTTCGTCATACAAAGATAAGAAGTAATTTTGCAGGTGAATTTGATGGTTAAGAATTTCCTTAATGTCTTCATTCACATTTGAAGGAGTTAGCTTTTAGCGCATAAGTATCAAACCTTTCATCATTCCAAAGTGGGTACTATTTGGGATGAGTAATTCCAAGCAGTAATTGGATTTTAAAAAGTGATAATTAGACAGGGAAAGAAAATATATGCAAACTCGTCTCCCAGAGTCTAATCTAATCTAACAAATCCATCGCTCGTGGACTGCGTACTTATGCTTCCACTATAATTTAACCCAGGCCAAGTCCCCGGGGTCCCCCGCTCACGATTGTAACACGCGTACCCGCACACGTCGTGCCTCACCAAACACTCCTACCAAGACGGTGGATCACCCCCAGTACCTTCGCCAACTCTCACATTCGCTTCGCCCCCCCCCCCATAAGTCCCCGCCGTCCTCCCCTTTTCCTCGAAAAACCCTCCTCGCGTACACTCCACCGACTACTCTCCCACCTGAGAAACACAAGCATTTCACGTCCGTCAACGTGACTGCTTTGCACGACGGATGAAAACTCTGGACCGGCGGGTGCACACTTGGAACATTTATTCCATCGTCTCTCTTCCTCTTTCCCCTCACCCATTCACCCGGTCCTACCCCAAGGCATTAAACTACTCTCTATATGAATCCAAAAGGATACCCTCATGCCCTCGTCCTAGAGATATCTTCGCAACCCATCCATATTCCTCAGTACTTTATGATACTTAGCACCCTGACCTCAACTTGGCTCAACAAAATTTAGATTCCCAATTCCGCCTGGGGTCGATGGGAGCAAACCTCTAGGATGGATGAATTTTTTTTCGGTTCAAAGAAATACCGTAACTATAAAAAACAAAGTCAGAATGACGACCCCCTTTTTAACCCTCCGTTGGAAAACACACATAGAACCTTTAATCTCTGAGAAACATTTACTGTTGTCAACGCCCGAATGGTACCGATTTTATTTTTTCATATTACTAATGAAAAACAAAATGTTACGCTGTAATGATTTAAAAAATATAATATTAAATATTCGCCGAGTACAATACGTTATTTTACCTGGAAATAGCACGTAAATATGATTAGATACTTGATAAATCGATTACAAAATCTTAAATGTCTTGGACTTAGACGCTTAGAGTGTGACGCTTTGTGTTTTCATTTGTAACTCCCCCTCATTATCTCTTTCCTCAATACCGAGCTATAAACATGCATTGACTTTTCTGTTTACTGAAATTTCCGATACAGCTTTCTCCAGAGGCTAACAGTGTGATATCGCCACAGAAAAAATGCCAAAGTGACTCATCGAAGTGGCCGTTATACCTCCAATAGGTGGGTTAAATTAAATGTGAGTAATTAAAACTTAAAACATTGAAATTGGACTTAAGAGTTAAAATATTTTTGACAAGGATTAACGACCCCGACATTCAATCCGATTCCTTTTTGGGAAGTTTCAAAATTCACCCCTGACTCCCCGCCGTCTCCCCATTCATTTAGATCCTTCGGCCACCATGAAATCTTCTCATTCCCCCATCATCCTCCAAAATTCCAGCGTCCGATCCACATCTACTTCTCATTTCATCTCTTCCCTCCCTCCCGCACTCGGAGTCCCACCCCACGCAATATGCTCCACCTTGAATCCCAAAACGTGGCATCAATGTCCGTCTGCTCCAACTCCACGTCCCTCTCACCCCTGTTCCGTCCGTTGGACCCCACACCCATACCCCTACCTCCTATCCAAATCTCCAACCAATTCTCGAATGTGATTTATGTCGCGGCACCAAGTTAGGGATCCGCGTTTTGAATGCAATATGGGGAAGGGAGGGGTTTGTTGCGGTCGTGAGAGGAGGCTGATGTCGAATTTGGAAAGTGGGCAGAAAACCAAAGAAAAAAATAGTCTCTTCCGTTGGAGAGTGTGTGAGGGAGGGGAGCGAAGGTAAAGGGGCGTGTTGCGCTCGTCTGGCATTATGTCCCCGTCTCGCTTCTTCAAGATCGATCTTTCTTCGACCCGCGGCTCTTTTGTTCTTCCTCTGCTTTCTTTTCGAATCTTTTCGTTCGACTTCTTCTATGTCGTCATTATGTAAAGCAGCATCAGGAGTGATCATTTGTTGTAAAAGCAAAATTGTGGATATATTACTTTGTGCCCAAAGGTTCTCAAAACTCTCACGGAATATCATAAAATTTTCTTTGAATTTCGTGAAATTAAAATATATAAGTCAGAGGAGTTGGGAAATGTAGCGCTTTGGTAAAGCGCTTAAAAATGTATGAACTCCTTTGAAATATTTCAACCAACTCTTTTGAATTGGATTGTGGCCATGCATAACGTGAAGAAATAATAATTAAAAAGGCAAAAAATTGAAAATTAACTATCGACATTTTACCATGGTAACATTTCCTTACCGTAATCAAACTGATGGCATTTAATTTAAACTCTTTACGAATTGTTACAAAATGATAGATCAGTATGCAGTTTTACTAATACCCAGTAAACCCAAGGGTTTCTAATATCCCTTTTTGATAAGTTAATTGCCAATGAGACATGTATTTTGCAAGAATTAATGCTGCTCACATATTATGGAATATGTTAAATCAAAAAATGAAGTAACGAGACTGTAGGGTAAAATATGAAGTTTCTTATAATAGCTGTAGCACCTTGTAGTAATATGTTCAATATTAGCACTTGGGGGAACATAAGAAGTTCTGGTAAGGTATTAGTCACGACTATTTTAAATGCATAAATTATATCATTAATTTAATCACCTAAGTACTAACTATTGCCATGAATACCAAAGAAATAAGATAATCAAAACCTTTGAAGCATAGTTATTTGTTCCATCAAAATAATAATCTCCTTCAGTCGAGAATTCTTCCTAGTACTTTTCTTGTAGTCGCCATGTTAAGAATTATAGAAACGGCACTCGAGATATGTTTAGGACCAATAGTTGTAAGTTAACTCATTTTTATTCAAATTACTTTTTGAAATTGATATATTCCAATTACTGGTAAATTTATTGTTTAAGTATTTAAATATCCAAAGAAACTACTGGATATGCTATAATAGTAATACTTTTAACAGAGTCAAGCGCATAACAATGCAAAATTTTCAAATTTAAAACAATCTCCTTCATCGGAACATATCCCGGTCAAAATGAATGTGTGTGTATATATATACATATATATATATATATATATATATATATATATATATATATATATATATATGTATATATATGTATGTATATATATATATATATATATATATATATATATATATATATATACATATATATATATATATACATAAATATATATATATATATATATATTGTGTCCACTAGTGCTAAGTGTTATACATTATATATTTATATATATATATAAATAATATGTATATATAATTATATATAAACATATAATATGTTTTTATAATATGTGTATACATATATATATATATATATATATATATATATATATATATATATATATATATATATATATATATATATATATATATATATGTGTGTGTGTGTGTGTGTGTAAAGACATCCAGGTTAAGGCGAATGATTTTTACGCTTTGAAAACTGTCGCAAAGTATTTATATGGTTAAAGAGCTATCGTGTAAATAGTCAAAAAACTTAAACTTATGAATTGCATGTAAAATATACAGATTTAACAAATATGGTTACCACTAAAACAGAAAATAATGTCAAAGGCGTTTAAGGATCCTATACAAGGTTAGAACAAAATTACTTTAAACTACCTCATTTAAATTTTACTTTTTTCTCGGAAAAAAATTCACTTAGAACTGAATTATTATGAGATATAAGTCACCTTATTAAGCATTCAAGGAAACACAAGAAATGATCTACGATACCAACCAGTGACCCTTGAAAGAAGGATGTCTTCATTGCTAAAATGCTTTTAAGCAGCATTAGTTTGAATGTCAGCAATGGTGTTTAATACTTAGATATCCATCCAACTCTAGCAATCATTAAGCTTTAGAAAGTTGCTGATGCATTTAAGCTCAACTGATTAATTATCCTGGTAGAATCTATGCGTTTTACAATGCCTTTTGTTTTTAAGAGTTGCTGACCAAATCGAAAGATTGACTTGTTTGTTTCCGAGATGTGATTGCTAGATGTCACTCGCGAATTTCATCCACTGATTCTTCCGCAGTCTAGAAGAAGGTAGTGCAGCTAAGCGCAGTCCTCGCACGTTGGCCACCGAGGCGCCATCCCAATTTAGCAGCCGTCCCTTTAGCGGGACAACAATGCTTCCGTCTGACACACCCTATGGCCCTTTCTCGCAGAAGAGAGACCTACGAGGATGCTCAATTGTTTTCGTCACCACAAGCATTAGAGTGGCCTGTCACGCGCGTCCGAGGGAGGAACATTGTCTGTTTCACCCCGTCACCGACGTGCACAACCCCTTTTGCCCTCCAAATCCCCTCAAGAGGGCTCACAGGATAGTTTGCGTCTCCCCATTCTCTCATACCGTCCGAATGGCGTCATCGCTGAGCCTAAAAATAAATTTTCTTCCCGGTAGAAGACAGTGAGATGCTCTTCTCAAGTTCCATTGAATAAACCTCTCATTCATTTCATACCCCAACACCAAGATATCTGTTACATAGGATCTCCTCAATAGCCCATGGCCATATCATGATGTAATTTCAGAGCAAGTGGAAAGGATGTAGACGTAATCATGACATATAATTAAAGTTAGTTGCTCAAAAAAATATTTCAGATTGCTAAAGTTATGTTTATAGAAAATGTTGAACAAGCGTTCATGAAAGAGGGAATATTTATTTCAAATTTATTTAAAAGCCTAAATTTTGCGTACCAATAATTGAAAATTGCATGAAAACATTTTGCAGTTTCAATAAAGTGGTCATTAACTTGAAATCGTTAATTAATATATCACATAAATTGTAGTAGTAACACATCGCCGATTTGCATAAATTCGTTAAAATGTGTGAAAATGTGCCACACGTAAGGCCTAACTGTGACTAATTATTACATAATGATGTTTACATCACATTTAACCTCTCAGAACAAAGAGACAGAAGCTGCTCTTTGGATTGCTCTCCTGGATTAGTTTGTGGAAAGCCTGCTAACTGGGAAAAGGTACGGCCACCGGAGTATGAATCTGCCCGAACGAACAGATTCACTGTCGTGCATTTGTGTAGTGGTTCGTATCCTTCGCTAGAACGTTGGGATTAAGGTGAGAAATGGACGATCGTTAGCTAGCGGAGAGGGGATGGAGGAAATTAGGGAGGGGAGGGAAGGAGAGGAAAACCAAGGGATAGAGAGATGGGGGACTGAATGTGAGATATATGTGTGGTGGATGGGGGGGTGCGAAGGAGGGAAGGAAATATAAGGGTTGCTCGTGCAGAAAAAGTGGGCGTATCCTTAAAAAATTATGATACTAACAACTTTTATTTTAGCGAGCCTTTAATTTATTAAAAAAACTATTTTTTGGACTCTGCCCACTTTCCCCTTGATATTATTTCCACGCACATTTTTATCCTGGCGAGCCCAGAACGCCGCTTGGCCCACTTCATTTTCATACTTTTTAACGCGGCAGTTGCTCGGTACGCCAGTCCCCGCAGACTAACCGCTCGTAATTTGCAGATAAAGACTCGTTAATCTCGGGATGGCGGCGTCCTGGTCGCGGTTCCGCAAAAACCGTTGAACGCGATGCCCCTGCCCATCCTCCCCCGCAGGGTGTCCCGCTCCCCGCTCCCCTCGTTGTCCGTGCGCGGCATTACTCTTGTTGCGCGTATTTAAATTCAAAAGGGATTTTCGTTGGCGCACCCCTTGTGACGGGTGACTCAAACAGTAGTCGCGAAATGACTTCGGGCTGTCCATCACGGCTTCTATTTTGATGGCCAGAGTAAAGGATTTTTTCAGTTGGGTTCTGAGAAAAATCGACTCATGTAAGAGACTTCCAATTTTGAATGAATTGTATTTAAATAAATTCAAAATGTAATATTTCTTAGTTTTTCTGAGGTAAAAGAGACGCCAAAGCTTCAAAAGGATATTAGTTCTTTTAGTAGAGAGAAAGTAGGCAGAACTGAGTCTCAAAGTTAATAAAAGGTATCGATGGTACAAATAAATTTGAGGAAAAATAATGGTTTTATAATTAACCTTTATGTATTCTGCTATTTCGATTACATGATCATTTTGAATGTAAATACTGACAGCAATTGCTAGAAGTCAACTTACCCATATGAATATTGACATTCATTTTAATTTTCTTGTAATGCTGGCAGTCATTAGACCATAGTTATGACTTTTCAATATGTTTCAGCTATTTTTCAGCAAGACCAATTCCAGCAGGTCTTTGTTTTCGATAATGTATAATACGAATGCATTAAGTATTTCCCAGTGTTTATAAGTGCATAGTTGTGCAGACATTTACTAGGTATCTCCATGCTGAATTGTGAATACTACGTTGGCAGATTTTTTGTGATAAACGTACCTCTCGGCTAAATTTGAGTCGGTTAACCTTGCCTCCAATGTATATCAAACGAAAATACACATCCCATAATTGCAACGACACTTGTGAGGACAAATCTCGTGGTAATTCTTAATTAATGCATCCATCTCGGGGAGGAGTAATTGGACGCTCTTGAGCCTCTGTCTAATCTGATATCAACTTTTGGGTGAGTGTTGTTATTAAGTTTGAAGAAGCGTTGATTATGGAGCGAGAGAGAATTCCGCGGGGGGAGAAGGGGGTGGCTCTCTTATTTACCGGGGGAGGAGGCCGCAGCAGGAGGGGTGCGGCCGGCATGCGAAGGTGGGGCGCCGGAGGGAGGGGTAAGGAAGGTTAGAGGGAATGAGAAGGGGGCGAAAGGAGACCCACTCCCTTGTCATAAATACATGTCTCGTACATTACCACGTTCCCTTTTAGAAAAGGGTTTACGGTCCATTTATTTCAATCCTTTCCCAAGGCTATTATGCCCCATTTTTACCAGGGTTTAAAACGAACGTTCCTTGTACGCACATCATGATATCTCATGGTAATGCTTCATGGCGTTTCCGAGCGCAGATGTATATGCCCTAATTGATAAGATGCAACTGAATGTCGCGGAAAATGGATTTAAAATGTCAGCACAGGCAGCGTTTTACTTGTGTATGGCAAACAAGTTCCGTGACAAGTTTTCGGTTGACTGACTCTATCCTCTACCAACTACATTATGCAAGAACAAACCGCCAAATATTCAAATATTATCCGGTGTTCCATTTCATAGTTAATATTATGTGGCTTCGTGCAGCAACGTAGAATTAAACGTAAAATAAGTAATTGTTAAACGTTGTAATTACTTAATAACCTGTTCCTCTGGTGTAATTTAATGCCATACATTCTATAGTCAGCATAATAAAATGATACCTTAAGAAATATCCCAAAAATTGCATCTCTTGACAAGGAATTTAAAATTTTTTGACGAAACTGAAATAATCCATCTACAAACAGAAAAAAAGAGGATTGTAGAGGTCATAATTAGGCTGTTCAAAGTTTTGATAAAATTCCAACATTTACCCTTTGGAAGTGCGCGGTCATGGCATCAAGGTTCATGGAATGCCTCAATTTTGAAAAGCCATCGCGGTACTGCAGGCGAAAATAGAAATATATGCGTATGTATGATCAACTAGAAATACGGCGCATCGCATACCTGGAGCTTCAAAAAGAACGCACGCCATAACAAAGGGCGAGCGGTGTGGAGAGTACGGGGAGCGCCGATGGAAACACGCCAGCCCCGGAACGCGCCCCAACAGCCGACCGCATCCTTCGCAACAAATAATCGAATTTGGGACGAAAGAAAATCGGCCGCAGAAATGCACCGGACAAGCGCACCGCGAGAGTTCCTCCGCCCTCGGCCACACCCGCCTCCCCTTCCCCTAATCCCTCGCGTGTCCGCCAGCAGGTAGGCGGGCAGGCAGTGCGTGCCGTGAGTGTGTGAGCACGTATGTGAGAATGCATGTACCTGAATGCATACATACATATTTCGCGAGTTTTCGGCGCGCACATAGGCTCGCGTGCAGCTCGGATGCACACGCCGTGTTTTACGACGACTCGTAATGGAGTTTTGTCCCCGGTTGTGTGGGGAGGGGTAAGGGATGAAACTGTCCACTGGGTGGGGGAGGAGACCACGGGTAGTATCGCGGGATGGGAAGGGGGGGGGGTCGTGGGCGTTATTGTGGGGAGGAAGAAGGGGAATTGGAGTGGGTGTGGAGGTTGCGTCCGTTCGAATCGCGGTGGAGTTGTTGCCGGCGAGGACGAGTATGGGCGGGGGGAGGGTGAGTTTTCGCGCCGGGGGGTTGTTAGGAAGGACGTAAAAATGGCGGTGGAATATGTGTGCGTGCGGGGGTCCGAGCGCAGTGGATACGAGAGAGTGAGGGGGAAAGGAATGGGATCGTTGGGAGACGAATTCGAACCCCTTTTCCAACCTTCCTCTCCATCCCTCCGCCCCTTATTTCTTCCAAACGTTCTATGCCCTGTGCTTCCATCCCTCCCCCTTCCTTCCACCCCCCACCCCGCGGAACCACCTCTCCATAAATCGCGTGCAACACGGGTCCGGCATTGGCGCACGCGTACCCACATTTAGCGCGGGCCCGCAAGGACCACGCGAGAGCCTGCCGCGCTGTTAATAACGTCGGCGGCTGTTGTAAATATCTCTACGCCGTCCCTTTAGTGTGTGTGTGTGTGTGTATGTGTGTGTTGTGATGTGATTATTTCGTTTTGTTCAGCCTTCCATCCGCTCCCTCTCTCTCTCTCTCACTCTTTCCCTCCTTCCCCCCTTTCACACTCCCCTCCTCTTGACCCTTGCCTCTCATTGCGCCGCACCCACCCCCCTCTCGTTCCCATGCCGCTCAAACCACCCCCACCTCCATCACCTCTGTCTTTTCCATTCCCTCGCCCGTGCCTTTTATCAAGCCACCACCCCTCCACCTCGCTGCTTTAATTCTATTTCCACGCATAAACCTGCGATATCTCCGTTCCCCGGCGTTTCCAGCCTCCGCTGCCGCCAGATAATAACGCATGGGAGAGTGGCTCGCGCGCGCGCTCGAAAGTTTTCGTCCTCCCTCTCTTTCCATCCCCCTTCCTTTTGCCGCCGCTAGCGCCTTTCCCTCCTCCCAAGCCCTACCTGCTTCCAAAAGTGACGCAAATCGAAAATAAGGGAGTTCTCTCTCAAGTGCGCTACGGCAATTTGTTCCTAGCTGACGTGTTTATTTGATTCAATGGTCCCCGCTAACTTTTCTGGTCAAACGTCGGGTGGGTGGATAAAATGTGTTTACCGTTCGCTTGAAATGAACCCTTGTCCCGGGTGAAAAATCAAGTGAGCTTAGAGAGTATTTACCCGTCAGTTGTTATGGCCATGTTATACCCTGAATTACTTGTTTTGACTTGGGAAATGGATCATTTTCTTTCTCGGGGGACACGGGACATATTTGAATACGCCTATGTTTCATTTTGTGGCCCAATGAGACATTTAAAAGGTAAAGGTTAGTCATAGTTTTTCAAAGTTTACGTTGTTACTTTCATATTTTGATGAATATTTAGAGCTCTTGTTATACTAATATAGTTTTATGTGAGAGAATTTTCAATGATACCATCATATTAGCACCGCTACTCTTTTATCGAAGCGTTACAAAATAAACAAATGCGCGAATTGTTAATTGAAGACATTTTTTGTGCAAATTGCAATTGAGGACGAAATGTGGGTTTAGTTTAGGCTGTTTTGCTCTCTACCAAGTATTTTTTTCACCGGCTGTAATAGGGAAATAGAATGGTGACGCTGAAAGACGGAACACGTGGAAGATTTACCCATCGTTTGTCTGCTGCGTAAACCAAAGGCAATAGATCTCTCTGGCATTACAAACACCTCAAAAACTTCCATTAAGGGTACTTGTTTTTGCCTCGTCTCCCGGTAACCATCCCATATGTTCTCTCGACGCACGCTTTGCGTTGTCCATCATGGCCGTCGCCGGCCGAGAATTTTCCCATTTCGCCTCTTTGGGTCTCCACACGAGCCGCGCAATAATTTACGAATATCTTTTTGCCCCGTAACGGCGTCCTAATCCACGCTCCGCACAGCTTTTCCCTCATCCATTTTGCCTCCCGAACTTCACCGTTCCCTCATCCGTGCATCGTCGGCTCCATTGATTGATTTATTGTGGTTCGACGACGTGCGGAGAGTCGACCGCGCTTATGGACTGCTATGGAGGAGTAAATCTCTTTTGCGTTTATGATGCCCTGGCGAAGGTATTGCTTCAAAATCCATGCCATCCCATTCCGACCAGCAACTCCCTCTTCCTCCAAAACCCTCAAATCCCGTGCCACTGCCCGCCGGTTACCCAAAAACCTAGCCTGGAATCGGAGACATCCTTCATTTTCCCGCATCATTGGGGTTGGGGGTTTTGGCCTGGTGAAGCAGGGATGGAAGGGGGAGGGTGTTTGAGGTGGGCTCGTGGATAACCATATTGCAGCCTCGCGACCCCCTTTGCCCACTCTCACGGACGCCTGTTTTCCGACACCAATATAACCCTTTCCGCTCGGAAAACTTATGGCTCCGAGTATGCACGTCGCTGCATCCTCTCACCCCTCAAAATATCTCGCACTACTTTTCCACCTGCCCCAACCTCCTGCCGTCTCCACCCCGCCCACTTTCACGTAACCCGCCCTCGTCCACGACGCCTCTGCACTCACGGACTATCTATCAGTATTCCCGCAATTTATCGCCCCCAATCACCTTTCCCTATCCTCCTCTCGATCACGTGACCCCTCTCGTTTGATAATGAGAGCCTCTCTTCTCTCTCCCCACGCGCGTGGCTATGCATCAAAATTATTTTATAATTTACTGCGCTCCCTGCGTCGTGCTATCCTTTTAACGCTGCCATGTCGCTGCGGCTGCCTCCGGCGGCATCGCTCCGAACGAGATCTGGTGGCCTCTCCGCGCGAGCCTCGACTAATCTCAATTTACACTATATTTCTCCAAAAGTCGCTTCACATTTGATATCCCACTATCTTTGTTCACTTATTATACCTCAAAATTTCCCATTGATAAGTGTTCGCACCTTTCAGCCATATATTCCGGTCCATCTTCTTTCTTCGTGCGCAAAAACTAATTTTGGAACGCGTCCTGGATTCTTATAAGCTTGTATTTTTCCTGTTGTTTGTTATCTCCTTCGTAGTTTTCTTAATTTCCGCATTTCAATATCCCAAAGAAATTAGGACTATTGGAAAATTCTTCTGGAGACGGAGCGCGAAGTGTATGATCATCGGTCCTCCGGAATTCCTGTTAAGAAATGGTTCAAAACAATAAGAAAAATAAGAGATGATTCTTAAAAGTATTAATTTTATACATCTCTGTTTGAGGACCTAACGAATTCCTTGAGGTGAATTAGCTTAAGTTTACTCTGCAAATACCCTTTGGCGAAAATGATTAAATTAAGTAAAATATTTCTCTGAATTTTTCCATACATGATTGTAATGTGAATAGAAATTCAGAGCAATAAATACGATCTCAACTTCATAAATTCCATTTTTTATTCTAAAACTCCTTTTTTCACCAAAAAATCATCACAGTTCTCGTTGATCTACCGGAAAATCACTATCTCCTGCATGGCCTGTAATGTAGCAAATAAATTCTGGGTAAAATACAGAGTGTTCATTTGGGAGGATATCGAGCCGACATGCTGTCGATGCTAATCAAATTGTTCATTCCGAGGCCTGGTAATCTATTAGAGAATCCACTTTTGTAATGGAAGCATGGTTTGAGCGAATTGACAGTAATGACAAATGTCTTCGACTCCTTGGTTCGGTACTCTTTCGCGTCACATTTCTCCCTCTCCTTGCACAACAACTTTCTCTACTCAATTAGTTCACACCTTTTATATCATTGTCGGTTTCCTCCGAGGCTTCCACAATCAGTCTTTAATTGATTTCTTCACGCATTCATAGACGCTGCTATTATCTCCTCCCTGCATGCTTCCTTGTTAAAAATAAACGTAGTCTCTTTAGCTATGCTTTCAAATCTAAATCAAACCCCTTTTTCACCCTCTTACCCTATATCTTATGCGTCAAAGTTGCCTGGAATCGGGGCTTTCATCACTCTCCTGGATATGCTGTAACATATGGTGCTCTGCGATGAGGCCTGGGAAGGCATACGCATGGCATTCGTTGGTATCAGATTCTAAAAATCAGCGTGCAACTGTGAACGAACGAACCAGCGAAATAAGATGACTACGCCAAACGTGTATGTCGACAACACTGGTTGAATATTACATGGTATATAAAAAAATAGGGGTAGATGCCACAACTAGGTGTTTCAGTAACGGTACACCGTGCCCCACTTCACTCAGGTATATGATTAAGAAATAGTGCAGGGAAAATCCTAAGGCCTAATGTTGAAATATTTCTTAATATTTTTTGCTGAGGAAAACGAAGTATATTTGTGGTAACGAAACCAATAAATTTGCATAACAACTTTTTCTATTAAGATTGTAGATATAACAAAATAACAATTCGTAACTTGGGCTATTTTTTACTAAATAACCGTTGTAATTCGTGTCTTCAAAACTGCTTTCTTTATTTACTTACTTGAACTTTGGAAAGATCATCTCTTGCTCGATGATAATGTTTTTAATACTAATGATATTGCTTTTTCACAACGCATAGAGTCAAAATTTGATGTTTGTTTTTTTAATAGCTTGTTAACATCTATTTTATTAAGGTACTTAGAAGATAAAACGCATAGGTAAGCTGCACAATGAGAGGTTGAGTTAATATTTTCACCCTTGACTTCGAGGAGGAAATTTGAATGCCCGAGTTTTTCCACAACTCTCCAACTCCCGGAAGTAGCGGTTACCCGGCGGAAGGGACGGCCGACAGAATATAAAACGGGGTGAGGCAAAGGAAGGATCGTCGGGATGGGATTTTTATTGGTTTTGGTGCGTATGCGAAGGGAAACCTGCTGAAAGTGAAATATTACAGGGTTCCATGATACTCGCGTTCACTAAAGTGTTTGGGTTAGAGCAACGTTACACATGTTAAAGCCTATAATAATTGATATTATAATGGTCGGTGGGAAAAAAAGGATACCATTTTCTAGTCATTTGTTATCTAAATGGAAAAATTATTTACTATTTGATAAGTAAATAATCGGTACAATATTTAAAAATTTTCCTTGAAATATTAAAGTGCTTTACATTAAAACCTATATTTTACCATCGGAAAAATTATTTATTTATTTACACAATTACGTTGCAATTAGGGAAATTTCCTGGTAGCAACGGTCAGGTTAGGTCAAAGATAACTACTAACAACGAAAATTACATACGAACACGTAAAAACAGATAAGAGACAAAATATTTTTACATAATGACACTTCCACATCACATACAAACAAACTTCCACACCACATACAAAATGCCGTCCACATCACATACAAACAATATTTTCAAAACTACAGTGAAGTTTATTACCCAGTGGCTACTTTACATTTCAACTTAAAACTTCTAAAATTGGATGTAAAGGGCTCAAACAAACCTCCAGGCAGCTGGTTCCAATCAATAATAGTTCTATTTAAAAAAGAGTATTTTTTCTTATTGGTTTTTTGAGTCCTTATTTTTATTTTGTGGCTATGGTCGTTTTTTCCCTTAAATTTAGGCTTTTCTATCCCTTGCCATAAATCTTCCCACGCTTCGTCCTTTTTAACAATTCTATACATCGCGCCTAACCTACTCCTTTTTCTTCTATTTTTCAAACTCTCCCATTTCAGTACATCTAACATACCCGTGACACTATTTGTTCTTTTGTACCTTCCGAGTACATATCTTGCTGCCGAGTATATATTATAGTCATTTTGTACAGAATGTGTAATCAAAGTTTATTTCTACTATGGAAACAAAGTCTTTTACCTCACCTAAAGAAAACTTATAGTTTTATATTTAAAAGAATCTTTTGAAAATATTTTTTTAAAAGAAGAGAAAGAATATAACCAAAATTTCATCATATTGCTCTACTTGATCAGTGCAAAACACAGAGGTTACTTACACGTTTTCAAACCACTTGTAATAATTTCATTCATCCAGATGCCATTGTACTAAAAATCGTAAAAGGCAGTAATATGAGAGCAAAAAGCCTAACTCCTGGTGGCACAGGAATCTTATTCGTCGGCGGAGAAAAAATTCCTTTGATGAACCGCCAACATCCTGATATACTTATATTCTCAAGTCACAAGTTTTTTTGCTACATTCTTTTCCTTTATTACAGTTTCTCGCTGGAAATTGAGTCACGTTTTCCTAAAGCAAAATAAGAGATTTACCACAGAAGATATGTGGCAGTGAAATATTAATTAGAAAGCAGAATATATTAATCAAAATGAATGAGATATATGATGAATACGCCCTTATGGATGACTTCTACATAAGTATTACGCATATCTGAATAGATTAAATTTTAATGGAATATAACATTAATAAAACGACTGCCCCATGCCTACATTTCATGCTCACTACCAAAAAATTTGCTTTTTGCTTTACACTCGTGTGATCCTCGCTCCTTTCCTTTCTGGTTCTTTAGGGGTGAAATGAATGTCCTTGTTAAAAAGGTGTACGTGTTTACTAGCATGTTAATTAACATGTTAGTAAAGTTTGGTTGTGATAGGTGAGGACTGCTCACCCTGAAATAATCCTTGAGGTATTTAATCAGGGTAAATGAGCCAATTCCTTTTCCTTTGTCAATGTCGGGACTTTAACGCCTTTGTAATAAATAGAAGATCGAAGCACTCAGATTTCAGATAGAGATATTTAAAGGCATCACGTGGGATTTGAGCATCCTGGCTATGCTATTACCTTCCTTTTCATGTGATGCCTTTCCAATTATCACCCTATGCCGATATAGGTGATTCTACGATTGAATTACAAATTAAATTCATTAAAAACATTTATTTTTGTCAAAAAATATTTCCCTTGTGATTAAATTATGTTTCAATTTTTAACGTGCAGAAGGGTTTTCAAACCTTTTCGGTTTGAAATAGACATGCAGAATAAAGTTCTTGAATCTTTATTTAAAAGAGGATTCGTATAAATTGGAAACAAAGAAGTTCATGATAAAAAGAATATTGTTTTTCATTAAATGAATATGCCGTCATGGAAACATCAAATTAAGAACCCTCGGAGATGGAAGTTTAGTATCTTTAAATGCATAAATCTAGTTCAAAGTTCCATTCCTTTTGTCTTTTTTTCTAGACAAAAGAAGAACATATTCTAAATTAAAAGGTTTAATTTAATTTAGAAAATGATCAATTTTATTTTTAAATATTCTGCCATTGCATTCACCTCGTATTTATCATAAATAAAAATATATTAATGAATAACATACAAGGCTCGCTATTTTCGTAGAAATTATTACCCAGAGTTTTCTAATTCAAATCAGGTAAAAGAAAGTCAATCTCACATAATGAAATCGTTTTATCATCATATCCGTAATCATGCACGTGCATGATCGCTTTTGTCTTCGGGTGTGCCGGGGTCGGTTTCGAGCTCGGATTCAATTCATAAATATGCTGAAGCAGTTGGGTACTATCAATGCTTTGAGAGAACTATCAAAACGAAGGGGTTATGCAGCCGTCCCACGTTGTCCAATAAGTCTTTTCGTAGAGCGCACTGCTATCGCTCAGCGGATCTGGCTCATATTTGCGAGCGATTTTTCTCAGTCGGCGCCGAAGCACCGAAACGGAGGAATAATGACCGCGGTGGGAAGATTTAAGGAATTGAAAGGGGTGGCACGAATGGTAGGAGGGGTGGCATCCACTGCGGGAGTCTCGTCGTGGAATGACGGATGGACGTCAATTGTCTGTCCTCGGCGGCTGATTCGGCTGTGATAGAGGCGATTTTGGGAGGATGGGTCATTACGTATTTTCATCGAGGATTGGGGTGGGAAACGGTGTTCGTCGGGGGGTGAGCGATGAAGAGGAGGCATGGGGTATGAGGGCGCGAGGCTTTTTGATGAGGGGGGGTGCAGGTGGGAGGGGGCAGTCGCGACGTAATCTTTGATGGATAGCACACTGCTGGGCGAAGACGTGCCGTGGTGGGTTTGCGCTATCGTGCCTTCGTCCTTTGTGCTTTGTCTTTTCAGTGTCGCTGTACCGCCGTGAGCGAAACTTCGTTCTTTTTTTTGGGAATTTCTGTTGGGTCCATGAATCTCTCGATTCCCCGACTTCGGAGGTCCTTTAAAAACAATTCCGTTCTTATTACGCTTCGAAATGCAAAAAAAACGGATGCTGGAAAACTTTGATCCACCTTCATAAATTTTCATTCATCTTGGTGGTGAAGGTACACGATACGACGAGGAAAACAGCTACGACTTATTGCCCACTTGTTTCTTCATACAAGATCAAGCAATTATTCACTTTAGTTTCCGAATGCCGGATTTATTGTTTTGCAATAGCAGTGAAATATTAATATTGATAAATGGATTAAGCTTTAGAGTACGTAGGATTTAGTTTGACTGAATCTATTTTGAACTTACATATTTCTGAAAATCTCCATTTAATCTGATATTACTTTGTAAAAATAATTAAATTACTTCTGAAAAGTTCTTTTTAGAATGACATTTAATTTAGTTGAAAAGGCTCAAAAAATCTCACAAAACATAGATATTATTTAATAACATTAAAGAAAACATGATAATGGTATAATTATTAATTACTTCAGAAATGAATGTGGATATAGTTCAATTTGTAATTAAACTCTTTATTTATTACTATTGAAAATAAATCAGGAAAACTAATATAAATGGACGCACCAATACAATCAAAACCATAGGGATTGTCTTCCTACATCGACTCCGAACAATTTAACACAATGCTTGACTGTTGTTTTAGTTTACGTGGTTCAATGACACGCAACGTGATATACTTTTTTAAATTACTCAGGATTGACTAACGTTTGGAGAAAAAATGTCGGGTAAATATATATGTTAAAATGCTTTCGGCTATTTATCGTGCTAGGCCTTACGATCGTTTTTTCAAAGCAAAATTTTGATCTTGGTAAATTTACGATGATTACCTGAGCGTTATACTTCTTTTAGAATTATGGTAAAAGTATGCATTAGAACTTCTAGTTAACATGCATACTTACGATGACGAAATTATTACTGAGAATAAATACATTTTATTGATGCTGAATGTTCTCAAATTTAATCTTGAAACTAATAGGTTAAGAGGAAGTATCTTCATTTGATAAAAAATGAGCGACCAATAGCAAACGCAGGATTTTAAAATTGGTAAAAACGACTTTATAGCCCCTTGTACACCAACCCGTCATCACAATTAGATTAAATGACTTTTTTCACTTTGTTTGCAACACCAAGTTTCTTATCTACATGAATGAGTGCAAGAGTTAAGGAGAGACTGGAAATTTAAGCGTATCAAGAAACTTCCCATTTGTATGTAAATGGGATGCTTTGAGACTATTCGTTTGAGATTATTATGCAATTATCAGTAAGATTTGGTATTATACTTTCAATTGCAAAAAATGTTAAATTTTAAACTGTTATCAATTCGGATTTGCCAATTTTGGTGTGAAATCCTGCCTAGCCAATTAAGAAAAACAAATGTAAATTACTTGATACGCACTCTTTCCCGGTGTTCGTAAATATACCCGCATAAGAAAACAAGTGCCCAGCATTATTTACTTTTCTCCGTAAACATCAAGCTCCGCAATCGCCTCACTCACTTCCCGGATTAAACGGATAAGTGGCACGCGCATCCGATTTTATTGCACGATGTGCAGTTGAGCAGGAGGGAAGAAGAAAGTGAGAGAGACGTTGAATTGAGAAGGGGAGGGTCACAGCAAGTAAGGCTGGGAAGGAACAGTCGTATAGTTATGACTGTAGACTTCTCTCCTTATCTGATGGTATGCTCTTGCCCAGAGTGCGTGAGTTTGTTCGTTGGGCAAGGTCAGGGAGTGAATAACACAGATTGCTTGTAAAGTGGAGACGCGGGGTGAGAGCGTGGGGAGGTGTTTTGGTTGGTGGTAGGAGGGACCAGGAGGAAGGAGGAGGGGTGCCGGGTGAGCGGATTTGAGGGGGAGGGCCTAGGCGTTGGAGAAGGAGGAAGCGACGCTTGCTTTCTCGAGCGAGGGAGAGAGTCGAAGGAGGGGTCCATAAGAAAGTGAGACTGGCGAAAACGAGCCTTTGGAAAAAAATGGGGGTCCCCTTAAATCGCCAGTAAACGCCGTTTCGGAGGCGCGTAACGCAAATGGACGACGTTGACGGCCGAGAATCGGACCGTCTTTATAGAGGTTTGGCTGCTGGGAGGGGGCGAAAGAGAGGGCTGACGGTAGGGCGTGGATGATGGGGGGGCTGAAGTGACAGAAATGGAGAATGGAAATGGCAAGAGGGACCCGGCAGTGGGGGCGCGTTTGTGTGCGTGTGGGTGTTTTGAGACGATGAGCATCGGTTAGAACGGGGAAGTGGGGAGCGGGAGCGGAGGGATGCCGGTCATAAACTTTGGATGGGCCCGGAGAGGGGAGGAGAGAGGGTTTGGAGGAGGCAAGGAGATCGTTCAAATGCTTTGCGGTTTCCACAGAGCAGTGGGGACTCCGCAGTGGGACGAGGAGGGTAGAAGGGGAGTTGATATGCGATAAAGGCTAGGGGAGGGAGTGGAAGCGATCTGCGGGGGGTGAGGCGCTGATGAGGACTCGGAGTTGAAGGAGGGTGGAGACGGCGGAGAAGTAGCTGCGATGATGGTGAGAAAAGAGAGGGAGGGAAGAGCGGAAGAAATGACCCATTCCTTAGAATGGAGAAATCGAAAGAAAATGTGCTGGTCTTTTTTAAGGAGAGAGGAGCAGAGAGATGAAACTTTTAGAACTTCTCTATGCCATGTTGCAGCCTCCTCCCTTTCCATCCGAGTGGGAGGAGAAGTTGAAAAAAGAGCCATTGCTGGAAGGAGGTTAGTGTTTCCATGAGATTGGTGGAGTGGGAAAGTGGGCTCGTTTCGTAATCGGCGAAGGGGGGTCCGAAATAGGAATGGGTGCGCGCGCGCGGTGTGATTTCGTCGGCAATGTGACAAGGTCGCTTTTATTTCGCATTCAAGAGAGAGATTGGGAATGACCTTGCGGCTGGGGAATGGCTCCTTTCGGTACCGGATGAATATGAAAGTCGCGTGCGTCGAGTTCTTCATTTTAACTCACTTGAAATTAGTTGCAAGAGGGATTTTCAAATTCTGTCAGTTACCCGTATCTAACTTTTATTTCATGCTCTTTGGTATCAGCATCAATATCATTTGGATTTTTGACAGTGAGTTGAAATATATATATATATATATATATATATATATATATATATATATATATATATATATATATATATATATATATATATATATATATATATAGGATTCTGAAGACGACAGCCGTGCTGTCGAAACGTAAAATAACAAATTGTGAGTGTCCTTTCTTTGTGTCTCTATATTCTAAAAATCTACATCTGTGTTTTTATATATTTGTGTGTCGCCGATGAGCGTTCCATTTCGAAGATATTTTATATATATATATATATATATATATATATATATACTATATATATATTAAATTTAAGGCAACTTTTTTCCAAAAATTTGTATTTGTTTTTGCATTAAAATAGTGTACGTATTATTTATAACTAACGAATTAAAATATAAAAACGGAAGAGGAAGTCCTTGTTCCCCGTATGACATTTTGAAACCGCGAATATTATTTTGCTTTAGAAATCTAATATAAATTAATGCAGATGATTACTGTTGAAGAGTTGGAATTTTGTATCTGTCCATTTTTTTTTCACTAATCGTATTTTCAATTGGCATCCATTCATACATTTTCTCTACCACGTGTGATTAGTGACCACTGGAGAACTATGTGACTTTATTGAAGAGGACTTTGGTATACTCCTTTACCAGCTCATTTGATTCTCTATATCACTCGATTCTCCATTCACCCTTTACCTCTTCTGTAGGCTCAAATGTGCTTCTTTCTAGTAAAAGTATTTTTGTAATGTCTTATACTTTTTTTTCCTTTCTATATATACACACCTTGCAGCTGTGCAACGGTTGTTAATGCCGCTTTGTTGGTTTAAGGTTTCATTCCATATATAACATTTTAGAGTCTATTAGTTTCTCCAGGGTGTAACCTCATAACTCGGATATTCTCAGCTTTATTTCCCCTGAGATTATAATGCCATACTTGTATTAATGCTTTGCGATGGCTTTAGGTATTTAAAGAAGCTAGCACCTTGGATGTCCCTATGGTCTAATCGTACCACATTTATATATATTTATCTGGATCCCCCGATGAAGCTAGGTATTTAGTTTTTATAATTTAAAATAACCATCTCATAAATAATAATTTATAACCATTTAATTTTATCTTCAGTAATTATTACTTAAATCTAAGTATATATGTATTTAAGTAAATTACATCTTCAGGAAGGAGAGAACAAAATTTAATCATACATGGTTCGTCCGGAAAATAAGTGTACTGACTCCTGGGCTGGGCGCGCCGCTCCAGGCGCGCCCAGCACCGCTCTGACGGGCTGCGATTGGAGGGGGATATGTTGGCAAGCGACGCTGAAAAAAGCAGTCGGCTCTGAGCTGTGGTGTAGTGAGGAGCTCTGTTAACGCGAACCTCCACGCTTCGACCCACGTCACGGAACGCGATGCCGAAGTTTTTGGAGCAGCGTTATTCCATCAAATTTGCGGTAAAGCTTGGGAAATCGTCTACCGAAACTGTCGGTATGATTAACCAGGCTTACGGGGAGTCAGCCATGTCCAGAAACATGATCTTTCGGTGGCACAAGATGTTCGTGGAGGGCAGAGAAGAGGTCGACGACGAGTCTTCGAGAGGTTCCCGATGATGCCTTCGCGGGAGCGACCCAGGAATGGGAACGCCGCTGGAACAAGTGTATCGACTCACAAGGGTCCTTTTTTGAGGAATATTAGCTTAAGATATGTAAAAGTGCAATAAATTTTTTTTCCTGAGTTCAGTACACTTACTTTCCGGACGAACCCTGTAGGTCTTATTTTTAATTTTGAATTTCATTCCGAACCGCCCTACGAATCATTTTTTTAAATATTTAAATTAGAGCTAGATTACATTTGATTTGAGTCAATAGTGTCAAATTCCTCTTCCCATAATTGTTTTTTTTGCTTAATTTCCTTCTCCTACCCTCTTAGCGTATGTATTGAGATTTTAATACTGGCTTAGAAAGGTTTTATTGAGTTACTATTGCAAGAGCGTAAAATTAAATTATCTTATGTAACTTTTTAAAATTGGTCTTGTGACACAACCATCGTATAATTAACTGTGACGTACACTAAATGCTTAAGAGCAGTTTCAAACCTGTCTTTATCTAGGCGGAGGCAATACGCATCTAAGATTTCTATCATAATTATTTTAAGGAAAACGTCGACAGTTTGACCGTAGGAATAAAACTGCAATATGTTTAGCCTCGTGAAAACTCCTAAATTGTTTAAATCAGATTCAAGTCATAGCCGTAAGCCGCTTTGTTATGCGTTAATGATTTCAAACTTCAGTGTGAGGGAAACACTTTGTTAAAGTAAACTAAATGTTTCATAAATCATTTAACTCGTGCATTGGCATATAAATTCTTGCGACAAAACACTCAACTATATTGAATATTGTTTTTTACTATTCCGTTGCTGGAGAAAACAAATAATAATAATGTAAATTTTCAACTCTAGTAGGATGTACCCACCAATTCCAAACTATGGAAGAAGCCACAAGAGTAACTTTTAACGGAGTCATCCGTTTAGTGTGCATTTCCATGCAAATATTTCGGAGTGTAAAAATCATTCACTTTGGCCGGGATAATCCTGGTCGAGGCAAATGATTTTTACACTTTAAAATTGTTTTAATATAATGAACCTACAAGGATATTATATAAGTTTCAGTTGCATTTAGATGTCAGAATTGAATGAATCTCTTATCCTTCATCTTTCACTCTGTCCAAATAGTTTTTGGAATATATAATCATGTTATGCATCTTTCTGTTTATGAATTAAATTCCTTGGTAGCCATAACCGGCACAGGGAAAGGAACTGGCCCCCTTACCCAGATGTGTGAATTTCATCCGCCTTCGGGCTTAATACTGGGTGAACTCTACCAAACCGACCTTCGGGTTGATTACTGTGTTTATGGCTTTTTTAATACTGAAAACATTTGCTGTACTTTTCGCTGCTAAAATATTAATAGTTTGATAATTTAAACCCTTGTGAAATTTGGAGCGTAGAAATAATTAAGATACCTTTCTGCATATCAATTTAGGAAATGAAATTAATTTGATATAACTATTGTATACTCATAAAGTTAAAATTTCATAATTGAAAACGAATATAATTTAGAAACTCTCACTTCAATAATATAAATGTGAGTTACTTGAAAATTGCAAAATATGTATTTCAGGTTGTTTTCACTTGCTATAAAGACCCTTTATTTGAAATAAAATGGTTTATCTGATGCCCGGGAGCCGAGTGGAACATTTTAAAAGCCAAAGCGCTCTTCTTTTTCCTTCCTAACCTCTGCAAAAGGGAGATCAAGAACAGAATGTGTGCTGAATATTTCTCAACAACTATCTTAATTCCGCTACAACTGGATAAAAAACCAAAGCTACAGTGACTCAATTGAGGCTTTCATCTTTACGACAACTTGCCGCAAAGACTTTGCACCTACCCCTCCCCTAGCTTCCCTCCTCGCTTTCACAAGAACTCCACTGCGGTCCAATCTCCATCTCTTCGCCCTCAACCACCCCGGCATCACCAACGAAGCAGAAGCCTCTGCTGACGAGATCCACCTTAATTAAAACTTCAAAATCATCCCGCTCCTCTCCTGAGTCTCCTTCGCACCGTACTTACCTCGGAATAAAAATCTCACCGACGCTGGAGGGTGTGGGGGAGAGAGAAAGAGACGGGGAGAGGGCGGCGGGCTCATTTTAGCAGGCCAAATTACTTCAACCGCACGTACCTACAGCGAAACGGAAGGGGGGGTTGGGGGTTGGAATAGGAAGACGCGTATGAGTCTAGCGGAGGTTTTCGGGATACGGTCGATGAGAGAGGGGCACCTCAAACAGATTGCCCAATCCTCCCCCTTCCCTCCTCTCCCATGCCTGCGTTACACGCATCCCACCCCCCGGAGAACCCCAACGCGCCAGAGCTTTGCTGAAACGCAGCACTTCACCCGGTTTCTTTTTTTGTTTTGCTTAACCTCCTACCCCATTCGCTCCACTCGGTTTTTATTAATTTGCCCTCAAGCCACGTTCTACGCCAGGCGTCTTGACTCAAACCGCGAGGCTTGGAGTCTTCCATATCTTCGGTACTCTTTGGTGCCACTCTTTTTTGGGCGTGTTGCATGCATTTCATTGTGGAGGGTAGGGAAAATGGGTGGGGGGAGGACGAGTGCAGTAGGCACGCCGCCGCACGCCTATCCACTGTAGGAAGACGGAAAGGAGCGCCGCGAATCTTTGAGGGCTCGGGAAGGGGGCAGAGAAAAGGAGGAAGGCGGCGTTAGAGGGAGAGGAGATGCGGCGTAAGGATTAAGGGAGTAGAGATTCGTTGTGTGAGGTATGTGGTCAGGGAGTGCTCTTATTCACGCTCGAGATATATGCGCGTCCATTTCGACCGGGGAGGGAAGAGAACGGGGACGAGACCCAGGAGACGGAGAAAAGCAGGTGGATGGGTTGAGTGGAGGGATCCGACACAGGAGACTAGTGGAGAGGAACGAAAGGCTACAGAGACTCCAAGAAAGAACGACGAAAGGAAAATGGGAATGCATCCAAAGCAACAAGGCGGAAGGATATAGATAAAATATTTCTTTAAGTCACAGTTGAATTTTATTGAACTCGAAACATTTTATTGAAGAAACATACAGAGTGGTGCGTAATTTTTTCTGAAAATCGTTTTAAAATGAAGACCTGACTTTCAAGTTGTAAGAATGGAAAACTGCGCTGGTAGTTCCCATTCTAGTATAGCGATTAAGTAAAAATCATTTTTACGAAAATAGATATCATAAAGTTGAATGAAATAAATAATACTAAAACTCACATAAAGTATTCTAAATTAATGAAGAAATTAACATTAATTAACATTTCATTATCAATTAATATGTGCATGTCTACCCTGTTTTATAGCCAAGCTTCTATCTCTATTGTATGAAGTGATGTATGACAGAATTAAGAGAAAGTGTTTATTCCGGAAGATTAAGTACGCAACCAGTACTGATCCTGAGACAGAACTTAGTACTTATTACAGTGACAAGTTTGTAAGATATCTACCGAATGAATAAAATCTGCCTAACTTTACTTCTTCAGACTAAATAAAACTATTTATCAAGTCTAATAACAATTAATTATTCATATACTCTATAATCGAGACGTCCAAACCAAAGTTAATACGTCCTCCTTATGTATGGAAAACTACATTCAAGAAAATTTAGGATCGAAACTAACATATCTGAAATCAGTCAGGGTAGGACTTACACACAAACTGAGGGAAAAGAACAATGATAAAAATGACTTCAATATAGAGAGCATTAAAAAATCATTGGACATGCTATAGCAGGAATGAAATTTTCACGTATATGAAAAAGAAAACGGAAGAAGAGTTAACATTGCCAGAGATAAGCTTTCATGTGAAGTAATAGGAAACAATAGAAGGATGATCGAGCACCGACTCACAAAAATACCCTTTGTTTTTACTCATATATGTATATGGAAGTACAAAATGATTCTTTCGAGTCTGAGACCACTTTCACAAAGTAAATCTGGAAAATACATCATGTAGATTACCGAAAAATATATGGATGGAATAATTTGAGGATTCCCTGTAATAAACAGTATTAGGTCTAGGAAAGAAGAATATGTTTTCGACTATAGACGTTTTTATCAGCAATATAATAAGAAAATAGTATGCATTTCACTTTCAAACTCTGGTTTTAATCCTCTTTAAAAGGACTCTAATCCGTAAATATCGATATTTTAGTTGATTGCTTATGGATCGTTTTGCAAAGAAAGGTTGGTGATGGAAATAATTAAATTGGAAGAAATGATTTTTCTTTTTTTAATGCTGGAAATGGTCATTAAACATCGAATGGAGCGTCCAGAGAATTCATGAAGCGAAGATGAATAGAGAAGAGCGAGAATAAGGAAAGTGAGAAATGAAATATTGGATGAAACTACTGAATGTCTTGCATGCCTCTGAATCAAGTGCGTGCCAATGTATGTGCCATCTCATGGAGAAGGGCACCTATAAGTTATTCTGAGTTGGTGGGAACGTTGCCGAGCTGAATATTTGAGGGAAGAGGGGGATTTCTACGGAGGTCATAAACCCAAGGGAGGATTGTCCTCGGGGTCAGCGAGGATTACGAACAGCTTCCTCCAACGTGGGAATAGAGTGAGTGGCCACCAGCCGCGAAGGATGGGGAGCGTGGCGCGAGGAGTGATGCTGTCGAAGGAAGATTATTTCCGTCTCACCGATTTGTTATAGTCAAACGGGCACCTGCTCCCGTCTCCTTCAAACACGTCCTCAGGGTCTCATCGCCTCCATTTCGTCCCTCCCTTTGCCGTGCGGTGCTTTCGCTTTCCTCGTTCTTTGTAGGCATACTTGACTGCCGTGGCTTTTGCATTCTGGGATCTGGGCAAAAGTTACGAGCGTTGGTAAATATATTCCCACTAAGATATTGGTGGCAAATGAAACATCCACCATTCCTTAGTCTCGTCTCAAAGACTGAGGGGATTAATTTGTGTCGTCTTCTCTGCTACCAAAATCATTTGATTCAAGAATTGTTTGTGGGTGTGTTGAATCGGCACGTTCTAGCGGTATGTGTTTATCAGACATGGTGTTTGTAGTCGCTAAATATATGTATCTGCCAACATATGAATCACAATAGCAACGACTCTCGTGGACTTGAGCGAGGCTTTTACTCTTCCTCAGCAATCAGTCAAAGGAGTTAAAAAACATACTGCAAATAAGTAAAGAGGTTTGGCCATAATCCATGATATAGAAAACCGAGCTTTAATGTTTTCTTGTTCATTGCTTCTTATTAAGTTATTACCAACAACAACGAGTGCGGTTGAGCCTTGCAATGAAAACGTAGGCTCTCGATGTGCCAAAAGCATTTCAGATTCTGTGTGTTTCTTGAAGTTCCTGTTCTCATCTACATTCCTTAAAAACTTCAATCTAACGACAACTTTAACCTTGGTCATAAAGCCATCTCACTATTAGTGATCACTGCCTTCCTAGTCCATATCCCATGCCATGCCACGCTTACTCTCTACATTTTTCATCGCCTCATCATTTAAGTGTCCCTTTTTGATACTTTTGACTTTGGTATATCTTTATTGCGTCTAATGGTTCATAGCAACATTCCTTCCAGATTTCCATTTTTTTAATTAAGTTTACGTAAGCTGTCATTTTCTTTACCAATGTATTTATATCTGTGCTTGTTAAAAAAATATTTGGTTAACAAAGTCTATTATGATTGATCTTATTCATCGGCTTGAATATGAATCATTTTATTGAAGTGTTCATCAGAGATAAGTTATTTTAGGATCATATCTGATGTTGATGCAGAAACATTATTTTTTCAAATATTACAGCTTTAGCTTCATAAAAAATATATTTTAGGTCATGTTTGAAAAAATTATCAATAATTTGGAAATAAAAACTTCATTTTCAAAACTATATTGTTCTAAAACATAAATTCAATTATTTAGTTTAGCTTCATTTCGACAAAATTTGGAGTCGAGTGAAAACCATTATTATCCCCTCGCCTTAGTTTTACACAATATATACTTTTTGTAACCTACTCGTATATAAGCGGGTACATAGCATTCACTTTATAAACAAGAAGACATGTTGCTCTCACCTAGGATGTTTTTGCTAGTTAATGTCGCGTGAGACAGCGGTTATGGTGCGGGAGAGGGGACGAAGATGGCAGGAAACCGCTGTGTGCAACTGTTTGAAAGTTTAGTTTTGTAAGGGCCCAAGAAATTTCCCTCCAACGCTCTTCACCATGCCCCCTTCCCCTCTCTCTCGCTCCCCCCTCCTCAAGCAACAAATTGGAGGAGGCGTCAGAGCGGCCTCCACCCCGTCTCCTCCCTCGCCTCCCTTTTGATATACGGCCGTCCCAGGAATACACGGGAGTTGCTCAGGGAGACCGTGGGTTGAGAGGGAGGGCAAGAGGGTGACGGCGGTGAGGGTGAGACATGCGAAGGAGGGAGAGAAATTTTTAGTCTTAGGTGAGAGGAAAGGGCGGGAGAGGAAGAGTAAGAGGAGGAGGGCCGAAGTCGGTCGGCGGAGGAGAGGGAGTTGGCCGTGGGCTTGAGTGCGGGGCGAGTTGGGGGGCGAAGACAAGGTGGGAGTCCCGCGGAGTAGTGGTTGGCACGGACGGAATTTCGGGGCGGAATATCTCCCTGATCCGTGATTTGTGGGTCGGGAGCCGTGAAGGAGACGCGGGCGGAAGAAGCGGGGGTGGAGGCTGGCTAAGGCGCGTCGGGGGAGGGAAGGGCCGAGGGATGAAGGGGGTTGGAGGGGAGCGATGGGCTGAGAAAACCGGGCGCATGCCCAATCTCTTTTCTCGAAGGGGTTGACACTTGCCCCACAGCTCCAACTCGACGGCCTCCCTTTGAGGAGCTTGCTTGGAGAGATGTAAAGCCACTCGGACTGTGTGCTCCTCTACAAGCAGTTAATCCGGACGTTTCCACGCTTTTATTTAAAGTGTTGATGGATGCCCGAGGTAATCACCGGAATACCTGCTAAACACACTCTCGGATCGCAATAATGTACGCACGGGCGCAATCATTCATGAGACGAGGGAAATAATTGCACTTGCTTACATTCTGGCTATTATCTTTTATGGATGTCATGCAAGTGCCGTTGGTAGTATTCTCGGGTATTACGAAGATTGCTTTTTAATCCTTCGTCTGACGTAGACGAAATGTTTAAAGCCTCCAATCGAGTTGGTCTTAGAAACACGCTTTTAAATGCCCGAAATGCATCAAAACAAAGCATTCTTAGTGCAGAAATAATAATACTTGATTTATCATTCGCAAATAGATCTTTTTTTAAATATTAAGATCAAAGCAGAAATTAATATAAATAGTCTGTTATATGGTAATTTATATCCGAAGGAGCGAAAACACTATTTCTTTTTCTTCCTTAACGCTTGTTTTACTTTGCTGTACGACATTGTAAATACCAATAGGAAAGATTTAATAGAAGAGATTTACTTCTTCCATTAATTGTTCTTCCCTCATTTGACTAACAGTAGCTTAAAATTTATGAGTTATTTCCAAGAGATATTTTTCAATTTTAATATCTTATTTTTAGATTCTACCTTAGGGACGAAAAATTTTAGAATTAATTCACCAGGACCGCCCAACTATTTTAGAGCATGGAGTGGTCACCAACCCCGAGCTTGATAAATGGGGAACTCCTGAAGATGAATGTTGGCGGTGGTTGGCAAAGAAAGAGTTTACGAATCTCTTTGCTAGTCATAGGTGATTAAACGTGCACATGCCGAGTTCCTGCAGTGACAAATAATATCGTACCTTTTGGTACTGAAAATAAGTGCCCTTCAAGAGAACGGTAGAAAAAGGATTGATGGCCTACGTGTACAGTTTCAGAAGTTAGTTTAACTTTCATGTGTGTGTCTGTATCCAAATGCCTATATGTAAATCATCATGTATCATAGAAATTGATCAATGCACATTGAGATAACTTTCCTGATGACATTGCACATTAAAAGAAACGTTTTCATAAATGTTTTCATAAACGAAATGTTTTCATAAATGTTGATTTAGAGTGTTCAACTGAGACCTAAGGAACCTTCTCGCTACGGATTTTTTAAAAATTGATTTACGAAATGTAATTTAAAATAAACTGGGTCTCTATGAGGAGACACTGTAAATTGGTTTTCGCCTAGGCGTTGAAATTTAAGGGTGGTCAACAACAATTAACAAAAGTTAAATGTAGTATCTATCACAGGCGAGGTGGTCCCATTTGGTAAAATATCCGAAAACTAAGGTGATAATGCACTATTCATATCTAATGTGATGATGAAAAGTCCAAAAGTGGCGAGTTATCTGTAATTCTATTTTCAGAATGTGTATTAGAGAGTAGGAAAGGTGTATAATATCAGACCTGCAGAATAGGAACTTGGGTGCATGCTCATAGGGGTTGGGATGGGAGCTTAGGAAAGGTAAAGGGGGTGGATTGCGGCCGATGAGTCAGAGGGCGGAATGATTCACTGTGCTCGGCCGCTGTCCGAGAGAGAGAGCCCTGAGAGCGATCGAAACACTCGGAGAAAATCGAGGAGAGAGAGCCATAGTCGATTTGCCCTGTGCATAGATTAATGCCGGTCACACCCACCACGTCCACTCAGACTCCTTTCCCTCCAGCCGCGGCCCGGATAGACTACCATAAGGAGACTTGAGGGTACGCGGAAGAATGGTAGATCCAGTTCTCGTTCCCGACGAACGAAACGTGTCCGCCTCGGAACGATCGTTCGATTTTTACGTATTCTCCACCGCTTCGCCTCCACTTGCCTAGCGAGGGGAGAGGAACCGAACTTGGACCGGAGAATTCTCGGCGTCCGTCTGGGAGTCGGTGGCTGGCGTCAGCGCCATCTCCGGCCGCCTAGGCCAACCTTACGCGAGGAGCCGCCGCCGTGCGCTATGCAGATAACGGTTCGTCCCCTTCGACCCCCTCCTCATCTCCTCGCCGGCAAAACCCCTTCCAATCCAAAATCCCCCCTTCTCCCTCCCGCAGCCTCCCGCTTTGCATTTCTTCTTCCCTTTTCCTCCATTGCGGGGCCGTTTCTCCCCCCGCCTCTCTCTCTCTCTCGCACTCTCCCAGACAACCACGCGCCTGAATCCACAATGCATAAAGCCGGGTTTTAAGCGCGGTCGGTTTTCCCCGTCCGCTCCCGCTCCCAGCCCCCGCCCCCTCGCACCGGTCCCCTTCCCTTTCCCCCCTCCCCACGCACTCCCTCGTCCAAAACCAACTCCAATCCCCCTTTCCACCCCCAGCACCGCTCCTTCCCCATCCCCTCCCTTCCTGCCCCGCTCATCCCGCGGGCCTATTCATCCCCGTCGCTTTTCCCCATCCGACCCACCCCTCTCCCCGGGCGACCCGCCCTTTTTGCGATTACCGTGGAATTACGCTCACTCTAGACGCTGTCAGGCCTGAGGCTTAGTGCAGAGAAGGATGGCGGTAACCGGAGGAATACCTCTTTTCTCTTCCTCGTCCCACCCTTTTCCTCCACACCCCCCTCTCTCTCTTTATCTCTCTCTCTCTCTACCTTTCTCTCTCTCCCTTCATCTCTTTTTTTTTCTCTCTCTCTGTCTCTCTCCCTCTATCTCTCGGCTCCCCTTTTCCAATCCTCCTTCAACACTATACAGTCTGCTCATCTCGTGGAAATCCTCCATTTTTCCCGCATCCTGCGTAATCATTTCTTGTGTTCTTATTCGACCCAAACCTCTCCCTCCTCTCCTCCCTCCCGCAAACTGAACCTCACCTCGTCCTCTTCTCCCCATTTTTTTCTACTATCTACCAATCTATCTGCGTGCGTATCACTTATCCTCGGGTTAAGTCAGTTGGGTATTGTGGGGAGAGAAAAAAGCCTCCTCTTTATGCCCACTGCCTCTCTTTGTTCCTCCATCCTCGAATTCCTCCTCTCGTCTTTCACCTATTCACACTCTCTCAATATTTTCTCCGACCTATCGTTCATTTAGCAAGAGTTCAATCCACGGAAGAAAAATCTCATTTTCGCCGAGTTTTTGATAAAAAAATTACAATTTTTTTATGCCAAAATAACGCTAATTTCAAGACATTATATCAATTTAATGAGAAATTAAGGGAATTTAAATATAAATTCCTTATATTGCATTATATTTTTCTAGTCTTATCTCCAATTCTGATAAAATATCTTAGACGTTTCTTTGCCATTTTCATTTAGCGTCCTGTGCAATAAATCTGGAGAGAAAAATTCACCGACAGAAAGAAAACTTAATACATATTAGGACCTATTCGCTTCACTACATTAAATCCTGTCGTCGCGTTGTTTATTTCAGCACAATATTGAGCGTGGCACATAACACCAGAAAGCGGTTTTAGTATATAAATTATTTAAAATAGTGATTAAATACAATGAGATATAAATGAATATTTTTGACGGTACTCAGAAAATTTAAATACTCTCAGTATGCCATTTTAATTTCATGTTCCCTTCTATTTTTAGGTAAGTCGAGAAACCATTTCCTAATCAAAGGTTCCGATCGTAGTTGTAACTGTTCAGCAGCTGTAATGCAGCACACGGAAGCATCTATGCAGCCATGTAAGTAGATGTGTCATTTAAATAAGTTATTTTTGAAAATATTATGCGAAAATTTCTGCAGATATATCTCCATAAGTAGAAAATTATTTGCGAGGAGAGGATTCAGTTCTGATATGTCAGGCAAAATTCATGATTTATTCCATCATGGTGATCTTGTGTCTTTTCTAAATTGAAAGCATTTAGTTTTCTATTGAAATTATTTCTTGGTTTTTCGCACAAATTAGCATTGACCTTTTCAATACAATATTAGTTAAATTGTATATACGCTTGATCTCACACGTCATTGTTTTTTCAATGGGTTGAATATAATTTCCGCAGTAACATATTTCAAATCTTAAATAACCTCAAAGGTTTAATCACCTAAATATTATATGCTCTGTTATCTTTTCTTAAAGAATCCTATCCTTGGAGAAAAGTGGCCCCAAACGTTTTAAGGCACAGGTTTTTGATTACAATCAAAATAAAGCAATTAGCGAAAAGGTTTTCATGAATAAAAGTAACTTATTTTTGTTATGGTATGACAAATTTGATATCACCACTTTTTGACGGAATTTTTGTCGGAGAAGCAAAAACACAACCCAATCAATGCTTATTCTAAAAGTAAGTGAAAGTCTAATAAGACTATATTTTGGCTGTATTTCCAAAAATTTATTTTATATTAGAGACATTATTTGGTTGAAATAATTTTCTTTGTTGCTACTTCATAATATCACAGCATTAGCCGGAAGAATGTCATCTTTTGCGGTAAAACAAGGCAAAAACTTGTGTGATTGGTGAAAATAGGTCAGATATGAGTAATGCAATGTGTACCGTGAATGTGATTTATGTGGTCTCATAAGATGGATGAGATTCAATTGCGGATTCACCTGTCCCGTCATCCTTCCGCCTTCCATCCACCCTCCTCGTCGTCGGAAATCCTCCGCGCAGCTTGTTGTTTCGGAGGGCGTGCGACTGAAACGTGTTCGTTTAAGAAGGGTTTGAAACATTGCGACAGTCGAGACTCTGCGCCAAGGAGGCGAGAATGGAATGGGAAGGGGGTCTGGGCGCGAGATTTGGGAGGAGAATGAAGGGATGTGCGGGGGGAAAAGGCAGAAAAGGCTGGATTTGACTTCAAGATCAGACTTGTCGGGGTTTTTGGAGGGGTTGGGGCGGAGGATTTGGGGTAGGCTGAGGTGGTGGGTAGTTTGCTCAGACTTGTGGGGTGAGGAAGGGGTGCGGCGTAGTGAAGGGAGCTCTTGAAGCAAGAGGAGTGGTGCAGGTCCCGTAATTTGTAGATCTTCCCTCCCCCGCTGACTTCCCTTCTCCGTCCTTCCTTGCCTTCCCCCTTCGTCCCTTTCCAGTCCGACATAGCCTTCCCACACCGCTATTCACATCTGCCCCCCCTTTTCCTTGAATCCCCCCTTCAAACTCGATCCCCCACCTTCTTTCTCCAGGAGCCCTCCATCTTTTTGGAAGAGCCCTCTTCTCCCCTCGCATGCGATACCTTCTCAGGCGTGGTGTGTTTTGAGCTTTCAACGAGGTTATGGGGGAGGGTTGGCTTTGTACAAATCGTATACTCTCCTGAAAAAAGTCGCCATACCTCAGCGATTTCTCGTCTTAGATATATATTTTCCCCTTCCTTCCCTCCTTAAGCTTTTAAGCCCGATCTCCCGCCACGCGAAACTTGGTATATGGAGTAGTTTATATATATTAGACCCGCTTCAATATAATGATATCTTCCCCTCTCTGACATTACAGCCCCAGCATCCCCATGTAGCTTGTAAGTAGACCCATTAAATCACTGACATTGCAAATAGACGTTACATATATTATAAATGCTAAATGTGCTTTGAGCAGAGAGTACTAAACACTAGTTTAACCGAAGAAACTAGAACAACTAGTATAAACAAGAAATTAACCGAATTGCCGAATCTATGGTTATATGAATAAAAGCATATTCTTTGATTTATCGACCAATTACTCAGAATAACCTCAAAAGTTCAACATTATCCCGGTGTTTCTAGTGGCAGCATTTTATTTTTTAATACCATCTGAATGATTGCGTACAAGCGAATATTCAAGTCAAATGATTCCATTATCCATGGAAGAATGTGTCACTTGGCATGTTGGTTTGGATTTCAATGACTCCAAAGTCATGATTGAATAAATGAATAAAATTGTGGCTGGCATGATAAGCCTATGATTTGGGAGAAATCTGAAGTTCAATAACAACGCTATTAGAACTGGCACGTTTTTTGCGGCTTTTAATGCTTTCAGCCTTCCTTTTAGCAAATGCGGTATTATACGCGACGGCTTTCATGACCGAGAAAGAAATAATCCAAACGGCGTCGGATAGAGACATAATTTGCAGCCGAATGTCTTCTTTTTTTCATATGGAGAATATTTTGGAGCCTCTCTCGGGATAAGTTCGCTGACGTTTGCATAAAATACTCGTACGTATACTCGTCGCCATGACGGTTTCCTTTGCCTTCAGTCCCGCATATCTCTCTCAACGCCCGGGCTCCTCCTTTCCACTCCCTTTCTAGTTTTCAACTCTTTCCTCCCACTCAGACACTCCAGCCCTCCAAGTCTTCTTCCTTTTTCCTTTTGCTCTTCCCGGTGTCATCCTTCCTTTTGCTTTCCCTCCCATTTTTTATGCCCTTAGTTACTCGGTATTCTTTTTCTTTCATTTCAGCTTCCTTTCTGCCTCATAGAACTTTCACAAATATTGAGGATTCACCGTATTTTTTTCCTTATTTTAGTTCTTACTTTCATTCAATGTTGAAACAGCACAATTATCTTTCTTGTGTACAATTAAGCAATAAGAAAAACTGAATAAATAAAGAACTGCAAAAATATTATATTTGCAGAGATTATATAGAACATTTTTTAAATAGCTAAAAATGAGGCGATTTTTTCACAGCTTAAATTGCAACATTTTCCGCAGTATGTTAATTCTTGTAGTCAATACCTATGTATATGTTTCATGGATCTTTCAGGATGACTTTTAATTTACCTGCTAACAAATATGTCTTAATGACATCAATTCTTATAATTTTTGTTACAATAGTAACTACATATTCACGCCCGTGAGCCGTCAATTCATATTTGTTCAAAATGAATAGCTAAGCCAAAGGATTGCTCCTGATGCTCATGGGGTCTTGCTCTCTTGGTTCTTCCCCACCATGGAGACGTAGAGATGTTAAATTTTTTGAATAAGTGGAAGAGTGCAGTCAATGGAGCAAGGAGAGAAAAAATAGCTGATCGACACAGTAATATCGAGAAAGAGGTAGCGAATGCACGAAAGAGTGCAAAAAGAGTCTTTGAGGCGTGGCGTTAGAATTATCCTCTTTCCACTCATGCCGTGAAGATTTGTGTCACGTGCAGAAAAGAAGACATTTCTTTCCCCCTTTAGTAACTCTCCAAAGTTTCATCTCCCTCGTCCCTCCAGCCAAAGCAAAAAGATGCTCGTTCCTCTCCCACATCTCCTCCCACCAATTCAGCCTCTCCAAGTGGCTAACTCCGCCACACGTATTTTTCCTCCACTGCTTCATCCGAATTAATAATTCGCAGACAAGCATTTTCTTCTCTGAAAAGATTTCTTTCAGGAAAAAATAAGGCGTGGAATTCCAGATCGTGCTAATGCTATGTAAATGGACTTTTGGCGGCTTAAATTTGTTTCCTTTGTGATGAAACTTACTATGTCTCGTTCTTTCTGAGAAATTTGAATACTATTATACTGGCTTTAAATATTTTCCATGAAAATAGTTCAAGAGAAGTAAAACATAATCAATCAGCATGCAAGATCAACTTTGGTTGCACGAGTTTTGAAGTCGACTTGATAAAATTGTTTTTTTTTGATTGAAATGAAAGAAAAAAGGAAAATTTTCAAACCTTTTAAAGTCTAAATCTGTACAATGATTTTCAATCCTCCACTCCTGGCGCAAGAAAAAGAATAAGTTTAAATACAGCCATGATGATGTATTCTCGGGTGGACGATTTAAATTTGATATGTTCGGCCCCAGCTTTATAGAAAGCATATAACCATTTTTATTCGTGGTGAACAGCTATAGGAAGGATAAAATATTACGGAATGGTTTCAGTCTCGGTGTTCATAGCTTCTAATATATCCAGTTTTCTAAAATGTTTGATTTTTTGAAGGATGTTTATAACTCCTTCGCTGATTGAGTGTAAATTCAAGTGTGAGGACTTTTTAAAATTTTTAAATCCACTTGACCTCGTAAATTGTATGGCTCCCAAATATTATCGAAAATTATTCTATCAAGAGCTTAAAATAAATAAATCTTCTATCTCCGTGTTAATGAAATATATATATATATATATATATATATATATATATATATATATATATATATATATATATATATATATATATATATATATATTCAATGCAAAATACTGGAATTTGAAGGCATAATAGTAATTGAAATCACTTAAGAAACGTTCATAAGGAATTCATTAATGCTCTCGCCGCAGTAATAATTATTAGGCCGAAGAATCTTGTCATTTGTTCAAAAAATAGTGATGATAAATCGACGATTGAATGTTAAAGCATGAAATAAGTAAGGTATTGTTTTTTAGCCATATGTAAATATTGATCGAATTTTCAATCCCTCTACCTCTTCAAATCATCATATCCTGAACTGTCGGATACAAAATGCACAGCAAGAAGTAAACTTAGCAATCAATTCCTTGCGGAACCACAGCCAGGAAAAAATGGGTAAAGAAGAGCTCATATCTTGAATCGAATTTTTATATTTTTAGTGCGCGCTCAAATTCATCTTACCCCTCCCTTGCTTCTCGCTATTTTATCTGCTTTAGGACACCCTGCAATGTCCCATTGCATCCCCATCTTCCGTTATTCTTCTTTCATTTTCCCATCGCCATACTTTTTCGCTCCGGGGCGCGAGGTTGTGGTGGGAAGGGGTGTTTTTTGGGGGCCGAGCAAAAATGCAATAAAATGATAGAATAAAGATAGTCCATTTCACCCAACCACCCATGGACCCCATCTCCAGACTCACCTTGCCCCTTCCCCTCTCAACCACCCCACGGGAAAACCCTACAGCTCCCCCCCCCCTTGTTCCCACACAATTTTCCCACAGACTCCCAGCCACGGTAACCCCTCCCCAAAACCTCGCAAGATTTTCCTCCCACTCCCAACGTTTCCGCCTCGCGGTCCCTCGCTAATACCTCCGTACCCTCCCCAACCAACCTCACACCCTCTGCACAGCCCTTCTTCCTTCCCCGAACAACCCCTCGGCAGGTTTTTACCCTTCCCGTTCCCGCCTCCTCTCGGCTTCGTCTGGAGCAAACGCACCCCCGCCATCGACCCCCTCGCTGCCCCGGTCGCCGCTCCACCCTTTATCTCACCACCCTCATCCGCTCCCTGCATGCACAACTCCTCCAACCCTCGATCTCCCACACCTCCACCACACCTAACCACACCCTCTTCCGAAACCGCTTTTTCTCCACCCTCGCAGCCTCTCCCTCCTACTTTCCCATCCCACTCCCACCCGCGACGTACCTAACCCCGCCCCCTCTACCAACCACTCCCCATCCCGCTCCTCCGCCGCCCTTAGTCATAATTCCTCGGACGCCTAATGCAAAATCGATATGCCCCATTATGCCTGCCTCGTAAATCATTCAGCAGGCAGGCGGAGTGGTGGTAGAGGGAGGGGTGGGGAGGTTGGTGTGGGAGTTGGTTTGGTCTGGAGGGGGAGGTTTCGTGGTAGTTGGTTTGGGAAGGGAGGGAGGCAAGAGTGGTTGTTGAGGAGGAGGGATGAGGGAGGAGGGAATGTGTGTGTGTTTGTGTGTGTGTGCGCGACCGGTTGTTGCGGGGGCGTTGGGGCAGGAGGCATGGCCGGGGTGGGGTCTGACGGTGGGCGGTGGCTCTGTCGGTGGAGAAAGCGGGTGGATGGAAGATGGGGGGGTGAGGGCGGGGGAAAGGATGAGGAGCATCTAAAGATGAGGGGTCGGAGTGGATGCTCTCGAAATGGGTTACTTGCTAGGAGTGTGAGGGAGGGGTCTGTTTCGTGTTGTCGTGAAGGGACTCGAGCACTACTCGCAAGACCCCAGCTGCAATCGGGACATTTTTCCTTCCTTCCTCCGCATCTCACGTATACCGCTACGCCATCCTCCTGCCCCCCACCCCGTCGGCACTCGAAACGCTCTCAGCGCTATGGAGGAGGAAACCGCGCTCCCCTCCTCTCGGTCCTCCTGTCACCCTCCACCTTCCCCCTCCCCAAATCCTCCCTCGTCCATCCCTCCATCAAACTCCCTTTCCCAACTATCATGCCCTTCAACTCCAGGGCAAATTTCCTAACCACCCTTCCACCGCTGCGAGGCACCTCTTGTCAACTTTCCGGGTTTGGTCCCCACCCACCCATCCCTCCTCCAACCGCCATCATCGCCCAGCCCCTCTTTTTCCGATCGCCCTCCTCTTGCAGACGTCAACCTGCGGAGGATCTTCTTCTTTCGTGGGAATGGGGCGCGGCGCGGCAACGCTCCCTGGCATATTTCGTATTCCACTCCTTTCCAGGTATTCCAGTAGTCTTCTTCCCGATCGACGTGTGAACCGGCTTAACAAAATGTGATATTTACCACAACTCGGGATAGTCCTATCAATTCCAAGGCTGGCTACTTTTTTGTTGTTCAATCGAATGAAGATGGCTTTATATGAATGAAGGTTAGCCATTCAATTAAATATCGAGTCCTAAGAATCCATTTATCCCATCGCTGTAATTGAACAAGTTTTGTATATTCTTCCCTACATTTCTTCTTTTAATCTTCTATCCACCTTATTAGGAATCGAATCAAAATTATTATAATCACTATCGGTAGTCAATGGCCTCCTGTTTTGACTTGAGTCTATTTTGAGGTATTTAGTTCATATCATTAAGTTTAATAATAATAGGCTCTTTAACATAGTCCTCATTGTGTTTGCACGTTTTATAAAGACAATATAAATCAGCAGAATTAATACAGTTCCATTTTATTAGGTTCAGCTATTTTATCTTTCAACAATGCATTTCATTTCAGTCGCGTGGATATTTATACAATATTGAGCGAAGTGTTTAAAATTTCAGTTATTTTTCACACCATCTTCAGGTTTCATAAAAATTATCCTATTTCGTAATGTATTTTAATGTTAATTAAGATTCTGTGGATTTAATAGGTATCAATTTTATGAATTATTTTTATTGAAATTCTTGATGGAGTCATTTCTAAAATAAATTATTATTGAAATATCACTTGCAATATCGTTAAGTATCCAGAAATCTTTCAATAAATAATTTCTCCATAGAGTAAGATCGTATATCATTAATGTTATCATTGTAGGTAGAAAATATTTCGACTAACTCATACATAATGCTGAATGAATGATTATATTAAATATTTCCACTCGTTAATCTAAATGTTTAGCCGCTAGGCTATCCGCAAAATAAGAGTACGAAAGTCTTTCCCTCAGTGAAAAGGTTATTTTAAAAATGACTAAATAATATAAATGGATCGGGCATTATTCACCATGTCATTAAAAATGGACACCAATTTCTTTATGGTTGTATGTTTAGAAAGGAAAGCTAGATTAGGGACTCTTTTCTAATGTAAAACTGCTTGATTAATCCAGCTATCACCGACAGTAAAATTATTATAAGTGAACGTGAAAACCATGCTGGGACATTCAACCTGAGTAGTTATTAATAAAAGCGTCATTTTCTTAGACAAAAATGGTTAGTTTTTTACTACCAAGACCGTTTTTATTCAAATGACAGACAGTCGGAACACAAATATGATAGGTAATTGAATATCCAAAAAAGAGCGGGTTGGATAGCCAATGTTATTTTGTGATCAGACTCACTTCCGAGAGGTGTTTAGTTTCATTTCTGGATTCGTAAAGACGATTGTAGTTACTTCATTTATCTATGTAGATAATGTATTACTCAGAGATTGAAACGCTCATTGTAGTTTTATTTGGCTCCTATGATAAAAACGGTAAGGATATTTTTGATTTTTAAATGTATATTTAAGTTGTATCTCCACAGGCTCAATCACATCTCTTTCTAAAAGAGTCATTTGTAAAATTTGGACATTGTTAAAATAAATGTGAATTGATGAAATGTATAATTTTCTTTACATAGTATTTAGCACCGAAAAAGAAATCATATATTTTATTCTCTAAGGTTAAGTAATCTTGCATGGAGAATGCATAAAAATGTATACTTAAAACGTACTGTTTAATGTTTGTTAACATTAAAGTTAGGCCTATGTCTATAATAAATTTCAATCAAAAGTATTTATTTTTAAACGATTTTTTTTTTGAGTAAAATAGACACAAATCAAGCCAAAAGAAAACAATTTCTAAATATAGATGCAGTTTCTGATAATAAAATTTAGAGTATCAATAGATAATTACAAGATATCTGAGGGAGAATCCTTGATTAATCAATTTAAAAAACATCAATACCAAGCGTATTGTCATACATAATTGAAAATTATGATTCCAGGTGAATCAAAGTAAAGTCTCAAAATATCAGTCGTTAATATCACGGAATGTTACCGAGAATATGCTGATAGCCATTTTTTGAATCAGTAGGAAAAACTATCTTAAAATCAGTGTGCGATTTGTTTTACACTAAACATTCAAGTAAAGTTACAAATTAAGGGGAAAAAGATACTGTTTGGCTACAAAAAAGCCACTTTTTTATAAATGTATTTTTGTACTTATTTTGAATATTGAGAAAAAGCTTGTGTTTTCCCTATATTAATATACCTGCCAATGCAGAGTCATAAAAACTGGAAGAATATGACCTAGAATAAGTTTTTTTAATATTTTGCGAAGGCATTTTTGATTAATATATGCCCCTTTCTCTAGACCCCATCCCCAAAATTATACATTCTTGCTCTTTATGCGGACGCCATCCGTCTTTTAGCTCCTAATTCCACGGTCTTCCACCACTTTCTTCTTTTCTTTTACCTGATTCTCTCCTACAATCGCCCCTCCAACCTCTTCCCGCCCGCCCGCCCCTAATTCATTTGTGCGTCCGGCCGGTGTGAATCCGCGCGAGTGCGTGCGTGTGCGCTTGTGTACGTGTGTACACCTGTGTGTGCGTACGTACGCGTGCGACTGGCGCGTGGGAGAGAGTGCCCACGTTCCAAAGGGGCGGAAGGGGATTCGAGGAAGAGGTAGAGGGTGCAGGAGAGGAGGCGGAGAGAGGAGAAAACGATGGAAGAGGGGGGCGAAAAAGAACCTGCTTGAATAATTAACCTTCAGTGGTTCGGAGGAAATGGAACCGGCATGCAATTACACCTGAGCTTGGTCCACATGGAAGGTGGCGTAGGATCGGAGCGGAGAGAGGGATGAGGAGGCGGGTTAAAGGGGGGCGGGGGAGCGGGGTTTTTAAGAGGGCGGACGGGGGTGTGGCGGAAATGGGTGTCGGGTCGAGAGGGGCTCGGAGCGAGAGGCTGCGTGGGGTGAGCGGAGGAGGGTGAAGGCTCGGCCGCGAGGGGCGCAGGCGGAGGGAAAGCGTTGTTGTTGGACGATGGGAGGAGTAACGCGAGGGGAAGGGAGTCGGGTGCCCCAAAAACGGATGTACGTACGTAAAATGTGGGAACGAGGATTCATTAAAGTTAAGTGATGCACGACCATTCCGTGGGACAGAGGGGACCAATGCCCCCCTCTCCCCTTCCCCTTTCTCCGACCCCTTCTTCAACCCCCACTGGCGCCCCTTCCATTTCTACCCTCCCTCAACCCTCGTCCACCCTCTCACTCCCCAGGTCTTTTTCTCATAAGTGACAGCATAAAGATGTTTGTCTTGTTTGCTGGGAAAATATGACGTAATTCTTTTTTTCCCCAGCGTCAGCTTAAAGCTTTTTTGTGAGTCCACCTGCGCCCCGATGAAGTGAGATTGAATTTCCTTTTGATTTTTTTCGGCTGCGGTCGTGTTTTTAGGCCATGTCGAAACGGGTAAAAGGAGGGGTACTTAAGCTATGTAGTTGTGCTAATCATTTGAATTTCTGCTGGATCTATTAGGTTCTAATTTGGAAGTGTCCGAAGATTAAGTGTCCTATTAGCAGCTAAATGCTCTGAAGGTGTACTTTGATTCTTCGACCTCTTATCTAGCTCAAAGAACATTTCAATACGGAGTAAATATTCATTCCGATTCAAATGTTAGTAAAAAAATTTCAAACAACCTGAGAAAAAGATTCCCATTTACAGCTTTTTTTCAAATATTTTCTTGATTAATAAGATGTGTTTCTTCTATTAACTTGATAATAGTATCCTGTTTTAGATGCCCTTCTCATAAGTAAGCATTCCAAATTTTTTCCTCCTAAGTCAGGATGCCTATTTTATTCGTATGTCTGCCTATCAAGCTTGTGTTAAACTGTAATGACGCAAGAGTCAACTAGTGCATGAAGTGCTTTTAGTAAATGTTGCAATCAACTAATCAATGAATTTTAGTGACTGTAACCAAATAATACACTTAATTTTATTTGTTAGTATATATAATTATCCTATAAATTTTATCTTAAACTTCTCTCTTTAATTATCCATGAATTTGTAAATATCTTAGAACACTGGATTAGTAATTTTGATATTTTTATCTTCATATATTAGGTATAGTGAAACACTGCAAATGCTCAGATGGATAAGCAAAACATGAAATGTTTCTGCGAGAGTGTGTATAGGCGTTTTTATTGAGAATCAATGAATAGCATCAGAATGCCCAATTTGTTGCGGAAAGAATGTAAACCAAAGTTTTTGGTTACATAAAAGGTGAATAGCATATAACATTAAGGATCAATCAGGCTGATAGGTCGTTAGTTAAAATAACATTGATTGACACCCATAAATTATGTAGTAGGAATCAAAACTTTTAAATGTTAAATCATAAAAGGGCTTCAAATTTATGGATAGATTTAATATAGTGAAACAACTGATATTTCAAGACAAGTCTTAAATGGTTTTAATAAATTAATCATCAAAGTAATGTTTTTAATTATCATTATGGAATTGTTAAACATATGTAACAGAAATGGCGCTGGAATACTCCAAAAAATAATTTTCTGAATGCGGAAATTTTTAAAGTAAAAAACTATGAGTCATTATTCATGAAAAATCATCTGACTGTAAAATATTTTAAAAACGAAAGTAATGTAGTATACCTTTTTTGAACGTAAAGTATAACATTTTTTTCTTTCCCCAACCTTAAAATGAATCCTTGAATATATACTAGATAATTTTATAGATTTAATTTGTTCAGCCTGAAATACACAGTGAAGGGCTGGTTGTTGACGTGAACTAAAGCGCATCGAAACATTCGTGTGCACCCAAATAGACGGTTGAGAAGATTTTTCAAACGGAAAGCCGTTGAGGGAGTAAAGGTCACTTTCCTGTTTTCCCAAGAAGCAGCGCATATTTCGCATTTTACAGCTCTCCGGTTGCATTGGCGCCGGTCACTTGGAACGACGGCGAGAACCCGAGAGCCACAAAGAATCCATGTGTGCCTCGGATACATAACGTGAGCGACATTTAGTTCACCCCACCCCCGACATATCCCCCTCCCAAATCCCCTTGACTAATGAAGATGCATTTTGCGAAATAAATTCCCATGGTTTGGCTTCCGCAAAGGAGTCTCCTTGGCAGCAGACATTGGGGCATCGCGGACGCCCTCCCAGCCCCCCCCCACTCAAACACTCTTGCACTCCTTTTTCCTGCGGAGTGACGCATAGCCGTGGGCGTCGCGACGACGAATAAAAGTAAGGGAAATAAAACCGGCTGGGAGTCGGGAGGGGGAAAGGTTTGGGCGGAAAGGGGTTGTGGAATAGAGAATAAAAATAGGGGGGTTTGGGGCTGGGGGAGAGGAGGGGGCTGTGGGGGATGGATAAAAAGACGAGGGAGCGGCTGGAAGAAGAGGAGGCGATGGGGGAGGGAAGAGGGGGATTGCTGGGCGTGAGTGCAACGGAGGGTGGGGAGCACACAATCAACCTACCAACCAAACGGCGCGTGAATGAAATGCGTCCAGCGCCTGCCAACGGAGCCGACCGAATCTCGGCAACTGGGAAGGAAGAAAAGGGATAACAGGAGTTGATTCCTAAAGGGAGTCGAGAGAGGCAGATACCGAGGGGTGAGTAGGGAGGATGATGAGACGGATGAGGGGGGATCGGGGCGGAGAGAGTGGTGGAGCGGTCGGTGTGTCGGCAGGGGGAGGAGCGGTGGGTGGTTCAGTGGGAAGGAATTAGAGAAAAATACGACGAAAATGAGTGCATGGAGCAAGGGGGTTGGATAGAGGAAAGCGGACTCGATGAAAGGGTGGATGGGGAGAAGGAAGCGATGGGAAGGACTGTGAAACGGGAAAGTGCTTGCGTACGCGCTAACAAAGAAGGCGCCTCTCCTCTCGTGCCTTTTCTTCCTCCGTCCCCTCCTCTTCCTCTTAAAGGAATCCTAAGAGTTTTCCATATTTCACCTTCATGACGGTGAAAGGATTCGTCCTAACAAAAACTTCAAATAACAAACGGCCAGACATACTTGATGGTCCTGTCCCAAAACAATCTCCCGCTCTCATTTTATGTTATGACTCCTCCACCCGCCCACACTCCCCGTTTCCTCTCCCGTTCTCCTCCGTGCACGTCTTAGGTCAACTCTCGTCGCAAAAGGAGACGGTAAGATGGAACGCTTTATTTCCCCACATCTAGTCATCCCGGCGTCTTGGAGCACCAAACAGGTGAAAAATATAGAACTCGCAGCCGTAAACAACCCAGCCAAATGAAGAAAATGGAAGGCTCTTGGTTTTGCGCTTGTAAATAGGCAGTGCGTTAACTTATTTCCGTACGTTTGCTTGTTAACAGGCAATGTTCTTTGAACTAAATCATTGGTTTAAAAGAAAATACTCGCAATTTCAATAAGCAAAAATAAACACATTTCTGTTAATGAACGGAATATGTTCTGACTAAAACTCGCGGTTTCTAAGCCTTAAGAAAACTTTTTGTCGTTGGCTGTTCCTACGTATAGTTGTTATGAAAACTTTCTGTGGAGATATATTTTTAGATATATTTTTAGATATTTCAGGACCCTGAAAGCCATTGCTAGGGTATGTGGCAGTGAATGAATATACACCAGACTGTTTTGGCCCGAATATGAACCATACTGCGGTCAGACAGATCCTTTATCGTCCGTGGAAAAAATGACATCTTAAAAGTATCTGTTCTACACTAAATCTCTCTAATGTAAATGCTCAAGGTGAAACACAATACTCTTTTCTTTATATATTTCAAAAAAACCCTTAGCAAGGCATTGCATATCAATGAAATTCATCTATCTTTGGAAACAAATAGTAATAATGAGAATTTGTTTCAAATTCGTTCCAACTATCATTGAATAAGGCAATCTTCAAATGGAGAATCCGGCATGCCCAGGTAATAAAATGAGAGATATTAGATTATTTAGTGCTACTTATTTTAAAGCTACCTATACATATGCATCTGCTGTAACATTTTATTTCTTGACATAAAAAATATCTCTTATTGTTTTGTTTGTTTCTGTTTGAGGAGCTAGTGAAAAAATATCTATTTCTATTATTTAGTGTTGGAAAAGGAAATGATATTTAATTGATGAAATTATCCGAATGCAATTAATGGTAGAATTACTTCAAAAATTAGTTAATATATTTATACGTACAATACATCATAATAGACCTGAACAATGAAGGAAATTATTTTTAATTCCTGAAAAAATTAAATCAGAAAAAAAATTTCTAAAGATTCTTAATTTTGATAAACTTAGCAGGGAAACTTCCCAGTATTTCCATCATATAAAAAATCTATGGTTATCTTCTGTGTAATATATCAAAATGACAATTTGATACAGTTTTTTTCAATATGCATTTAGTAAACTTTTTTCATTAACGCTTAGAGCCCATACTTTTCTGCAGATAACATGATACAAGACCAATTTTAGGCGATTTAAATTGAAGTTCATCTACCACATTTTGATGCACTCGATTTTTTAAGGACGAACACTGATGCAAGTCCTATAATATATTAAGTAATACGGTTGAAAACACAACAAATAAAAATGTATTTTTATGTCATAAATAATTTAATTAATGCATTAATAAACGAAAGTTACCAAACGTTTGCACATCCTGGAGCAAGGTTAAAGACTCATTGTTCATTGCATCTGTAAATGGAAAAAATGAAATAAAACACTAACTTATGAAAATGATGAACACTTTCCTTTTCAAGAAATGATGTCACCACTTTTGTTCTGATATAATGTCCTTTAAGAACCTGACTTGAACGAAAACATATAGTATATTCTTCTGGACTGGGAAATCCCCGAGGGAAATATTGTCATGAGTGAAATTTATATTGGACACAAAATGATTTCGCTGTCGAGGAATCCACACTTATTTCGTTCAATAAATTTTAATAAAGCGTTATCAGACTTCGTCGGCTGCTGAGAAATGAACGTCTGGTTTTATTCGCTCCGCACATCCATCTCGAGCTTTGATAAGTCCATCCCAAGGGAGATTCCGAGCCCCCGTCCACGCGGCGAGAGAAATAGGTGATGGGATTTTGTGGAGCGTGGGACCTTACGGTTGACCGGCGGACGGTAAACTCGAAAGGGCGTAGGAGGACGAAGAAGGGCGGAGGGACGGGGAAAGGAGACAAGCAGATGGAAAGCGCAAATTGCGCGCTTAAGACGCGCGCACGCAGCCAACGAGCGGATGGAGAATTACGTTCGGGACCCCGGGCGATGTGCGTGTGTGCTCGCCGTGAGTCGGCGGAGGCGTAGGAGATGGCCGAGGGAGGAGCGAGTGAGAAGGGGTTCCAACTGTAAATATCCATTTCTTCTCTTCTTCTCTTGAATCCTCTTCCTCATGTTTCACCTGCGATGTTAACCTCCTGCTTCTGTTCCCTTCTTTCATTGCACCCGTGGCCATAATTCACCGCCCAAAACATCCTTCTTCTTAATAAAACTTGTTATATTGCCCTATACAATGAAGGTGGAGATTTTATTGCCCGTCCGGAGAGTTATTGCGTGGAATCAATCACAATTATATGTGGGGACGAAGAAGGTTTGTTTTCATCCCTATTCCAAGGATGACTCTGCTCAGAATATTTCTCAATAGTCGTATCCGCAGTTGTAATTAAAATATTGAACCTTGTCATTCAGTTTCACACGTATTGCCTGCAACATAATTACGCCTAGTTTTTTCTTCTAACGCTACTTCTTTACCTTCGATTGAACTTGACCGAGAAAAGTATTTATTCCTCACCAATAAAATGATTGCAATAACCTTAGCCAATACAAATATTATTGTATTGAACTGAATCGATGGGTTTCGTAAAATATTTAGGATAAATATGTATAAAAAAGTATTACGAAAGGTAATAAATAATTAAGCATTTTAAATAGTAATGTATTTGAAAACAATAATTACTTATGCAACGCTGCTTTTATTAATCGCTAATTTGGTTATGTGTTTGTTTAAATAAGCATTTTGCTCTTCAAATATACTTTTAGTTTATTACCCATGATTACTACTGAGAATATAAATGTCATAAATTCTTTTTCCTTACAGATATGTGTAAAAATTTTAGATATTCATTTTTTAACAACGGTTGTACTAAATAGTAATATAGAATTGGAATATGTAGTATTTAAAAACGTTCAGTATTTTCAAGTAGAAAAATATTTTCCCATGGAATATGTGTCAGTATAAATTAGATTTATACCATTCATTTTATTTATTAATATGCCTATTTAATTTATATTCCAAAGGATAGTTTTGCTTTTATTGGGATCTAAAAATTATTTAAGCCTTTTAAACTGATAATTAAAGAGGTTAAAACAGAAATGTTACCTTTGAAGCAATTCCTCACGACTTCATGGAAGTCTTTGGGGAAAGGAAAGAATGGTCTAGTCTACATATATCTACTGTAAAAATAGCTGGTTTTCATCTTAAACTAGTGGTTTAGAAACCATTAATAAAATGCAATGGTTGATGGAAACAGGAGGTGTGATTAGTTTGATCCACCTCCTTATTCGAATTATCTGCAATACCCTATCCCCCTTCATCCCGCGACGGTGGCCTGGGGTAATCTCGAACTCTGAGAGAGATGCTTTTTCTCCTCCTCCTTATGCCTCCGCCACTCTCTACGCACCCCAATCCCTCCGCTCGCTCCGAAAACCCTCTCATTTCCACCTTCGGACTCCCCGTTTCCGCCATATCCCTCCGCCCTCTCCCACCTCTTCTCCTATCCCCGACCTCCAGCCCCTCCCACTCCCCAAACTTACCTCTTCCTCTTTCCCCAAATCCTTCCGAGCTCCTCTCCCTTTTCCTTACGCCCCCGCACTTCCACCATCTCCACGATTCGTGCAGATCTGGTGGGCATTAAATCTCCCCGCGCTGAGACAAATTCTTTTATCTTCCTTACTTTTCCCAACAAAGATAGATTACCCCATTCTTGCAATTTCCCTGTCGTATCGAGGGCAATAATTCTCCGTGAAATATGGTCGGGGTCGGGAGGCGGAAGAGTGAGAGAGGGTGAGAGGGGGGGCGCGGCTTGGGGCCTTTGGGTGGAGGAAGGGGTACGGGGAGAGGACGAGCCCGGAAGGGGATGGGCCCGGGGGAAAGGCGGGGAGGCGGGTTGGGGATGAGATGGGAAGATCGGGGATTTGGCGGCAAGGGGTGTGGGCAGGAGTGTGGAGGGCGAGGGAATCGAATCCTCCCCGCCCCCTCTCTCCGCTGTGCTACCGGGCGGGGACGATCCTCGGAGGCTGCGGTGGTTGGGGGGGAGGTAAGGGAGAGAGGGCTTGTAGGTGGGGCGGGCTAGAGTGTGGCGGGTAGGGATGGGCGGGCGAGGAGGATCGGAAAAGTGCGGAGGGTTCCTTCTTCCGCCGTTCCCGGTCGGTGGGACGTGAAGGGCGGAGGGAGGGATGTGTGGGTTTAAGCCGTCTTGCGGCAAGACTGCTCCGAATACCACGTGATCAGACCGCGGAGTTTTTAGATTGGGCTAGCTAACATAATCAATAAGGATATTCCCGTTTTCAAGGCAATTTTGTGCCTACCCATTTCGTGCCATGCCATGTTTGTCTCCAGATAAGAATCCGTTTTGTCATTTTGGAGTGTAAACATTCCATATCTCGAGTATTTTTTTTTCAAATTTATGCTTTGTTTTCGTCGTAAATATCAAGAATCTCAATTCACTACACTTTCAAAAAAGGTGTTTTATCTATTTTTACGAGACGGGCCTTTTATCCATTGTTAATTCACGAACGTATAAATAAAAAATATGTGTAACCAATTATAATGAATTTAGGGTATTAACCACAAAAGCTAATAGCTTGAATGTCTAAAGTTTGTATTTCCTATACATGTTTGGCATACCACTCTTTAATAATTACATTTTTACCTTGCGTTAAATAAATATTTTTATTTTTACATCGTTGTTCGATATTTTTGTTAATATTCATTGAAATACGATATAGGAGCTCATGGCATTAGAATTCAGAATAAATGGAAATAATCCGTGGTTAATCATCTTACGAAATAACTTTCACAAGGTCGTATTACATTACCTATTGCCTAGGAGTATAACCAAAAATCTTTATTAATGGCCACAAATGCATCTGCACCGAGTCCCATTGCCCAAACGAGAAGTTCCTCTTGTCTTAAACCTTCCCTCTCCTTACACGAATAAAAAATTATCAGTAGCAATCTTAATCAAGAGCAGTCATTTTTTAGCGCCGCATGTGCCGTATCTGAGATCTCGTTAATAACTGCTTCGGAGTCGGAGGGGAGACTCCCTTCGCTTTAAAAGGTTTCGGGCTGAAATAAGAAAGAAGGCGCGTTCGAAGCGTTTAGTTTAACCACAGAGAGGGGTGTGTAGAGGAGGTTTGAAAGGAAATATTCACTCCGAGAAGAGATATGTGATGATTAGAAAAGAGTGTGAGCAGTAGACGGAAAGCGTAAGGGATGAAAAAAACTGGAAAAAAGGTTGATTACCTCGGCTTGCAGATTTCGGAAAAACGAAAACAATTGATTCCTACTGCGATTCATCAAACATATAAAAGCCACCCCGCCTCCTCATAGCCTTTCCTCAACTCGTTTTGCACTTGGAAATTATTTCACCTTCCTTGAACCATTCACCCATGTTTATTACCAATGAACGCATGACCTGGTGTTCATTTCCCTATCCCACCCACTTGTCCATCCCTTCCCTTCCAAATTCCCTCCGGGTGCATCGTCACACGGCCTCACGCATTCCAACCGCTTCCTTGGGAGGCAACTCCAGCTTAATCAACACGAAGGAAGGTCATACCTCCCCACTCTCCCCTCGCTTCCCTCACACCTCCGTTGTAGACTTTTGTCCCTCAGACTTAAACGAATTGAACTCATTTCCTCGGAGGAGAGGGTGAGAGATAGGGAACTTCTGGTTGCGATACACCTCCCTTCTCCCGGCCAAATTCCCTGCCTCCTTTCTCCCTCTTTCTGTTCTCTCACCTACCCCCTGGCTCCTCTGCCACTTCCCAATTCCTCCCTTGGATCCCATTCACTGGCTCTCTCCACTCACTCTTATCTCCAACCACCCCGCGTTTCCTCTCCCTTCGTCTCCCACCCCCCGAGCGAACCCATTGCTGCGTTATTTTCCCTTCGTTTTTTATCTCTCTTCCCACATCACCCGCACATTCATCTTTTTCAGCATCCCAGCGATTTACTCTCGTTCCTTTGCCAATATTAGAGGTTCTTATCAAAATATTTCCTAAACATATAAGGAGATATTTATTCCAAGGAAAACTGAGCATGTGGAAAAGAAGGTATGAATATGTTCAATTGAGTTCCCGCACTTTAAAATAGCGTGAAATCTTCCAAATTTAGAAACATTCGTTGGTGCCATAAGCTCGGAGAAAAGATAGCTGTATACCTTTAGAGAAAACCCTGACTCACACATGTGTGAACGAAAAAAGTACGATGCTTCAATCACAACAAACTTTTTTATTTTGGAGTTTCCTTTATTACAAAGGAATTAGGAAACTTTTGTACAAGATACACATTTAGAAGTTCCTCCCTCTCTGAGCAAAAATCGCCAATTATTCTCAGGTATGTATTCCAATACCGCGTCGTTTGTGAATACCGCCAAGATATTTTTAGCATTATTATAAAAGCGGCATATATCATTCTCTACATTAAACAGAAAGAGAAACTGGAAACGTTCCATTTCGCCGCGGCCACCGTGAGTGCTTAAATAAATTCACCCACGACTATGCCAACAAATCTTAAATTTTGAATTTCGCCGGGCACCTCGTTTCTATGGGCCCCCTTCTCACGGACAAAATTGAAAGAAATACTCGCGCTTAATTGCGCATTAAAACGTACGAGTCGATAGTCATTTTCGCGCCGCACGGCTCTCTCAACGAGCGGTCGGCCAACTCTTTTAAATGCAACGACAGCAACTCGCTTAAATTTTAGCCAAACTCTCCGGCCACTTTGGGTGGCGCTATAACTGAAATCCCACAATTATTCGCTCATTATCCCCATTGCTGGTGTCGCCGCGGAGATCCGTTATCTCACTCTTTCTCTCCCTCTCGCCATTCCCCACCTCGTTCTCCGCCTTGAAAACATTCGCAGATTCCCTACCTTTCCTCATCCTCTTGCCTACTCCCTCCCTCCCTCGCTCGCTCATCTCCACGCCCCGCGCCCCACGCCAACCCGAACAGACGGCAATTTATTCTTTCCCTCCCTCAACCGTCCCATTCCGTCGCCATCCCCCCCTTCTCAAACTCATAAAGTCCGACACCGAGAAAGTGTTGATTGCGTGAGTTACGACGGCCATAATCATAATGCTAATAAGGAGCGTGCGAGTGTCATAAAAGGTGCGTTTAAAAAGGACCACCATCACCACGCCCACGCCCCCATTCCTCGTATTTGCCGCCCCATTCTCTGTTTGCGTCGACCCCCCCATCCCGCCTCAGCCAACCCGATCCCCTACCCTCCAAGGGGCCCCCGGCAGCCAATGAGAGAAGAGGGGGGAGAGTTTTTTGGGGGTTAGGGAGAGATGGAGGAGATCGCAATTATGAGCTGGAAGAGGGAATGGGACGAAATGCTTTCGTTTTATTCGAGCCTCTTTTTTAGACGAGCTTCTCTCTCTCTCTCCTCTCCTCTCCTCTTGGTGAGGGAGAGGCTATCCTCCCAAACCCCTGGGGGGAGGATGGCGAAAGGGATGTGTGGGTCCGAACCTATGTCATTCGTTCCACGCAATAAGTTACCTCATCTCCTTTCTCTCACTCTCTTCCCCAACCCATCTTTCTCTCCTACTATCCCTCACATCTTTTTGCTGTCTCTATCTGCCTACTTTTCCCTTTCTTCTTTTTTCCATCCTTTCTCCTTCGTCTTTTGACGAAGAGTTTCAAAAAGCAAGCAGAGAACATTTGATTATTTTTAATTTTTCAAGTAGCGCTCAAACTAAATCATCGTAAAAACTGCGAATCTTCATTTTATTTTCGCTTTAGGTTCCCTACACTGCTGAATATTTAAAGCAGCTATTCTTCTTATTTCACGTTACTTCACCTTAGTCACAGTTTAAATATATTTGTATAGTGGTATGTTTCTTTAATAATATTGGATAGTTGTGTATATGGTTGGTTATAAGTGCGTGCGAAGAATATAAACAAAATATTCTCTCTGATACCGTATTTTATTTCAATATTTTTTGATCAGAAATACATATTTCATCATCACACAGTACAATTTACAAGTCATTAAAATAATTGATTCCCCTATCATAATCTTTGATGAAGGATACACCTCAAAAGAAACGATATTTTTTGCATCGAATTACTTTACAGGTTTATACTGATTTTCTATCACTCATTGTACCGTCAAGTTTTTGAGATGTTACCGTGTAAGTTATAAGTTCAAAAGCACAGTTAAAACCTATTGCGTGATACACCCTTAATGAAGATAGGCAATGATATATTGGTGAACGTCCCATGCATTTATTTTAAAGAGAAATCGATGCCATCTCAAGATCTGAGATCAGATTAGAATGATTCGATAAATCCTAAAGATGCCTATTAAAATCGAAGATTCTTTTCCCTCGTTTGTAGCGCTCTCCACAATGACACGCTTGCAGCATATTTTCCCATTAGAACACTATTATCAATTAAGGTAAGGGTTTGAATGAATTTTTAAAACCAATCCACGATGTAACGGTTCCACTCCTTTGTGTGGGAGCTAATCTACTAGCAATAATCTTCCCGTCCCTTTCAAAACTCATTTTCATTTATTTTTTCAGCCCCTTCCCTTTCCACCCAATCTACAACCCTTCCTCACTAATCGTCATTATTCCGCCCAAATGACAATTTGATCCTCAATGGACTCGTGAAAGAGACTCGCTCTATTAATAGCGCCCGCGGAATAATGAGTCCGCGATGAATGAAACTTGTGCGGGGAGGGTGCGGGGGTGGATTCGAGGGGGCGGGAGAGGGAGAACGACGCCATGGTTTGAGCGATGGCTTGCTGCTGGGATAATTGAGCCCACAGCTCACCACTCCCTGCCCGTCGTGGTGCCGACAACCTGCCGAATCGCGGCCCCCTCCCCGACCAGGTCGCAACCCTTCCCGTCTTCTCCCCCTCTCTCTTCAAGTCTTCCCCCGAATCATATTCAGCCCCGACCCTCTCCCTTGCACTTTTGTCCCCCTTACGAACCCTCTCCTTGATTCCAGGCTCCCCCTTCCGCCTCCCTTCCTGACATCTTGGATGAGAGTCCCCGACCGCGCCATTCGATTCCCCGTCGCGTCCCCTCCAGCCCTCTCGCGCGCCAACCGACGCTCTCCATCCCCACCCCGACTCGGACGTCCCCCTCCACTTCTTTCTCTCCGCCTCCCTTTGGCCCCTGTCCCCTCCCCCTCTCCATCATCCGTCTCCCGAATGGGGGGAGGGGTCGCTTGCTCGCTCGCTTCAGACTGTTCCCAAAGGAATGCCTCGGAGACAGAGAGAACGAATTAGATCTGGAACATCCCTCATCTCCTTCTCTCCACCCCCCCCCCCCCGATGCTCCCAACAACTCCCCTCCTACCCGTTCTCTTTTACCCCTCCAGTTTTTATTCCATCCTTTCATATTCCTTCTTATCTACCTCCTCCCTCTTGCAATCCCCTCCATCTTCGGCGTTTCTTCTCCTCGCCAAGAAATGCTCCCCCCGCCTACCGTTCTTCTCATCCCCTACCCGCCTCTCATGCTTCTCATGGTTTTTTTCTGCCAGGCTTCTGCCGGTGAACACTTTATTCGAGTCGTATCTGAACAGTAAATTATCGCTCTAATTCCGGCAAAAAAATTCGGTGGCTTGATATAAGACTTAGTTAATATAAATAGGCTCGACATATAAATAAAAACGCCATCTACTAACTAAGGATATATATATATGTAGAGTGCCTTCTGGTTAATTACGCTAGAATAAGAAGTGCTCAAAATAAAGTTCAGGAAAATTATGCTTGACGGAAAGAAAGTTTAACATTTTTAGTGTTTCAAAAGATATGCCGACGTAATAAAGAGGAATGTCAAAACTAGTGCTGCTTTACCTGTTTATGTATTCTTCAAGCCGAAGATGAGATATACATATATAATATATACATATGTGTGTGCTGTATGTGCTCAGGGTATTATGGTGCACGTTCCAGAATACGTTAAGTAGGAAATGTGTATGCATTCACAATTCATTTGCCTCAGCCCTAGGGAATCCGGATGTCTGAGGATCAGCTGTTATCTTATGTTAGTTAATCTATAACTATTGGGAGAGACTTACAACTTGATTTTATCTTCTACTAGTTCATCCTATTGAATAGCTAAATTATTTAAAAAAGGATCGTATCTTCGTCATCACTGATTTTACTGCAACCGGTCATCTATTTTCCATTGCCATGTTAATAAGTAAAAGTTTCGGAACCTGCACTAGTATATCACTTATGCATAATAATATAGTCACTACTGATGCTACCTCTTAATGTAATTAATGATTCGGTTACCTTCTATCCACTTCTCCATCCACTTAAACTCTATCTTTTTTACATTTTTGCACAGAGACTACGCTTTGATAGGAAAATGCCACCATTAATCTTCAAACGATGCCCGTGACTGAAATCAGAATCACATTTTAAATTGCCGTTCAGGAAGTGCCATTCAAGTCTACTATTTACCGATTCGAACGATTGGCATGCTAAAAGACTGTTCAAGTCTGGCGGCGTACGTGCCTAGTAACAAAGAGTCGTGCCTTGGATGCACACTTGCCCAAGGTTAGGCGTTTAATACAAACCCGATCGCATTGACTGCCGATGAAGCTTACCACAAGCACAAAGACTTCAAGAAGCTTCTTTCAAAACTATGTCAATGAGGACATGAATAAGTAGTTACATGACGTTGCTGGACTAGAGACCGGACCCTGTTTGTCATTTTCGTGAATGGTTGAACGTATAGAATATAGAATTAATCCGGTTCTTTTCTGATCGCTCAATGGCTTTCAAAGTATAGGTTGGAATGCGGGCAGGATCAGAAAGATAAAGTCCTAAAAGTGATCACTTTCCATCCCTCTGGCGCATGTGTATATTCCCCCCATTTCGCTCCTTCTCATCCCTGGTATACACGGACATAAAACGACGGGCACGCAATATGTCCCACCGCATTCCGTGGACATGAAAAAAGAAGCGAAGCAAGATCGTCCTCCGACGGCCCCGCTCTCTTTTGGATACCGGGGACTTGTCGGCGGGTGGCGGGAGTTGAAGGTGCTGTGGAGGGCGGGGCGGTTGAGGGCATGGCATGTGGAATGCAGTGGCAGGCAGCATCGGGAGCAGCATCGGGCCTAACGGCTGGAGCTTGATGGTAGCCATCGCTCGCCATCGGAATAGCGATGAAACAGGGGAGCTTGGAGAGGTTATTCTCGGGGGGAGAGGGCGGAGGGGTATGGGGTGTAGGAAAGAAATAGGGAGTTTAGGGCAAGGTTGGGTCTCAGATGAGGACGGTGAGAGGGTTTTTGGTTAGGGTTCGGGGTGCACTGGCTGCTTTTCCCCGACTATATCGCTCGCATTCCATCCTGTGCCCCCAATCTCACGCCCTTCTCCCCCTCTGACTTTTATCCCTTCGAGGAATCCGAGAATAATTTCAGCATTCTTCGGCACAACCTTCAAAGCCCTTCATTCTTCATCTACTCCCTTTTAGAATTCATTCGTGAATAGCTCACCGCCGCCAATCCGTTGTCAGCATCCCATTCCCTCCCTCTACAGGCCTCACTGCCGACATCCCCGATCCCCTCTCCCGGCATCGTGAGCACTCCCTACACGCCACCCTCCACACCACTTCAACCAACAGGGCCGCCTTTCCCTCACGCATGTTCTGTCCCCTAACCACCCTTACTTAAACCGCAGCCGCTCTTAATGCTCTCCCGACCTCTCCAATGCTTTCGTCAAAGCCTCACTTTCTTTATCGCATGCATTACCGTCATTTTCATCAGGAGCAATCCGCACCTATACCACATTACGAGAACTGGGAATATTTTGAATCAATCTTTCAGTCAAGAAAGAATAAGAATCTATGTGAACCAGGAAAGTGTTGAAAAATACTTTAAGAACTGATGTGAAAGTAATTCGACTTAATGATTATTAACGCTAGTTTCATAGTAACATTTATTTTGGTTGATGTGTTCACCCCTGACTTGCTAATTTGTAATGAAGTATTTACATATTTTACAACAAGTGCATAAGACATTTTTATACAAGAAATAAAATGTTAAAGGGGCTTTGTAGAGGAATCTCTAAAACGACTTCGCTTATAGTTAAATCCCTGAACAACATTTTCCATTCGCAAAAATATGGATATGCATTTTCCATGGATAAAATTATTTATTCACGACCATAGTAAATGTGGATTTATAATTTCGTTCTACATTGACACCTTGGTTGTGTAAAATAAATTTTATTGAAAATTTTAAACCAAATATTTAAGAAAGTATTTTTTAATTATATTTTGCTTGACGAAAGGTTAAATGGAAGACTGGACCTTATGGTCGCAATTTCGCCCGAATAAAGACGTTTATCTACCTATCGAACTTGATTTCATGTACCAGACTTCAAAAACCTAGCCTATTCCCCGATGCTTCACATTGACAAATGCACCTCATCATCAACTCAGTGAAACCACTGTCCTTTATTTTCCACGTTTTAATTATTTATTGATCTTATCCTCATTTGCAAAGGCGATCAAGACAATCTAAAACCTAAGGGTTCGCCAAATGTACTTCTGGAAAAGGTGTTAATGTCTTTAATACTCCTCACTCCCACAGAACTACACTTGTATCACTTTGATAGTTAATATCGAATGATACTTCATCATAGCACTAATACTCTAATTTATAATACTGGCAAATTAACAAAATATTATTCACCTTTATTTCCAATATTTCATGTATTTGCCGTGAAAAAAGAACGTTAAGACCCAAAATACCCTAATAAATATGAAAATTTATTTACGGCTTAGCAGGGGTGAAAATCGAAATTATCATTGACACGTAAAAATGGAGGGAGAATCAAAGTATTAATATCGACAGAAAGATCTAAATTTGCCAGGAATATTACATACACACTACAATGAAGGACAAGTACTAAATCCACGATGAGAATAATAGAAAATACGTATTCCCACAAAGATAGATTAATTGAATACATAATTCGCACTTCGGCACTCCATACATATTTCAAAGGTATTACTGACAGCCTGATAGGCATTCAGGGCCTAATGGTCAAGCAATATAGAAACGTAACACCAGCTTTCGAAAAATTCTACAAATTGGTAGAGCTTACCACTATTAATTTAATAAGAAAGGGATTTCGTAATGCCTATCAAGAATATTTTTTAGTTTTCTAATTGGCTATAAATTGTTACGGCTCTGCTGGGCATGCAAACGAACTCCTTATCTTCAGTAATATGTAATCTAGTGTTATTTCAAATGATGCGCTATCACTCAGAATATAATAGTTACGGAAGTATTGCAGGGTTTAGCGCGTCTGACCACACAGGTCTGTTGCGGGAGCAATCGTTTTCTGATATAAAATAATTGTGTTCAAATCCTGGTTAGGACATCAAAATAATGTACTCCGAAGGATTTCAGGTTTTCCCGGCGTATGGTATTCAAGAAGTACTCTCGGGTTTCCCACCGGGTCAGGGTGCAGTGCACCGATGGCACCCTGACGACGATGACAGAGTCAGCTATCGAAACGTCGTTGCACCGCAACCTGGCCCGGTGGGGAACCCGAGAGAACTTCTTGAATAATGTATCCCATTTACTTTGCAAAGCTTGCGATTGGTTCTGTAAGTGAAGTTGAAGTTCCCTTCCTACGAAATCCTACGACGCGTGAAAATCTAGAGATTTTCTCGCAGAATATTCCATTTCATGTGATTTTATTGTACTTTACTGTATTAAATGTATTTTTTTAAATGGTACCAGCTCTCTTGAATGCTCCGTCTACAATAGACCAGAACAATATTCCATTGAAAAATTGATTTAATCTGGGTTTTGATAGAGATGACGCGAGGGATAAGCTGAAGCTGAGCCCCCATCAGTACCTGGACACTTTTTCTCTTAATTTTCAATCCATCATGCAAAATTTGATCGTAGGTTAATATTTACTAAAAATATGTATTCAATGTATCCAGTGGTTTGGGAACATACAATACTACTAATTACGTAGTTAAATAATCACTATTAGGTATTTTACCTAATGTTCATATATTGAAATAAGAAGAAAATACCGTTGTGGAGTCTGATTGCATCAAAAAATTACCTTAAACGGTAGCATAATAAAAATGAAATAAAACGGTGATAAATTTCCAGGAAAGAAGTTCTTAAAAATATCCCAGGCTACTTTAACTACCTTCTCTTTATGACGTAACTATTAAATGACGGATTTTTCTTGTGTTATTTGCCAAACAACACAATGGAAGCACCCAATTTTGACTGGCCGACACATGGCAAAGAATGGATCGATCATAAAAACCATCCGTCATATTATGGAAAGTAAAATATCTGTGATGTTAACTATTTCCTTTCAAGTAAAGATGTCGTCTAATAAAGGCACGCATACTTTTAAATTAATCCTACAGAATAAAAAGGACGGTCACAGAAGGTACAATAGTCAATTTATATTTTCTTATATTGACAGAATATTTACGGAGATATATTAAAGGTATTCACTGTGTAATTTTTTTTAAACTTTCATATTCGCGTCCATTGATATAGATTCACTTTGCTCGGCTTACTCGGATTTGGAATTTACCGCAACAAAGTAACAGCTCTTATGATCCAATTCGAGGTGAATATGGATTGCCAACGCATGGATGGTAAATGAGAACAATATCAGACGATTTATTTAATGATCTTTGAATGATGCCTGATCTTTAAATATTTACAGTGGATGAAATGATTGGTGTAGCGCTCATTTTATTAATGATTGGTGTAGCGCATATTCAGTTGTTAAACAAAATATTAAAATGTGCTAATTGAGCCTGGGTCATAATTTTAAATTAGTTTCGTATTATGAGTTAAGAAACACAATCCGTTTAGGGTTTAGACAAGTATTTCTCTTTGGGACTCTCCCTATGGTTTACTCCGAGTCATTATCCTGCTCCATTTCTACGTTAACCATAAAGTACCTCCATCAACCAGCCCTATTTAATTAGGTTGCTTCTCTCCATATCTCTTTACTAACTTTTTCCACTTAACGCTCGCCATTGCCTTGCCCCCCATCCTTCGTTTCTCTCTCTCTCTGGTTTCACAGCCCGCCACCCCTTCATGCTCTCGCATCCAGTTTGATTCCTGCCCGTAATTGCTCACCGAGTGGTCTCCCAACGCGCCCCACCTCCCCATTTCAGTGCGTGTGTCACCGAACCAATAATATCATCTGCATATTGCGGCCCCACTCGGGTTGGAGGATGGAGTCTATCCTGGTCCCCCCCCCCCCCGCCGTGTCAAGTTCCGCCCCCCCAGTGGTCTCAGAGCCCATGGGGATGAGACACGGCCTTTCGCCATTGGACCACCCGCTTGGCGCATCTTGTATTCGGATCCGCTTTACTTATTGCGATGTTCTATGGGAGGATCGTGAAACATCAATCTGTTGAAAAGTGGGCGGCCCTTCTCGACTAGATAGATGGAAAAGCCTGAGATCGAACAGCCTTGTACATTCACCTCCAATCCCAGGGATTTTCACCCAACGGGAGAATGGAGTTGTTTAATAAGAGTTGTTTATCATGATTTCGTGGAAAATTAACGTATATATTTGGATGTTAACTCCGGTCGATTATAAATTCGAACGAATTCAATACTTTCCTTACTGTAATTAAATAAAGCAAGCTATATTGTATGCCTGTTGACTGCATCATTCGACGCTGTTCATATGAAAAACAGGAAAGTGAGAATCCCAGAGTTAAATAAGTATTAGTTTTAGTGTATCAGATTGATCGTTATTTGGTATATAATTGATATGATATTGAAAACTAAAAGAATGATTCGTTCATTGTCCATTGGTTGCTTCGATTCAATGGCACCTATGGTGATGTCCATGGCATCCTAGTCTGTGCCGGTTATATGTAACGCATTCACCATGCCTATTTTATGTTTAAAATAGAATTTTTTGTATTGCCCTGAAGAATGAAAGAAATCCACGCTTTTGAAAGATATCCAATTTTTTCATAGGGTTTCTGGATGAATATTTTTTTCATTAATATTCATTCTGGACGGATCCCAACTCCACATTGTCTACGAAATCCTTCGTTTCTATTATGGGGACTTAAAAATTAATTCTTCTACGAAAACCCAGATTGTATTATCCGTCGCCTTTTCTGCCCAAATGTATCTCTTGGACAAAAAAAAAGAAAAATTATTGGCTATTCATCCATTTCATTCCACATGAATTTGTTCCTCCTATTTTTCGACACGGCGAATTTGGAGATAACAAGAAATCTTAAGAACTGCACATAATTTTCGTCTGGTCAAAAGAGATAATTGAAATGCTTAAGGATCGTAGAGCAGTGATAACGACGGTGACAATGTGGGGAATCAAGTGCTCGTTTGAAAGTCCGCATTACTTTTGTCAACGCCATTTTTCCCCAGCCTCCAGCAATTTAATCTCGCTCCCACCTCCTCTACAAACCGAAAACTCCTATCATACCTGAACACCCGCACTGCCCCGTAAACCCCCTACTCTTTCCATCCACTCTCCCTCATTCCCCCCCCCCCCTTAGCCCTCGTTTCACTTCACCCTTCCCAGGCAAGCCCTCTTCACTCAAACGCCCTCCCTCCCCAGACAGGGCAGTAACGCCTCCTCTCCAACCCCTCGGCAGCCCGCCCCATGATGCCCTCCCGCCCCGTATCTCTCTTCCCTCACTCCCTCCACCTCTCGCCTCTTATATCGCATTCATGCACGCCACCCTCTCTCACTCGGAGGTAATCAACGCGTTTCCGTTCCCATGAGTCACTGCGGCGAAAGAAGCGGGATTGCGCGCGCGTGGGGGATGAGGAGGGACTGCGAAGGGGAACCTGGGAGAGAGGAAGGGAGCGTAGGAAGGAGAAGAGGAGCGAGAGAGGAGGAAGTGATGAAGAAAGGGTAGGCGTACGCTCAGTGAATATTCGAGGTGAGCACGAAAAAATATTCCTACGGGTGTTTTCTGATTGAAGAGCACGTTTGTTCAAAGGGCCTGGGGTAAAAGTAGGATAAAGTTGTCGCTAGTAAATTGATCACGTTAGCACAATGAAGGGACACCAGTGGAGTGCTGTCAGAAATGACAATTGAGCTATTGCCTCAACGCATGTTACTTAAGGTCAAGAATGAATTACTGTACTAGTGTACAACATTGACTAATAGCTGGAAATTGACATTTTTCTTTTATTTCGAGGCTTGAGATTGTGATCAAAGAGTTGTACAGAATTCATTGATATTTTAACGGATGATTCATTCCAAGTATATTTAATATTAATTGACATCACGACAAAAATGGTGCATAAGAATTCAGTCATTCAAAGTGCCGATGAACTTCAGGAATTAAAAGGCGTGGAAAAACCGAATATCTATGGAGGACTATGATGTTAAAGAAAGGATGTATCATGTTCCTGTCCTTATGCTGCAGCTATCCTTGAGTAGTTATTTTCATTCTTCAAAGTGTTCTTAATCATAATGTTGGATATGTTGAAGAGAAGACATCAACGATCAGTGTTTTGATACAGCTAGAGAGGTTGAAACACGAGGAAAAATTTGTGAAAAATACTTTAAAAAAACGTGAACAATGAAATGAGAGGAAGAAAGAGGCAGAGAGGAAGAGAAGGATGTTGGTACATTCATTATTCGGACAAGTTTGGAAAGAGAGGAATTCCGCCACATCCCTTGGTGATTTTCATATGAATGCCATGGACACAAAAGGGATAGACAAAGAATTTCATTCATTACTTTGCGGAAGCGGTGAGCTGTGTGTCAATGATCATTCCTTCCCCTGAAAATATTTCCGTAACTATTAATAATTCATTGGTTACGCCTAATTATGTGTTTAAATGAAATAACTTTTATTTCATAAAATTTCTCTTTTATCATCTAATATCCGCGACATGTGTCTCTACATGCTTCCTCTCTCTCGGTAGTAAAGTAAATCTTTTTTATCCTAGAAACTAATTATTTTACGAGTAAAATACGTTGGAAAGCTCAAAATGTATTTGTTGATAGAGAATTATGACTTTTAAATGAGATGCAATGACAATATCACAATCATCCCTGATTGCAAGTAAACCCAAGTGGCTAAATTTTTTTTAATGATAGAAAACTGAAAATTCGTGCCCCTATGGTTATAAATCAGCATACCCATGGAATATAAGTAAATATTTGAATTTATTAGAACATAATGTAACTACCTAAGTTTGATCCAACATAAATCAGTTCAATCATATTCAAAATGCTCATTTTCAAGAGAAAGTACCCTTAGGATCATCGAATTTGTTTCCAAATCAAAAACTACTCTTTTGACCGATACCAGTACAAGAAATAGTATATAACTACAATTCTACTTATATGACATAACTTAAGCTAAATCATTTATTGAGAAAAAACCTTTATGAGCGTTCAACTTCGTAATACGTGAATAAGTAGTCTAAACTGGTAATATCATAAAACAATGCAGCATAATCGACTACTTTTTTTCTAATTTCCAATAGTTTAAAGATAACTCCTTCCCTCAAATCGCCACACACAAATAAGACACAACAAGAGCATTTATAGCGGAGAATAAACAGGGTAGTTATATTTTTCGCCAATTCGAGACGCCAGCTACAAGCTCTCGTCGTCCGCGTGACCGAGTGGACTCTCTCCCCAACCACCTTCGCCCGCCCCCTCCACTCGCCCACTCCTTCCCTCGCTCTCAGACCCTCCGCCTCCATTAACATACCAGAGGACATTATGCGCGTCACTCCTTCCACACCATTCCGTCCCCCGAAAATCTTCCCCTCCCTCGGATCCATACAAGCGCAATTAATTGATCGGGGGTGTGGAGGGCGTATGCTCGGGGCTGAGCTTCCTTGGCTCCGTCGCCAAGATCTAGTTCCCGTGGGGTAAGGAGCGAAGGAATAAGGACGCGTAGGGCTGTCGAGAAGACGAGGAGGTGAGGATAAAAGGGAATTGGTTGTACGAAGTATCTGGGAACTACTATATACCTCTAGCCGTTGAAGATCTTCGCCCACGCTCTCTCTCTCTCGAGGAGGGTGAAGAGGGGCAGTTTCCGGGTGCAGCATGATCTTCTTTCTAACTTCATGGCTCCACTTGTTTGGGTGGCCCTTGAGGGCATGAGTCAGCGAACACCATTTGTATACATCTTGGCTAGAGGGTGAAGTACTTTGGTAGAAGTGGGAAGTGAGGCGTTCCGAATGATACGTTGATGATAAGGGATCAGTGGGCAATGTCGGAAGATTGTATGGTTGGGGTGCGAAGGAGGGAAGGAGGAATGGCCAAGATGGATCTAATATCTGGCAAGTGTGAATTTGTGGGTGAAAGTTTGGAAAATTAGTTAGCAGTAGGGCTATCTGACGCGAAGTAAGGCTACTTTTCTCCAAAGCAAATGAGAGAAGTAGTAAATATAGGATTATTTAAGAACGCAATTCCGATGATTAGTTTACTCGGATGCTCAAACGCCCGTAAAATATTTACACTATTTTCACGAAAGCGAGTTTATAAAGAGATTTTTAGGCAGTTGTTTAAGAAATGTGATCGATTAGAATGTAAATAGTTTGAGAATATGTCAAGATATAATACACGTATGCCTAAGTAAATTAAATCTTACCATTTTTTACTGTATAAAATTAAACGCAAGTAAATACTATTACTTTTTGTAAATTCCCTTGAATACAATAATGATTTCTTATAGCTAATACCTGGTAATTGTGTATATTGTTTGATTTTCATTCCTTCATTTCTTGGTCGAATTCTTTTCGCGATTCCTTAATCTTATTACTTCTATCAACCATGTAATTTCATTAGAACATTATTTTTATAACTTTTTAATGTTCTATCTATTCAAGGATAAATTTTACAATGAAAAAATTTTCAGTGGCCATAACTTAAATTGTATCAGCACCATTATTCTGATTGTAATTTTATTCTTATATATTCAAATCATTTCTAGCAAAAATAAATTACTTTATTATAAAATTTATTTTGTTTTGCAGGTAACTGTTGCAGTATTTCTGCTGTTTTTTCCTTGCATGAAGATTCATCTGTTATTGTGAGTATACTTTGTAAATATAATTTGACGGTGATTGATTAAAAGCACTGAAATAAAATGTTTCTAGTAACTAGTCTAATAGTGTTGATGATTCATCATGAAACTACAACAGAGCTTCCTGATGTTAATAATAAAATTCCTACTTGAGGACGGGAATGAAACTAAATAGTTCCTTCTTCCTTCAGATCCCTAGTCACAAATCTGCATAAAATATTTGACAATGGTACTGAAAAAGTATTGATAAAGGTAGAAAAATGGATCAGAGATAAAAATGGAACGCTATAAGTGAAGTGGTGCAAAAAAAAGTTGCTTTTAAGCGATAAATGATATATATCTATGAGGAAAAACCGTAATAACTGTGATCTAACATCCTTAAGGAATAAACTCAAAGGAGAAAACATCGAAGTAGTCAGATGGACGTGAAAAATCTTTGAAAAACCAGCTGTTACATAATAGGTTTGTTTCAAGAAACAGTGTAGGAGACTGGGATTACTAAATAGTTTTATATATACTGCCGTAGTAAGAAGGAGAATTTTTACATTTTATCTCGAGTTTAATTTGCAACTCAATTGTGGTCCACCACCGATACTCATAGTCATACTACAGACATTTGTAATTTAGACAAAAGCGGTTTTCTCAGTCATGATCAGAGTTAAGTTTTATCAGAAAAACCATAATGAGTTTTATGCATGCTAATATTTATTACATAAATAGTAATACAGGTTTTGTCGTTTCCCCTAGTATTATCTGCGTTTATATTAACGGCCGTATATTTCATCGCGTTATTAATGGTTGGTGGTTCAGCTGAATCTTATTGCGTTCTTGACAAATTCTCTGGACCGGGCGCATAAATTCTTAAGCAAATATCTTCGGTATTCTGGACATCCCTCGGCCGAATGGACAAGATCGTTGCCTCATCTTCAATGGACCCAACATCCTCACGGAACCTGGGCACATGCACCACCGAACTGCTCAAGGGCCCCTGGCTTCTTAAAATATTCAGATCTCTGTGACAAGTTAAACGAATGAGGCACACTTCCTCTCCCTCGCCCCCCCTCTCGCTCTCGCCCATCCTTAGGTTTTATTTTACATTCCTCCCTATTGTTATGGACTCCCTCTCCTAGCTTCATCCCCTTCTGTTACTCATTCTCTCTTCTCAACCAACCCCTTTCGCGTAATTTTCTTCCGAGGCTCGCAAGAAGTTTTAAAGGAGCTCAGGGAAGATAGGACGCTGTCGTAGCTAGGGGAAGAACTAATAATTCACCAGCATAAGTTTTAACGTTTGAGTGATTATGAACCAGGAAGTACAGCTGAAGACGTCGGGTATCGTTGCTCCGCAGTTACGCAGTTCCTTCCTACTTCTGGAATTCAAGAGTAAAATGAAGGAAGACGAGGTGACGTGGCTTTTACTTTAATTTTGAGTTTTTATGGTAGAAAATATGATAGCGGACCCATGCATAACGATTAGTAATGAAACAAGCTTTAATATTTTCTCTTCGGGGAGAAAGAAGCTGTTTCACTGATTTATTACACGCATTGTATACGTAAGAATGATATTTATGGTAATCAGATTTGTAATTCTTCATGCTTGATTTTTATGGTAGAGTTAATTGATATTTCCTCATCGTACAATGTGCAATAACGATCACCAACGAAACAAATATTAATTTTTGATCAGGAAGCAAAACTGGAGATGTTTCAGATCTTTTAAGGCGTATATAACTCGATCTAATCCTTGGGGAAGGAATAAAAATCGCCCTTCTTAGAAAGAAGTAAAAACTAGAATTCATTTATGTAATTTTTCCTCAGTTCTTATTTCCTAGAAATGCCGGTGCTTTTATCCTCAGGCGTAAGCGTATTTTACCTCAAAAGTTTTGAATACATACTGTGAAGGCGTATCCAATATGCTTCCGGGGAAACATATATTTCTCCGACGCACAGAGCGAAAACAGGATGTGGTGCTCCTTCCAGCATTATCGTGGGAGACTTCGCTCTCCGCAGCCGTAGAATTGTGGAGTTTGGCGGGAAGATGATCACCTTTCCTCCACCGCGGGGTATCAAACTTTAGATTCTTCGCTGTATTAAGCCATTATCCCAGCTGGAATCTTTCGGGTTTCTTCGTTGTAATCATCGGAATAATAGTTTCGGAGGTACCACTTTGGCCGGAATGTCCGTGAATGCACGCAAAAAACCCAAGGAAGGAATCGTTATAGTTATGTGTGATGATCTCAAAATATGAAGGACTCCAGATGGTGCGTGAGGAAATCGTCACCCGCTATCGTCTCGTCTTTCTCATCTCTCGTTAAGTGGATTACCAGAAGAGCGAGAGAGTGGAGGGATAGAGAGAGAGAGAGCAGAGGAGAAAGGAAGAAACTTAGGACGAGGACGAATATATTGGTGTCTGAGTGTAGGGAGGGGGGGGTCCGTATATATGTGTGTTTGAAGAGTGAGTGGGTGTGAGGATAAAAAAGGAAGAGAAAAGGGGGCACGATAAAGTATGGGAAGAGGCCGAGAGAGGGCCTCGCTCTTAGCTCCATCTCCTCCTCTTCCTCCGACCCCTCGCCGCCCACCCCTCCCACGACCCTCCGCCCCGGCTATCACCTCCCTCCCATTGCCACCCACTCACTCCTTCATCCTATCTCACGCCCCCCATGGGTCCTCTCCAATCTCCCAAGCCCACCCTTACACCCTCTCTTTCCTTTGCCATTTTTCCTCCCCCCTTCCTTGTGTCCCCTCCACGCCGCTCCCGCCTCCTTCTCAGCCTCAGTCCTCCCCCACTGCCACTCCGCTGCCCCCAACAGACGCATACCCCCCGCGCTACCCTCTCCGCCTCCCCCACTCGGCCACTCAAACGCTTCGCACACAAATCATCCCGATAACGCATATCTTTCCCTATTCGCCATTTTTATGCGTAGAGTGGTCCGTGGACCTCCTACTCCCCATTCTTATATTTTACTTCCTTCTCCTGCCTCCTTTGCTCATCTCCCCTCCGCACGAACCCGTCACCCTCTCCCTTCCACCCAATAGTTCCTTCTCCTTCTATTTTCCACTTACTACGACTCCGTCTTCTTCCACGACCCATCTCTTCCTCCTCCCAACCCATCCCCTTCGCCTACCACATCCGTAGTGGCCCTCTCCATTCCGTCTTCCCAGCCCGGTCCAGCGAGTAGCCGCCCGCTTTACACCCGTGCACGCATGCAAGTCCACTGGAGGGGAAGAAAGGGATGCGCCTATCTCGAAAGGGTGCCACCCACTCGCTCGTATCGGACGGATAGGCTTTCTTTCCACTCGCGAGCCACCTCCCCCCTGGTCGTGAGCATTGCCAATGCATCCTGCTCCGTCCTCCGGGCACGAATGCGTTTGACGATTTGGAAGATATTCCGGAGATATTTCCTCTCGGCAGATAAAAATAGATTTTATGGCCGTTTTGGAAGGGAAATGTTTGAATGTTTCTTGAGTGATGTGTTCCTTTGCCCATTCAAATCTGAGCCTCATCGTTTAGCAAACTGCTGCCGAAGTCTGTGCGTATGTTTTCGTAAATATGTGGTAAGCGAGGAAAATTGACTATCAAGTGGTACACGCTTTGTGCTGATTGCCATTGATTATTTTACTTATGACATTACTCTCTCGCCGAGTGTGAAGATCATTGTAAATATGAAAAAACGATGTCGAATCTTAATTCAGCAATTCTTTCATACCATTTGCACTGTAATTTCTCCTCTTAATGTTAGTTATTACTTTTAAATATTCTCACCAGGCGTATTAGTATGTACACTGCCACTGTTACGTGGTCATGGGCTCTGCTAAGAAATTATTTAACCACTTTTTATTTTAAGGTGGTCAAAAAATATAATCAGTTAAGATAATTAGCAGCTGATTGTTTTTTCCATCGGATAATTTTTAATTCACAGTATGGTTTGTTAAAAGACACTGTAGAATTACTCGAATCTCATTTTAAAAATACTTATTAATAAAATTTTTTAAAAAGATAGGTGCTTTGGCTAGAGGTCACCTGCATTGCGGGGTCTTGCGATCCCTAGTTACGCAACTGAGCATAGGTGCACTCTATTCAAAGCAGTCTATCTGCCCAAAATTCAAGTAATATATTTTGACTGAGCATGGACACGTAAGCCCCATTTTAACTTCATATGGAATTACTTTGTGTCCAACATATACTAACTAAAATTCGAATTACTGTGAAATCAAACAATACCGCACTAATTCGAAACTTTATGGGTGTTCGGACCTCGACAACACTATTTTCGGAGAAAAGCGGTAACACCAATCGGAGAGCGAAAACGTCGGAGCATTAATTCTTGCTGTTAACTCGCTCCGACGACCGTTTGTACAAATATTTGAATCGTTCTAAATTAAACACCGAAACTCCCACCGTAATAACACGGCATTTGTGTTGCTCCGGAGCCCGGCGGCGATAAATCGCCGTGAATCGAGGTTAATTAACGACTCCGAAAAGGTTTTGCAACTCCGCTAGGTACTTGTAGGATTGTAATGCATAGCATGGGACGGATGAGTGGAGGATGGACGGCAGATTGTAAACGGAGGGAGGGAGAGAAGAGGAGGTTTGCGTGTAAGGGGGGGGCTTTCGTGAATTGGGCTGAGGGCTGAGGAGGAAAGGGAATCCCAGGGAGGGCATAAAGGCAAGCCGGGAGAAGAGGAGACTGTGGGCACCCAGGGGACGGGAGATGGGGAGGGAGTGGGCAACACAGGGGAGGAGGGGACCGAGGAAAGTTTACTGGAACGGAGGACGGGGAGTGGGAGAGAGAGGAAATGAAAGAGAGCCGAGAGAGAGAGAGAAAGAGAAGGGAAGTTCTTAGTGGTGGCAGTGGATGAGAAGAGGGGGGTGGAGTGGTAGGGAGGGAGCCCTGGAATAAGGCGAGAGGAGAGGTCGGAGGCTGAAGAGGGGGAGAAAGGCAAAAAGGGGGGTGAGCCCCCCCACAATGCCTTATACGAAGAGGCTGCGCCTGGGTGTCTGGACAGTGATGGATTACCTCTGAGCTGAGCGGCCAATGCCGGGCCCGAGACTTCCCTCGCCTTTCCCATCCACCCGTGCCCGCCCCCCACGCTCCCTGCCCCTTCTACCCGACCACCCCTCGCCCATCTTCCCTCCTCCCCTCGCTCTAAGTCTCACATTCTTCTTGTTAGCCTACAATGTCCGCCATTCCTTTGTTCTTCCTAGTGCTAGCAAAACTATAGCCACTAACCTCAGTTGGTTCTCTTTTTTTTGCGGTCCTATCCCAGATCGCTATCAGATTTGAATCCGTCAATCACCTAGGATAGCTTCCTGGTTTGCGTAACTAGTATGTTCAGCCATCTTCTGCCCGTGCGTAACCTGGAAGTTTTTCTCCCTCTATAGAGATTTGTCAAGAGCGACGTGCATGCGTTTGTTTTTGCGGCGTATATTCCAGCCACGAATGGGCATTGTATCTTGATCATATTTTTTCATGGTAATATATGTGAGGGTTGAAGTGTTGGTTTTATTTTTGAAGTCCATATTAACTCCCACAGTTCCTTCTTATTGATTTGTGATTAGCGATATTATATTTGCTTCTTTGGTTTGCAACTCGTCAGAATTCTTTCGAGGGAAATGGATCGCCAAAGTGTGGTGCTTAGGTAGACTTATGTAAAAAAATAGGTGATATAATATGTTTCGCAAATAGTTTGAGAAATAAAAATTGGAAAAAAAACGTTGAGTTCGATGAGGATTAGCCCTGGTCCTTCTGACTAACAACCGATATGCATCTACCTTCGAAGGAGTGTGAGCGCACTATTACGAATTATTTCCTTATCTTCTTTCTTATAAATCTAATTTTTCTTAGATTGTCTCTCTCGCCCATCGAATCTCACTTCTGCTTCCATAATACCGCCATTACGACACATCTTCCATTCTAACTTCATCCTTAACGGCGTCTTCAATTTTTTTTCTCCTGTGCATTCCATTGAACGCCTCTTAACGGACCCATCCTTCATTTGCAACTCCTTAATGCTACCAGACCTTTTCACGTCAATCCCATTCTATTCCAGATTTAGATAAATGTAGCCAAATCTAGTTGAGGTTTTTTTGCCCTGTATCCGAGCTTGAGTTGAATAAAACCAGGGTCTAGAAACTTTTGATCGTACAAGACCTAGCGAGTGATGGGTACAGAATATTTATCGACAGAATAAACTTTCAGGATAGCAATTTTATTGTGCGACTGGTAAATAAAAATGTAAGATCTTAGGATGTAGTCGCATTTGAAGATAGTCTAAGGTCCTTAGAAAATAGTTGGGTTTGTTCTAAAAACGAGTGATTTCATCTAAGGATCTATTTACGCTAACAATTACTATCGGAAAAATTACTTCTATTAATGATAAATATCATGAAGAAATATTTATACAAAAATAGTGTACATAAACGTTAGGACGTATCAATACATATGACATTAATTTTTACGTCGAATTGACTTGTGGATAATCTCTAAAACTAAGAGTAAAATTTATTTGTTACAGAATAAAAGGCCTAGTATCATTAGTTAAAAAATATGATTTAGCTATCTTATTACCATAACATTTGAAATATACCATGGTAATACCGAACATGGCATCATTTGAAATTTAGTCTTAACATGAAACATGTTATAAAATTGAGTTTGGTTCAGTTTTGCCGTTAGTTTCTTTAATAGGTACCTGAAATAGTCATCCTAACGTTGAAAGTTTAGCAACGAAGAGTTTTTTACGTTCCACCTTAGACACAGTTGACTCTAAAAAGCGACAACTTCATTGGCTATAACGTGGCTAAAAAACGAAACTTTTGGTTTTCTTAGGAACATTAATATTAACATTTTCAACTTCCAGTACTCAAGGAGTCTTTGCAGTTGAGAATTATGGCGCTTTCTTTTCACCTTATTTTTGCTGCTCCCTTGACTTAAATCTAAAGGTTACAGCGTATACCGAAGCACGAGGTCTTCGCCACACTTAATCACGTCACAGGAGTAAGACGCAAAACTCACTGCCGGCATCCGTGAGCTTGCATTTGCCATGCGGTTGAGGTTATTAATCCCAGCAGGGCCATCGCTCATTTAATACGCCTTGTGTGCACGACTTCGGGGCCATCTTTCATGCCATAGGCTTCTCGCGTCTTCCTTCTCCTCCCCACCACCTTCCCAATCCCCAAGTAACTTTCTTCCCTTGCTCATTTTTGCATCCTTATTCCCTTTTTGGCCTCGTTGCGCCATTAGTATTTCTGGTTTTTTCCCCTCAACTTCTATTCTTCTCTTAATACCAGCAATCTCCGTGGTCAAGTTAATACAATCAACGGCTTCCTCCCTCCATTCGGCAAATAGTTCCTGCTGGTGTTGTCTAAAAGGATACACTGATTCAGCCATAGTGATGAACAAAGAATGAATCCGGCACAGCCGCTGCAACGGAAAGTATTTGCGTGCTACAATAATTTTAAAATGATATCTCCCTCCAACTACGAAAAACATTTTCAGCCCTTTAAGCTACTAAGAGGTATGAATAAGTCTACAGATCTAAATTTTACATATTTATATCTTGTGCAGGTATAAATAGGTACACATGCTTTCGTGATAAGGGATTCTCTAACGTAAAAATTGGTCTATTTAGGAAATTATTTGGTAAATTGTGATGAGAAATTGTTTCGCGTTTATATTTCTTTACAATTTTTTTGAACTTTTATTATAATTATTTAATCATTGCGCTTCAAAATTAAAATGAAATGTATACTATTTATTAATTTTGCATTTAAACAGTGGGGATATAACTTCTTTTATGTAACAGTAAGCTAAAAATAGAAGGAACGAAAGAGTAAAATTCAAAGTTGATGGAGAAAGTCTTTACCTAAGAAAGTAAGAATATGATTAGAGGTTATTCAAAAGAGAGCCAACACGTGGTATGTCAGTAGATAGTAAAAAAATTTAAATATGTATACTAATGAATAAAACACGACCAGTTAAAAATATACAATTTTGCCAAAGAGTGTAAAAAATATTTAGGGTGAAAACAAAAAATACTTTTTAGGAATGAAAAAGATTTGAATAATACTATCACCAATGGCATTGGGCCACGAAAAATATTACTTGTGCGGAAAGAAACATATATTCTGAGAAAAACCATTGCCCCCTAGAAATTCACATAAAAATCTAGCTCTATCACGAAATGCAATGAGAAAAACGATGTGCTAGAGGGAGTGGAGAAGCATAAGAACTTAGGTAGTCAAAAGAAAGATCTACGAATGTGTGCGAGCCACAGGCCGATAAAAAGATAATGGTATGAGGAAGAAGGCACGAAAAAAAAGTGTGAGGGAAAAATCAAAATAAAAGAAAAAAGGTGGAGGAAAGGAAAATTCATGGATAAGGAAGGAGAGAGAGAAAACGGAGAGAATAAGAAAAGCAAAAAAAACTCAAGGAGCCGAGCACCTCAGAAAAGGATGCCTCGGCGTCTTGGCAAAGAATTCTATTGGAGAGGGGCAGGGTACGGGGGAGGCAGAGGAGAGGGAAGGTGGGGTGTGAACCAAAGAAAAGGTGCTTGAGGTTGGTTTGCAGTGTGGTGCAGAAAAAGTAAGGGGGACAGGGAGACGGGGAGGATTACTGAGGGGGCTGAAGTCTTCTCGGCTGCCGGGCCGGGGGTAAGGGTTTCTCTCCCTCGGAGAGTGGGGGAGGAGAGGGAGTGCACGAGGCATTTACAGGGGCATGGGAGGGGTTCTGAGTGTGTTGATGAGGTGGCGGTGAAGCAGGCAAGGAGGGAACCAGGGGAATTAAGAAGGGAGATGCCGCAGCGAAATGCAATAGCAGAGCTGCTAAGGAAATGGGTTGGATTTATCGCCGGGCGCATCTGGGGGGAAGAGAAAAGGGGAGAGAGGATGCAGCCAACTAGGTATTTTTTGTTATGGTATTTTTTCGATCAGTACAAAGTGAGGATAAGGAAGAATCTTACATTTCCGTGAAAGTGGAGTATGAGTAATCCTCTTTACTGCAAGTGTCTGTCCTCTGCAACTATATTGACTGTCAAATGCATATAATTGTGATTCAAAGCATTTTGAATAATTGATATATTTTTCATATTAGAGTAAACGTGTTGAAAATACTTTGCGATATTGTTTTCTTATTTGCAGTATTGATTTTACCAGCTTCCAAATCAGAATATAAGTATGTATATTCAAACAGCATGTATTAATACCTTAGGCTGGCTAGTTACGACCATGACTTCCGCAACAGCTATCTTGAAAACGAATGCGATTATGATTGGTTATTGCAAATTTTTTATTAACTGCATGGTGAAAATATTTCTTGAGTGCTCATTACATTGCGATCAGAATGACTCTGCATTGGTTTACCTAAGACCTTTCATGCTGTCAAAATTCATTCGAGATAAAATAGATAAGTTAATATAGCAATTAAAAAATTACATTAAACAAAAACCTAACATGGAAAAAAATGGTCTACAAGTGAAATCAATGACAAGCATTGTCCATGTACAGAAAGCACGCATCAAACCTTCAGTAGTTTTCAACAGTTACAATTATAATGATTGTGTATGTGCATGAACGCGTTAATCAACCCGAAGGTCGGTTTGGTAGGTGATGGTAGAGTTCACCATGTGCTAAGCCCTAGACGGCGTGTTAAATTCACACATTAGGGTAGGGGGGCCAGTTCCTTTACCTGTGCCGGTTATGGTTTCCCAGGAAGATTTGACACCGAAAAAATTAAAAATTACATAGCTTGGGTCGAGCTGTAGGTGCCCAGAATAGCTTGCCCAGGAATCGAACCAAGTAGTCCAACGCTCTACCCCCTGGACTACCGCGACCCATATATATATATATATATATATATATATATATATATATATATATATATATATATATATATATATATATATATGTCTGTGTGTGTGTGTGCGTGAGTCGCGGTAGTCCAGTGGGTAGAGCGTTGGACTGCTGACCGGAGGGTCCCGGGTTCGATTCCCGGGTAAGGCACTCTGCAGCTCCAACCAAGCTATGTGTTTTTCGAGTACCAGATCTTCCTGGGAAACCATAACCGGCACAGGGAAAGGAACTGTCCCCCCTACCCTGATCTGTGAATTTCACACGCCGTCGGGCTTAGTACTGGGTGAACTCTGCCATAGCCTACCAAACCGACCTTCGGGTTGATTACTGCATTTATGGTTTATATATGAGTATATATATAAGCAAAGGTATCATTCCGGTTCTTTTCATTTCTCTTCGCATCCAATATAAATGAACAATGTAGTATACATCATAATAAATGAAAATGAAAGGATTTATTTATTTTATGGCATACAATTTTGAAATAGGGTCTTTAAAGATCCTATTCAAATATTTTGGTATGTAATTATTTAATTTGAATTATCTGCCACAAATATAAATATTTTTATCAACAAAATTGATATTTATCAGCTTTTTCATTGTTGGTTTAATACCAAACTGTGTAATTTTGACTTTTGCTACATTTTTTATTAAAAAAATTGTTTTAAGGAAGTGTTATTTATGTAATCCACTGTCAATATTTATTTTATTTCTAGCAGTGCGAAATTATTAGCGGCAGCTATAAATCAAAGTGTAGCTCTACATAGCTTCAATCCGTTCCTTGGTAGCATTCTTTTTATATTTCAAAATTTTGAAATGAATCAAAATATTTTCTTATTTTGGCGATGTTTTAAACACAAAATCGCCAGAGAATATTTGCGTTGAAATATGCTCATTCAAACTTACTTAATTGTCAACCTTGATATTATTTCGCATCTAAGAAGCCTCTACAAACCCTGTGGGTTTTCATGCTATATACGGTAAGAAAATATTTCAAATGTTGACCCTGATATATTTGTAGACCGCTTATTAATTTCGAAATGACCACGTGCTGCCGGACCGGATGCCCGATAAGTTTGATATAATAAGCGTATTAGCAAATTGTGCAAAAAATATTACCCTCGAGCTGCTAGATAAAATTTTACGATATCTATTTAACTGAATATGGCATTTTTAAAGACATCAACCACTTAACGTTTATGGTATTATTATAAAATGCAGATAAAACAATTTGCTTATCCGTTGTTTCGTATCATTATTTGCCTTAGAACGTCTGTTATTCATGCGTAAGTAGTCAATGTTATAGTGTGGTAACATTTATATATTTGAAAATTTTATGCATTTTACATTTTATGGTATATGCCTTTTGCACGGTGTTTAAAAATTGCAAGGAGTATTTGAAGTCTCAAATTTATTTGTGACAAAGTTACTAAACGGTATCTATTGTAGGCTCCCCTCATATTAATCTGAATAGTAAACAATGATAAACATTTTACACCCGAAATATTTAACATAGGTTTTTGCTAAATAAGGTACGTAATTATCCTCGGATAGAAGACTAATCATCAATGATTTAAGTTTACAAATCAAACCAATTTATAGAAATATTTCAGTACACTAAAACGGGCAATTTCGTTTTTAAATGTTCGTACCAATGTGATTATCTGGAATGCTCTTCGCTGCATTAGCAATTCCTGTTACCCCTGCTAACATCCATGGCACACTCATATTATATGTTATTAAATCAATACTCGAAAGGGAAAATTAATATGAGAATGAACTGTTTATATATTTTCAATGAAGGTTTTCATAGCTTTTTTATGTACCTGGCAAGTTTTCATTATTTTTATCCCGTCGTTTTTAGTTTTTAGCAGCTAATATGTTTCATGGCTCATATGACACCTACTGAGTAAATTTCGTCCTAAATTAATTGCAGCAATTCGTTATAACTATGCAGTCCTTTCAGTGGGAAAACGGGTAAATCCATTAATCAACGTGAATGTTAGTTTAATATTATGAACTTTGCGGGAGGCAGCACTTTTTACCATAGTCAATGCCACTCTATATGTTTCCAGCAAATATTTTCGTGTGGTTGCTATCTGTGAAAACAAATTAGAATTATATGATTGATGATGCATGAAATAATTTCATATTTCTCTGGTCACGGGATCACGTAAGCCCAAAATGATGAACGCGGGGATTGTCCGATGTATTGGTGGGAAAAATTGCTAAATAATGTCTAACGAAAAGAGAGTACAGATGTGTGCTAAATTACTTTTTCACCATGCATTGCAAGACCTCTTTGAAAATACGCACTTTGGGTATCCCCTACGTATATTTTCAAGAAAGGAACTCTGTTGTTCCTTGTGAGTGAAAAATAAATATATTTTTAAGAGTGCATGCAGCAAAATCGGTTTTTTAATTATATTATCAGCCAATGAACGTGCAACGAACAAAATTTTCACCACTTCGGGGTCCTCCGCTAACCTTGGGGGCGATACCGTTCCAACCAACAGATTTTATGGCTTCCATGATGCATTAAGTACGTAGCCCTGTTGGAGCAATCATCGCGCCATTACATTTGATTGTGTTTACTTTTTTAAGTACAGAATTTGACTACAGCATAGAAGGGGTGGAAGAGTAGAGGGGGGCAGGGGAATGGGTGCGGAGAGGCTGGCTTGGAAACCAGCGGGGGGAAAGGAGGAATCGGGAGAATGGGTTGGAAAGGGGGGAGGTGTGGGGGAGGGAGAGGGGATGGTGCGTGGAGGTGGTGCCGGTGGAAGGAGCGAAAGATTACCGGGGTGGGAGATGGGTGCGCGCGGTGTCGGTGTCCGTGAATCATTCCCCCCGGTGTCATCCCCATACTCGCCGGCTGATGACGCGACGCTTTTTATTAGAAATGTCCCCGCAGCCACTCGTAAATCTCCCGGCGGTTTTAACCACATGGGGACGAGGGGCGGGCGGCCTCGAGGGGTGGGATTTTGCTGGAGGGAGGGAGGTGGTTGAAAGGAGGGCGGGGGAGACGGGGCCGCTGCGTTAGGTTGGGTTGGGTCGGCGTGTTTCGGACGGTGGGGCCGCGTGTGGGTGGGAGGAGACGCGGCGAGTGAGAGGGATGTGACAAGCGGGCGCTCGGGAAGCTGGCCTAGACACGAGGACGTGGACGACGGGCGCTGGATACTCTTTGGGCGCAGGCGAGCGGGCCGGACGTTTCAAAAGGTTGAGGGCCGCGGGGAGGCGCGGTGGCAGGGGACGGAGGTGTCCTTGAGGGGGAGGGTGCGGTCGCGGGCTGGTAGCCGGACGAGAGGGAGTGGGGGAGGGAGGGATTGGGCGAGGGAGAAAGCAAGCGAGGCGGAAATGTTGAGATTAACGGGAGTAAAAATAAAGGCATGGGAGTTATAGAGAGGCGTTAGAGGGAAAATAATATACCACCGAGCTTGGGATAGGGGTGAAGTTACGGGGTCGACTGCGGGTGCGGAGTTGCTAGAGGTGCGCCCGGCACCATTTCTGGGCTGTCGCCCTGGAATCGGAAAAAAATATCATTTAATTCCTCGGTCTCTCATTCCTGGAGCCCTTTTGTTCCGGGCACTTTCTCTCGCCTAATCTTCTTCCTCTCCACTTTCATCGGAATTCCAGCTCTCCATTTCCCCCAGTATTCGGTAGGTGAGCCTAATCAGCCGCACGGAGTTAGTATAAGCAACCGCACACCATACCCTCAGTATTTGAATATTTTATGCAACTTATCACTTCATCCTCAAGTCACCGTCATGTTTGACAATGAAATAGAAAGCTCAGTGTTGATGAAACGGGAAATTCGATTTATTTTCTCTTATTCAAGTAAAAGCGAGAAAGAAATTCCGAATATTAAAGAAAATTTAACTGAAATTATCAGTGCATTATTTTCATAAAATCAATGCATTTATAAGTGGACATATAATTTACTAACTTAAGTATGAATCGTAAATGCTTTGTTTAACTTTAACTCTTAAATATTTTAAAAACTTGGACTCTTCTTTTTGTGCATGGAATTCTAAGTTTTTAAGCAAGGAATGTATTATTCTGAACCTAGAATTAAAAAATATGAAAGAAAATATGTATAAATCTAAATTGTTGATATTTATCATTTATTTGAAAAACTTTTGTACCCTGTTGTTTATTTATTCCTACGATGAAATACTGGTAACACTACTGCTGGAATAGGAAAAGCGTAAACATTTAGTAGCGGTATGCTAACACTCTCATTTTTATTTTAAAATTACTGGAATCATTTAACCGAGTTGGTTAAAATGAATAAAATTATAGTTCGTAAAAAATTACTTAAAATCCTTTGAGTTTTTACTTGTTGATTCCGTAAAAACAAAATGTTAAGCGCTCGTTTTAACTTATGCAATGGATTAAAGCCAATACTATGTTAAAAAAATGACCATTTCCCCTTTAAGAGCACAAGCAAATTTTCCTATAAATTGCTATTAGAATTTCTGCATTCATTAAATGGCATTCAGTCTGAATAATCCAGTATTCCATTATCAATTCGCGGAACGAGGGAATTCCTGTTCGTCAATCATGTTTCGTTTTCAGCGCGATGCGTAAACTCGCTCCCATGGCAGTCGTCATATCAGAGTCAATTTCAAAGCCATTTCCCTTCCCTCCAATATGTCGCCTTCCGCGGGAAATACCACGCATTACGTTTTATGTTACCACGGCGGTCAGCGGGCAACGATTTATTCAAACGCAATTACACGGCTCGACATTGATTCGATTTTTGCCACGTCATTCGGATTTTCACCCTTTACTTTAGCACGTGAGTGAAACGCGAGCTTCGAAACATTAACAATGCCATTTCTCAAATGTTGATGTGTCATATGTTTTACCTTTTAATGTGAAATTTTAAAGACGTTGAATCGGTAAAAGTACTATTTTGATTTTCCTGTAAAAAAAATATTCAGTTGTGATTAAGTTGCTAACTTTTTGCGCAACTCAGACGGAATTAGCAATATTTTGAGGCGCTCATAAACATCAGAAACACTAACATTATTATTTACTACTTATAATTCATTATTTTAAGTGTTTAATACAATGCTTCAAACTGCCATGGTAGCTTAATAGTACTGGGTAATATTCTCATTATGAATATTAAAGCTAAAGTGGCAGACGGAAATCTAGAAGGACAATCATATTTGAAGCAGTGTTCACTTCTTAAATCCTAATGTCACGAATACCAATTGGGTTTTCATTTTTAATTCTTTGTTAGCTCATTACTGGAGTCAACGTGAGCAAAGGGTCCTTTGAGAGTTTTTGCGACTCAAAATATTAAAGTTTGATGATACGAGTCACGATCTGAATTCCTCATTCCCAATCACCTCAAAATAAAAGGCGAACGAATTTGTTGTAATAAAAAAGGGAACATGCTTCAAATATGTCCCCATACCTACACGATAATACTCACTTTATGTATCCGTTTGCTGTAACATACTTTCACCCACCTCATATTTGTTGGGACTTTGATCGGAGAAAAAATTATTACATCACCACGGGAGCTCAACGTTGTGCCTTTCGAGAAATGTTTAATATATCTCATTAGTTTATCTCATCTCGCGGTCATTTGATATACCAAGTGCTCGAAGCGTGTAAAATTCCTGCGCTCCCTGCCACCCGTTCATCTCCCCGTCCACCGCCCCCCGAGGCGGAAACGGCGCGCTGTTGAGCCCGGCCGTGCGTGCTGCCGATGCTGCGTGCGCGCGTGTGTGCGAAATGCCAATCAAGCGCGGCGCCGGCGAAGCGAGGCGGCGACCCCCGGACGTCCCCGCCGCCGCCGGCGGGCGCGAGCGAGCGAGTCACTCGTGCATCGGACCCGTGCACGCGACGCATTGCAACCACGAGAATGTGAGGGGAGGGGTGGTGAGAGGAGAAGAAGAAGGAAGGAGACCGAAGAGGAAGGGTGCGAAAGAACGTGAAGGGAGACCGAGTGAGGCGGAAGAGTCATTGGGAGAACACCCCCATGAAATAAAACCCCAATACTGCAGGTGTGGATTATAACTGATGGCGAAAATTTTCCATTTCATTCCTTGTAGTTTCCTTCCGAAGCTTCCTTGTTGTTTCATTCCGCTTGAATGATGGATTGTTTGACAACTATTCGAGTGCAACGATGGCACAGGAGTAGTTAATCATTTCAGTGCCGAATTTCACTGATGGGCATGACCACCCCGAGAAATTGATCGCTGAAAGAAATATTCAAATAAATCAAAAATGCGTGATTGTCCAGCAAAAATGTAATAATAAGAATGAAGGAAATGGCGCAAAACATTTCGTACTACTCAAAAGGAAGATTGTATGGTGTTTCGACCATTACGGAAATATTACAGAAGCTAATGTTTGGTGATCTACCGCACCCTGCCATCCCCTTCTCTTGGTGGTTGTTAAGGCGTGGTGTAGATATAATTTTCACTGAGAGTAAACATATCCTCAGACGAGGGGACTGCTGGCTCAATTTGCTAAAATGCTATTCCAGTATATAAAAAATAAAATATAAATTGAATTTTTTATCATTATGACGAAATATTAGTCTCTCGGATATTCTACGATAGAAGGGGATCACGCTATTAATAATCCCACACCTCCATCCGTCTTGAAAATCTTCCATATATGTCCCTAAAGGCATAGTTACCACTCGCTTTATCTGTATTCTCAGGCCGCCTGACTCCTACTTCCCTCTTCTCTCATTCCCTCTTTCAGGCATTTTAAGTCCCTAGATGCGCTGGTGAATAAGATCGAGACCCGACGCTCATTACGAGGCTTCCGGAGAAACAAAGGGGAAATAGACAAAAAAAACCCAAGTTAGGAGCTGGCAATGAAACGTGGTAAAGTGACAGATGATTTTGATTTTGGTTTCAACTGCCATGACAAATTATAAGGTAGTATGAATAGTAGCCCTAAACCGCATTTAAATCGCATAGAAGGTTGAGAACCATTTTAAGAGGAAAATAAAAGTTTAATATTAGCTACATCGTAGGGTTAGAAAACAAGCAGATAAAAGCACTGGCAACTGCGGTAAAGGTAATCCCGCTAGATTTTATTTTACCAATCTCAAGCTGATAAATACTTAGCTTACTTATAAATAATAGCAAATAGCTACATTGCTGCAGATTGATGCGCACTCACCTTGGCATGATAGAAGTTGTATGAAAAATGCTTACGGCAATCATGTCCTTATACATGGCTAATATTAATTTGCCTGCCTTGGGGCAGGGAAAGAAAGCCTTTTTTTATATTCTATCATTGATAAAAGTAATAAATTATTTTAAAATCTGAGTTGTAACTAGACTGAGGGAATAAAATGGCGAAAAGGTTGTGGCAGTCTTTATTCGAAGAAATGTACCCACACTGACGTAAAAATACCAATGTATCTTTCCCCTCAATTTTATCCGGCTCCTCTAGTTTCGACGCATCTGCACCATCCTCAGATAAAAAGAGGATGATGCCGATGCGTCGAAATTAGTTTTACCAAATAAAATAAAAAGCAAAGTTAAATTTGTATTTTTACTTCAGTGATAATGAATTTCCATAAAGTTTTCCAGTGAAAATGATTTTCCTCAAAATATCGAAATGTAACGGCATTTATAACTTGAAAAAGAATTAATATTTTCGTCTTTTAAAATTTTTCAAAGCTATGATTATTTTTTGTAACTGTATTTTTATCGTTGATTTTAGCGTACCTTTGTGAACAATGGTTTGAATAAAGGACAAGGTAAAATTCATAGGTAATATTTTTTGTCAGATAACTGTGAATATATATTGCGTGAACAAGGGTTATACAATTTGTAACTATTTTTTATTGCCCGGTAAAAGTGTTAAGATGATATATATCAAGACTACACAATAAATTAGATCAAATGGAATTGCCGAATAATTGCTGGTAAGTGCCATAAAATATGATTGAATACATAAATTGGAAATCATATTCCTCTAAAGACCGTGTTTTAATTTTTAGAGCAGCAAACTGCAGCCGAATGTGTTCATAACGTTTGCAAAATAGGTCGCCTAGTAGTTTCACTTTGACTTCTAGCAAATGAATGCCGCACAATTCTTAAGGATAAAAAAGGAGAGCGGCTTCGCTCTCATCATTATTAATTCTAGATTTCACTTCTCCGCTGTGAATACATACCTCAACGCGCCTGCGTTTGGCAGCGGCCGACGGATCAAAGAAACATCCAAGCGGAGCACTGATAAGCAATAAGGACAAAATGTAGGGCACGTATATGCAGCTCGTTGAGCTAAATCTGCACTGAATTCTCGATTTCTGTCCTAGGAGGTCAAGTGGCGTCGTGGGGGGAAGAGTTGGGAGGGGAAATGTACGTACACGCACATTGTGCGGACGAGAACCAATAGGCACGAGGGTACTGCTACAGTCTTCCAGACCGAAGTGAAGGGAGCTAAACACTTTGTCTTGTTTCTCCCCATCTTGTCCTTCCTCCGTTCCATGGGGGTAGAGATCTTCGTAAGTAGGGCAGAGGAGTAGTAAAAGGAAAGGAGAAGGTAGGGAAGTGAATAGAGGGAAACGGGCCAGCTGCGTGTCCGCTAAGGGTTGTGGAGGAAGGAGGGGTGGCTGGGCCGAAAAGAGGGAAACATGGCAGCCGAGGGTCTCCTTTTGTCACGCAACGAATCACGTGACTTGGGCAGCTGGACCCTGGTTTCCCAAGATGGCGTCGTGTTGTGAAATATGAAGGGAGATCACAAACCCGTCCGTGAAACTTAACATGAGGATCATATATAGAAACATCCATCTAAAAATAATAAATCTTTCTCATCAAAATTCCTAAAAGTATAACGGTATTTCCTTTAATCATCACAACGGATCTTGTTACATGAATAATAAATTATTATGATCAGTAATTTTAGAAAGAAGAGGAATTATTTAATTTGGTAATAGATCGATGTTTGAAAAATTTTAATCAATTTTCCTTGAACTCTAGATAAATGCATTGACTTGCTCTCAGATGTTTATCCTTGATGATGACATTCAGTTAAGGAATATTGGAAACCGAAACTTGAGGAAAATTTTCATAATAACTGTACAAATTAGAACATGTACGATAAGGACTAAGTAACTCACGGACAGGGCTAGACTTTGATGGGCTATCTACACCACAATGTTTTCTTTAAAAGTAAACTAATTAAATACTGTCGTCAATTTTACTAAACACATCGATATTTACAATCAGTGTTAAAAATGCTAGACCGCTTACGAACCGAAATTATTTCTGATGATATGGAGTTTTGGAAAATATTATCATCATAAATGCGTATATTATCATCTTAATACAACTTCTAGACCAATTCCATAGAGAACTCCGGTATTATTCGTTTGATCAATAAAAGTCTGCACTGATGAATCTTCAGATTTCGTTTATAAATAAATAAATATATATATATATATATATATATATATATATATATATATATATATATATGCTCTACCAACAACAAGGTAACTATGTAAAGATTGATTTTTTCTCATCATTAGGCTCTCCCTTGGAATGTCTTTTAAGTTACATGTTATAATTAAAACTAATTAATGTCATTGTAAACGAAGTGTATATGGTATTCCCGTAAGTATAGTATCAGATCGATAAGAGCGTGTTTGAGTTCGGTGAACGTCTCTGTATCCCCTAACTTCAACCATGTTTTGATTTTATGGCTACCAGATCTTCCGCAGAAATCATGCGTGACACAGGAAAGGAACTGCCCCACCCACTCAATTTCATATGATTTTCGGCTTCATATTAGATGAGATATAGTCTCACCTAATTAAACAATGCTCATGAAGGTATGGTTTTATTAAATTGCATTTTTCATGAATGTAAAAATTAAGTAATTGGGACTTAGTGTTAGGTTGTAGGTCATTAGGAGCTTATGATGCAAAGATAGTCGCTTGCAGACTCAAGGTATGTAGAGAGTATAATGCGAAATTTAAAACTTATATCCTCATTAGACCTTAGATATAGAAATAGTCATGCATAAGTAAGTGCGTTTTAGTTTTGTACGCAGATACACTTCGCAGAAAATGAAATTCAAGTAGGAAATTTCAACACAAAAACGGTGCAATGAACCCAAAAACAGGTGAGCAATTGAATGGAGCCAAGAGTTTTATCCGCTCGATAGCTACGAAACGATGCGTGCTGCAAGTCGACTGCACGCTTCGGTTGTGCGTTTCGGGAGCTGTGTGAGATCAGCCCGGAATGAATCTTCTGGGAGGCGTTGACTCGAGAGACGCCAGCCGGCGTCGTCGACTGACGCTATCACCGCGCAGAGCATGCTTACTCTCCTTTCCTCTCTTTGGAAGGGCAACCCACCCCTTTCTCTCTCCCCCACTATTCATCCTCCTCACTCCTCCAGGCCCGGCCGGGCTGGGCCTTGCCACCCGCTCGCCCTCGCGGCCCTCATTGCCAACGACGACAACGCTCACTCCCTTCCCTTCCCGAGACCTCCTCCGGTTTCATCCGCCGGACCCCATCAGGAGCGAAAAGAAAAGCCCGAGCGCCCGACAGTCTATCCCCTTCACCGATAGGCGCACTTCTCCACCTCTGTGGACATCAACAGGCCCTCTGCCCCTCCCTCCGACTCTCCCCGCACCCGCTCCTCAACCCTCGGCTTCAACCACTTAAGAGGGCGTTGCCCTCGCCCGCTAAGCCGTCGCGACTCCGAAGGGAGGAGTTCCTGTAACAGAGGACTTATTTCGGAATCTCCATGGCAATTCAAACAAAATGAAATACAGTCTGGATCTTAAATATATAATAGTAGGAAGAAATGAGAAATTTAGATTTATAAAATGGGATTCAAACACGTGTGCCGAAGTTATAAAACTAGATGAATTATTTTTGTTCAGGTCAATTTTTTTAGCTCAAGAGGGACGAGTTTAAGGCTTTATAATGTTATGTTGATTAACAAGTTAATTTTTAACTAAGGACAGATTAAAATAACTTCGAAGTATCGAGTGAAAATATTTTATTATTACAGCGAAGGTTTTAAAAAACTACCACAAATAAATAAGCCACGAGCATGGAGTATCTAATTGAAATCAATAGGTTTATGTAATTCAAGTTATTTTTTGTGAATTTTTAATCCTCAATATTTCTATAATGAATTGGCAAACATTCTCTTTCTCTGTTTTTAATATCTTTCTTTTAATGCAAAGGATTTTATTGAACATTCGAAGAGCATATGTACGACTTCGACATAAAAATCCCGCGATCCAGCAAAAAGGTGTTTGGCAGGGGTCGGAAGGGTTAGGTGTACATCTTTGGGATTTCTCCTCTCTAACCAATTTCCCTTCAGCGGAACCTATTTTTGAAACCCAAATCTTAGAATTATGTATTATTTGTGGCATATTTCCAAAAAGGTTTCATATATATATATATATATATATATATATATATATATATATATATATATATATATATATATATATATATATATATGTGTGTTATTACTTAAATTTATCTAATTTGATGAATAAAATCATGGAAAATAATTTAATAAAGAAATACCTAAATATCGGTCTAATTTATGTAAAATAAAAAACATAAATGAATAATTACCTAAGTTCCGTGTATCGTTGTATCTTTTAATGACTTTAGAAAAACAGTACAGCGTCAATATTTTGATCAGATCTGGATGGACATCCAACAAAATCTAAATTACCAACTATAAGAAAGGAAACAAATATGAGCTGCTTGCATTTCTAAGATTATCCAGTGTAATCCCTCAATATCCTAAATATTCAATCGGCTTTGGTTTGTAATTCCTAATATCAGTGGTTATTAGCATTCAGTTGTCATTGGCTTGAATACAAGTGGTAATTACCATTGTTGGCATATCGCGATACATTTCGTCCACATAACAAAGTTTACCTAATTATCAGCATTATTTATGGTCTATTTTATGTTTATAATGGAGTAACAACGTTTAAACCCTACAGAGGTTAACTGTAAAATGTGAGATTTAATAAGCAATTTTTCCCACAGGATATAACATATTAGAGCAATTGTATCCAACCGGGATGGAGGAAAAATTATGAGTCTCATGTTCATTTTCAGTATACCTGTATTAGTCTGATGTATTTATCTCACATGATCTTATTTAACGTGTCATCATTAAGTAACGCAGTTATGATGAACTAAGTAGTATATCAAAATTATTAGACGATTTAGGTTGGGACCCAACCACGGAAGAAAGATTACGTAACAGGTTAAAATAGTTGCATACATTGAAAGGAGATCCTTGAGCGGTGACGTTGACAATCTATTATTATCCTCATCGTACAGTAGGAGAAATCATATAAATAAAATTAGACAGATGAGGTGTAGAACAGATTTATTGTATCAATTTTTCAACTAGAGATGAGGTATCAGGATAACACTATTCAACCTCACTAGGGAAAGAAATTATTTACTGCCAAACGTATTTTGGTGCGTAATCACACAACCTAGTGGTGGCATGAAGGTTACCATGCATAGTATTGCATTTATTGTAATAGTTTATACGTAACTACTCCTCCTGTTTACGTAGAGAATTATCTTTTACTTAGATATCTTAGTACATGTACCTGTAATTGTTATGATCCACATTTTAATATCACTACAGTAACTAAAAATAGGGGTAAACTTTTTGTTATGAAGCATGTCTGGATTCGAATCACACCTTGCGGTGTCTTTCAGGGTAAAATGTAGAAATATCAAATGATATATCATTCCTTACGAATTAAATATTAGCTAATTAATACACTGCATTAATCTTTTTATTTTATTATAATTTTTTCCGGGAATCGGTTCTGTAACTTTTCTTAGAATCAGTTCTAAAAGTGTATAAGTAAAGTAAAATAGTTACAAAAAATTGTAAAATAATGCTGATTTTTAGCAATCTCAAAAATGTTACAGTTTTGGCTTCGAAAGGAAAATCTTGAGGTGGTTCCAAAATACAGTTCAAAAGCCCAAGATATGTTTAAAATGACCAATAAATCTTGAAGTCTTAAAGACCAATGAGTCTTAAAGTCCGTAAAGTGAGTCTTAAAATCCGACCATAAATTTGATACATTTAAGTATTCATATCAAATTGAAAGATTTCGAGGCCAATTTCATTTGCTCACCTAATTTTGTGGTAATCTTAAATAGTATTTTTAAACCCGAAGGATGAGAATTTTACCATGAGCTCCGGATTAATAATGATCAGATTTGCTTTTGAATGAAAAATTGGGTAATTTGTCTTGTTATATATTATCATAGGATATTTACCGCACAACATAGGTTTTGGATGAACGCAAGCTACCAAACCTATTTCCCTGCCTCTCCCACTCTAAAATAAGCCCATATTCAACTCCATTCACTTTCATCTGCCCTCTTTCCGTCCAACATCCCTATTCTATTCCTTCCCTTCCTAATTTGCCTTACACTGTTCCTTTTATCTCAGGGTTCAACATTCCACTGTCGATTAAAATGCTTTGCATCCTTTATTCTTGTCTCCCTATTGGTTCTTTCAACAATCCCTTTTCCTCCCCCACCATATCTAGCACTTCTTCGTTTGTTTTCCTTTCTATCCATTTCACCTTCTTCATTCTTCTCCACACTCATATTACAAAAGCTTCTAATCTATGCCCATCATTCTGTTTCAAAGATGATGTTTCCGCGCCGAACATAATTACGCCTCATGTTAACATTTTGACAAGCCTTTGCTTAACTTCCTTACACATTGTCCTTGTCGTCAATTCTTTACTTCTTGTGAATAATTTACCGAACACTATTCTTAATGTCTTCAGTACTTTGACTATATTGGTCCAAAACATTTCCGAGATAGATATATGTTCCATCTCTTTTAGTATTTGCCTTCTTAGTTTAACGTTTAACCTAGGATTTCTCTTTCTGGAGAACCGTATAACCTTGATTGTCATCTAATATCTATCGCACTGAATTATCCATGTGCTCAGAAATAATTGCAATCCTTTGGCTTACTGACAAACTAGAGCTTGGCCATCAGCAAACCTAACTGATTTTTCGAATACCCCGCCGACTTTAAATACTACCTTCAGCTCTCCCCATACATCTTTATTCATTTCCACCACATATACTTAGAACAACACCGTTGATAATCGACAGCCCTACCTTACTCCTATTTCTAACACTGCCCATTCGGACTCTTTGTCCCTCACTCATATCTGAGCAGTCTAAAATATTTACAGGTTGTGGATTAGCCTCCTATCTCTACTATATTCATATTTTTTAAATGCATTCATTAGTTTAACAAATTCATTCTATTAAACCCCTTAACGAGATTCAGTCTCTCAAACGATCATCTCTATTAGTGCCCTAATTACTGCAACGGCATCACGCGTCTCTCTCCCTTTCCTGAATCATTCTGATGACCCTCTATACTATATATTCATTTATGCAGCTCTCCATTTTCTTATTGATGGTCTTAAGGAACATTTTAGCCCACTTGCGAAATCTAACTTATTGTTCTACAGCTCTAACATGATTGTAGCATTTTGCCTTTTTGAAATAGGAAATAACACTGATCTGACTGAGTGTTCTGGCCCAATTACTTTTATATTAATATTATAATTTGATCCATGCCAATTATTTCTCCGACATTTTCCTAAACCTAATGTAATAATTACTCTTGAACTAAACTTTCTTAATCAAATAATAAATTTTCTAACGGAAATTTAAGGATGCACACATTGGTGGAAAACAAAGTTAGACAAGAAGCAAACCTTAGCAATTATTATGTATTAGTCAACCAGGTGACATTTTAGACATAAAAATTTTAATTTTGAATCGAAATGTCTAAATTTAACAGTAACATGTAATTGAAATACCTTTTAATAAATAAGAATCCTTAAAAGGTGTAATATTAGCTTTGGTTGCGAACGAAAGTCATTAGTTATTATCTAGTTTCATTTGCCTCTCTATGATTACATTTTATAAAAATAAATTTAAAACTCTCAATTTTTTAAACAGAATTTTTAAGCAGTGAATCGAGGGTAAATATAAATCCCAAGGAAAAATAAACATCTTCTCATGTTCTTTTCTTTAGGGTGTTTTGTAATATCTTATTCATTCTGACTCGCCAGCCGAAAGGAAAACACGGTGGGGTGGTTCTCTATTGATCGAGGTAGCATTCTCGTTCGAATTGCATAACCAGTGTCGCGTGTGGCGTGAACTTCGGTAGGTTGTTCGGCAGTAAAAATAAATGGGGCGATTGTTTGGGGCCGCCACTGTCCTGCCCTCCATCTCACCCTCCTTTCTTTCTATTCCGCTCTCCAGTGGTGCTCTCCACCGTCCTTCGACCTCGCATCGAAGGGAAACAAGAGAACGGGTCCGGTGTATTTTTCCCTCCAAAGAGGATCCTTCGAACAGGGCGAAGGAACAAAAGGAGCTTTAGCATACGACGGGCCGGCGAGGACAGAGTGGGGGGTGATTATAGGGAGCCGGGAGGAAAAGAGCCTTGCCCGTCATGGTATGGAGGAGCGTGGAGCGATGCTTGCTCCGCATGTTTCGTGGACAGGGGACAGCTCAGGAATCCTATTGGGGTGGCTGCGTTCAGTTAGGCCCCGAACATGGCGCTGAATGACGCGAGGATGTCCCTTCCGCCGAGCTCCTCCCGCTCCATTGGGCTCGATTTGATCGCCTGCAATCTTTCCAATGCCCCTATCCCTGTCCCCCGCGCCACCTTTCCCCTCTCTACCACCCCGCGGTCTTTCTTGCTTGGAAGCATCCGCAATACGTTCCACGAGCTAAACAACAGACGAACGGAAACGCGCTCACAGCCCTGGATGAGAAGCGCACATGTTTCATTCCTCCCCGCCAAACCGCCCGACCCTCCCCGGCGTCTCCTTCCTTTCCACCTCTCTCTCCCACTTTTACCCCTCTTCCCTCCCCCGCAGTCCTTCCCCCCGTCAGTCGTCCGCATCCGTTCCTGTCTCGTCGCCGTCGTCCGGGGGGATAGTAGTTCAGCGTTTCTCCGGGGAGGGGCGTTGGCGTGGCGCCGCCATCCGGCCGGCCGGCAGCGGTTTGTTGTGAATTCTCGTCCGCCGCCATGAAGGCTTCTCGCCGGGCGGTCCGCTGTGAGTTGAGCCTCGATATCGGAAGGCGATTGCTTTTTCCCACGTTTTCTTAAGGGGACGTGTGGTTTCGAGAGCGGCTCTGGAACAGACATGGGAACAGACGTCTTCGGTGAACTCAAGGAGGTGAGAGAGTAGACCACTATTCATCCAAATGTTTGCCGAGAATTTTTCAAAATCCCCATATGTATAGCCATACACACGAGTAGATTTCCCAAGTTCCAAACTGAATGGGAATATCCTTTATTATCTCGATGTATTAGAGCGAATTTTTGTTTCATACTTTCATTAATAAATATTACTTTATAATAGAAAGGAACGTACTACCGAGAGTTATCGGCAGATTTCTCTATTTCCCTCCCAAGGCATTTTCCAGGAAAGACGATAAATGCTAGTAACATTATGCATGTTACACTATATTATGTTGTCAAGATATTTCACGGAACACTGGTATGTTCAGTCTTTCTACGCAATAGAACAAAGGGAAGCCCAAAGGTGAATGAAATATTTACGCCAGAATTTACTTTAAAAAACTAAATATCATACTTTAAGTTTAAAATATTAGTATAAATAGTAGATTAATCTCTAAGTGGAAAATATTTGCGTGTTACTATTTTATCGAAATTATTATTCTTCCACCAATTGATATTAGTATGTTGGTATGAAACGGCATATTTTTTAGTTGAACACGTGTTCTTCGTTCCACTAAATAGTAGTGGTTGTCATAAAGCTTCAAAAAGTACCATGAGTTTACTTTTATTTAACACTGATGGTCATTTTAAGTGTCTGGAGGTTATTTCTCCATTTAAATAATTTTCTGCAATTTAAAGCACTTTTCTCGTGATTTTAAGTTCAATTATAGTTATGCACACTCATATCCTTACTATAAAAGGGGAATATTATGAAACAGGTAGGAGTTATGAACAGCTAGCCCTTCATTGAACAGAGAGAAGCTTAGTACGTGTTCTGGGTATATTTCATTCATTAAAATATTATTGTTATTACAACATTCTTACGTATAAAATATTTTATTCCCGTCTCAATCATTGGTCTACCTGAGTATGAATTAATTCCTCAGTCTCTATGGACGAACTAAATAGGATGCATTAAATATTAATTAATGGCATAATAAGCCAGATGAGGGAATATGCCTTAACTTGAATATCTAACTACGTAACTCGTGGTGGTATATAATATTGTAACTTATTTGATGGGAGTTACATCTGCAGAAATTTGACAAAGGAAAACGTAACAAATGCTTCCGCAAATTCCAAAGAAACTGCGGGAGATGCCGCAACAGTAACTTTTAACGGAGTCATCCGCTAATGTGCATTTTAATGCAACAATTTCAGAGCGTAAAAATCATTCGCCTTGACTGGGACTCGCTTCCGCCAACGTAAAGTTTTATACCTGTATCCTAAGGATCAATATCTAATCTATATATTTATCAAATAAGATCAAACGTGATTTATATTAGTAAATTGTACTGTAAGACTGCAAATCCAGATCTATTGATAGTTATTCAAATTTACCAAGACACTTCACCTTGCTTAATCATGGTAGGTATTTTATCTACTGTCCTAGCTTGAAATAAATTTCAAGAAAATCTTCACGATTACATACAAAATCTCGTTGATCATGTGTGCTGTTTCCTTATGCGCAGCAAAAAATCTATTTCATTATAATAATACCGAGTCAAAATAATTCGTTCTTTTATTTCTTCTATTTCTTTCACCATAAATTACTTTTTACCGTCAGCACTAAATTAATATTTTGGACTCAATGTCGTAACAAATTAACACTTAGGCCACGGTTGGTGCACTTTTTAACAACGGCAATAACAACAGAAATAACAGATTTTATTGAAGAAACGGGACAACAGATCAAAGTAGGTTTTACTTGGCTTGTTATGATTTCCCAAGCTTTTTCTTGCTTGATATCGATGGACAATCGTCACGTTCGCCAAAGAGTAATCATTTATGTCTCAAGAGAGCTTTCCTTATAATTACGACCGCAGCATTCCTTCTACGGCTAAAATAACAATAAAAACAGTCGTTTAGCGGGTTCAGTCCAATGAGTTGCTCAACCCAAGAACGATCTCCCAGAGGTTCCCCCAGCCTTCCTTAACCTTCTACTGCAACCAATCACCTCTTCTATCGCAGAGAAAGGAGGACTTGACGATTAAGTTGCTTCTCGAGAGAGACACGGTGCTCTTTCTCCTCTCGAGTCGGTTTTACCAGAGGACTGAACGCGAGGATGGAATCACGTCTATGTCGCGGGCCAGACGGCGAGGTTTAACAAAAGCACGATTAATTCTTCCAATGTTTTTCTATCTCATTCGTTCTTTTTCTCTCCTTCCCTCTCTCTCGCCACCGAAGGGTGTGGGTTTGGGGATAATTGATTAATCACCGAGTCTGCCAAGGAATGTCCTTCGCGCGAGTGCGTATGGCACGCGGTAAGTATTTGGAGCGCGCTAGCTCCCCCACCCTTACCTTCCACTTCGTCCCCGCGGCTCCATCAACTCACCCATACCTCCCACTTCCCCGGCCGGAGGATGGCGGTTTAATGCAATGAATCGGTTTGCACCATGCGCTTAGAATGAGTTTTAAAAAATACTACAAGAATCGATCTCCAACCAATCCAATTTAAGTTTTATGTTAACATATCCTACCTATTAAAATTAATTTTAAAAATGAATTGACGGGGGAGTTTTAGATCTTATACGTGTGAGAGTGCATTATCATTATTTCTATGAAAACTGCGGGATCTTAACCCTTGCTTACCATTAGGATTTTAGTGCCAATGTCGTACGATTAAACCCAAACATGAGCTTTCACTTGAAAGAAAATGTAATCAAAAATCAATCATATGCTCTATTTGGCTTTTAAGTGGTTAATAACCTGTCTTTATGAACGCCCGAACTACTAGACAAGGTGAAAGCGGACAATAAGGAATGAGACAAAGCTCATTTGAAATAGAATATGAAATGCCATGCACACAATGAAAAACCGTACAAACACAATCTAAAGACAAAAGAGTATTTTATAGGTAATACTTCATGATAATAATGGTCGATTGTAGAACTAATCGGAAACTGGCGCCTCCGCTTCCGTCCTTCGTCCCGCCATTTCCAGCAGATGGCTGCGGTGCCGGTCGTTCGCTCCCTTCTCACCGTCTAGCAGGCCCGCCTCTACCCGCATGGCCTCTCCTCGAACCGCCGGGCCTTCCAGGAGCGCGGGGCGGCCGCCCAATCGGATCCAGCCTTCCTCCGGCAGACATTCGGCGAGCTCGGCCGCCCCCTGCTGGTAGAGGAGAATGCCCTTCCACCCGTGCCCCATCCGTCATTCCATGCTTGAGAGCAATGGGCGAAGAGTGTTGTTGGCAAAGGCGGGGCCTGAAAAAGAATTGAAATCTGTTTGGTGAGGGTCGGCGATTCCCAGTCGCCTTTTAGAACTTAGTCAAAGTTTTGCATCCCTCTCCAAAAAACCACATTTTTCATTAGTCTCCTACGAAACAGTAATTTCAATAGTTTTATATCGTATTTGAAAGTATCAAGGAAATGGAAGTATCAAGCACAGGGACAGAAAAATTCCACACTTTTAGTCGCGGATCTAAAAACGTCTAAATATACATTGTAAACGTATTAAGCTTGTCCGAGAAGGAGTAGATGGTCAGGACCGGTTCATTTTGGGGCAGGTAGTGACCTCCCATTACATGTTCTCTTACGTTCTCACAGGGTTTTATGTAAATGTAGATTTCTTTTTGGCAGAGACTTTTCATTTTCAGTCATAAAATTTAGTATAAGAATGTACACAATTCTATGCATTCTTAAACATACAAATATGAGTGCATTTTATCCACTCATATTTGATATTACATTTAAAATTTCATTTTACTTTAATTGCAAATGGAAATAAAAAAATTTTGCGTATGTAAACAAGCATTTAGATAATTGTAATTTCGCAATAAATATATTGGTTTACCCTAGAATAATGAAAACAAATGGGACTGGAAGTGGATTCCATGAGCTGAATTTTAAACTCTTAATGGGGAGTATTTCGTAGTCACGTCTCTCTAATAGGTTTTTTCTGTAATATATATTTTTTAATGATTATTTACTCATTCAATTGAATATTTTCGGTTAATATTATTCACACTAGTTTACTTTCAAAGCGGTATACTGTCTCCTAAGGACATCAAACTTTTTTATGACCATTTCTCGAAGCTGCTCATGGGAAACACCTGACTCAGTTACTCCCTATTTACAGCCTATCTTTCCAAAATCAAGGTTTTGAATGTTTCAGTGAAAACTGTCGGAGAATTTTACAGATCAGCTCACATCAATCACCAGGTAGCATGTAGGCATATTGCAAGAGGCAAGAATTTGAAAAACATTGACGTTCCTTGCGTTAAATCCTATGATTAAATGCGTACCTCTCTTCTTATTTTTAACGTCGCAAAATCTTGTTTAAGCGTATTCGGGTGGGGGTCCCTGCATTGTTCCCACATTCGGTACATGTACCATCCATCCTCGGGCGTATGCTTTATCTCCCTTTGTCTCCCACCTCCGCCCATTTTCACCGCAGTTCCCACCTCGCTCACTTCTTCCTCGTTCATCCCAAAACCACCCTCTGCCCCCCCTCAACCGCCTTCCTTCCCTTCACCCTCTCTCTCAACCTCCCCTGATTGCTTTTCACCTCCGCGACCTCATGCACACAATCTCCCGTCGGGAAGAAATACGTCCTTCACCCGCTCTCACCCCCGTTCATCTCTTGAAGGGCCACACCAACTTTTCAACCCATTCCCCTCCCATGCCCCCCACTCACTCCTGCTTTTCCAAAGCACCCCAGTCTCTTTTTCCAAGAGAGACCCCCACCACTCATCCACCCAGTGTCTTTCCCTCCCTCCGTCTTCACCGGAGCCCTTCTTATCTCGGTGGCACTTTGGGTCGATAAGAATTTAATTCCACAAAACGCCATTCAAGGGTAATATCGGACCGCTTGAAGCTTCTTCCCTTTTATAATAGAGGAGAAAAGGGATGGGGGTGACATCCCCCTTCACTCTTCTTTCTGCTGGAGGGCAATAGTACCTCGGGTCGGATGGGTGAGAGGTTATTCGTGTGTTCGGGAGAATAGACGGGGATGAGGAGAAAGGACTGCGAGGAGGAAGTGACTCTTGAGATTCGTAGCGGCAGGAAGGAAGGGGTTCCAGGCTTGGCAAGCAAAGTTTTTTTTTTGCAGGGACGGATCTCCCTTTGCAAGTTGAAAACGCGTAGGGGATATTTTTTCACAATTTTTTCGAATGCCTTGAGTATATTACAAAAGCTTTTTTCTTTAGTCAGATTTAGTTGATTCTTTCCAGTAATCCATTCACATGTAGTGTAACTTCACGCAACCCCGGGTTAAGTTCAATATCTCTTCAGGCAGATAGCGTTTACTATACGCTTACGATAGAGTTTCTTATTTTTCTGAAATAAACATTAATCCTGTAAAACTTTTCAGTATTTCTTCAATGAGAAACTATAGGAATTTTAAACAAATTATGTTTTATGCTTTTGTCACACTTTTGAGTGAAGTTGATTAAGGAATTTTTTTAGTTTTCTTGGAGTGGTTAGTAAATGGTTAGTATAAAAACTAACAGATCAGACGATTAAGTAAATTTGAGCCTTGATCACTTTGAGTCGATTTATTTTTTGCGTTTAATATGCGTAATAGCATGAGTGGATAAATGATTTGTTTTACTCATTTTATTAAACCATTTCGTCAGTTTTCAGAAATGGATTAATTCCATCAATAAAATTTTATGATCTACCAGTGATTAAACCTTTCTTCATTCAATTTGATATTAACGAAAGGTCAATTTGAGGTTAAACACTTTATTTGTGTGAAAATAGCTTAGAGTTTATTAAATTGGCTGAAATTCACGGTATTAAGAGGGATATTTCCTAATGCTGTAATTATTTCTTTAGTAGCAGTGTTATATTCCTATTTTGCGATTACACATTTTGCTACATAGTTTGATTTAAGTACTTCAAGCATCCTATGGCATGCTTCTCACACGTTAAGGTTTTATCCCGAAAGCGCCTTCGTCTAAGTACATCTTCCTCCCTATAACTTTTCCCCACCATATCCTCGTCCTTTTATTTAATATCCTTGAAGTTTGTGAGTAAGCATGAGACTTTTCCTTAGAAGTGATTTATAGGTGTATTTTTTATCAGCCTAAAAAGTGTGCCCACGCATTTGGTTAGTTCTCTTATCTTTTCTGTCTGACTTTCGTTCCCTGTCCCCCCTTTTAGTCCCCCATACCCCATTCACCCTCCCCCGACGACACTCTCCGTTCCCGTTACGGAAAAGCACTCTTAATATTTCTCTGAGTGAATATTCCCTAATCTTTTGACGGCGAATTCAGGATAGACTGATCGAATTTCTGAGAGGGGTTACGGGGCTCGATGTGTTTGGCGGAAAGTGGAGGTGAGAGGTATATGATAGTTAATGGTATGGGAGGGTTGTCTAGTGTCCCAATAACGCTTTATTTTTGGCTATCTGAGTATTTTAAACTTACCCTAATCATCACAAAAATCAAATATAAATAATGTAGCATGAAAAGTTAATGGAGAAATTTGGTTCACAGGAATTTTATTAGTCTATGAATTTCCTTCCCTTGATAAGTTTTGCCTTTTACACATTGATATTTATTAGTTATAAACCTTCAGGGTGCGTTGTTTTCATTCGTTTGCGTTCATAGAAACCATTATCCCGGGGAAAAAGCCAAAGGGAATTTGGTCCTAAGTTCGCTAATTCTTCAATTGAAGAAAATAGTGGCACATTGCACCGTCGAAAAGTGAGATTACTTCGGACTAATGAACAAGTTAACTTTTAAGCAATTGGACTTACAGGAGAGCAAGCATTAAGTTGTTTTCCTTCCAGCTAATCAAGTAACGGATAAGTTGTCCTATGATATTTTAAGTGTTTTGAGGCATGCTTTCATTATATTTTGCTATCGTTATATTTTGTTAGTATATTGTAGAATTTGAGCAACTTAAGAATATTTATTGCAATGAGATAGTTTTAAGCTAATTATTTTTTCTAAGAGTAGCCTACTAAGCTAATAATATAATTTCTTGCTGTGAATAACATACCTAACTGTTCCTGACTAGAATCCCCTCTTAAATTGAGAAGATATTGAGATAGAATGAGTTTTTATTTACGAAAATCCGTGTTTAGTTAGCCTAATGACATTATACACAGTTCATCAATTGAGCATCAAACCTAGCCCTATATAATAGTGACACAATTATAACTTTTGCTCACTTTAAAAAATACTTTTATGTAACTTAAAGTCACCTGTCAATAATTATGACTTCGTATGGTTTCATCTACCTAATATGTGTTTATTCATATTTATAGCAATTTCGCAGTAAAATAACAATTTTTCATTTTGCACCCAATATACATTTTTGAACTTTTGCAATTCTAGGTTAGCTATCAATTTCCAAAAATGATCCATTTTTCCCCATACCTGTGTCTATATGTTGCATGCGCCAGTGCATCGTTTATACCATCCCATAGCAACAACGGCAGACGCAGGTGTAGCAGTTATTTCCCGAAATAAGGCCTTGTAGTCGTCAATGTGCACTGGGCATTGACCGACCGCTCTTGCCTGTCGCAGTCACGTCCGGCCCTTTACGTCACCTGGACAACTCGTCCCCCTCCCTACTTCCAAGCCCAACACAAACCACCACACCACCTTTCCGTCTTACCTCTACCTCTTCTCTTCCCCTGTCTTATTTCCTCTACACTCAACTTCTTCCCCTGCCTTGGCTATTATCTAAAGAAAGGGCCTCTACCTTGCGAAGGGCGTCCTCGGTCCATCATTCCTACCTCCTATTCTTCGTCCCCCTCCTCCGCCTTCTCCCACTCTCTTTGCTTTCGTGCCCTTGAGCCGTCGATGATGACTCGTCCTCCAGCCCATTTGAAATTCTTTACTCACTTTTGTCTCTGTCCATTGTTATCCGAGGTAGCCAAAATAAAAAAAGGCAAAAAAAGGTGGACTGTAAAAAAAAAGCATACGGTAAAAATGGTCACGGGTATAAGTTACTATACGGGGTGGTATGTTTTTTCAGGAAGGAGGTTTTAAGTCGGCTCGTAAAGTGTTCATGAGAGGGGATGGTGGTGGACGTGGTCAAAAAAAAAGTTATTTCGTCCCCCACTGCGAAGGTGGTTAAAAAGAAAAGAACGATTGGAATGTTTTAGCAATACCCGTCCAGGAAACATTATAAAACAGAACAGTGTCTAATGAGTTACGTGCTCTGAAATTTGCATGAATTCTAATTATCCAATCGCTCCCATATGATTAATTTTAGGTGGCTTTTTTCAAGCCAACTTTTATTTTGACGAACATGATACTCTGTAAACAACCCCCGCCACACTCCCTGCGGCGGCCCTCGGGGTATTATGTAGATGTGAATATAAATTTCCGACGTATTTGGTAGAGGACTGCAAGAAACTAAGAAAGAAAGAGCTGGGTAAAAATGTTGGATACTTCAATGAATGCAATGAGCGATTTTCATTAAATCAATTATTCTTCGAGGACGATTGGCGAATATTTTATCAGCAACTCGCTTAAGAATTTGTAAAAATTATGATTTGAATTTCATTTTAACTTGTAGGCTTCAAATTTTTGATGAAAACTCAATTGTGTGGAATTCGGTTTTCGGGTCGCTGTTCTCCTAATCGCACGAAAGCTCCGACCATAAAAATCATCAATAAATCGGAATGCACGCTCATCCGCAGGCACGGGATGGATGGATGTGTTTCGATAATGGTACCCACGAGAAATTGAGAGAACAATGAGTCGGGAATGAGGAGCAAGTGAACGACAGAGATGTGGGATGGGTCATCTGTGTTCTGGAGAGTGAGCGGGGAGAGAGAGGGGGAGGGAGAAAGGGCCTCGGAAGGGACTAGTATTTATCCCACCTGGTTGCGTGTGCTTGGCTTGTCCTTTTGTCCTGTTCAATCGATGCTGAATCTCTCTCCCTATCCTATGCTTCTGCCTGCACCCCCCTCCATTCCTGACTCCACCCCTTCCTTATCCGTCACCCCCATCCCCTTTCTTACTTTCAAGTCCTTGCCGTAACCACCATGCTGGCGGTATCTCGCCAACTCATCCTCCCCACCCGGTTCATACTTTGTTAGGCCGTACGACTCCTGCCTGGGCGGGAGTGATAATAGCAACAGTGCTAAAACATGGCAGATAAGCATTACTCAATCAACTAGTGCCCAATAGCTCCCAAGACGTATGTCTAGTGATTGGAGAAAAAAAAACAAGTTCAGTAATTACCTTTATCGATTGCCCCTCAATAATTACTCCTTATTATAATGAGTCACCGTTTTGCGTGGTGGCAAGAGCGTTCTTTCAAGATAATGAAAGAAATGGATTCAAGAATATGACGTTGCACAGGTATGAATCGTTTACAGTTATTTATCGGTGCATGACCGTTCAGTATTTACAGTTATCCAACGCTTACATTTGTTTACATTGGAGTAAATTATTAAATCATTAAGATTTTATTTGCATTCAAAGTTTTGCAATGGGACGTGGTAGTCCTGCGGGTAAATTATTGATCAGAGGGCCCGTGTTGGAATTCGGGTGGCACCCCGGGACACTTTCAAGTTAAACCGGTCTGTGTGATTTTTCAAGTACCACATCTTTTTTTGAAAACCACGGGCAAAATAGCGGAAGAAACTGGTCCCTCAAATCTCTAAGGCCACCAATCAAATCCAACTTCCGGTTAATTATTGATGTTTGATAAGTGTTTTTAACTGGGTCGTGTGAATGATAACGTTAAGAAAATATCCATTTTATTAAAATTTAGTATTTTTCTAATCGTAATTTCAAAGGATATCATGCAAATATTTTGTATAAATATATATTTATTCGCGAATACATCTCCTTTGATTACAATTCATTACCAAAATGAAGACTTTTGGCCTTTTTATTAACTTTCAGATTTAATGAATGAAATCGCACTTTTCGAAACATTGGCAAAAAATGGATATAATTCAACCAGGGTGATGAGAAAATATGTCATTACTTACACTAAATGATCAAAGTAGATTTATTTTAATACGAAATTGCCGGTTGCAATGAAAATTAAATCATTAATTTTAAAACATCGTCTCTATAACCCTTTGTTCGCGACAATTTATCAAAATTATTTCAACCAAAGACCTTGGTTTAACTAACAATGTCAATACAAAAATATAACCGTATTAGTGAATGTATCCGTAAAAAGATACTATTGCGGCATCTCTTGGAATCGGCAGTTCCTTGGAATTTATCAATATCAACTTTGGAACTAAATCTTATCTTATGATGAAGCTCTATTACAAGAAAGTTCTTGCTTTTTTTATACAAATGTTTATATTTGAAACTCGTAAATCCTTGCCTAAGTGAGGAATTACAAAACCTCATTTGTTTCTTGTTTTTAATTAAAAATAGCTCCATTATCATAATATGAACACCTTGACATGTCGATCTAAACGGACCTTGAACAGTCACTGAGACTTCCTTTAGTCTAGTAAATAGATTTAAGTCACCGCGAATCCCGTGTAAAAAAGTCTTTATCTTTAGGAGTCGAGATTTATATATTTTATATATATATATATATATATATATATATATTATATATATATATATATATATATATATATATATATATATATATATATATATGTGTGTGTGTGTGTGTGTGGGTCGCGGTACTCGAGGGGGTAGAGCGTTGGACTACTGACTGGAGGGTCCCAGGTTCGATCCCCGGGCAAGGCAGTCCGGACACCCGCAGCTCCACCCAAGCTATGTGATTTTTCGGCTACCAAATGTTCCTGGGAAACCATAACCGGCACAGGGAAAGGAACTGGCCTCCCTACCCTGATGTGTGAATTTCACACGCCGTGTTGGGCTTAGTACTCGGTGAACTCTACCATCACCTACCAAACCGACCTTCGGGTTGATATATATATATATATATATATATATATATATATATATATATATATATATATATATATATATATATATATATATATATATATATATATATATATATGTGTGTGTGTGTGTACATCGTTTTTATTCCATATTTGCGGTCTCAATCGAGTACACTTCGAGCTCTCGCCCTCATGTTTATTTCATGCTTCACCCACCTCCCTCCATTCCTCCCTTTCCACCCTTTCGCCCCAAGTCGCGTTTCATTTCTCTCTCTTGCTCGCATCCCCTTCACCCTCCATCGCTTCCCTCATCGCCGCCCGCTTTGAAGGAACACCGTTCTCTTATATCTTTCATCTCCAGCGAGGAGCGTTCGCTTTCATCTCCCTCCTGCATCCTGCCCATTCCTCCCGACCCTGCACCGATCGCCCGTTTCCCACTATTCCCTCCCTCTCCCGTCTTCCCTTTCGCCCGCCCTCGACGGCCCTACATTCCCTCTCCCTTTCTGCCTCATACACTCGCGGCATCCGTGCTCATATCCCGCCGCTGGAAAGCCATCGCAAATGTCGGGCTCCGTTCGATCCCATTGCGTATTCTCAGTCCGTCCCATCCTCTAGCCCACCAGGCCACCCGAGGGACTCCCTCCTCACCGTGTTCCCTAGGGCGGAGGGTAGTGTGTGGGAGGGAGGGGGAGGAGCAGGAGAGGGTGAGGGCCGCGGTGGAGAGGGGATAGTCCCGGATTGTGGGAGGATAGGTATGGAGGACGGCGTCGGATGAGGGAATAAAAGGCATGAGGCTGGGCAAGATATGAGTCTCCTTTCTCCTCCATCCGCTGTCGTTTTTACCTCTGAGCAACAGGCGGGAGGGTGAGTGAATGGCAAAGCGCTATCCGCCAACTAGGAATTTACTTCTACGATCTCATGTCCGAGCGTAGGATTGGGTTTTCATGAGTTGACATGGAGGCGAAAAGAGCCTCCGCGTAAACATTTTTCTTGTGTTTTTTGTCGCCTTCACATGCATAAAAGAAATAGGCCGATGATGACGTAATTGGCAATTCATTTGGCTGATGAAATGGGCGTGTCAGTACTAGACAAATTGCTAATGAGATACTAATCATAAATGAAAATTATTATAAGATTTTATCATCAATTTTTTCGGGCAGAATTGTTTTATAATTTATTTTGCCCTTCACTGTGAAAATTACTAAAAATTAACATTTGGTCGATTAAACGGAAGTACTGATTGTATGCTCCAGCGAAAAGACTCGGTTGGGAAGGGCCTTCGATATGACCCTAGTGGAAATAAATATTTACCCAGGTAATATATTAGTTGCTTAAGTTAAATGTTACCCGCTATCGAAAACTTTCTTTATTGTAATCAAATGATCATTCAAAAATGCTTACGTTTTTAACGGTAATTGAAATAGTTCCTAATTCAGTGGCCGGCGGGATGGGGATATTCATGCCACTCACACGTCTTCACACCCGCGCCACGAAGCCCCGTTCCGCAATTCACGTGGTTTATTTCGGTCCAAACCTTTTTTCTGGCATAGCCTGAAAATAGGCACTCTAAATGAAATAGTGAAACAGGTCAATGACATAGGGGGGTTTCTATGGTAAAAATGACTCAAGTTATGTGTATTTACTAAGGCAAATATATGGGCACGCGGTTTCACAAAAGTATATCGAAGAACTTTGAATAACTCGATGAAACATGAACCATTACCTTAATCTTAAAAAATCTACTTAATTCACAAGTTTAAGTATGTGTGTGTGTGTGTGTATATATATATATATATACGTACTAAAGAATTGCATGGATGTTTTTCCAATTTTTCGGATGAGAATATTGTTCTCTATTATACCATTACCATTACATATTGCATAGCACATTATTTTTAAGGACATCTAGGTGCACGAGGTCTTTCTTATCAAACAATTCCCCATCATATACCGTCGGCGTTCATTTCCCTTAGTAAAGTACCTGTATACTACCAGTCAAGCGACTGTTTTGCCATTCATCGTGTAGAGATACGATTCCAAAATCCAGTTTGTTGCCAAACGCGGTCTCTCTCCCCGTTAAGTATACACGCCGCGCGAAATGACGAATTGAAATTGCATTGGCCCGCCTTCCCCGCGGCACGTCCATCCATCCACCGCTCGTATTTCTCCCGAGAGCGAACTAGATGGACAAAGAGCGCAAAAATATTAATTGGGCCTTGATTGGAAGGCGGTGTTTGCGTAGTCCACACCCATCCAATTAGCCCTTTCCATGAATACTTGAGTCCCGAATCTTGAACAGATTGGTACGCGCTCTAAAAGACAATTATCCGTTGGTTAATTCACCAATGAAGCTCGAGGGCGGCCATATTCCCACGTCATCCGGTGAATTAAGCACCCCACCCCCCCTCGAGCACGCCTTCCCCCCTTCCCCTGGTCAAACTCCAACCCCACACTCCCTTCACCCCTCTTCGCAACCCCATCCCTCCCTTCCTTCCGCCCCTCGCACCCGCCACCTTCCCCGGCGACAACGGTAGCACACGCGCGAAGCAAATGAGAAAAGTGGACGGGGGGGGGAATTCGGGGCGATGGCCGAGAGGGGATGGTGTTTCACGGAGGGGGAGGGGAAAGGGGGGCGGAGCTTAAGGGAAGGGGGGGGTCGTACGTGGTCAGTGGTTGTAGAGGGGGGATGAGGAAGGAAGGAGGGGATCGGGGAGGAGAGGGAGGAGAAATGAGCGGGACGGGGGAAAGGGGCTGGGGAGAGAGGGTCAGTGCAGGGGTCCGAGATGGGTGACCCGGATATTTGCTTAAAATTTATGAACACACCGTGCCTCCGGAATACCCGTATGAATATGGAATGGAAAGTGAGAGGATGCGAGTGTAGGGGTTTGGCGGGGTGAGGGAAGGGTAGGGGTAGGTGTGGGGCAGATCGAGAGTTAGGCCGGGGGGACGAGGAGCGGGATGGGGTAGGAATGAACAGAGGGATTTGAGTTGAAAAGGTTTTCGGAGGTGTTTCCAACCTTTTCCGGAAGGGGTGAGCGTGGGGGTTGCGCGTTCGTCATGATGAAGGCAGGGTTAATGAGTTGCCGTGGAAATAGTTCGATGAGATTTTAACGAGGCATATGGCAAGTGAAAGAGCGGATCTGACATGGAGAGTGTTCGGTCCTGCTATCTCTCCATCGAATGGGCGCGCTGATAAGTGGCGCGAATGCCTTTTCCTTCCACGTTAATGTCAGCTAATTATTAGCAAGGAATAGATTTACGAGATGGATAGCTTTGTTCTCGCAGAGACATCGTCAAGGGGAGATGAATGAATTTGTTTGTGCTCGGTTTTAATTGTTTTGTTTTCAATAAAAGAACCCGGTATCCGTTGTTTTCAGGGGATAATATTTATTGCCATTTTCATCAGCAAGGTTGAAATAAATATTTTTTTGCTTTGTTATTTTCTGAGATTTTGTTATAAGCATTAATTAGGAATTTAGTCATCAGAATCTCGTATTTAATCGGGCTAATTAAATATGATAAATCTGTTCGCCAAACAGTGTGAACATTTTGACCCATATATTTTTATTCGATCATTGATCTTCCTAATTATGAAAAGTGCTTACCAACACTTATTTCGACCAAAATTTCCAACTGTAGGACATCTTAAGTTGGCACTACAAATCTACAATTGTGAAGTTTTACAATATTTGTTGTTAACAAGAGTGTGTTTGCAAATATAAATTTTACAATAAATAAATGTATACATATATATCAACATATAATTTTGCAATATTATGTATTAGATATGATGTAGCAAGCGCTACATCTTTAGTGGGCCCTTTTTTATTTTGGTCACCATCTTTATTGACATACATAATATTTCGAGCTGAGGTAAATTTTGTGACGATTGTGAAGAAAGAGGAAGAAGTTTCGTAAGGAGTGGAAGCAATTGCATCACATCATAAACGGAAAATATTTAATTTATTAGCCTGAAATCATTCTTTATCTTTTTATTGCTTTTGCGTGAAGGAGCTACGTTGTATAACGACTTGTGAAATACCTCCTGCTCGGCTTCTTAACAAAATGGAGTAACGAACAGGAGTGCCATATATCTCTCTCTCTCTACGAGTATCTCTTTCCCTCTCCTCCACTCTACCCCTCTCTTTTTTATTCCTCCTCTCCCTTTATATTTTCCTTCCACTCCTACCCCTCGTCTCATCCCTCCCTCCGACGACCTTTCATATTCATCTCACTTAATTCTGCATTTACGTGCGGGAACCTTAAATTCCAACTCCCTCACGGGAAAAAATATAACTTTCATTCTTTTTTTTACCCCTTTTCGCCATTCCTCCAAAAGCCATTCCCCCCCAACCTTCTCTTTCTCTCCGTCGTTTTTTTCCAGAGAAATAAAAAAAAGGGAAAATAAACTCCCTTCCCCCCCTCTGGCGACCAATCCTCCTTCGAGGGAGCTGACGGGCGTGCAAGGGGACCTTCACGACTGATGACCCGAGCCGTCTCGCCAGTGGGGTTTTAAACCAGACAATTATATGCACAGAAATGTGAAATGTCGTGCTGTTATTTCAGATTACACATCTTTGCTTCATTTTTTTCCGTGCACCCTATTCCCCAATTCCGCAGGTGCGAATGTGGAATGGAAAACGAACTCGGGCGCCGCCTTACGCTCCCACCATTTATTATTTTTTTATTGTACACCGACGTACCCTGTCCCCTTTCCCTTCCGAATGCTCACCCCTCTGTTTTCCCCCTCCCCTTCCTCCCGCTTCCCCTTCCATTCCGTCTACGTTTATTTTTACGGCTCTCTCAAATTCTCTCACTCAGATTTCATCACTTACTTCCTTTTCGTGATGAAGGGTACGATTTTTTTATTGAGCAATTCGTTATTTTTGAGTAATCCTTCCGTAATGATGGTTTACCGTGTTTCCTTATAAAGCCGTAAAACGAATGGCAGCGATCAGGGAGCATTTTATGTCTTAATACGAGAGTTATCTCGACTGTAAGTGAGATGTATTCACGGATATTTTATTTACCTGTGGGGTTTCCTATTCAATGGAGATGCTATTCCTGTTCCTTCTTGTAGGGCTTTTTTCGTAGTGTGCTAATCTTAACTGTGATATAAAAAACGCAATTTTTAACCTACAGAAGGGTGAGTAAAACTAAGCCAACGGTGTTAGTGACGAGATTGTAGGAAAATACTTGTAGCTTCGTATGCCGTCATATTCCACGAATTACTCTCGCTTTACTCTTTGAAACTGCTCTACCTGTATTTATATGCTTGATAACAAAATATTTATCCTAAATAAATAAACAGAGGATATTACAATAGTTGTTAAATATTCCTAAAATCAAATACCTTTTATATGCATTTCTTTTCAATAAACCATGAAGTGTAGATATTTAAATTTTGGACCTTTACGTATTTAAAAAAAAACTCCTGATCAGTCCTACTGCAGTATTGTACATAAAATACTCACAACAATTTTATACATACTAACTCTGCCATGTTTAAATGTTCTGTTAACATTCTCACTCATATAGCGAATTTATGCTTCAACATCTATTCACTTTTAGCATAAAGATTTGTGCTTCCTGCTGAAATCATACACCTATAAAGACAATGTATCAGTTTCCAATATTATAACCTATCAGTAATAATTTTATAGGGAGTGACGCTGAATTATAATATTCAATAGAAATAAAGACTGGAATTATGTGATGATATATTATATAAATACTTCGACATTATTAAACGACTGTGAAAATTGCCCGTAATAGTTTTAAGAGATCATTTTTGTATTTAGTTTTTAAATTCGATAAAGCAAAGTAGTGAAAAACCCTTTTTGAGACCTTTATTTGGATTTTCTGTAATAGAAAACTAAACAAATGTTAAATTTTCCTGTTTCCCGTTTTCTCCACCTGTCTCCATCTCCCCGCTTGAATAAAAATCTTTTACCTCCTCTCAGCTCTAAACAACGGAGCATACGCCCCTCGCAAAAGGAGACTCCTTCCATTTTCCCGGCAGTGTCAGAGGGAGAAAGAGAGAACCTGGATATTCCAGTTGGCTGTCAGATTGTCTCCTGGGTGCGCATGTACCAACGTCAACACTGAGACGTTACAAAAAAGCTAACGGTGATAATGCGGCTCCCCCTTTCCCGTCCGGCCCTTTTTGCGTATGTCTTTTAGCTCGCAGTCAACCGCGCTTGAAATGCCATGCAAACAAGAAAATAACCAAGCCTGCTGGAATTTCTTTTTATTATTTTCTTTCACTTTTCTGAGAAGTCACCTCTCTGATGATTTTTTGCATCTTGTCGAAATTTGTCGAGAATAATTCTTTCGAGTCTTATAAAGGAATTTTGAATAGGTATTTTGCGTGAGAGGTACATTTCTACCAATTCTTATACAAGTAGTAAAATATAATTGCATTATCCATTTTTTAATCGAGGTTTCATCATACGTATTTGTAGCTCCCAGAAGTGTTCTTTCAATTGCACTGCAATATTCATTTATACTCTATTTTTTCCTTGTTATATAAGTTGACAAGTTTAATTTCATTAATCTCATAATTTCTTAGATGTCAACAATGTATGCCTCTTAACAGCACCATTGAGTTTTTTGATATAATATTTAAGCAAAATGAAAGAATATTAGTCTTTTATTAGGAAAAAAAGTTTATTCACGAGCCATATAGTCTGTAGAAGGTACATAAATACTTTTAAAAAAGGATAGATCTCAGTAAAGACCTCAATCATTTTTATAAATGTTTCTGGAATTGGTCAAAGCAATTAGAAAGAAAGTGAAAGTCTCCCTTGTCAACTTTAGAGTTTCGTCTATTTACCTAAAATTCTTTTCCCTTTCCATTTGTTTCTATCACAGATTGTCGCTCCACACGATCAACCCACCAACTCCACTCATCCTTCCACTAAGTCCCCTCCTCTACCCCTGTCTTTCTCACTCATCCGCTCTCTCCCTTATCTGCCAATCCGTCCCTCAGCAGCACTAGGTGCCCTTTCCTCTCCTCTCCCCTTCCACACTGCAAACCTAGCTGCCCCCCAATCCCTTTCCGAAACCCACAGCCTCCACCCGTGCTCTCTCCTCTCAAGTCCTCCCTTCCCCCCTACTTCTTTCTCCCCCAACCCCCCTCTTTCTCTCTCGTCAACTCCGATGGGGATTTATGGTCCTTTCAATTGGCAACCTCGTGATGAGTACGAGATAAAATGATTTATGCCCGCCCTCTGTGGACGGCGTCCGGAACCTCACACGCCTATAGTACGTAACGTTCGTGTCTCTCTCTTTTTCCTCTACCTTCTGTCTCTCTCATTCTCTGCCTCCCCCCTCCAAACTCTTGCTCTCACCTCCCAGCCTCTCTCTCTCAAACGTTCAAATTCTTCCAAAATTCCAACTCTCCTTCATTCTGCATTATCCGCCTCTCTTTCATATCTGGGGAGAATATGAATACGCGTTTGCGAGAGAAATACATTTAGAATCAAAGAAATGGCAAATATAAGTTGACCAAAGTTATGGGAAAAGTTAGAATAGTGTGTTGTGTGTGAATATATGTGTAATCAAGTTAAGGGTGAGGGAGGAAAGAGGGTTGGAGAGAATAAAATATGAGAACTGAGTTTGAGGTAAAACAGAGATTTATTACCAAAAGAATAAGTATCATATTGTTTGTCTCAGTTTTTCACACTCTAGCGTGCTTATGTATTGTATGTTTCCCGTCATCGTGTTATAACTGCGGGAATAATTACAACTTAAATGTTAATAAACAAGAAAATGTGATATAGATGATAAAAGTATTATAAAAGTATTGCCTTTTTATATTCTTATTTTGCTTTTTTTTAATTATTACAATTTACAATGGTCTAAAGATTTACCCCTAATTTAGATTTTACTGTATTTGAAATAAAAATGTTTCAACATACTTTCATTTGTAAAATTTAAGCCCTGTTAATGTTTTTAGTTGGCTGGTGGTGACAGAACGTTAACCAACGGTTTTTGAGGGTTTATTAAAGCGAAATATAATTCACGGCTGTAAACTTATCGAAAAATGTAAAGGAATAAGGCAATAAATACTTGCAAGAAACTCATCCATGTATATATTTTCATTTCAGTAACAATATTAGCATAAATATAATTACCTATATAATAACTACATTTCTCAATTGGATGAAGGTTCTAAAATGCGGAAATGTATCGGATGAAATGGCTCCTAATAGTATTTGGGTCAGTAAGGCGATTTTCTAAGCTATACATTTGCTCAGCTATTGTCGAGTTAGCCCCCACTGACGAATTACGCTCAGCGGCCATCTTGCAGAGAGAGTTATTGACCGCGTGATGGAGGGCCTGTTGTGGGTTTCCCTGGAGAAGGGGTGGGGGTCTGGGAGGGTTAAAATGGAGGACCCGAGGTGGGGAGAATGGAAAAGAAGAGGCAGAGAGGTAAGACGAGCTTTTCTGAAGATACTGAATTAGTGCGTGGCCACAATCTTAAGGTCAATGCTAACAATCTTAATTAATAACGTGGTGCTTGTTCCTGATTCTCACGAGTTTTTAAGAATTTAACTTCCTTCCGCACAAATAACAAGTTCGTAAGGGACCGCCATTACTAAGATTGATTCATCAAAGAGATAGGCTTCTCACCCAGGTCCTTCGTGATTGGACACTTGTTATATTCTAGGATAAAAACAAGAAGATTATCATCCTAAATTAGTCTATTTCATACATTTTGGATAATTTTATAACTATCAATTAAACTATTTGGGATTCAGAATTTTCCGGAGTAAATAATTCTTTCCAAAGTCACATAATTACAAAAAATGGTCTTAGAAATTTTGATTACACCAATTAATGAATGTCTTCCTATGTAAGGGAGAGTGTCATTATTTATAAATATTACTGAAATGTAGTAGATAACGATGGTAAACCTTTAAATTCTCTCTCTACTTGCCGGGATTCTTTGAAATACCCTAACTGCTAAGTAGGCAGTGGTATTCAGCGCGTATCTATCAAATAAAAATTATAACTATATATTGAATCATCTAAATCCTTAGACAACTCTTTTTATGCATATTGAGAAACTTTGGAGACAAGCATGAAGGCCTAAAACAATTTTCGGACTAATTTTTTTGTGAGACAGTATAATTTGATCTACTTGATCAAAGTGGTTCTACCTTCCAATTTTAAACATGTTTGTGGAACACTTATAAAGTTGATACAAGAGTTTATGTGACAACGGTTTGATTTCATTATTAGATCAACTGTAACAGTGTGGAATGATAGTGGTAAAAAGGAGGAACTTATTAACTTTTCGAGGCTAGATTATTATATGAGTAAGTTACTAATTGATATACCTGCAGGGTTTCTTACGGTAAGTTGTAGTGTATTACCATTTAGATGATTTGACCAAAACGTTGAGGCTTCTTTGAGAAAGATTATGACCAGAGAGGCATAAAATATTCGATGGACTTAAAGTTTATCTTCGGCAAATAACATTCGGCATTTTCATAACCCAAAAGATAATTCGTTTAGAATAGACCAAGCTTCTCCTTCAGATATATTCATGTGCAAACATTTTTATATTTGGCTAAATAGAAGTAAATTATGGGATAAAAGAGGAGTAAAATGATGAGATTTCTATTCATAATCGTCACCTTTATTTTCATGACACAAAATTATGTCCATTATAAAGCGTAGCAATATCCTCCGGATAATTATTGAAACACGAAAATTTTGGAAGCAACATAAGATTATCTTTCCCCAATACCGTGTCTGTTCCCGTCTAGAAATTTTAAGAATATAAAGAAATGTGGCAACTTATATCCAAAATTTTTAATCCTGATTATGACTTAAGGAGTTCAGATTAAAATTAAATTTAATTTCAATGACTATGAAATTTCATGATTTATTAAACCAGAGGTAATAAGTTTACAATCATAAATTAACTGTAGAGGGGTGCCTAAACATGGTTAAGTAAAAATTACTTTTTTGTTTTCCGATGCGTATTTTTACTTTTAAAAAGTCATGAAATTCATCATTTAACTGTCAAAACAAAGCATCGGAGGGTTAAGCATGAAAGTATAAATTTTAACAATGTAAGGATTTTTTGAATAATGTAATTGATTATTTTATAATGGAACTTCGCGTATATAAAAAGTGATACTTAACGAGGTTACAAATATGGAATTTATTTATTAATAGGACGAACAGCCATTTTCAGGCACTTTGAAACATTAAATAGAAAATACGGATTGCTTTGGGACTACTATGCTTGGAGAAAATGTGATGGAAGGAGAAACGGAAAACTCATGGAAGGGAGGTCGGGAGAAATAGGTAGATTTGGGTTTTTGAGTGGGTGGGAGCCCTGGAGACTTCCGTGATGCATGCACAGGGGACTGTTCCTCTTGTGTGTGACCGTAGTTGGAATCTGGACGAGAGAGAATACACGAGGCGGTACGCTGGAAAAAGGACGGCGAGGTGGAAGGCGAGGATGTACGACGAAGGAGGGAGGGAGATGAAAGGTGGGAACAAGAGAGGTGGAAGAGAGAGAAAAAGAGTGGCGCTCTTTCTTTCCCCTGACGGCAGTAGGAGGCCCGGCCCGTTCAGCGGTTGCATTCCACTGGGCCCATCCGGTTTCTGGTCACCCCACGACCCAGCCTTCATTCCTGACTCCACACACACACAGAGAGCTCTCGACCTCTCCTCAACCACCACCACTGAGCTACCCTCCTCCATCGCCCCTCTGCCCAACCTTCTCGGCTTCTCAAGCATTCTCTCTCTCTTTTCTTTACTTCAGCCTCACTCTCCTCCTCCCAGGGCGCCATTCTCACGTCCAACTCAGCCATGGTGATCCCCTAAAATGCAATGCCTAGAGGATGTGGGTTAACCATGCAAGAAGAGGAAGGCTTAGTCGTCCGGCCATGGATCTACTTGGTACCGGTGGCCCCCCGGGAGCTCCAATGCTATATGAGGGCACCACCTACCGAAAATATCTACCTGCCTACATTCCGATCCGTGGGCCACGCCTGCGAAAGTGGTCATGCTAAATCCTTCTTTCTTTGATAGTAACTTTGTCATGGAGATGAGAGCTTTCCATTATATTTTATAACTTGTCATTGATGCGGAAAGAGCTCCCCGCTAAACAGGTACCAGACCCTTGAAGTGATATTAAAAAGCGAAAATGGCGGAGGGAAAATAAGGTTGATTATTTTAATATATTAATTTTGGAAAACCAATGATCATTTGGGGAAAATGCATTTAAGGTCTTATATAATTTAATCGCTGTCTAAATGGAAAGCAAATATAAGTGATAATGTTGGGGATGACAATAAAATCCATTAAATATCATGAGAAGAAAAGTGATGCCATTATATGATAATCGAATACAGCATTCTTTTAGCTATGGTCTGAAGAAAATGGCCTCAAAAAATTTGAGTTGCAAAGTTCCTCCCGTAAAAACTTACATTTGCAGAAAACTTTGACTGGTAGCAAATACATTTACTGACATTGTCTCCACTTAAAATTTTATCTAGCTGTTTATTCTCATTATTGGTGGTAATAATGCGGGTCAAGTTCAACGGCTGCCTTTAGAAGGTATAATGTAATGTAATTTAGTATATGTTTACTCATCCGAAAGCAAATGATCTCTCAAGACACTTTCTTATTAGTTTTTAAAACCTGATTTTCCTTTAGACTTGAAGTAAATATTCGCTAAACTACTCCTTTGTATGTTTTAACTTTAGGGTTTGCATTCAGACTGTAGTTTAGATTCATGCGTCGGTTGTACATGATCAGAATTTCACAAAATATTTTTCCCAATGGATTTTACTATGGGAGATAGCTTTTAACATTTTCAGAAAATTTACTTGAGGAATCTAATATTTTTTTATTCTATATATATATGTATATATATATATATATATATATATATATATATATATATATATATATGTGTATATATATAATTATATATATATGTTTATATATACATATATATATATATATATATATATATATATATATATATATATATATATATATATATGTATATATATATATATATATATATATATGTATATATATCTATTCATTTATATAAACCATTTTTTTATGGATTGAATATACACACACTAATAAATATATATATATATATTTTTATATATATATATATATATATATATATATATATATATATATATATATATATATATGCACACACATACATAAATATTTACAAATTTATCGGTCCAATCAATATCATGAATGCTTGCCATTGAAAATTGAATAATAAAATATTTAAAAGTTAAATCACTCTGCCATTGCTTAAGTGAAATAATCTTCAGCACATACGTGACGTGCATGCTTAATCTTCAAGTCATGTGGTAATGGGGATACACAATCAGTCGTTTGCTCAGATATTTATTGATAATAAATGTTAGAATACTTAATCTCTCCGAGGAGAATAACGTTTTCAGGTGATTCAGAGGGTGAAAAGAAACCGGAGGCGGATGGGAATTATTACCAGCGGAAGCTTTCTGTACACTCGACACGTCGTAAAGTTTTTCGAATGTTTTGGAAAGGGCGAAGAAGTTCGGAGTGGGTTGATCGGGAAGTCAGCGTGGCGGAGAGCACACGAGCGACGGCCGGTGAATAATTCATCGCCGAGGCCCGTTTGTTATACGTCCTGGAGAATCTCTCTGCCTTAGCTCTATCAGTGGCATATCTATTGTTATGATATGTAATTCTTAGTGAAGGGATATCGACTCATCTTAATCTCGTTACCCTTTTATGCAGTATTTCGCTTGATTCCGTAGCACTGTGACCAAATATTTTAATCGAGTTCCCCTGAAAGAACTATTAACCCTGAATTCAATATACGAAAGAAAAATTCCAATATATGCCAATCAGCTCAGTTAAATGTATTCTCGTTTATCTTACGAAGCAATCAATTTTACATATTGCGGAAACTATACACTAATGGAAAACTGAATGAAGAAAAAAAGGAAAAATTCGTAAAAATATTTTAATAGCCCTTTAGTTTACGAAAATATCACACTACCTGAAATTTTTATCTGGGAGGCTATTATGAGCAAATTGTTGCACATTTTTAAATATATTTTACCTTTAAAGGATTAACGAGATTTCTTTTCCTACCGATAAATATATTCATTCAGCAATGATACTTTATGAATTTTTTAAAATTCGTATCTATGTATTTTCATTATATTGGTAATATATGTAGATAATCAAAAAATATACGATGCTTTCAGCATCTTACTGTGTAATTTTTTAATAAATTCCTTGTTTCTTATATACTATAAATTTAATTTCTTTCGTTTTTTGCCTATTTCCCGGATATTGATGGATATTATTTTATCATACCCTGCTTTAACACAGTGTATACATAAGTGCCATGGCTCTCCTCATTATTAATAACTACGCTGTCTTCTCACCAAATTTTCTTTCATAGTTAATGCGCTTAGTAAATTATATGCATTTATAATTTATATCCTTTTTTATTACTTACGCTCTCCTCGCATAATTCTATTTGCGTGCATTTTTCTGAAGCAGACATATAATATATTGTAGCCCATTATAAAATGGTGTATCATTTGAATTATTTAATAGTGAAATTATGAAGATGAGTCCAGACGGAAATATATTTTCAATGTTATTATTCCATTTCAAATTTTCTTATTTTTATTAAATACTGAAACATCAATTTTGAGGTATTTAGGATAGACAACTCCTTTAAAATATATTTTTAATATTTTTTATCGAGGGGAAATTTAGTATTAGCAACAAGAGATTAGGTAAATGTAATATTTTTCTTTAATTTTATCGAAAAATGTGAACGGCTGCGTCTGCGCAAATAATTGGACCATCGAATAAAAACATTTATGACATAAAATATTCCCTATAACCTTTTTGAATCATGTCATACTTGCTTCATAAGTTAAATAAACATTTTCTCGAATCTAGTGATAGTTATTTCGTTTTAATTGAAAACTCTCCGACGAATTTGAGTTTCTTACAATTCTCTTCCCATTTTTGTGTAATAGTAGTATTTTCCTCCATTCCTATCCCACCCTAATTTTATTTTAGCTGTTTGATTATTACTCAATTTGAAACTTTGTAGAAATATAAAATTCGTAGATTGATGGCAATATAGTATATGAAGAATTTGGCTGCGTAGATTTTCGCGGCGGTGGCTTGAAGAATTCTGCATGTCCGGGTTTTCACCGCGTTGTTGTTTGAAGCCGACAACAGTTTCGCCGAAGTTTCATCCGGCGTCTTCAGGTCGAAGGTCGAAGAACTGTTGTCGGCTTCAAACAACAACGCGGTGAAAACCCGGACATGCAGAATTCTTCATATGAAGAATTTGTTGCTCATAAATATAAATTATTCGCTAGCAAAATTTCAAAGCAATAAAATACAAAAATTTTGTTTAATGATTTCTCTGTTGAATTTGGCTGTCGGTAGGAAGTTCATGCAATGTGAATTTATAAGTAATTGATAAAAAAATTATTTCACATATTCGTTAAATAGTTTTTGTTGTGTACTTTCCATTCTAAAACGAAAATAATTTAAATCGCACCGCGTTGATTAAAGGAAGTGAATAAATATTTTTCAGTTCAGCCTCTGAATATGGCGTTTGTATTAACCATCTTACCAAAAGCTTCTGTCACATGTTCAAAGACCTTTAATTTGAAATGGACAGAAAAATAAATAAGGGCTAAAATGTTTCGTGCTCTGAAAATTGCCAATTTTCTCTCGTATCATGTGAATTTTTCTACAGGCATTTACAAACTCATTCCAGGCATCAACAAATGGATGGCGTATTCGTTACGTTGATGTCACCTCGGAGGCCTTAATTCAGTCATTCTCTCTTACTCAGTTGGGCAATCAATCCTCCGCGCGCTACTTTTATCCTTCAAGAAACGGTGATGCCTGAAACATTCAAGGATAAACCCTGATCGCGTACAGAACATCAATTCTCTAACTCCCCCCTCTCTATAACTCCCCTCCCCCGCCCACCCACACGGCGTACTTGCACGCAGATCCCCCTTCTCTTCGCTCAGCTTCCACCATTCGCAAACACACACACGCACAAACACTCTCCAACCTCCACTTCCCCTCCTCTCCTCACACGCCTTACCCCTCTTTGGACATGAGCAGAACACTTGTCCTGAAGAGCTACTTATTTCACACAACCTCCTCGTCGCTCTTCCCAGGAGGAAATCTTTCCCCGACCCGCCCTCGACTCCGTACGTCACTTCCTCTTTTCTTTACACCAGACTCCTTCCCCGCACCTAACCCTCCCCGTCCCCATCTCCTATATATTGCATCGCTCTTTTCCAGCAACCCCCGTCGTACCTCGTAAGATCTCTTCTCTCATCCGTTTCTCGAGGGTAAGGGTTGGGGGCAAGTAAATGGGAGGACTACCCCGACCTTGTTTGAGACAAAAGGCAATGCGGGGGTGTGAGTGGAATGAGGAAGGGCCGTAGGATGGGATAGGGGGTAATGAAAGGTGGTGGGAGGAGCGGACTGTAAGATGAGAGCCAATTCTGAGAGCTCACTCCCTACCCCACCCACCCTCCCTTCTCCAAAAATCCCCTAGCTCTATACGGCTGTGGTACTAAACACCCGGAACTTCCCCTCTACCGCTCACCGCCCCTCCTACTCGTCTTTTAAAACCATTGCTTCCCTCTCTTTTGTCTAAGATTACTTACTTTATTTACCGTCGCATTCCCACGCCCAAGAGTTTGGGTAGACTTTTTTTCCAAATCTGATATCGAGATGCTTTTTTATAACTTGAGCATTGTGTTGTCTCTACAACGATTGAAATATGCCTGCGATCACTACTGCCATTTGATCTTAACTTAAATTTGTATTGAAATAGTGAGATATGCGTTTTTGTTCGATTGGTCTCCAGAAAACCTCCATCAGACTTTAACTTTTATTTTCTAAATTTAATTTTGAGTTGTTTTTGAAGTACTGGAAGAAATTTATGGAGGGATTGTCGAGTTAGACATTTTCAAGATATTTTTCCTCACAATTTCGTACGCATATAAAAAAGATAACAGTGAATTTTCAGCAGTTTTACATTTTCCAAATGAAAATACGCTTGAGAGATGATAATTAATTCACTAAAGAGATAGCTATAAGGTTAACTCTTACGAGTAGAGTTTTCCGACGCATCTAATACATTAAGCAAATACACTAAAAATATTTTCAATTACTTTCATTATGAAGATATACCGTAGTAACTCGCTTATTAGTGCACCAACAGCTTAGATTTCTCAGCATCCATAAACTTCTCAAACCATTGTTCACATATTTTTTAATTCAAACTTCTAATAACTGCTCTAATGGCCTGCCAATTGTATCATGGAACAGAAATGAAGACTTGCAGACATAGTCTTGGATTCAGGGCCAAAACACAAAATTTCCTTTGAAATCTCTCTCTTAGCTTTACTCATAACACTTTTCCAAGTATATTTCCAATTATAATCCTATATTGGCATAATTTAGTTTTTTCAATGGTGAGTACGTTTCTCTTTCGAAAAAGGTTTTCAAATTTGTAGTATAATCATTACGTGCAACATTTTGGCAAACCTCCCAGAATATCCGTTTTATAATACAAATATTTGTACATAGAAACAATTTCCAGGTTAAAACCATATCGTTTCATATGGCTCAAAAAAGTAGATGATAACTCCGTAGGTGCGAAATTATTAAGTTACCCTGTTGGAATCAATTCATCAAATATAAATATATTTGATAGTTTCCTTGTTAGCTTTTTGTAAAATGACATTAAGGTACCATAAGCGCCAATGGAGTGAATTCTAATGAATTAAAATCCACAAATTTTAATAGTTCTCTATATGACGAAAAAGGCGGTCATTGCATTATGTAGAATAAATTTATAAAAATAATAATTTAAGTATGCATTCTAAGGTATGAATTCAAAATATCTAACCGTGATATACTCGCAGGCTATATCTCGCTCGTACATACATATGCAAGGCTAACATGCTCCATGGATAACTCACTCACGACTATTACTTATACATACGCAATTACATTTATTAATAACTAAATTAAACTATTTTTATAAGCTTAACTTTTCTTTTGGGAATAAGAAATTCAATTGCAACTTCCTTAAAATCAAAGTTACGCTTCCAACCTGTATGAAAACAATGATTAAAAGTAGTGATACTTTCCCCAATTTAATTTTGCATGTCATTGATCCAATTAGACATTATCTACGACAATAGCTGTTAATAATATAAAAATTTTATTTAACTTAACCACCTGAAGTGACCCTGAATATAAAATGGAAGATGTTTTCCTGCCTCCTCATGGGGAAGGAAAATAATTTTTTTTGTGAGTTAACAAATGATCTCCTTCGACGTCCATCTCTTATCGCCTTCTTATCTCCGCCCTCCCTCCCCCGTGAGCACTCCCGCACCAGCCTCTCTTCCTTTGGCCAGTCATCCCTCGCCCTCCCCCATCTTTCCCTCTTTTCTCGCTAACTTCCTCATTCTCCGCGTCTTTCCTCACCTCACCGTGAAGTTGCGTTTCGTATGTTCCCATACGCCCACACCTCCACTCCCCCCAATCCTCACTTGCACCCTTCCACAAACCTCCAGTGCCCAACTCTCGCACTGCTGGAACCACCCCTCCAAGCATTCGCGCCCCTCGCCCACTCTCCATTCCGCCTCACCTTCCCACGAAATCTCCCACCACGCCTTCTTCCCACCTCGCCCCGCCCCCCGCCGCCGCCACTTTCCTCTCCCCCGGTTTTCATCCACTTTGCCATCTCCCGAAGGACTAGAATCCCCCAGGCTCCTTTTTCTTCCAAGTTGATTCCACCGCGAAAGCCAGCTCTCTTCCTCACCCTCCCCGGTGGCTTGGTCCCCCTCCTCCAAACCGAAATACCTCCCCCCAAGCCCCTGCTTCCCACTCCCTCCTCCCCGAAACCCTCCACTCGCCCCATTCCCCTTTTATACCAACACTCCCTACATTTCTCTCCGGAACCCCTACACCCTCCCTCATCCTCACCTTCCCTCCCCGCTTCATCCCCCTCTCCCGCACTCCGCTTAATTAAACCACCGGGATTCCTTTGGACGCAACTCCCAGGATCCTTTTCGCCAGCGCCACCAACACTACCCCCACCTCCCCTCTTCGATATCCCCAACCCGCCCACACCACTCCACCGCCCTCCCTCCCCGCCTCGCTATATCATCCAAGTAGCCCCACCCCCGCGGTCTCCCGGCTTCTCCTCCTGCCTCCTTCCACCCCCTTTTACCGTGTTATAGCCACCGCCCCCACCCTCTCCCTCCTCTTCTGCTTAGGATTGTTTCCAAGACTTAAAGTGGGAATGGGGGTGTTTCACACCCTACCACCCCCTCTCTCTCTCTCTCTCTTTCGTCCTTTCTCCTCTTGCCATGAGTTCTCCTGCTTCCCTTTTACTTTCTTTTCTCATGCTCCTCGAGTCCACACATCGAGTTTCCTCCATCCTCAACGTCTCCTTCCCCACCAGTCTTCTTCCCATCCTCTCTCCTCCGACCGGGTCCGGCACACTACCCTTTGTCGTCCCTTTATCCTTCTCTCTGTCGGCCATGAACATTTTTCCGTCTCCTTCTGTTTCAATAGCCTTCATCCATTATTTTGTTTCCTCCCCCTCCCCCCCAGCTATTTTTCTTCTTATAAAGATCTCATATCTTATGGTTAAAATATAGTTTTGAATAATTTTACGTTGAAATTTTCGCCTCGAACAGGGTTCTCACATGGATTGTAAGATATCCAGTAACTGATTCTACCACTTGGTGTTCTAATGCATAAAAATAAGCATTTATCTAAGTGACATTTTAATTCTGCAGAATATCTAGAACCGGTCTATGGCTCAATTCCTTGAGATTAGACTGGTTGGCAGCGAAGTACCTCAACACCTAATTCATTCATAATTGGTTGATATTGGGTAATTTTACATTTTTTCCGTTTTCACTTATCTTTTTAGTATTTTATTCCAAATTTAAGCGCAAAAACTGATTTTTTTTAATTTCTTTAATTAATTAGTATTTGTGAAATGTCGATTTTTTTACAATATATTACTTTAATGTTCATCTACCTGTATTTAGATATTCTAAAAAAGGAAAACAATGTCTATGCGGCTGAATTTTGTTGCTAATATATTTCATTTTGGGAAACCACGTTTAAATAGTTGTATGATTATAATAAAAGATTGGCATATTGCTGGTTATCGTTCAACAATGAATAACTCAATGCCATATTACCATGCATGGATACAATTAACTGTAAAATATTTCTGAGGCGCTGACTTATCTTATAGCTATATATACTGTTATTCTTACATTGATGAATTAATCACAGGTTTATTTAATATACGCAAAATAATAATTTTACACATTCATGTAAAACGAGTAAAAATATGATTAATCTAATAAAATTTATTGGTATAAAATCCTTTTTCCTATTTTTCCGTGAGAAGAATTAACTTTCCTAAGTATTTGGTCATAGAGGATGAATATTTAAAAACTTGGTCAAAAGTCTATACGAATTCCATGCATATATGTGTTTAAAATGAAAATATAAGAGTATCATCTCAATATGAGTACCTGATACGACTGTAATAAATAAAATTTTCCCAAAAACTTTGCAACGAGGATGGGTGGCGGGAGAGGAGAGCACGGCGATGAAGAAGGGAGGACGGAGGTCCTCTTCACCCAATGGGCATATCCATCCCCGTTGCCTTTTATCCCCTCGGGTTTCATTTGTTTCCTTGGCTCACTTTTGCTGACCCCTTAAGGAGAGATCCCCATTCACCCAGACTTAGGGGTCGGAAGTAGACAGCCACCCTCTCTCACCCTCATCTAGGCACCATTCTCTAGCCGGAATGGCATAATTGCCGTGGACTCACTTAAAACCTCTAGCCTCAGCCCCACTTTATATATATCCTCCGTTCTAATACGATTTCTCTCACTTTCTTCATCCACTCTCACACCACCATTTATATATTCACAACTTATCCCCGTCTCTTACTTCTGGAACGCCGAGCTAAACTTCCGTTCGCTATCTGTGAGCACGGGAGTAGTCATTTATATGCTGAACAATTTCCTATTTTCCCACAGGCAATAGAAAGGGAAAACATTTATTGTTGCATTATACTTCAGGATTTATGTACGGGCAGAAAGTCAATGGATTCCGAGATATAAGTCGTATCCAGTTCCCACTTGCGAATCACCCAATAGTTGTGAGGTCAAGCCTAGACATGGCGAGATTGGAGGTGTATGCGGCTTATCAGGAATCTAATTAAATGTGTGAGGGAGATGAACGATCAAAATAGATATTGGAACAAGAGAGAGCCTTCCATTATCACACCTGATTTTCTATTAATATGTAGAGAATTAATGAATTGGCGTAGAAGAAACGTGATAATCATGGAAGTTCTTCTGGAATTCATTCCACCAGTTAGGTTTGTTGATGGACAAGCTTACGTTGGCACGTCTGCCAGAGTACTTAAGTCATCACTGTGTGTATCAGAAAATCAGGGAGATAGATATAGTATAAAATTTAGTGTAATCAAAACAAAGGTTATGAATAATTAAAAATAGCAATTTTCCACAAAAATAAAATTTAATGCGACCGGTTTCAATGTTACTACATCATCATCAGGTCCTGATGATGATGTAGTAACATTGAAACCGGTCGCATTAAATTTTATTTTTGTGGAAAATTGCTATTTTTAATTAATCATGATATTCCACCATATCACGCCTGAAACGTCTCTTTTTAAAGGTTATGAAGTTTTCGAGAAAGTGTAAAAGACATTAAACAGGAAAATAGGAGAGCAAAAACTAGAGCAGGTGGTACAGTTTAAATACTAGGAAAGTGTCTTATAACAGGATGACAACAATAGTGGAGATATAGGAATGAGAACTTCATTAATCAAAGAAGCTTTCAGGAAGGAAAGAGGTGATGACAGGGATTTGTATCGTAGTAAGTATGTAAAGGGAAAAGCTATTAAAAAATGTTGAGTACATCCAGAACATATTTAAACATACCTCTTAAGTTCATAATCATCTGAAGAGATTAGACTTTGTTTTGTCAATCTTCAAGCTGTTTTCGCAAACAATAGGATCCTAACTAGAGTTAGAATCCAAATCCACCCGACACAGGAATAAAGAGCTGAATGGTGCTTGATAACATATAATATATATACAATGGAATAAACAAGGTTTTTTTTGTAATAAATGCAATGCAAGAAATTCCGGCCTATAGCAATTCCAGGTTATAAAATATGTTTTCCCAGAAATGGGTACCTTTATTTTATTATTTTCATCTGATTTTAAGCGTTTACGTGAAATTTGAATTTCACTGAGATGATGTCAATATTATAATGTCATTCAAAATATAAATTTTAAAATTATTAGTAGCATATTGTTTGATCAAAGGTACGGTCAGTTATTTGGTAAATATTGAGATAGTTTCTAAATCACATTCTCTACCTGTCCTTTGGGAGGAGAGCGTTTTATATTGCATGTTAATATGGTAGTGGTATGTCGCCATCTTACTTTTAAAATTCTGGATTCCACGTAATAGGATAAATTTCTTCCTACATCTTAAAACACGATTATTTGTCACATGTTTGCGGGGTATTATGTAGATGTAGATAGGTTATACTGAAAAACCACAATTTTTTAAATCACCACTGGTCAAAAGAATCTACTTAATTATTCCCGCCTACAATTCACTCCTATTTAAAGATAAAATAACTGATTTAAACGATCAAATGCACAAAAATAGTATACAGTGATGTTAACTTATTATGGCAATACAATGTTATGCTTTAACAAAATTTCAAAAAATAAATTGAACCGGTACACATTTGAAACTCGTCCTCCTAGCTAAATTTCATCTTCTTACGAAAGCTGAATTTTTTTCATTTTTTCGTTCAATGTCATATTTAAGTACTGTACAACAAATTCATTCACTTAAGTTCTTTAGAACTGCTTCTGTATAAGAGCTTTATACTGCGAAGTTGCAGTTGACATAAAATTTAGTCCATGAGGCACAAGGGAATAATTTTAGCACAGTAGCAGACGTGACAGAGTTTTAACACCCTCATACTAAGTGTTTCTCATTTTGGGTCAGGAAAGAGAAGGTGGCAAACCGCTCGCTTGGAAAGGTCCAATATTTCCGAGGAAAATGTTATGTGCTAGCATTTTCCTAAAGGTCATTCCCAAATAGAGGATAGGGTAACATTACGATGACGACAGCAGGTTACGGTGCAACGAACACAATATTTCTCCCCTGAATTTTGACAGCTCTTGTTATATATGTTGATTATAATTTTTGCATTTATTTTGCTCACATAATAACTTTTATTACATTGAAGATCAGTATTCATCCCATGCATAACTTACACTCTTCGAGATGCGGAAATCCACTGTTAGAAAGCAGGAAAAACAAGAATTTAATTTATAAGCGTTCATATTTTCATTTGATTTTTGCTTAAGGATTTTAATTAACTATATTTATCACTAATTTCATCCATGGATCATTTTGTCCATTGTTAACTTAATAATATTGATCGTTAATGAATTGCATGACTTAATAAAGAATTTCCACTACTTATGTTTGAAATAGCATACATTTTACGTAAAATCCGTTATTCGTTTGCATGGAAGGTATAGGACTTTGATTAAAATTATTAATAATGGCAAACTTTGTAATATCTGTCGTTTCGTAGAAAAATTTATGGCACTTGATTAGAAAATATCGCGACTGCAACTTTCAAACTTTGAATGAAGTTAAAATCATTCAAGAGTTCTGGTTCGAACCCCGGTCAGGGCGATTTATCTTTTTCGCTCTCGCATTTAATGTTCAAATTCTTTAATCTTTAAACTATTTTTGCAACCGCAAAATGTGGTAGTCCTTAATAAAATCATCGTTACGATGATTGAGAAATGCAGTAAATTACTTCCTAAATAAATCAAAGTGTTTCTTATTACCAGCAACTATTTTCTATCGAAACAAATTAAAATTCCTACTAAATAATACATTCCGATTTGAGTAACTCAAATCACCTAATTCAAAGAAAAAGTAGGGAAATCCTTGATCGAGGCTACGTGCATGACGCCTAAAAATAATGGGATATCAACATGGACACATGGTTTTTAAATAAATTATCGGAATACCGATATGTTTTTTCATTAACCTGAACAGAGCAACTTATTTATTTACAATGAAATTTTTAAAATTAACCTCCTCAAAATCTAAATTATGATAGCTATAGCTTCCTCCGTTGGCCTAAGTTCAAAATGAAAATAATATTGACACTTAATATCCCATATTTTTGTAAGCCACAAAAAAAATTCAACCATTCAGATCACACGTTATCAATAACGATGTGATGTTTTGATTATTATGATCATTAATAAATACTGTTATGTAAAATATTGAGTGTGCCATAATATTGACTTTTGAATTGATCAAAAATTATCTATTTGTCCTGGGGTGAATATACAACACTGTTCTTTTTTCCTAATATCAATATTAATATCAATATTAATTCCACGGCTTCTAATACCACGTAAAGTTACTTTCGTATATTCCTCATCCCGCAAGAAGTCGGAGTAAAATAAAAATATTTTTAACCAGTTGCCCGTAAGTCAAATCCCCACGAGTCGGCATTTCTTCCTGCTTCACCGGAAAATAAGCACATCTGGTGCCTCGTACGAACATGAAAATGGTTGCCTTCACACACTCGTCCCATCGGAGACCATAAATCGTGTTAGCCGGCAGCTTTCCGCGTCGCTTGACGGACGGTACTCACAGCGGTCACCCACTGTGTTGGGGGGGGGGAGGAGATGGGACCTGAAGACGAAGGACCAGGGAAGAGGGGCAAGGGAGGAGTCTGCAAAAAGGGTGAGAGGTGAGGCTGTCGCAGCAGCTGGGTAATTAATCCTTTTACGTGCCCTTTATTCCCATTCAACGACCACCGCCAACCCTCATGAAGAGTACAGCGTAGGCCACCGTAATTGAGGTCCACGCGGAGAAATAAGGGAAGAAGTAAAGGAAAATTCCAAAAGGGTAGAAGGTACTAAGGGATAGTCGGTTGGGGGGATGAGCAATAGCTGCTGAAAGTGGCACCAAAGGGGTTGTAATGCATCCGTCTCAAATGAGACCGAAATTACTCCTCGCCGCTGCGGATTGCTCGGTAAACCTTAATTACCATCTAAAACAGTTGTCGATGGATGAGTCCGGAGTGCCCAGACCCCTTTACTCGGTTCAAAAAAGACCTTCATTGCCCTCTCCTGCTCATCCCCACTCCTCCTTGGCATTGGTCGATTAGCATCTCCCCACCCTCCCCTACGACGCGCGTCAAGCCGAGCAGGAGCAGCCTGGGGGGAGAGGGCTGAGGCGTTCCCCGCCTCCCGAACCCCGCTCTTCCCCCTTTTTAGGGCCCTAGCCCAACCCCCGCACGCTGCTCTTTCGAGCCAAACTCCTCCCCTCTCCAGCTTTTCACCCAATGACCTTGTACGGCTCATCCAAACTCCTATTAGAGAACACTTTCTTCCATTATGTCCCGTGTTCAAGTTTTTCAGAAGGTCTATCAGTTAACCTGATGAGTTTTCCCTTCCCGATTGGCACCAATGATGCGTGAAAACCGTTGACGCGTTCATTTTGTTGGAAATTTCGGCAATTATGCTTTATTTTTCGTCACGTTCTGCGTCTGATGGCGTTTTTCTTTCTTTCTTGTAAAGACAAGGTGTGAATTCGTTGTAAACGTATTATAGTTCAACAAGTACCTTATTGCATTCGGGATTCTTCATTTTTTTCTGAAGCTTTTAAACTAGTTTTTTGGAATGTTTCTACTGTTGGAGAGTTTTCTTCCTTCCCTTGTTTTCTACCTTTATAAAGACCTTTATTGTCTCATTTTTAAGTGCGCCATTGGATTGGTTACATGAAGAAATACTCCTCTATTTGCTACCATTGATGATTAACTTATCCCGTTAAAAGCTGCGAAGGGTAAGCTTGTCCCTCAATTTTCCAACAACCTAATTTTATAGTCTTTCCTCCGGGCTTTATCGCTTGTTTAGTGAATTTAAGCCCCGCTCCCTTTCGTCGCCATCCCATTGTGGCCCAGGCCGTATACCACTCTTCCGAGCGAACAGCTCATAATAACTCTCTGCGCGCCCTCTCTGTTCACTTCCCATAACTCCGCCCGCCTCCCTCCCATCGCCGGGCATACGTCCCGAAGGGACAACGCAGTTCAGTCTTTCTCCGCCCGTGGCGCACAGCGCTTGCTGCCATCTTCAGTTAGTAAGGGTGAACTATGTGGACACACTGTCACTCGGCAAATGTTTGAGTGCGGTGTAGCCGCGATACCGCCCTCCCGGCAGGCGAAAGGGCTTCGTTCGTCCCTCGGCGGTCAATCGATCATTGCTGCCGAGGATTTTATGGCGACGTGCTGCATTGTTTTCCGCGTATTTTACGGCGTTATGGAAAAATTTGACGGACGTGGCATCGCTCAGGGATTTATTTTAATCGGACGTTCAAAAAATCCGATATGTTGAGAAACTTTTCCCGTCGTCGAAGAGGTAAGAAACATCGCTTGTATTTTAGCCCGTGTGATCTTCATGTGTTTATCCACGTGAGTGAGTGATACTTTTCCCGCCGCGTTTGTGAAATACATAGTATTAACAGAACTCGAATGAGTGGAACTGACAATTTCGGCTCAAACCTGGAAGTAAAGAAGAAGGAAGACGACTCGGATGTGAACAGTACACGTGCTTACAAAGAAAAGACTCCGAGAGTCGTGGAATAGTGAGTTTCACTAATATCTCTGGTGTTTTTGAGTGATTTTATTGAGGAAGTTTTCAAACTAAGCGCCGAAAGACGAGGTCTCGGAAAGCTATAGAATATTTGGTTATCATACATTGTGTGCATAGCAGAATATCACGAACATAAGAATATGCACGGCAAGTTCGTTGCATAAATATTAATACCTACAAATGCTAGCGGGTAGGTTGTGAATGATACAAAGCGCCTACAGTTAACTCCTCTAAAGGTAAGAGAAAGCTCCACAATTCTATGCTTTGGTGTTTCAGCCTTGTTCCTATTCCTTCACTCTTAGCTGAAAGTGTGTCGAGTGATATGTTTATACTTTAGTTGTTCTATCTAACATATATTTCAAGAATTTTTCCTTGACCTTTCAGCTCAACACTTTTGACTATGGTACGATCTGATAAAATACTTACCAAGTTTTAATAAATGAACTGGTAATTTTCATCTATTGGGAAACACGGACTTTAAGTGTATTGAAATATCTCCGTTCACCATAATATTTTTATTTATGTGCCTTGCATTTTCGTTCAGGATTGTGATTTTTCGAAAAAGAACAGTGATCCTGTAAAAGTAACTCTATCTTATAATTGTAATGCAAAAATAAAGTTTTTATAGTATGTTAATGTTCCCTTTTCTTTGCCTTTTCTTTTCTTTCTTTAAATAATTACCGCCTTTTTATGTACCCTATTTTTCTAATTTTTCAAAGGATCGTGTTAAAATTGTAGTATCGAAAGGGACATCTGTGCTGAAACACTAAAAGATATTAATATCCAAATATACCAAATTAATTCAAGTATATATGATACATTTACCTGTCGTCTTTATGATAGTATTTTTTAGTATATTAAATGATTAAAAATTATAATTAATCCTTAATGTAGCTTCTAAGCGGAGTAAATACCAATTAACGTTTAAATGCCTGCAATTAATATAGATCATAAAAACAAGGACGTAATTAGTTCAATATTTTTAATCTACCTCCTTACTTTGACCTAATATGTCCAAATTATTCTAATTATCTCTTTCCGGAAAATGTATTTTTATTCTTCATTTTGTACGCTTCGTTACGCGCTGAAATGGCTTAGAAACCGATTTGTTTTCTGGATACGAGAAAACATTTTAGACATAAGTCCATATGATTTTACTCAGTGTATTGACATATATTTCTAAAAGTTACGTACACATCCCAAGAATAAATAAGAAAACTGAATTATGCGCAACGGCAAATCACTTACAAAACAAACAAAACTCCTCTCTCGATAGCTTCAAATTTCATCCAGTTTTTATATTTGAAGGGAAATGTTTTTGTTTTGCAATCCCTATCTCTGGCCCTCTTTGGGACCTCCGGAACGACCTTTTCGCAATGGCACAACTCGCCATACTAAGCCGGGAAGCACGTGCGCGAACTGGCCGATCCCCCCGCCAGAAGGCGCTCGACTTCCCGCCAAAGGGATCGGCGACTGCGGTGAGTTATGGTGAAGCGAGGATGTGCATACGGCTGCGGACGCGCGGGCCGCCTATGCCGCCGCCGTGGTCGGAATCGTAAAATGGGCGCGAGGTAAATGAGGGACAGTTTACCGCGTACTGTCCAGCTCCCGGCAGAGATTTAGCTGATTATTTATTTTTGACGCATCGACAAATGTGCTTGTTTAGCAGCTGCCCTATGGTCATGGTCCACCAGGAACTCTTGGAAGTCTTGGAAGTTCCACGGAACTAATAGGAGACTATAGCAAAAAGGAAGGAACGTAAGGATTTGTTTATATGTTCTTTTTCAACGAAAAGCAACTTTTTCAGAATCAACGTTTTTCTACTCATAAATATATTTTCAGGTATAAAATATCAGATTAATGAATTAAGCATCTTATAAAACACAAAATATATCCAAATTACGGGTTTTACCATTTTTTAAAGGCAAAGGAATTTAATTTTGTTTTGGGGCATATTATCTACCTTATTTCTTTTTTCCTTTAGTTCAGCAGAGGATTTATTTCTTAAGTGAAGCTCTGCGAGTCATTAAAAATCTGCAATACGAGATTTTTTCATATGTATAAATATATAATAAGCATTTTTTATGATACCCATTGATTTTATGAACTTAATTACAACAGAGATTTTATTTCAATGACTCCGACGAATATTAAATTGAAGGTGAAGTTAAGTAGGTTGTGGAATTCTTTCATTAATATGGAATTCATGACTATTAAACAAATGCCCTTACCTAATTGAAGTAACTCGTTAAAATCTAAATTTTTAAATTATGGAACGGCTTTTAGACAGCTGTTATTCTGAACCTGTATGACCGTTGACAACAAGTTATGAGAATATTTTATTTTATATTTTTACTGTTATGGCCAGTTAGGAATGAAAATGATATTTTTAGGACCCAGGTGGTGTTGAAAAAGTATTCAAATCTCTCTTCTCATTGCCCTATTAAAATAAATTTCATGAGATCTGAAATATATTAGTAAATATCTTGTGTGGATTCATCACCTAAGAACCACCGCATTTGTATTGCTATCACGATACATTTTTTCAAATAATCTTAGCCATCAGTTGAGGAGAATGTGTCAGAGATTTTTTCATATACTTTCCTTTCCCTATATAATGGATATGATATTTAGTTTCTTTCATGAACTTTGATTAACTCGCTAAAATTTTGTTTAAGTCTCAGTTTACCCCTTTCATAGGAAATAACCGTAAATGTCTCCCAAAGTCCGTTTAGAGCTAAAAACTGTTAAAATTGTCAAAATATATTTGTAAAACTTTTTAAAAATATGGCGAGTACTTATTAAAATTTATATATAAAGAATTTGTGGATCCCCTATGAAGACTGAGCCTTCAGTGTGTTGACTATGCCTTAATCTCATATCCATTAGCTCAAATTTTCATTAACGCTTTATTTTACTTGTGGTGCAATATCATGATTTACGTGTATATTATTATATGTATACTTGCTATTAAAAACACGTGCAATGAATTCCAAATTAATTAATTACAGTTTATTAAAATGTTTATTTCATCTTAGATAATGCAGAATATTCGACAATTTTTTCAAACCATTGATCAACGATTTCCGGTGGAAATTCGTTTACACTGAAAATTGAATGGTAACATACACCTGCTATTGGTGAATCTTTTATATGCAATTTAAATACACACTATCATTTTAAGTTTTTCTTCTGATGAGTGAGCTGGAGCTGTCATGATCGACGTTACTTTCACTAATTCTTGTTCAATATAATATCTAATCCAATGATAGCAAAGAATGTTATTCTGCGAATTAGTTATTTCCAGGGATACTAAATATGAAGATAAATAACCCCAAGAAAGGATGAAATGAATGTAAAATGAAAGTAAAATGAATAAACATCCTGTAATTTTACTCAATAGTATGCCCAAATATTGAGCCATCCAGAATGATTATTTATTTTTGCAGCAAGTGTATATTCGCATGTGACAAAATAATATACACTTCACCTCTAGTTAATTCTTCCCTGTTTAAGCATTTTCTTATTAATTTTTACGATATTGTGAAAAGTTATATACTCCTGTGAAAAATCTATGCCTACGTCGAGAAATATTTTAAATGCTACAGATAATATGCACGTTTTCCTAAAATACATAAATTGATGACGTTGTGACTCATCTCTCCTCAAAACATTTCTGAGAAAGATGGTATCTACTTAAAAATTTACACCTTTACTACCCTATATTTCAAAAAATTGCATGCATTAATTTATATTAATTATTTAGAATGAATTCTATATATGGAGAGCGTACATTTTTACGTTTGATCTTCATTTGATATCATGTAATCAATTGCTTCCAGGAATCAAAATTAATTTTTAATCCAGTTCTTCACCTTGTTCTCTATCTGTTGGCATCTTTATTTCTCGGCAACTGTTTGTACCCAAATATTATGTTTTCTCAAAATCTGTCCTTGGTCCCTTCTTGATATTCATCTCGAGTACAGAAAATGTATTTTCATTGAATACTATACCCTGTTATGAACTTCCGAAGTAATTTTGGGCATAAACTTTTTAAAAGGTTTGACAGTGAAAATAATATTTTACCTGAGTAGCTCTTCTAAAAAATGAAGTTTTTAGAATTTTTTAAAATCTAAGGAATTGAATTAAAGATGGAGTAAGCCCAGATGTCCCTTTTTAGCTTGATTATCCAGGAGAAGGATACATAGTTCGAAAACTGATATTCTACTAAAATGGAAATATTATGCCAGAGCATCTTAGTATTTTTAGTCTTTTGCCAATAATTTTCAAAAACATTGTAAAGAAATAATATTCACCAAATAGAAAAATGATTCACGAGTGCCCTTTCAGCTGACAAAAACTTATAAAATAGTAGCCACCTTATAATATATTTGTTCCGCGATTTTTCAATTCTCTATCATTAAACAAAAATATTCGCTAAAATAAGCTGAGAAAATAAATATCTTTCCATGAGGCACCATTCATAATGGTATAATATTGGCATAAAAATACTGTGTCATAAATTCTTGGCACATGAAGTGCTATTTTATGTTTGATTTAAAATTTTGGTTACAGGGAATTCTAAAAATTCGTCAAATGCGACGACAAAGCGACCCTTGGAAGAGGAAAGGATTAACTGACCGCTCCTCGCTCGAGAGGCCTAATCGGGCGCGGGGATCGCGCTCCGAAGCGCAGCGTACTTCGCGGCGTGAGTGCCTGTGGGAGGGAATATGAGGAGGTTAATCAAGAGAGAGGGAGGGATCGGGGGAAAAGTTTCGATGGGACGGAAAGTGAGCAGAGGATAAAAAAAATAAACTCCGCGTAACACTATCGCTCCGCGTGTGTGTCGTTTTATTTACCAAACGTTTTGGTTCCCGACACCCATTTAGGAAGCCATGAATGGGGCGTAAAACCGCACAAATCGTCCGGCCTCGTGTTTTACGGCCGCTTTCCTCGCTCTTCACCCCTTCCCTCACGACCCTCCCCCCTCGCCCCATTCCTGCGTTCCCCGCGATACCATCTCTTCCCCTTCGCCCATCCCCACGTCACACCCCTCCGCCTGCCTAACCCAACCCCCCCCCCCCCAACGAACAGTCACAAAAATGCTTCTCTCTTCCTTCTTCCCTCGAACTCTCCCCACGCACACTTTCTAACCGTCACCTGGGCCCCATCCTTCAATTCTCATTTTATTAACGACCATTGAAGCGTCTTTGAGAGTCACAGAAATGATTTTGTCTCCCACCCACACAATCCAAACTTATTTCCTCACCCGTCTCCAATCGCACGATGCCATCAAGAAATTCGCGACGGGATGAGACGAATTACAATCACTCATTCAGTTTTTACAATTTTCTCTACCTGAAGATCGAGGGCAAATGATATTATTTTTTTGGTTACCCATAACAACAACGTACCCTTCAGTCAAACTCATTGATTTTTTAACATGCGTTTTTGGAAAGGCCTATTATACGAGGGTCATCCGGAAAGTAGTACCCGTTCGTGCCGCATGAAGTGCTGACGACGCGAGTAGCCGCTGGACGAGGTCAGATAGCTTCAGTGGCTTGTCTGCCTTCTCTGAGCCAAGTTGCGTGACGCTAGCATTGCCTGTGTTGTTTCTGTGATTGTTTACAATGTTTAAAAAAATTGAGAACGCCGCCAGTTGTGAAGTGAGGGCAGTGATTAAATTCCTCAATGCAAGAAACGTTCGCCCATGTGATATTCATCGCCAATTAAAGGAGGTGTATGGAGACAATGTAATGGACGAGTCGTCTGTTCGGCGGTGGTGTCGCAACTTCAACATGGGGAGGGGGAACACACACGACGATGAGCGTTCGGGGAGACCGTCTGTCATTACAGACCAACTGGTGAGCTCAGTTGACGAATTCGTGAGGAACGATCGGCGCGTCACAATTGATGACATCTGTGAGCATTTTCCCAATGTTTCTCGAACAATTGTTCATGAAATTGTTAAACACCATCTGCATTATGCAACAATTTGTGCAAGATGGGTCCCTCGCGTATCTCAATGAGCTGGCGGCGAAGGACTATGCAGCAGGAATACAGAAACTTGTCACACGTTATGACAAATGCCTTAATTTGCTTGGAGATTATGTTGAGAAGTAGTTTAAAGTATCCTCTTTCAAATAAAATTTTTTATGTTTGTTAATATTTACTTTTGTGTCTTTATTTCACGAACGGGTACTACTTTCCGGATGACCCTAGTATATCAGAATATCCCATTTTCGCACAGTTACGCTCAAATTAACATAGTTTCCATCAGGCATGCATTTAAATAACTACATGACTTAAATCTTCATTTTTAATTAGTGTCAGAAAGCATTATAATAATCCTTAATATATTATCATTAATTTTGAATAACAAAATGTCCACATAATGATTTAACATGTAAAAACAAAAATGATATTTCGGTTCTTATTGAAATCTAATCTAGAGTTGGCTGCCGCGGAGATTACGAAATGGGACATAAGTAGTGTCATGCCAAACCAGGTCGAAAGCAGTTCGTATCTTAAGAAACATTTGTAACATTTTAATATAATAATACTGTTTGTCGAACTGAAAATCCTGTTGCATTTGAGTTCATAAGATAGGGGATGAAGGAAATTGAGACATAAGGATTAAGGAGATTTAAACAACCGATGAGGTACACTTGCTTTATAATCTGCGTAATTATGAATATTCATCAGTTTCCGGGGATTATTTCAATGTCTGTAGTGCATCTTATCCTCTAAAATATCATTCTTTACGAATGTGTGTTAGTTATAAGTACTCATCCGTTTCCCATGGTAAAGCGAGGTGTAATGGATATTCAACAGAAAATAAATTCACGTACGTGTAATTATATGAATAGGTAATTCAAAGCAAAATATTATTGCCCTTGGAGCAGCTTCCATCAAATTAAGTGACATTTTTAAATGAAATACAACCGTTACAAAGTACAGTCGCAACTCTATCGGAAAAGGGAGAATTTGATGATTAGATTAAAAGGTAATTCGTAAAGATATAAGATCAGGATTTTTGGGAGAGTAATAACTATTATTCACGAAAAGTAACTACCTTAATCACGAGTCCCATAATTATAAAAATCTTTGCCTCTTTAACACTTTTCAATAATGAATAGGTGCCGGCCACTGATTAGACTTGCATTCTTTTTTAGCCTTGCTATCAGGCATAGACTCCGGCAATTATCTGAGTTTAATTCACGCTTTTTTCTGCTCGATTCCATGAGCATTCACAGTGTTTCTCTCGCTTTCTATCCGCAATCGCGGTGGGCCTCCCTTTGATCTTTGCGGCGCGATTTCTCCCAATCTCATGTCTTGGGATTTTAAGGGCGTTTTTTTTGCCAGATCTTCACCTCTCCTTCCAACCCGTTTCCCTCTCTCTCTCTCCATCTTCTGCCTCCCCTCTTCCGCGCGGCACATAACCCTTTCGGCCGTCCATGGCGATGCGGAGGATTTATTCCGAGCCATCCGAGTGTCTTGCGTGCTTAACACCTCGTCATTTCGTCCCATCCCCAACCCAAATATGTGCCCCCCCTTTCTTCCCTCCCATCCCAGCAGTTGGATTCTTTATAGCTTATAAAGCGCTGCTGTCGGCGAGCCTTACCGAAACACGTCCTCCTTATCTTTCCTTCCTTTTCCAAATGACTGCCGCCCCTCATCGTCTCTCAAGGAAGTCCCTCCGTTATTTTGGCGCCATGCCGTTGGGTGTCTCTGGTGTCGCTTTTACTCATTGGGGAGTTCAAGTAGTTCGGGAGTCGATTTGCTGCGATTCAGCTCAATCGATGCGAAGAGAAGAATCGATGCGAAGTTGGTGGAAAATCTGGGAGAATTCTCTTTACAGGAGTGTCATAAATTTCCCGCTCTGCGCGTATTCTATAGGCCGTGGGTCTTTACGGAGGAGTGGACCTGCGGTTTGCGTAAAGTAGAGCATGCATCCAATTTCCGATAGCTTAAAGATACTAAAACGAGTTTTTCCTGTTTCCTTTCCATGATAGCTACCTATTTCTTTATGTTTAAGTTTGAGAATAAAATGGCAAAGATAAAACAAAAACGAGAAGGGGATAAACAGAACGCTGAGTTTTGGTATCGCAAAAATGTTTTCGCTCAGGTAGTATCCCGGGAGTTTATTTTTTATTTAGTATTTCTCTCAATAGAGGACTTAGTTTCACAAAAATGTCAATTTCAGTTTTTAACAGTTTTGTCTTTTTCGTCTCTTTTCCTTAACATCGCCCTCCGAACCTTCCGTTACTCGGCGAGAAAAATATCCCTCATATTACGATTTATTCCTCGTATTTTTTGCAATGGTAAATTAAGAAATAAAATGCAATTATCCATATGAGACGACTCTCATGGCTTTATTCCTCTTTTCCCTCAATTTTACAGTTTTGATGTAATTCAACTTGATATTAAACCACTTGGCTTTTCCACATAGAAATGTTTTCTATGCGGAAAAGTCAAATGGTTTAATATTAAGTTCGATATGAATATTTTCCACATAGAGACGCCAGAAACTGTTTTATTGTTTTGCTGTAATTTATTGCTATTGCTCTCTTTCGCTCCACATTATGTTATGCATGTATATCCCATTCGTAAATAGTTTATATTAATAAAAATTTAATAGTATATATTTATAAAACCGAAATATTGAATTATTATTACATTTATGTTACATCTTAATATATTTACCATATTTATGAATATAGTTCTCTAACATTTTCAATCGCATTTTTGCTTGAAAAGTATTTTCTACCATTTTCATCCAGGATGCAGCAGCAATGGGTGGCAAAATCCTACACTTACAACGGCCAATTACATTCATTTAGCATACTCAATTAAATTCTTCACCAATCGATCCCTGGCTCTTATGTTTAAATTACTCTAAAATCTGAATTTAATTATGTACAATATACTTATGTTATAAAGAATGTCGAAAGTAATACCTTCATTGCGTCAGCTAAGATATTTTTTCGCAACATGTGAATTGAAGTTTTCAATTTGCAATTATTTTCATGCTGTTTGGCCATAACTGCTGTACTTAGGAGGACCAGAATTATTATTAAATGCGAATCTCTTAATTTGTACTGCTAATATAAAGATGAAAATTGTCTATCAAAGTATTTTGTTTAGAAATGTTCTATTGTACATGATACATTTATTTACATGAAAATAATTTTGCCTTGTGTGCTTTGTCTTAATTTATATTTCATCTTTTACAGGTAAGAGACACTTCTTCAGGTCTTGCCATGATTTTTCATCCGGTAAACCTTCCCATTCAACATTTTCGGTTGCATAAAGGTAAAATAGCTCTAACCACTTTATTGTAATAAGAAAAAGAGTGATCGTTGGAGGGGCAGAGGCCCAAATTCTTATTAATCACCAGGGAGCTATTTAATTTCCAAAATAAATACCTAAACTAGAATGGCTAATTAACATTTATTATTATTAATGCGTTAACTTACAACCATTTGAAATGTATTTGATATGACCAATGAGATAAAATTTCCCTGGTAGAGACTTCACTAAGTATCTCTGATTAATAGAATAAGGTTAGATGACAATATGTACATGTACATAAACTTTCTATTGTTAACCTCGATGAATAACAACTATTACCAGAGGGCCTTAACGGGAATGTGATTTCCTTGTCCGCGATTTGATACTTTTGCTCAGGTGCTCGTAAATCTTGTGTGGTCGCAGAGAATGGATCTCAACCGTAAACCTGTCATTTACTTCAACTTGGGTCAGACAACAGTCCCCGATTTTCCACCGAGGTTGGGCAACCGAGAGAGCATAGTGGAGAGGTCTTGTCTAGATCAGCCTGCCTCGAGTGTGTCTATTGACGATTGCCTTTTGTTTTCCTGCAGTTAGATTCCTACGTCATCCTCCCAACACGAGGCTCGGCCTCCAGTCTTCCCTCCCACCTGGGGAAGAGGCCCGTCGGAGCATTCATTTCGTCCCCATTATATCCAACTCACTGCCACCTGTCCAGCCATCTTCGCCCACCATCATCTTCTCACCCTTTCACCTCCATCATCCCTTCCCAAGCCCTCCCAGCTCTTTCTTCCCTCCTTTCCTCTCCCCTGTCCCTTTTCATCCGCTTCCCTCCGACTCCCTGGTCGTACCTTCTCTCCCCCCATCGAAGAGAGTCCTCCTCTGCGCCAAGAAATCTCCCGCATTCGACGCGCGCCGGTCAATTCCGAGCCACAAATCCTCCCTAACCGTGCCTAAAACACGCTCCACCCCCATCCATCCGCCCTCCCCTTCCTCTACCGCCCACCTCACCGGACCCCTCTAATTCCACCCACTTTTTCACGGGAATCGCCCGGCGAGAGGCACCTCACCCTGTCAGCCTCCTGCCCACTCTTCAACCCTCATACCTTCCCTCCACGTATGCTTCAGCAACCCCTTCCCCCCCGCGCCTTCGCTTTCTCGCATTTAGCTCCACCCAAAAGCAATTTAAGTCGGACCTGTAGCCTGTCTATCAGTTTGCAGCGGAGATTTTCTACCTGGGTCCATTAATCAGATTCTTTATGACTGATTTACGGCCGTTTTGTGAGAGACAGAGAAATCCCTCCTCCCTCTCCCTCTTACGTCCTCCTCGCCCCCTCCCAACCCCCCTTAACCACCTAAACTCTCGCCTCGCTTCTCCCCCCTTGCCATCACGGAGAAACCTCTCTTTCGGCTCGGAGACGTATCCTTGCGGGCAGGGACGCGTATAACCTCGATCATCACCCTACGCCGCCTCTCCCTCCCAATCTTTGTGTTCCCTCTAACTGGCTCGCCTTTTTACTCTCTCGAATATCATTCCTCATCTCCTCCCTCCCTACCCGGACTCCCTTCCATGCTGCCGCTCGTCTTCTGCTCCACCGCGGGCACTTCCTCCTCCCTCGGCCCCCCTCCCCTCATTTCGATGCCGCCTCACACTTGCCTCCGCCGCCACGGCTAACCCTTCTCCCAACACCCCACCCCCCTCCGGCCGCCCTCGTCCACCCTCATCCAGTAATAGCAGGCATCGGGGCCGCCCTTCCCCGCAATCTCGCCTTCATTATCCCCCTCACTGGGCGTAGTCAATGGAAACGCAAACGTTTGAACCAATTTTTAAAAGTCTTCTCCTCTTCCCCACTTGGGGCCTCTCCCTCCCTTAAAAAGCCTCCCTCTTCCTAGGGGTGTGCTTCGGTCAAAAGTTCGTGCCTTACGGTGCAAGGCACCGCCGTTTCCCTCCCAGCCCAACCCCTCTTTACCCATCTGGCCCCCATCTCGTTCACCTTCGATCCGTTTCGTATATGTTTTTGTTTTATGGGAGTTATTTCTCGTGAAGGCATGATTACAATTTCGAGGATGGGGATTTACGCCTTTATAATTTGCGTTGATCCTCTATAAAAAGAGAGTTCTCTTTAGCGGACGACGCCGGTGATTCCGGACTGTTCATCTTCGTCGGGGAAGCCATAAATCGTGACACATCAGAATTTTTGGGAAATGGCTATCATTCATGCTTGAAAATTCTTGCTCACGCATCATTGCTTGAGGAGGTAAACTTTTGCTTCAAATTGCTGAAGGGTTCCTTTTCATGATTGCATGGCCTGAAATTGGCACGAGGTAAAACTTGTAATGGGATCGAATATCAATACAAGTGAATGAATTGAGGAAAACACTCGTCATGGCCTTCCAATTGGACCTTACTCTATCTCATCGGTAGTACATACCAGGCAGGATCAATTAGAAATAAGAATTTACAATTTTCCACAAGAATAACATTAAAACTCAGATCAATAATTTCTATCATTGCCAAGAGAAACATTTCTTTCATCACTCTATAACTGTGATGTAATTAATTCCCTAAATGTATTAATTTAGCTATGTTTCCGTTATGACCTTCAACTTAATTAATATCAAATTTTCTCTTTAACCTTCATTGTGAAAGTATTCTCAGGATGAATAGACAGTAGTTATTAGAAGAAAGTTTTGATTGAATATTTTTCTATTTAACGTTTATATCTTGTCAGCTACTATATCATTTAATTTCAAATTGTTTTTACAAATTTCCCTTTTCTTCTGCCAGAGGAAAATATTTATAATATTCATAATTGGTTACTCAAGCTCATTAGACTGAAGGTCTTGTTTCGCAATATCCTTCGTATTCTGCTATGCTGCGATTGCACGAGAACACGTCTATCTTAGACACGGGTTTGAATATATAACGATTGGGCTGGTAGGAGCACAATATGAACTACTGGAGAAACCCATGATTTCCTCCAAGACATGCATTCTGCCTCTTCTCTCTTTCGCACCGCCTTCCAACTATCTTCCACCATCCACATCACTCTCTTCCCCTCCTTCCCTAACTCCCACTCCTCGCAGCCACACCCTTTTACTTCAATTTCTAACCCCCATCATACACGCCATCTCCTCCATCCTCGACACCCAATGCTTCACATTTCAGCTACCTCCATCCAAGCAATCTCACTGTACTCTCTTTCTCCTATTCTCAGTTGATCATTTAGCTCTTATTTTAACTCCGAGACCACCCATTATCTCGAGAGACAATCCTGTTAACCTATCCAAGACAAATCAATCCAGTGGTACTTAAGGAATCAGATTATACACCTATGATTCTTAAAATATCAGGGTTAGGTACTTTACATTTTGATCACACGATTGATTTCTCTCAAATAGTTACCAGTTTCACCAAATGGGTTTTATATTATTCCCTGAATTCTGATTTATATGTGAATTTTGTGAAAATATAATTCTCAATTTTGTTCTTGGAATTTTTGAAGGCTTATGGACTCATTTAAACATTTCTAAATTATTTGGTAATATCTCCCGTTTTTTAGGTAAAAATATATTTTTAATACATTATGGTCACATTAAAACTTATATATATTTTGTACAAATCGGGAATTTTTAAAATCTTTCTTCTCATAACCTATTGTAAAATTTTGAGAGCTCTAAGCTATTATTTATTTCATTTGGATAAAATTACTCTTTTGGTCAAGATAAAATATTTTCCATGGTTGGCAACGTTTCCTGAGAAAACGCTTCCATTGTTACTGAAATCCATTCCATGGTAATCGTTTGTACCACCGAAAATTTAAATACTTACCTATTGCTCAATGCCATCCCCAGATATATGAAATCAAATTAACCACTTGAAATCAATGAAGTATGGTAACGTTCCTTTTCTAAATCCTTCACTACGTGTTGAGGTAATTAACATCTAATAAACACGTGTGTTGGGATATTTCGTAATCGAGCGTAAATGTTTGAAGGCCAAAAGTTTTTCAATCCAAAAACTTTCATCAAATTTGAGATATTATGATGGATTATCATTGACCAGCAATTATAACCTGGTGACGCTAATTCCTGGCTTTTCTCCTTCGATTTACAGTAACTGTGAAATTATTTTTTTAGGATTAGAAATTAGTTGTATTTCCTTCAGTTGTTCTCTGACAGAACATTTAAATGAAAACATTTGCTTCTTTCTTTGCTTTCATTAGTTAACCCGATTCACTCTCCACCCATATGACTCAGCGTTCCTTTCGTCTTCCCATACCCGCCTTCCTATCGCCCTCCACCCTGCTCCACGCTCAAACTCTCGGCTAACACTCACTTTATCTCCCCCACGTCGCTCCCCTCTCCGCCGTGTTACTCAACCTCCGTCCGCTTGACAATCCACCCGACTCGAAACACATTCTCCTCATCACCTTCCACTCTCTCCTATCCCCCTCCACCTTACTTCCACCTCTTTTCCATTCCCGTCATCCCCTTCGTTCCCTGCCCATCCCCTTTCATCCCAGTGCGAGCGAAGGGTGAAGGCGCCATAACTCAAAGCGGCGTCGGCGGTCACGATGGGCTTCAGCCAATCAGAGAACGCCCTCAGGCCGCGTAACGAATTGTGCCGAGTTCAAATGTCAGCAGTTTCTATTCGAAGGATTTCTATTTATTTTCTTCTCATATCTTTCCCTGGCCAGCTGACCTATTCCCTACTCTACTGGAGATTCTAGTCATGTCTTCTTCGAAGGCAACTCATTCCATGACGAAGAATCAGGTGGGCATTTTTCTATCGTTCTAGGACACCAGCCGGTATTTTTCCCGAGTATAGAATTTTAAAGTTGCCATTATTACTTTCCATGCTTCTTGATCGGACTCTATTTGCATTATGACAGAAAACATGATGCGTGTGGCAGATATGGAGCACGTAGTTCAATAAGCATTCTGGTACTGGATTCTTTTTAGGCAATCGTGATTTGTCAATTTATTTTTATTGGGATTAATTTCTCGTTCCTATTCTATTTTCATCATTGTATTTCATTTAGATGTTATTATCACATTTAGCTGTTAGTTGTTTATCAATTAGAGTCATATGATGCATACATTAGGAATTACATACAGCGGGTGATGATTTTCCAACGTCTCGAAACTCTTTCGGACTTTTTAGCGTGTATGTTTCAATGTAGATATGAAAGAGTAGGTGGCTTAAACTTTTGTCGAGGACGGGCGACATAAAATAAATTCCCATTTAACCAAACGAGTCGGTTACTCCGGGAGCGCACCGCTTGCACTGGCGATACAATTACCTACAAACCCCCTGCGGTCATCAGCGTTCCTGATCGCGTGGCAATGAACACGCACCAAGTTAATCGACCCGCGACAAACCCCCGATCCTATCGCCTCGCACACACCGTTACACCCCGTTCTCTCTGCCTCCCTGCCCCGCCGACCCCTCATTTTCTTGCTACCCCGCGTGAGTCCTCGTCCCCACCGGAGCCCCTCGCGCCATTCACCGGCCGCGCCCTCCCTTCGCAACGCGGGCCACAAGGCTCCGTGACACTACCTCCGACGAAGGGAATGAAGCAAGTCCCTTCAACCCCCGATGATATTTGTGAGCTCAGCAAACCGGAGGAGTTGGGGGCATTTCGTTTCTTCTTCGCCTGTGGAATGACCGGTTCCAAAGCGATGCGCTAAGCCAACGCACTGTGGTGCTTACGATTCCTTCTAGAATTTAGAGGCGGCTCGATGCACTCGGATTGGTATTCATCACATCTGGGCAACTTAGTTAAAGAGATGTCTCTCTACCACTTGCGGTGTTTCCACGTCATCGGTCACCCAAATCGTTCCGTATTCAACTCCATATCTTTTGAGCTCGAGGTGAACGGATAAGAATGTTGCTCGATTACACTGACTGGCTGCATGGAACAGCTGGCAATTTGCCAAGCTTTTGCAGTGGCAATAACTGCTCATTACAGTCAGATTGAGAATTCAGCTTTGCTAAAACCGGCACTCTCTTATGAACCCATTTTCTAGCCAAAAAAAGTATATTTAAGTCCAAATCGATGACTAAGGTCACTCCAATAGAGTGAAATAAAATCAATTGATGCTCAAATTTTAAGCTTTCCTCCTTATTTGTGTTTTTATATTGAGACTTCTTGATATCCCTAAATCTTATTAAAAACTTCGACTCAATCGCTCCGAGAGAAAATTTTAACATATCGATGCCTATATTTTCAATTTGCAGAATCAAATTACCTCAAAGCCCTTGAATTATGAAAAATGACCTTTACTAGGTAGCAATATCATTTGATTTTTTATTTAGTTTTAACAAAATGAAGTGTTTAGGTGATATGCAAGTCTTAAAATCAAAAGGAACCTCCTGGAGAATCGTCTAGTAGTTATATCTCTATGAAATTTAACTTTGAAAAATTTGAATTAAAAGTAGTGATTTTTGAGCTAAGTACGTATTTTCATTAGACTTCTGTACACCCCATCCATGGAAGAGGGTTTAGAGAGTCCAACGATTGAGCCTCGTCTCATGAAATATAACTTGATATGCGAATGCTTCAAAGCGTTCCGGCCAATCAACGCATGCACAGCCCAGTTTTGACGCAGACACACCGCAGTGTCTAATCAAACACGACTGTCGGGAATAAATCTTTTGAATCCTCCTACCGCTCCACCTTTAATGCTCTTACCTCGATCCGCAGGTAAAAAACGACCAATGATTCTAGGTGGAGACGCAAATAAAATTCACATTTCCATCACGTAGTCGCCTATCGTCGATGGCCAATGACGCCGAGCTTTTGTTCTTCGAAACGCCGGCCTGCAGCCGATGTCTCGTCGGGGATAGCCTCCGAGAAAGGCGGCTTCTACCTTGGGACTGAAATCTTCGCAAAGATGGTTGAGTTAGGGGTATGGTGGACGCGCGGGGGGAGCGGGAGAGCGATCCCTAAATGCCGATTGGGCAAAGAAGGGGAAGATTAGGAGAAGGAGAAGGGGAATGTCAGCGATGCAAAGGAGATGCTTGCCAATCGCGGTATGCGAAGGGGATGAAGACGGTGTCCCCGAATCGGACGGTTATCGGCAGAGCGTTCGGGGTGAAGAGGGAGACCCTCGGCGGGGGTAGACTGCAACCGGGAACCTGCGCTCCTGTGCCGACGGCCTGAACTATTGACAATGATTTACTATCGCAATGCAATGGGGCTGCACCAAGAAATCTATTCTCTTCTTGTATCCCAGGATGAAGTTCGCCCGATAAGTTGGGTGCTGTTTTCTGAGATCTTTGTGCCCGATTGGTAAACTTCAATTTTCTGCGTTACCAACTTAAAAAAAATACTAGATAATGCAAGTTAGGCTGATATGCTACACATCAAGAGAAGATAAATATGTTCAGTGGTTCAATATATCATTCTTTTCTTTCATACGTATTTTAAAATAATCATCATATATGAAGTTAGACATAGATGAACTGTTTCGAACCAAGTTGAAACTACTTTTTATGCATAATAATTGCATTCTAACTGAAACAATTAATTATTGTTGAACCTTACTAATGCATCTATACACATGTGACTTCAGGCAAGACGCCAGCCGTCTTTCATCGCATGTGTAAATAAATCTAAATATATTATTTTCTATGAAACACCTAATGTGTTTTCTGATTATTTTTGATGCATTGCTATACTCATTTCATTCAACAATGCGTTTTAAATGAGAATAATTATCTAATTCTTAAAATTTCATTTTTTAGTTTTGCCTGTAGTTTAAAAACTATAAATTCCTGAACCTACTTGTCATACTCGCAATTAGCTCGCTGGTAATTCTATTCTGTATGACCTCATTTACATTTTTACTAACAATTGGATTTGAGGAGAACGAAAAGGTCTTTATATTTACATGTCTTGTAAGACATAAAATGATAGATCAATCCACTTGCAAGGAATGCATCGGCGTCCGTTCCGTACTCAAATTGTATTCGACGCTCATGCTGCCGTTCAAAGTTTACCACTTTACCTTGCCTTCCTCCCTTAGCGAGGAATTCAGAGAATATCTACCGTCTTAAGGACCAGTCCTCCCATTACCCGCTTCCTCCCTCGCCTCCTATTTTCCGTCAAAGCGCCAATTTTTTTAGCCGGTCACTCATCTCTCAGTCTTGTTGATCTGAGTGTGCAGGCGACGTACTTTTTTGCGAGACCGGGTCCGTGGCGACGGCAAACGGCGATGAATTTACGAGGACGTCGGCAGTCTCGCGTCACGGCCACGCTGACGCAAGTGACGCCGTGGGCCGCGGTTGCGTCCCGTCCCGCACGGGGGCCTCCACCCTTCATTCCGACGCCCCTCTCTGCCGCCACCCCACCATCCCTCCTCCAATCGGCCCTCCTCCCCACCCCAATCCCCTCCCGGCTCCGCTCCCCACTTCCCCGGATCTATCTCCCGCACCGCATTCCACGCTCGCATCAAACAAGCAGCGTTCGCCGCTTCTCATGCCCCTCTCTTTGAGAACCATTGTTTTGATTTTTTTTCTTTCCTTTCTCTCTCTGATGCCTACCCACTCCGATTCCACCGACCGACCGCTTCCTCTCCCCGGCCTTCCCTCCACTCCCTCCCGACGTACGTTTTGGAGCCAAGTTATATACCTACCATTGCTCGTTCCAATGCCGCCCCTCCCCCTTCTCTAAGCAGAACGCACGCAAATGTATTCCGTCAATCACTTTATTGGGATTGATTTACAGGGGCATAAGGAAAGCAACGTTTTATCCTGTTTGCCTGCCACGGATCGGTGGCCAATTTCCGCTTTTGTTTCTCGTCTTTATGGAGCCCTCACTTCAAACGGATCGCTCGGGAGCCAATGCGTGGAACCATAAGTATTATGAGGGATTGTGGCCTCCCATGTCAAAATATTGTTTGGCCGGATAGCCTATCCCAATTTTCTCATGGAATGTTTTTGTTCAGTTTTTATACACCACATTCCAATCCTACTGCAGATTTTGAAAACCTCAATGGATACCACAGAACCTTACGTAATAAATATTCAATATTTGAATTATATTTTCCAGGGCTTGAAAAATACTATTCAAGTCTGAATAATTTAAAAATCAATGTATTAAGATGGGAGTCTATGTAAATTAAAGTTTAAAAATTTTCTCTCTGGTCACTTATCAGTTTATCCCGTAAGCAGTGCTTATTTATATCACTTGAGATTATTTTAAACGGGATTTAAGTTGCTAAAAGTGAAAAAATATCAATAGATTTTTACTAAGTGTGAACAAATGACTGGCTAATAGCGGACAGGTTATTTGCTTAATTGGGCAACTACTAGATGAAAATTCTTCATAAATGTTGGAAGGAGTAAAACGACTAAATTCTATATAAAAATGTCCACCTTCGGAAAATTCCTTAGGTCACAGCAGACGGACATCCTGCAGCGTTGACAGTGAGAGGGCTTCACGGAATCGAATATCAAATGTCCGCTGTCAGCGCCGCCCATGAAATGAAGGATGGCGATTTGGCAGCACAATGGCCGTCTCACCCCGCGTTATCATCCTCTCCACTCGAATAGAATGCGATCCTTGGCTCATCTTGCTTTCGTCTCGTGGAGCTACACTCCTTCCCCATTCCTCAACTCCCTGCAGGTCACCAAGAACGAGAAGCGAGCGACCCATTCCTCCCTTCACCGCAAAAGGCTCTTTCTTCCTCCCGCGAACCAAGTTCTTTTGCTCATCCCCCCTGGCCTTCATAAATTATCCATCGTAGCCTTTGGCATCGAGTGCTCATACGTATATCACTGCCCCCATAATCGTCAAACTCAATCAAAACTACCGATTTCCGTGATAAGATCTGAGTAGTGATGAAAAAATTGAATAGTGCAAAGGCAGTTCAATAATGGGAGATCATTGTTCTTCACATAATTATTAGTGCAATAAGTTATTTGTATGGAATAGTTTTAGCAAAATGTGTAATGCATGTGTGGAACAATTTTTATTGATTTGTTCTGATTTTTTCATTTTCCGGAACTGTTGCAATTTAAAACTTAATTAGTTCGACTCCAGCGGCGATACCGATAAAACTGGGCGAGTTTCTGAAAAGACATTTTGCTTTCGCATGAACAAATCATCAGTCTAGGTTTTATTATAGATAATAATAGGCATGCCAACCATATATTTATACCGAAGCCGGAGGAAGAACATGAACCATTAGTGCAAGACACCTTCAAGTCTACGTTTAACAAAAGGAATATTGTATTCCAAGTTGTATTTTATTTTAAAATTATACTATATGTCTTCAAAGCTCATCAAATTTCATTATTTTCGGCGTTATGAAGAAATTATAAATTTTGCAGATAGGGGACAACACCTTGGAAACGTGAATGAGGACATCATCTTTACATTTAGTATTCATTCTCCTTTCCCTTATTTTCTGAATTTTTCTCTTTCCCTATGCTCATAATTTTAGTTTCATTACCTTTGCATATTTTTTATATTTGTTAAAAAAAATGTCAACGTTAGTTTGGCAAGATATTTTCAAATAAAATATACATTTTACTACAACTTGAGTGTCCATAATTTGAAAACAGATTTCTTAATCTTGTCTCAGTAAAGTGAGATACCAAATCCCGTACCAGATCAAAAATCGTTGCTGCCCTTACTTAATGTTAGACATAGGGCAGGAATCGTCAATGACTAGAAACGAATAGAAGTACTCAAGAGAAAATTATTGCACCCATTTTTAAGAGAAAAAGCAGAAAAACGCATTAATTAACTATAATTGACAACACCCAAGTCATATTAGTACGATGGCGTTTATTCTCTCTAGAAATAACTAACGTGATGCGCAATTCGTCACTTACCTCTTTTATGCTACAGCGAATCCAAGCCAGCGTTAAATGATGCAGGAAACACCTCTGAAATACACCGGATCACTGACACACAAGAAATTACGGGGGAGAAAACTGACTACGGGAACACTCGGTGAGGATCCTCAGGTGGCAGACGTACGGCAAGCACTGATGGGAAAAATGGTTCCCGAACGTTGTCACCTCGAAGGACCCTCCATTGGTGAACGCCGCTTACCCCACCTTGCGACTTTTTCTTCGCAGATTTTAGGTCAGTCTAAAAAAATCGCGAAATGGGTCGGCGAGGAATTGTGGGGCGTAAAAGCCTCACATTGGTAGGATTCGTTGCGAACCGAATGCTACACGATAGTTGAAGCATGACATTATTGTTTGGGGACAAGGAAGTGTTTCCATTATTTTCTTTTTTTATTTTACTTGGCAAAAAGTGCGTGGGTGTGGAAGGCTAAGGGTGAACCTTCCTTGGGAGGCTTCCTCGTGCAGTGAGAAGGGATGAGAGTGGAAGGGAAGTGGGGAGGAAATGGGACAAGTGGACCCTCTTCCCGAGGTTTTATTGCACCCCTCCCCCCTTCCTCCTCGTTTCTTTTTACGCCGTCCTAAAAACCCCAAGCGGGTCTCTTAGGACGAGAAGAAGCGACCCCAGGGCAAGAGGGAGCTGACACTCACACCAGGCGACACATACAAAAAAGGCGAAATCTTTTAAAAAGGAAGGTCATCGCCTTCCTTTAGTTTTCGACGGCCGCAATAAAAAGGACCCTGGGAGTTTGACCTTGCGTTCCACTTCTGTGAGGGCCTCTTAAGTTTCTTTGGAAGATTTTGGAAAGAAGAATTCTTTGAAGTCTTCTAGGAAAATGCTGGTGTTTCTTCGTTTTTTTTTAATTCCATTAGGACACCTCCGTCTATTGTACTACACGCAGCAAGAAAAGTGCAGGTGAACCCAGTTCTTACGTTTCTCAAGATATCTCATAGGCTTTCGATAAAAATCTGTAAAATATATCGCGATTCCTGTAAGCTGTATCAATTTAGGAAATATTATTTATCCAAAGTAGTTTTAAAGATACAGAATTGTTAACTTTTCATAAATTTACGTCATAATTTATATAAAAATAATTTATATATGTAGAAAAATCTTTAAATTTCTAAACACTCTCCGGAAAAGTCCTATTTTATCATAAAATTTAAATCTTTTTGTGTTAACTCTTTTTACTAAATCAGCTCCATCTTGATCTAAAACATTCGTATAGTAGTGGTATAGTGCAATGATACTCTCATACGGAAAGAAGTTTATTAAACGGCGATGCTTAATGATGAGGTTAAAGAAAGAACTCTGCACATTCACATAACGTGATTGCTTAACTTACCGGTGACGCTAAACTCAAATAATGGAATGCTAGTTACGAAAGTTGTGTTTCATTTGTTTCCCATTTTTAGAGAAGAATCTTAGGTAAACATTTAAAAGAACACACTTGACACAGTAAAAATAAATGTTAGCATAAATATTGAACAGCATAAATAATGGCAGAAAATAATAAATAATTGCTCTTCCTTTATGCCTCGTTGCTCCATTCTTAAATTTTGAATGGTATTTTAAAAATTGTAGAGGCTTCCAGGGAACAACCAATAGCTCTGAAATAATGCGGTGGTAATGTTGCGTAGGTTGTTTTAACTATTCGTATTCAAGAATAATATTGTGAATGCCACATAAACACGGAAAAAAGTTTTGTTTATAGTAAGCGAGTCAACTAATTAGTTTCAAATTTTTTTTAAATTTCAAATACGTGTAACACCACTGCGTATGCGAGTTCAACGATCCTCTCCACATCGTGCGGGCATATATGCAATTAGTTTCTCAGGCACGTACGACTTGTATTTGGGCTTATATGCGGGATTCATTCGAGAAGTTAGCCAGTGCGTTTTCGTCCAGCAAGTTTGCTTCCCTCATTGACCTTTAAGCTATTGGCTACTCTACTTTGGACTTTTTGCACCTAACAAAATGTTATCCTTTAGCAAATCAAATTATGTTAGGAGGAAGATACGCTTCAAATTATATGATATTATACTTAGCAAGTAAAAATTGTATTTATAATAATCGCGTTGAGGCTTGAACACCCAATTGCATAGTAATTATCAAAGGATCTAAGATAAGGTAAAAGATGGCTTAGGATAATATTTCAGTCGAAGTGATATTAAAAGGAATATTGACAAACGAGGAACTGGAAGGGGAAAAGAGATAATGCATAAAAGCGTCTATTGGCCGATGCGAGATGGAGCGGTATCAATACTCAAAGAAGAAACTGATGTAAAATTAAATTCATTATAATTTTTTTAAATTTTAATCCGTAGGTATTCATTTTTAACATTATTACGAGCATAAAAAGTAAAAATTAGGAGGTCCACATTAATACATTTTACATACATCAGATGAACGCGAAATGCATATTCGGTTCGCATGAAAATGAGTTTTATTGATGCCTTCGTCAACATCGAACCCATTCATATAAACTCGAATTAAATCGATATTGCACAATTACCTAATCATATTTTGGCTTTGAAAAAGATTCCTATATGCTCCTCAATGGAAGATAGAGTCATTAATTCAAAAATTAAAATGGAGAGCAATAAATGTACGCCGATGAGTAAATCACCAGCGACCACGAGCCGAATTCCAACGCTGACGATTCTTAAACGTCCGAACATTGGGCCCGCCGCTCTGCTATGAATAACTCCATTCGGAATTTATTCATCCGCGTCGCGTTACTCCTGCATGTGCATACGTACGTACGGTCCGGGCGTATTTTGATGCCACCAGATATCTCCTTTTCCACTTCTCCTCCACCGTCGCGATTACAATTGCAAAATCGAGAATCGCGGCGGCAAATAGAGGCGAGCAATGGCGTGCGCGCGACCGTCCTGCCCACCCTCCCGGGCAAACCTTCCCTCGCTTGCCACCACCCCACGACCCCACCGCCACCCCCCCCCCCCTCACTCGCGCGGCCCGACCTCCCGGCTCAACGGGCATATGCGATACGACACCGCGGTGGCTTATGCACACCCCCGCCCCGAACGCCGTATGACGCCACCCGACACTCGTCATTAAATCTGCCGGGACCGTCACCCGCCCACCCCCATGCCCCTTCGCCATCACGCCCAACACCCCCTCTCGGCGGCGGATGCGGTCGCCGCGCCACCCCCAACCGCCCTCCCTCTCCCCGCCCAGTTCGACTCTCAATCCCCCGTTCCAGCCAACCGCCCCACCGTTTCCTCCCTGCCCTCCTTCCCTGCCCTTCCTTTTTGCCCCCCATAGCTGGATCCCACTCCCACCGTACCTCCCTCCCGGCCGGCGATCGCCCGGAGGACGGAATGGTTAAAACGGGGGAAGCATTCTCTCAGGGTTCATATCCCCCGTAGGATTAGCATGCAAACTTGCGCCGATGCCTGTTCTGTTGCTCCCCGGCCTGCTTCTCGTTACGTGTGTTTGCTGACTCCGAACCCATTGGTGCCGTCCGAACGGCGTGTGACTACCTTTCCATCCCCCCCAACGTGAGGTGCCTATCTCCCGCAGTGAAATGGATTTTCATTACGGGAATTAGGTACCTTCGGAAGTTCCCCTGCGGTGTAAACAGGAAACTTTACATATATGAGCCTAGGTAGTATGTGAAATGTAAGTTCATAAATCATTATCACAACTGGCATGTATGCTATTACGCACCTGTTAGTTAGATTACGTGAAAATATTTTGAGAGGAATGGTCAAGGAAGATAACGAAATTCATATATTTTTGAGGGAGATAAAATGAACTAACGGCTTAAACGGTCGCTAAAATAATTTTAAATGGCAATTGCTAAACTATTGACGCGAAAATTCCATCTTATTTTTTAATGCTAGGAAGATGGTGCGGATGAATTAAAAATTAAACCTATGGCTTATCAATGGAAGTTTTTCTTTGTTGAGAATGGAATATTTAATGGTGAGTTATAAGACCGAGTAAATCATTTAATTTAAACTATTGTTAATATTCAATTCATTTAATAGATGTTTTAATCACACCGCATCATATATTGTTTCTGGCGATGGAGGGGAGAAAATTTGATTTCAAAAATAGAAATTTCAGGAACTATGATGTACATTCCTCTTCCCCCTCTCATAGCTAAACACGAGATACATTCCTGATTTAATTCAGCATATTAATAAATTATTCAGTTTCCTTGGATCCATTTATTTTAATTTTGATTCATGTGGCACCTGAAGAGCGCATACACTAACATTTTGCATGCTTCTATGGGTGTGGTAAATTTGGTTAATCTGGATTAAGAAAAGTGTAATGCACATGAGATTGGGAATTTTTCGGTCATGAATATCAGTGCAGAAGTAGGATGCAGATAAATGCTGGGATAAAATCTTTATAAACTTGACTAATATTTGATTATTTAACCAAAAAGTATATGGGAACTCAAAGAATCGTGTCACTTCTAAATACTGTTTCTGTTGTTATTAATTTATCAGGGGTGAAAATTAATTATGGATTGATTGAAGTTGCATTTAGATATAGATATGACCTACAATATAATTGAATTTTTTATTTGATGCTACATTTTGCTTTAGATAATCATAATGCTAACTTGAATGCCAATTTTCTCTTAAAAGATTATAAGCATGTTTATGCCTAAGCTGCGGAAACTTCAAAAATATTTTTGACTTCAGCGAAGCGCTCTTTTTAGCTTTTGTAAAATTAATGAATTACTTTTGCACTTATGTATTGAAAATTTAAAAATCTCTCCCTGAAATAACCGTGAAATTTACCTTCTATTTTCAAATAGCTGCAGTTAAAACCATTTTTCACGATGAAATAGGAATTCGATAATTCGAACTATGCATAGCAATGGTGAAATAATTTTCTAATATTAATTTTTAAGCCACAAATGCACACCCTACGTTTATGCCTTTATGAGATTTGGAGCGTTAGTTCACCTGAATGACAAGGAAATACATTGAATAAAAATAAAACGAAACTTTTTTTTAATGCTAAACATTGGTTTACCCCGTTCATTAGTCAGTAAAAATCAAACCCACTAACCCAATAACTAATTCATCTATTTTCATCTAGCGTTAAAGCATACACTGCTAGAATACAAGTGAATAAAATAACAGTTAGGTGCTATAATTTTTATTCCGCCGGACCTTCCAAAACAAATGTCTTTATCGTAACAATGTGAGAACGTTGGAAATAACTTCTTCCCTTCCAAAGTAATGCATATTGAGCTTAGCTAGCATTTATTTTTCGGAAATCGCCAGGAAAATTTGGGAAAATTAAGTAGGTAATACTTGAAATATCTTATCACAGAATCTTTCATTGTTCCAGCAATGTGATAAGCAGGGATTTCTTCACATCGGATAGAACATCAATCTTTCCACATTTCCTCGAGAAGGCACAATGCATCCCAATCTTTCCCACCGCATCATCCACCACACTTTTCTCCCACACGCCACACGCAAATGTTTTTAAAACCATTTCCTTTCCGACACTCTCATCCGATATTCGCGTCCTCTCCCCTCCACCCACTCTCCCCAAAACTCTTCCCACCCACATCCCGAATCCACCACTTTTCCTTTGCCCACCCCAAAGCAATCATTCCATTCTTGTGCCTGACACATCCCCTTCCATCAGGTCCCCACACCCCATCCTCTCACCGAAATATCACCCCTCTCACCGTTTTCCATCAACCCCATTCTCCTTTTATTTCCACCCCACTCGGTTCAGCCCCTCTCCGCCTTGTTCCTCTCCTTCCCCCAACCACCTACTCATTACCATTGGCCCGCTCTCCCTCACATCCCACCCCTCCCTTCCCACTCTCCCCGCCCCCCTACCACCAGGCAATTAATCACCCACCCTCCCGTCGTTTCCCCTCCGTCAACTTCTATCTCCCACCCCGCCTCATTCCTGCCGCCAACTCTTCCTCTAACCCGATATCCCTCCCTCTAACCCTCTGACATCCCTTTGCATTTGCCCTTGCGATATTTGTAAAAACAATGGGCTGCCCACGCCTTGCCCCTTCTTCCCCACCCACCCAACTCCACCTCCAGCCACTCTTCCCCATGCCAACCTCCCGGCTTCAACTCCACTCCCCTTCCTACTCCGCGCAACTCATACCCACCGCGTCCAGCGGAGCAAGTCCTTCCCATTGTCTCTGTCCTATTAACTCGGAAATCCGTGAGGGGTGGGGCTAAGACTGAGCCCTAGCCTCCCGACTAGGAACACACCTCCTTCTCTGCCTCCTCCTGGAAAGCCTGCGGAGAGAATGAAAGAGAAAAATTAAACAATTAACATGGCGTAAATTCCCTGCGAAGTCGGTGACGACGATGACTCAACGAATCGTATTAGGTTTCTTGGAGAAATACGTTCCTTTTCTATGCCCACCCATGGTATTGTTACTCTCTCTCCTTTCTGCTCTGGATCTCTCTCTCTCTCTCTCTATCCCCACGCCTTTCCTCTGGTAATATGGGACGACCCGTAAGATTTATTGCATCCAAAAAGTGAATTGAAAACCTGCCGATCGCTCCGGTGGGAAAAAATGAATAATGATAATGCGTACCTGAATAAGTGATGCTCTCTCTCGTTTTTGGCTGGACGTGGCGGCGGTGATATGACAGGACTTTGAATGCTGATCGGTATGCGGGATTTATGAGTGCGGAGTCGTGCCTTTTCATTGCTCTTTTATTATTCGGTCACGGTGGCAACGAAGCATTGTTTTAATTGATGTGATTGATCTTCCTCTTTTATATCTTTTCATGAGCATCCCTTTGGAAAAATTCCCTTCGTTCGTTGCATTAAAATTTGTGGCCGATCTCTGCTGACTCCACGTGTTTCCGACCTAATAATATCTAGCACTTCTATGAATAGTTGATGAAACTGCTAAAAATTTAGATCAACGAATACGTTATGCTAGTGCTACTCTCATAGATGTTTCAATCGACTTTGGTAACATTATTTATAGCCCACTATTTCCCTACTTTTCAATTAATTGGTTTGCTCAAAATTCATTAAGCGTTATGAAACACAAGTCAACAAAAATAACCAATCGATATATAGATTATGTGTCAATACATGATATTGGAACTTATTTTTGATTGTTTCAGAGTTAACTCAAACTCTGGAATGTAGGCTCAAGTTTTATGTATAATATGCCAAGGATTTTACATATATTGTCTGTATGAAATTGTCCTTAAATGCTTTGATTCACTTTAGATTTATTTGATGATACACCGACATGCTGATCACCTTAATATAAATAAATATAAATAATGGCAATATTTTAAATAACATGGTCGCATATATCCTTTGATTAATGAAATGAATCCCCTGAGTAAAATACTAGCCATACTCCAAAATATAATGCATAAATATTCAAAATTATGCAAAAAATCATTCCTTGTTTTTTAAGTGCGTTTTTTATAACTTAAATTGCACTTTGGAAACATTTAATGCAAAATTTTACAAATATAATGAATGTCTGTGAAAAAATCGTCTTCCTTCCCAATTAAACACGTTACAGATAATGATAACACAAATATTCATTCCACGAACTTCTCTGTAGGTAATATCAAATACGAATATTTCTGCTTGGACTTAAAACACAATGCTATACAATATTGCTACTGAGAAACTAGCCCGATCAATGATGAAGTATCTTCATATTTTACCTAATCTAATGCTTTTGTTAATATTAAAGGTTGAAATATAACGTGCAATGCACCGTCTCACCTGTTTGATTCTGTTTTTTAGCAATCAGAGGAAGTCAAAGTTAAAAAAAGACATTTATATATAGAACAACTTAGTTACATTTAATTAAAAAATGATTTTGCTTTATATCTGCTTAAGAAAATTTTGCTTGAGGTTATAAAGGGTATAATATTATTCGTTGCCTTCAGAGCGGGGTATATTTAAGTAAAAATTTCAATGGAATTAAATAGATTTTTTTCTATTTTGGCATAACTGGTTTGATTACTATTCCATTAAAGGAATAAGTAAGCTAAAAAATTGTGATACATATTTCCCTCAATCACTACACTTCCTATCTCTTGAAATAAATAGTTACCTCTAATCGTACAGAGTTGAAATGATGAAACAAGGCCACATACTAAGCTTTCATAACTATGCAAGGAACATACATAGAATTCATCAGGAGTTCATGACTTCTGCACATACACCGCCGTAAGAACTCTCAATAAATTCTACACGATTACTCCATTAAGAGCCATGGGATGCCAAAGACTGTGTAGGGGTTTTGCTGGGTGCGGAACGGACCCCGTTGGTGCTGAGAGATTGTTGAATCTTTCAAGTGTGGAGGGAGGCATGAAGTTTGGTCATGGGAGAATGAGGTAGAGGGGAGAGGTGACAGGGGAGATCGGGGAGCTCATCTGGGGGGGGGAGAGGATGAGGGGTGGTTAGGTGACGCACGAGGCAAAGGGGACGGAAATGTCAGAGCAAATCCCCAACGTCCCTGCACCCCTTTTCGCTACCTCTTTCCACGCCTCCCCAGGCCTCACCCCCTTCCTTTCCCCTCATCACCCATTCCGGCTTTAGCGTTGCCGCGGCAAAAGGTTGAGAGAGGGGTGAGGAGAGCGGCGAGGGATGGGGGTGGGAGATCCCGAAGTTTTGGATGTCCATGATGCGCCCACGCCAAACCAATCCCAAAGAGGGACTGCAATATTTGATCGATTGCATCGCCCGTGCGAGGCTTCATCGGGCGCGTCTCTGAGTTGTTAGGTTTCAAATCGACTGCTCCTGAGAAAATGTCAAAGTTTTAATCAATTACTCTTACTACCATATTTGCTAAAGCTTTGGAATTTATATTTTGACGAAGACGAGCGAATATGGGAAATTCAAATTTTAATCAAGTGTAGTCATGCATGTCCAAAAATTTCTTTTTAACCACACCGTTCTAATAGGAGAACAATACGAACAGATAAGTTTGAATCTTAACAAGTACATTTATATTTCAAGTCAGAATTCCAACTGCCAGCTTTAATTCAGTAAGCTAATTAGGTTTCGCAGTTAATATGAAAACAGATATTGGACATTCAAACTTGTGTAGTTGAATGCTTGGTGGACAATAGTATTACACAACTATAAAATAATTTCGAGAAAAATTGGATAAAAAATATAGTAGTTCTTTAGCACAGTTGTTGCATTTACCACCTATTTTTTACTTTGGCAATTAAGAAAACTATCAAAATAAAAAAATTCATTCAATGCTTAAATATTCATAAGTGATTACAAATATGAATTTATATCCATATTGAAGCAAAATAAAAACAAGTTGTTTTACAGAAAAATTCTAATTTGTTAGTTTTCCTTTAACTGAGAAAACTTAAGATTCCATGTAAAATCATATCAGTATTATCTATCTGTTCGCTAGAAATAAATGGCAAAACAATGATGGCAGGAACTTGCAGCATTATTTATTCCCAAAAATCTGTCCTCTCTCATAGCATTGTCTAAACGGTTAAATTTAAGGGTAGATATTTTTCAAATTTTTGGTCTGATTTGAGGAAACTTTCAAATGTCTAGTGTAAAACTACCCGTGACCGAAGCCAATCAATTAATCGCCTTAACCGTTTTAAACGCCTGAACCATATGGCTTGACCAACATTTTCTCTTCTGCAATGCGACGATAAAATGAAATGATTTAGTTTCCTTCCTACAAAAATACACACTTTAATTATGGATTTTCCTTTTGAAAATAACAATTTCAGTCTACGTGCCCTTATAATTGAACTCAGTCATTCATTTACTCTCTAAATATCAAATAAATTAATATTTCCTTTTCCTGATTTGGGGATCGGATGACTATTACGCTTTCTTGCCCTATCAAAATAAAACTGTTTGAATGTACAAAGCTCTTCGTAATTACGAATCACATATATCGTAGACTCACTTGGACGGTAGTAGGACATGCGATCAGATAAACGACGACAAGTCGATGGCTTAGACGGACGTAAGTACCGCCTCCTCTTCCCATGGCCACTTCCAGTTAGGTTATTGCTGTTAGGAGCAGGCATTAGTTTAGCGTATAATTTCCAAATGGAGAACTGTATTTGGAGGTTGCCTTGGTGACGAAAGGCGGTGCAGAGTCAGCCGCCATGAGGGTGAGCATGGCCTGGGTTGTCGGGTAGGGACGGAGAGGGCGGTGTGGGGGGGTATAGGGGGCAGGAAGGACCGGAAGGGCGGAAATGACACCGTCCCCCCTTCGGGTAACCATCTCGCCCAGCCCCTGTACCCTCGTATCACCCTTAACCCCCCCCCCCTTCCTCCCGCTCCCCCTCTTCAGAAAGTGAACCTCTCCCATACCTCCCTTCTCCTCTCCTCCGGCTCCTCTCATGTCCCTTTCAGGCCCAGCCCATGGCGTTAATATCCGCTCAAGAGGTAACTCCCAAATTGCAGTCACACCCTTTAATTTCTGGGCATAAAAAATACTTGAAGGAGTAATGACAGGGCTCAAGAAAGTCGCGCTTCAACTACCATTATAATTTCTCAGTTTTTCTTCTCCATGTGTCTTGAGTTACACCCTGGAGAGCTTTATGAAAGCAGTACTTTAGCACATTTCTTTGCAGTGATAGTATCCTAGCGCTAATTAGTTAGAGCTTCTGATATTTACCGTTCTTCAAACGTTTAGAAAACATAAATTTGAGAAGTAATTAAAGGCTCTTTTATTTTGCGTTGAATTACAATGAATTTCGCGTCCCGCTTGTTAAATTAAGTTCATAATTTTTAGAGTTCGTATTTTTTCTATCTATAATTTATCATAATCGTTTGTATTTAAAAACTATTGGTTTCCGTTTTTAAATCCTGATAATCCTTCAGCAATTGACTATTTTTCAACAATGACTACATTTTTAGGGAATTTCTAGTGAAGAGCACTTTACGGTGCACGATTATCTAATATAAAGGATAGGACAGGCATAGGTGAGAAGTGGGAGGAAATACGTAGACGGTGGATAACTCCTAGCAAAGAGGACCCGGCGTTGCCCATTGCCAAAACTATTAAACATATTTTTTTGTCGTTCTTAGCAAAGATTTTTAGTGAAGAGTTAATCTTATTGACATTTCACTGCTTTTCCCACTTGAAACTTGGAAAAGAAACGGGAATGAAGACAATATTTATGATTTTTAAGGAGATGAAACATTTTACAAAGAAATTGTCAGCACGTCAAATCAATTTTACTCCTCTAAATGTGATCTGCTTGTAGAATGAGTTTTCATTCAAACGTGGTCGAGGTTAAGTTTTGCATGGAATAGGAATGCAATCATGTGCATCCACAGGAAAGTACGGTGACCTGGCATTTGCCCTTGCCCTCATTAAGATAAGGCTAACAAATTGACGTGTGCTCTCGAGATGCAGCGCTAATTCCATTCAAACAATAAGACCGAGAGCCGTCGCCATTACTCGCTTGTTTCGCCGCCGTCGGCGGCCTTTCCGTCCGTGGCGAAATATCCGACCGGCCCGACGGCGGCGGAGAGAAGCGTAACCGAAATGCAGATGAATCCACGTAGTCCTTGAAGCACCCAACCTCTTCTCCCTTCCTTTCCGTCGCACGCTCACTTATAGACACACTCATTCACACACCTTGGCGTCATCGTCTTCGTCAGTAGTGGGATGTGGTCGTCGCTAAGGCGATAAGCAACCGCTCTCCGTCGACTGTGTAATGGGGAAAATGAACATTGTAGCACAGAAATGGACATTGCACGTGCGTACGCTCGCATCCACGGGGCTTGATGGAGGGAATGCCATCCCGCTATGGAGGCTTTTCCTTCCTTCCCACATAAAGAGATCCACCTCTTTCCTCCCTTTCCGATGCTCGGAGCCGCATCGAGAGCGGGACGACTGAGAGAGGGAGGAGGGGGAGGTTTGTTTCCCAACCATTCAAAGAATTTCCTGTTTGCCTCGCCGCGCCCATTATTGATGGCGTAATGCGTTTTACGAGTAATACAACAGCATAATCTCCGCTTTCAAAGGAAGGACTTGACAAATAAAATGCATTCAGCATTGCTTGTGTTTACTTGTGATCACTTGAGCAGGTGAGTGATAGAATATTAATGGTATACGTAAAAGTTGAACCAAAAAACATGATCATTTCACAGGTTTATATGCTAACAAGTAACCAAAAGGAAAAATAAATAGGCAAGGTATATGATCATTTAGAAGAATTAATGGAGGATATTACTGAAAAGAGGAATTTAATAGATATGAGGGATTGAAATTAAGTAGTAGGGGGAGGGAGAGGTGGAAGTCTCGTAAGAAATTATACAAACAAGGTATTATGTGGGGAGAAATCAATATAGTCATGAAAGTATACAGGGTTTCATATGGATTACCTGTTTTAAACACCACAGTGGATGTACGTATACTTATATGTGTACGAGACATTTTTCCAGGGATTCAGAGAGATATTAGGTTGATTATAGTATATACGTGGGCACGCATATAGTATGGGCACACATATTTAGGAGCAGCGTAATAAACTCTTATAGATTTCCGTGGACAGAATCGAAGTCTAGATTCATTTCAAAATCTAGTACTAATTTAGTGTAAAGATTCAAGATTTAGTGTTAGATTCAAGACGCTGATGATTGGAACATTGACGAAATAGAATTAAAAGAATTGGCCGGGACGAAAAGACAGGATTGATGGGAAATATTAGCAAAAGCATGAGAGAGGACATGGGTATGGCTCCAGTAGAAGTATATTGGGAAGATAATAAAGAAAGAGATATGAAAATTGCTAAGCAAAAGTAGACAACTAGTAAATTGAAATCATTGACTTCTGACGAGATTTTTTAAGACGATAGATGAAAGAATACAAAAATAGAACTCGCAAGAAGAAAGCACAAAGAGTAATTTAAAAGACGTAGATATATTTCTCATAGGGCAAAATATGCGTGGACGACGATGTACGTAAAGACATTGAAAGTTTAAATTCAAAGAGTGAAATGGGTGTATCCTTCAAAAGATTAAGAACTGTATCAGGAAGTAAAAAGGGAAAATTCGTACACACTATTAAATATATGACTCTTGAGGGGTCGGGGAAACGTGAAAGAAAACATTTTTATGGGTTTATTCATAGCATTCATGTGGATGGAATTTGGCAGGAAATTTACGTCAGATCACTTTTCGTTCCTATTCTAAAAAATTGAAAAGCAAGAGTACGTTAGGATTGTAGAAAAACAATTTTGATCTCACTCGTAACTAATGTCGTACTTTGGATCACCGATACGAAGTTAGAGAGGTTGGCTAGTGATATTTTCGAGGATAATCAGTTTCAATTAGAAAGGAAAGAGTTAGGCGTGATGGCATATAAGTAATATAATCGCTGATAGAAAGAAACAAATATAATCAGGATGCATGTTTTGTTTAGTAGGTTTTAAGAAGGCGTTTTATTGAGTATTATGGGTAGAGTTAATTTCTGTGAGAAAATAGGGTTATATTGGACGAATACGTTACTTGTCCGTAATCTGTTTACATGCCAAACTGCTTAGAGGCTTGTGGAAGATAGAGAGTCGGTAGGTAGTATTCTGTTGAGGAGGAAGGCAGGGGTGTCCATTAACAGGTGAAATAGTTGTCGTACCGTGGGAATGTCTTGAACCAAGATGAACACAGTAGTAGTGTTGTAAGAAGAATCTCGCTAGGCAAAGAGGTTTTAGCAGGAATGAGGGAATTAATAAATAGAGCATCATGTAAAAAAGGTTATAATGAACTGTTGAAAACTTTGGTTCACCGCGTGCTTATGTACAACTCGGATACTTGGCCGTTGAACCCAAATGATTGCAGACTTTAAAGATGTTGGTGTGAAGATTGATTTAAAAGGTGAAATAGACAGATTGGAAATCTGGATTATATCTGGTTTACGAATAATTGGAAATCCATACATGATAGGGGAAGAGGGATCGTTGTGGGGAGAAATCCAAAGATTGCAGGTAAGGTGGCTTCGGAGTATTTTAATCGGTAGTGGATTTCTGAAGAATATTATAGAGGGGAAGTCGGCAGAACGTCAAGGATAGGACCAGGATATGATTGTTAAAAGGAATGATGGGATATAGAATGCGTATGGAATTGAATACAATTCTGTTATTGTACATATACTTTATTAGGTTGGGGTTGTCCGCCTTAGTATCATCTAGCGAAGCTAGAGAAATGTATAAGTGTGCAATTTCTGCCCGCCCAAAATGTACCTTAAGGCGGTACACTACTAAAAACAAGTTACTACTAATTCTACCTATTTACTATTGATTACCAATAAAATATTATATACAATATTTTGTAAATAAATTAGTTGTGTTTAATAAACCCTCGTCACTTCTTGAATCGTAGAATACTACTCGTACAGTAGTCACCGTGATGATGCTATCATATTGGATATAACATAGTAAACTTATCGGTATGAAGCATGAGCCTACAAGACTTTAATTTTCTGGAAAAAAAATTACTGAAAAGAAGGGTAATGGAAAACTTTTAAAATTTCGGGACAGTTACACTCAGTTCCTGAAATATAATCACATGGTTTTCTTCTTACATTTAAGTGCCTTAGATTTGATTCTGAAATTGTGAATCTTTATGCAATCAAAACAGGAATGTTCTGCAATAAATTAGCTAACTAAAATTCTTTTTACATTCACCGAGCCTTCTTTTATTTCATTTTATATATATATATATATATGTATATATATATATATATATATATATATATATATATATATATATATATTTTTTTTTTTTTTCTTAAGGTAATCTACCGGTTAAGGTAGGTTTTTGGATGGACACAACTACCAAACAAATATTTTATTACTCCTAACAAAACACAAAATCCATCATCCTACTCTATATCAGGTCCCTCTTCATCTCTGAGTACTTTCTTCCTCCCTTCATCCCGTCCAACATCCCTATCCTGTTCCTTCCCTTTCCTTCCCTTTCCCTATATATATATATATATAATATATATATATATATAACGATTGTCCGGAAAAACTCATACGAGCGGCACAATAATGGGCTGACACAACATAACACAAATAGAAAAGAATAGACGCATATAAAAGAACACTTACACGGTAAGTGTTCTTTTATATGTGTCTATTCTTTTCTATTTGTGTTATGTTGTGTCAGCCCATTATATATATATATATATATATATATATATATATATATATATATATATATATATATATATATATATATATATATACTTTTAATCGACTTAACGGGTTTCAATTAAATTGGTTTTAAAGTGATTTTCTTCCTAAGCTGCATGAGGGCAAAAATATTAATTTAGATGGATTTTTTCTGGTAAAAGAACCTTGTCAACCGGCCTGTTTCAACCAAATGATTTACACTTGGTGCAAAAATGCAAATGTTTTTGTTAAAAATCTGTTGATATAAACTTCTCTCTGAACTTCACTTCTTAGGGGATTAAGAGGCGGTTAAAATTTATACGAGCCCACCGCGCTCGATTTCTCCAAGGCTTTTGAGACGTAAACCTCAATCCAATTAAATTCTCAGCGTAGCGGTATGATGGGCATCAGTTATGCATCCTTTGAATTATTGGTTCACGGGGGAAGGTGACTCAGGGCGAAGTAGTAGCCTAACTTCCTCTACTGCCGTCACTCTAGCCTTTCAGGCGGCTCGGTCTCTTGCAGATTAAAAATGGAGCGATGGCCAGCCGAGGTCGTCACTTCTTTAATACGTTTAGCGGTCCTATAAATCAGCTGATCTCTCTCTCTCCCCTTCTTGCTCACTCTCCCACCCTCACTTATCCATCTCAAGCTCCTCCCACTCAACGCTGGGCAAGATCATCCGTTTACCACAACGAAAAGGAGACGGTTTTATATGAAGAGTGCTTATAGAACAAAATTACGATGGCATGGAATTCATCAGTTCTTAATGTGAAAAATCGAATTTCCGATCAATTGTTACAACTTAGGTATATTTTGGAGATTATTTCTTAGAAAATCAGCCTTGCGCACGCGCGCACACACACACACGATATCTAAAAATGAGTATTAAAGGATTAAAATATGGAATGGCGTTTATTAGCTATTCACAACCTTCAGGCTTTCTTAGATTGACGACTCATTAATTTTATTCCTTTTATTTTCCTTAGTGTTTTAATAAATATTATGTTGAATTTCATTCAATTTTTTTAAGTATATTATGAAGTAAACGGACATCAAATGTTATTAATCACTACTTGCTAATGTTAGCTTTTATTTTAATTAAAAAGGTTTTTTTTAAATTGGCGGTGATATCATTATTGAAGGAAAATTATCATACAACTTTGGCACGAGTTAAGACAGTGAATTTTTGTCATTTACGAAGGCTTTACGATTGGCCTTAAACAGTAATGAAAGCACACGCTGAAATTAGTAATTGCTGAAGTAATATTAGCTATCCTACATAAATGGAAATTTATCGAGGCCGTAAAATTAACCATTTTTTACTTTTATTAAATATTTAGCTTTGCGAGCCTTAAAAGTATTATAAATCATTCTCTAGGTAGAAAAAAAGAACACTAACCTAACATTTTTGTTTAATCAATTTATACTGGAATATTTCCGTCGAATATCTCTTTTTTCTTCTCTTTGCAGTTTGCAGGAACTTGAAAAAGATTAACATTGATCCATAAGTGCAATGCATATGATTATCATATTCTCATTGTATTATTAACCATTACCAGCCTAACGACACAGAAGCTAGTAAAAATAAGCCAGGGAAAATGTAACCTTCTTAAGTCCCTGCGAGTAGCAAGTTTTCAATTCTTGTTTTGAAAAGACGAAGGTATTAGATGTAAGATACCGATGAAAAATTTATCCCAGCGCTATCATTTCAAGCCATTAAACCATTTCCCTGAGGGACGTACTATTTGAAAAGGATTTGATAACATTTTAGTGAGTAGATAATTGAATAAAGCGGATGTAATATAGGGATTAAGTTACATCTTTTATCCTTATCATGTGCTTGATGGAGCTCTGTTGACTTTTAAAACCTGCATTTAGTTCCCGTAACAATCATTTCCTATTCGTTAAAATGGTTTCTTAAGCCTTGTGTTCGCCCTCCACCATCGCATAGTCTCCATCTCTCTTTCTCCCTGCCGACCAGAACAGCTGGTTGCCGGTTGGGCAAACCTCCTACGGCGGGGTGCACATCCCACCCCACTCCGAGCCGTCACTGCCGCCGCCGTCACAACCACCCGCCCCAAAAAGGCCGTCTGAGCCTCCCCCCGCCTTCCAAGCCCTCCCCACACGTTCCTCCCCTCCCGAAAGCGGCCCGGAACCCCTTTCCACTGAAGCCCCCCCACACTGTTAGACCGGGTCCCGCTCCGTTCCCACCCCCTCGGCCTCTCAGCCAATTTCCTCTCTCTCCCTTTGCCGACCTCACTCCTCTCGTTCCCACTCTTTACCACCCTTCCTCCCTTGCTCACGTAACCAAACGAACGTGGGTAGCAGAACCGTTCGGTCGCTCTCTTCACTCTGGCCAAGCCGTCCCCCCCTTCCCCAACCGTGCCATTTCTACCCTCTCTCGCAGTCTTCGTTGTTCCGTGAGGCCTTCCGGCAGTCGATGTCCCAGAGTTGTTTGGACCAGTTTCTTCCTCTTTTTGGTTGATCGAAAAAATGCATGCCATTCCTACGTTTGATTAACCTCGTGGAATCTCAGGGAGGCGGCTCTTGTGGCAATGTCCGAGGTGATTTTAACGATTGCATTGAGGCGAAAAACGTTTTCAGTGGACGTTTTTGGAGGAAATATGGCGTGAAAAACAATTTGTTTTGGAAAAAATGTTACAAAAAGCACAAGAAACGGTTCACAATACTATTGTTTTGGTCCTGTATGATTTTGATTTTCTTCGCTAACCGTCAATAAAGTCTCATAATGGTCATTTAGTCAACTGGAAAAGTAATGGTGGTGAATGGAAATACATAAATGGATGATACTAATGGAACGATTTCTCACTTATCTTGCCAATGAGCAAAATTCGCTTAGAATCACTTCATCTCCCTAGAGCAAAGCAAGTATTCCTTCTAATACCTAATAAGTTTGATCTGCCAGTCAAAGGTAAAATATGGATACTTTTTGGTGCCATCCAATTTTTATCAGGTCATTGCTAATTTTCTAAATACAATCAAAATGCTAATTAAGTGAAAATAATTTTGAATGAAAATAATAATTTGAATAATAATAGTAATAAAAAATAATAATTTGAATAATAATAATAATTGAAAATGATCTTACATAAAGAGTCAAAGGGAAGTGCTCATCACTATATTTCTGGGAGAAAAAACACCTAATTAAATATAATAGGAACATTGCCGTGTAATTTCCTCATAGATTATCATTCGTTAAGACACAGTTCCTAATTGAAGTAGGAAATATATATTTAAGTCCTCTTGGAATTCCCGCTTTACATACGTGCAGAATCACGAAAGGCACGCCAAAGAATGTCACTCAGGTAGATGCACCGAAGCCGTTTTCAACTTGGTATTCATGTTTACCCCTATTTAAGACTCGTTTCCACACAGGTTTCTGGTTGCTAGTGTCTAATTTATCCCTCCAACGTTTCTCTGACATTTTCTTTTTCCGTCCACAGTCGTCTACCTCTCAAACCCCCCACACACCTCTTCCACCGAAAAATTCACCCTTTACCTCTAGCCCAAGCTACGCCTTCCCGCCCCTCCTCCCACACCATTCACTCCCTCCCGACGAAAACCCCTCCCCTCGCTTTTCCATTCGTTTCTGTCAACTTCACGAAGCATTTGATTAACGGGGGCCTCGCGAATTTCCCGTCCATACCACTCTCGGCATGAATTATGCCTCTTCTCTCCCCGCCCCCGAGCATCCGCCCCCGGCGCCTCCCGTCCCATCCCCCTTCGGGGCCCCTCGCGACCCTTCTACTCCCTGCTCTCCTCTCCCAATCCAGACGGTCCCCCTCCATTGCCCGCCTCTGTCGCTCCCTTCCTTACCCGCCCGATGCCGCCGCCTCCTGCACACACCTCATCCGCCCCCGCATCTTGTACGAAAACCCACGAGAGAATCCCTCACCCTCTTCAGTTAGTCCCTTCTTTCCTCCCTCTTGCTCCCCTCTACTCCCTGTAAAGAGACTTTCTAGACCCTGGGGAGAAAGAAGGAAACGCTTTAGGGCACCGAAACACAGTGCCAGAGTGCGCTAACCCTAACATCCACTAGCCACCCTCTCTCGTGTCTGTCCGAAAAGGGAAAAGGAGGAGCCGGGAGTAGAGGATGAATCGGGCGTTCCTAGCCTTTCAGCCCCGTTTTCTGGGGTTTATAAATAAACACCTCAAATACATGTACACTTCTTCAAAACCTCGGGTGTGATCTTCGGAGTGAAATATAAAACACGGCAAGAGGTAATTCGATCTAATGAGATTTTTCTTCGTGATTTAACTTTATTTGGTTAATGGCATCAATAGTTGCTGTTTTGCCTCAAAATTGTGTAAAATTGATTTACTGTTTGAATGTTAAAAAACATTAATGAAAAATGAAGTTGTTCACACAACAAATTTCCTGCTTTACTTTTACATTATTGTTTCATTCCGAAGCGCGGTATCATATTAATGAAATATTTTACCATATAAATGTATCTTTTATTTGCATAAATACACAGATATTCTTAGATCTATGATATAAGGCTAAATTTATTTCAGCTTTTTGACCAGAAATTCTTAGAGAAAATTTTCAAACTGTTCAAAGTCATTTTTAATTGAGCGCGAATAATGGAATGTAATTAGAAAATATTTTCTTTTTTATTTACAAAAACCTGAACATTCCTTAGCTATCATTAAGTTTCCTAAATCAATGGGCATTATTATATTATATCTTACCCAAATGAGATAAAAATGCATTTTGAGGTAATGTGACAAGCATCTAAATTTGACCGAAAATATACCAGGTAAGAGTTATCGATTGTAATTGCTAGATGTAGTGCACTTAAAGAGTGACAGATAACTTTATACGGTTTTACTTACAATGCCATATGAAAACTTAAGAACTTCAGTAGCCGAGTTGATATCGACTGAAGATGTTAAATTAAACGGCGAAAAATTCAATTACACAATTTTGAGTAAATAACTAGCTTCATACATTGATTTGAAATACAAAAAGAGGTAATTTATTCATATTTGCTACTTATTTTTGGCAAAAATAACGTATTTATTTTGAGATTTGGATATTTAAAAGTAATATTTACAGCGATAGCTTATCCTTATATAATGAGCAATAACTTGTGAATGGTAAAATTTATGTGGAGTTTAAGTACCACCATAAGAGCTTAGATGCCTATGTATTATAATATATATATACATATATATTATATATATATAAATATAAAAACCTTTGGACTATAGCCTATACACTTTACTATCTTATAAAGATAACCTATACACTATAATTTTGGCTGCGATAAGATCACAGGTACTTCCAGTAACTTAGGCAAAACTTTCCCAATAAAACATGCATTTACCTCAACTATATGCAATCTAACACCAGTATGGAGACATATAACAAATTGGAAAAATAATCAATAACTCAAAGCCTCATAAAAATAAATAGAGTTGTAATATGTAATATAAGCCATTTTAGTTATCCGTCCATTGAGTTCGTAAATGATTTCGCTGCTAACGCAATATACTACTCTGTTTTTGAAATACATAATTCTAAGACAGCGGTGAGGCAGTAATCCATCTCTGCTGGGATCCCGGCCAAAGCAAATGATCTTTACACTCTGAAATGTTTGCATTAAAACTACAAACCTCGACACAAATAGAGAATTTATAATCCGGAAGCTATTTTTATTTAACACACAGGATAATAAACACAGTAATGAGTATAAAATCAATAATATAGAAGATTTGTTTTACTTGTATTTACTCCTAATTATGAACTTCAAGTAATGGGTGGAATATCTTAGGAAGCACCAGCGCGTTATTCTGTCAAAAAGCAATAATTTATAGAAACCAAACCATTGAGAAATTAATATTAAGTATTTAAACCTTGGGACGATAAATATGCCCTTATTACCTTAAATTACGAGATTAATGAGCCGCGTAAGAATTCAGGTAACGTGAGTAGTAATTTAAAATAAAAAGGAAATTTTTCAAATACACTTTACCATATTGACAAAGTAACAGTGTTTAAACGTTTAAAATGTTCATAGAAACAAGAATAAATGCTGCATTCATCTATGCATCAGAAAGAAACTATTTAATTACCAAATGTAAAAGCGATCAGATGAACCATCGGTCAAACATGAACACAAGCTAAGCATTAAACTTTCGAATCTCTGAAGGAACCCGATTGTGATGTAAGGTGACCGCAGGCACTAAATGAATAGATATAGAATAGTAATTCGGATCAATGAAAGGAAATTCTTTTCAAACAATCAATTCGTAATGAATGTTGTTAACCTAAGGGAACTAAAGGCTCCTTGCACAAATCGGCCATTTCGCTTAAACAGATAATATAGGTGCTACTACTTCTATTTTTACTAAGTTAAGGACAACAGTTAACACCTAAAACGGAGGTGTTCTGGGCAAAAACTTTTCCAGTTGGAAAGAGAGAGATGTCGAGAGGCCGAAGGCCTCTCACGCAGGATTGAATTCATTCTTGAATAAGTATATAGTAATTTATCCAGCGGAGGAGCAGATATTCCTGTGAATAATAGATAATTAACCTCTCTCGTGTGTTAAACGGTGGTATAAACAGAACTCTAGCAATTACTGACCTCTCTTTTTTTAATTTTTATTTTTAATATTCCAAAACATTTTTATACAATTTTATTGAGTTCGCCAGTGATAACAAGTTTTACCTAGCGTCCACAACTGCTTAAGAAAAACAGATAATACTAACAGCCGAGTCCATGTTTATGAGTGATAATTTCAAAAGGGTAGAAAGTTGCAATGAATGAAGATTATTATGCAATGGAAACTGTGATAACATATGCTATAAAAGATAGAGCACACCTGCAAATGCTCACTCGGAAACGTTTGCATAGACTTCGAGAGCAATTAACCCCTACCACTCTTTTTATAATTTAAGCTAACCTTATCATATTCTATAATGAACGATATTTGAAACAAGCTTCCCTTGAAAATCTATCATTTTCTGCTAATATCTATCCGTTAGGTTTATTTGATAAATTTCTGCTTACAGGTATTTTCTCCTGATTACATCCTTTTTTGCTCTGCGAGTACAATCCATTTCAAAAGGGCGCATATTTAAGAATTTATGAAAAATAGGAAAAAGGGGTAAATTTCAAACAGAGCATGAAATGCGAAGGTCTGTAAATATTAGAGAACACAATCAGAGAAATTTAAATAAACGAAGTCCCTGTTAACTCACAGGCTAAAACTTTTGTTCATATGATAGCAAACATTTTTTGCGTGAGCGTGTAAAAGGAAATGGTCTCAGAGTGTCTTTTAGATAGATTGGAAAGGTTAGGCCCAAATTTAGGTTTATTGAGGGTACTGTTATATTTCATGATTCGCTTTTATGTAGCAAAAGTTTAACCATTGCATAAATGGCAGAAAAACAACCAAAGCTAGCTCCTTCTTCGGCTCAGGCCTCATAATTATCATGATGTCTCATGGTGAATTGCAATTCACGGCACGCAGGAGGCAAATTAGTAAGAAAACTAAGAAATGTAGCGGGATTTTAAGTAATAAAAATTTACGAAGATGGTGTACTGTAAATTTTAAATTTGAAAAATTTTATTAGACGATAATATCCGAGTCTTGTCCAAATCTTTTGCCGCGAATTTTGTCATAAAATTTCCGATAATCTTATCAAAATAAAAGGCATATATTGTGGCTTTAACATTGTTTAAACATTTACACTGCAAATTTGTAATTACGTCGTTCGCATTTAAAAGTTTGCCTGTATAAACCTTCATTTTAGATGATTTGCTGGAAATCTTAGTATTTTTATCTGTTTCCCTTATATGATGTGGTATTTTTAACAATATTACGCTATTAGGGAACTACTTTGAGTTCAGATTACATAATATGAGCTATTTACTCATGTATAACTTCATTTTTTAGTTGTCTGCGGGTATGTGGGCATATTTACCGTAGCTTATTCACATTATTAAAAATTGTGGGCAAAAAAATAACCATTCATCTCTTGTAAGGGACTTTCAAATGCACTCATAAGAGTAAACCACACCTCCTGTCTGTCCGTGTTCATTAATTCTCTTGACTAGTTTTTAAACATATGCGATATTTTTCAAAATTCCCATAAGATAAAACGTATATGGCTTTACATCCCATACCCATCGATATTTGAGCTTTTTAAATGACGTCTTTTGGACATTTCTTACTTTTTGATGTAAAAGTCACATTTTAATAACAGCATGAACGGTTTCTTGCGATAAGCTAATTTAAAAAAAAATATATTTATTTTGCTTTATAGTAGCATTTCAGTTCTGTTCATAAAAAAGAATCTTCGCAAATTTTTCAATTACCGTATCAGCTGGAAATTTGTATCCACATCATTTATTTGGGTTTCGAAATTGCAGCGATATACTTGTGGAGTGGGAATAGAGTTATTATGTGCTCATTTTTAAATTCCTAAATATATATTAAAGTCATTGAGGGAACACAGAGGACGTTGCAAAAAAAGATTAATCCTAATCGGAGATAAGGAAGGAAGGGAACGAAGATCGTGTGTGTATGTTAGCGGGCTTGATTGAGGTAGAGAAAAAGAGGAATGGGGAATTGGAGACTTGAAAGAAAAAAAATGCGAAGGAGTGATGTGAAACGATTGAGTGAAGGATGAGGGGAGGTGGAGTGTTCGCTTTCGAGGCACTCGAAGGATGTAAGAAGCATCCAAGAGCTGTTTCATCGGCATTCGTTTGGGGCGATGGAAAACCGGTCGTCGTTGGAAGCGGGGAGTATTCTGCTGGCTGAGAACGGGTCTGATGAGAGGAAGAGAACGTGAAGAAAGGAATAATAGGTGAAGGGAAGACAATGGAAGAGGAAGAAATGAGTAAAAAGCGAGTAGGAGGCTGAGACAAAGCAGTTAGAGAAGGAATAGGAAAAAGGCGTCCAGGCAGCAATAGAGAATACGAAGAAGGATGTGAGAGAAATCGTAACGAAAAACTTGATTGAGTAGTTTCGAATCTTTTATATCGCATTCTGCCTGGATCTTACACGCGGAATATTTAGTGATGAAGAAACGTTTATTTTCGAATAAGCTGCAAGTCAAACTAGATTTCTCGCAACTATATAACAGGATTGTTGTGGGAAAAATTTTAGGTTTCAGAGAGGAAAAAGAATCTCTCGGAAGAAAATGAAAAATAAGTAATGCTGAGTCAAGAGAAAGCGATGTTTAGTGCTTGCATAAAACATTGCCGGAAAGGAATTTCCCAGAAACCTACATAATTATTTATAGATAAACTCCACGATAACGTTTGGGTTATTCTCATAGAATTACAACGATATAATTTTATAAGAGATCCACTTACTTCGTGGAACTTACACTTTACCTCTGTCTTGTGTGCAATCGATACTCACTCCTAGAATGAGCACAACATTGTAATTAAACGATCTCTTTTTTTAACACTAATTACGTTGTTAACAAGATTTCCAATCAAATAATACAATTAGTAATGCTGCACCTAAATCAAGATTAAAGACTGGACTTTCTTTTTAAAATTCGAAGCAGATATCCCCAATTTATTCTTAAATAAATACGGCCGTCCCAATGCAGTTCTTTATCACTACCTTCGAAGATCAAATAACAGAAGTAGCTATTTTCTGCAGCATTTCACCTCATTATTTTCTTTATTTGTATTATTACTTTATCAGAAGTCCTTGTAATCATTTCGTTCAATATCTACTTGTTTTAAAAAATTGAGAATTTCAATTTTTTATATTGACGTTTTGCTACCATGTAAACTAAGCTGTTTAGTTTATTCTTATTCCGTTACAAATTAAAATGCAAGAGGTCAAAACAAAACAAATAATCACCTCTATGAGCGTTTCCCTCAGAGCATGAAAGACATCGTTTTTCAAAGAGCTGTTAATAATAAAATTGAAACATTCACGAAGATAATTCAATACCACCTTCTTCAAGTGGGTAATTTACATTCTTATTTCTTTATTCAGTTTGAATGTATGAGCAATAATGCCAAGATATACTCTTCCAAGTAGATTTTGCCCACAGAAACGATGAGTAGCATATTTAACCTATTAGGAATATTTCCGTAAGTTAGATATTTATAAAACAAGTATATTTTACATGCGCTTTAATAATAGGAATAATGTATTCTTAAGCCTTTTGATTTTTTATTGTAATTTACACACACACACACACACATAGGTGCTTCGATAGATAATAACCCACCAAGTGTATATTTTCAAATTGACTCAAATTAATTTCCTTTACATGATATAATTGCCTGTGTTCCAACGTTTAAAACCGTATATACTCTCAATCTAATTAATAATGTAACTATTGGCTTTTCAAATTCAACAGCAATGCATGAAATCAAGCTAACTTAAATACCAGTTGAACATCTTACTGTTTAATGAAAACAAGAGTAAACTTTAAGTTTTACAATTTCACTTTGAGGATCAAAAAAATTATTTCTTCCTAAGTACGAAAAGGAGCTCTTCTATCAATTATTTTCTCAAGCATGTCTTTCAAACGATTCTTCAGGTTTCAATCGGGTGTCATAAATAGCATTACCAATCGTTTGTGTGAGCATAGGGATGGAGGATATAGGAAAGATCGAAGGAAGACCCCTCGTCTACCATCGTCCCCGCCGGCTCTCGCCTCTCTTTACCTCTTCTCGTTGCGTCACCAGATGAGACGTTGCTGTAGGTGGCCTTTACACTTGCGTTCTATTTTCCATTCGACGACGTTGCTTTCGCTCCAAGCCCAAGGCATCGGCTGTGCCGATACGCCCCCGCACGTCTCCTGGCCAGCAATCTGTTGTGTCAAAGGACAGGAGAGTTGCATTATACGCCAAGGTTAACGCAAAAACTTCAACAATAATTCTTATGTAACTCTATGGTAGAGTTTTCCAACTCAAGTGACAAGCGATCTCTTGATCGCATTCTTCGCAGTAAACATTTCGTAACACTCATTTAATCCGGTTTGATTATAGCTATGTATTAAATGAAGAAGATAAGAATCTCGAGCAGAATAAATGTACTTACAATCCACGATATGGAGAAACTACATATTCACATCGTCATTCGCTAACGTCGGAAAAATTGTTTGAGAGAAGAAGAAATACCAACGTACATATTTTGCACATTTTTATCAGTAAATTTACTATTGAGGTATTAAGACAATATTTTGCTGAAATTTATAAAAAATGTTCTGCTGAAAATGTTTAATGTCCGCTTAAGCGCAAACATATTGAATAATTATTTTCGTGAGAATCTCATGATATTTATGAACTTTTCCTCTGACTTTACCGTATGAGTCTTTTTAGCAAGAATTGCGTCAATCGAGTTTTTCTGTAAAATATAAATAAACTGATGTAATGTAGTAGTATGACGATTGCATTTAACGGCATAATTAGTACATGTTTAATAAAATAGACTGAGACAGCAACATAATTGTTTGCTTATATTTTGCCTCATGTTATATCATAACCATTTAAGTTATAAAGATGTTCATTCTAATTACTAGTTAGATTCTTTTACATAAGCAGTTATTGGGAAAAATCTCCCCGCATAAATTATGTCCTTAGTGCTTTCCTTCATTGAAGTTATAAATCCTTTCAGCATTATGTGCTATCTTTCCCAAATGCAGTAATGATTAACTCAACTGGATTTTTACTTAAAGTATTATTTTAAGATGATAATAAGATTTAACATAGTTTTAAATGGCAACCTACCTCAGATATAGGTGTATAATGATAGGAAATGCATAGGGTTAGTTTAAAAAAAGCAAATGACTCTCTTACTTGCAGCTCTCATTCTCTATCGCACACAGTTGTAATAAAAAGGAGTTAATTTCTTCAAAACGTGCTGCTCAACAAAATAAATAGAATTCCTTATGCTTGTTTGGAGAATTTACTCCAGATGGAGCTCCCTTTAATCTAACTTTGCCTAACTGGAACTAATGTTATTTACTCTGACAAGGTAATAACTAATGGATTGGAAATAACGTGATCAAGAAACCACTTCTGGCTCTTCCACTCCCTCCGGGCGCAGTTAACTCTGCTCCACTTGATTCCCTCACGGAGACTTCAACGCATGACTGCCATCTTGCTTCGAACGGTCCTCTCCCCACTCCGCCTCAGAACTACATTTCAGTCTCTCATGAAATATGCTCACACTCATCCTTACGACCACGGACAACGAACGAATCAAAATGTAGGTCGGAGTGACTGCTGGAATCTCTCTAGACTTTTATGTTTTCATTCCGGGGCTTTACAATTTTTTTAACGCCTCCTGTCCATACTGGAAAAAATCCGGGAGAGAAGACTGCCTCAAAGAAAGGGATGGTGATAGAAACGGGGGACTTGAAAAGGTCTGGCAGGCCCTGGACCGGAGTTCTCTTCCGCCGACCCGGTCAGTATCTCCATGGGGCTTATGGCAGAGGGTCGACCGTAGGACGGTTGACCGAGCAAGGGGCGAAGAATAGGAGACCTTGAAGTGTTCAGTCGAGCCGCCGCCCCTTTTCCCGCCACACGCAGCAGCCTCCCGAAAAGAGAAGGCGGTCTCTCCCGGCCCACCAACCGCGGGCGTAGGACCCCCTGCCTCGGCCGAAGAAAGATCGGCTTTGGAGCTCAGCTCGGTCGAAGCATGCATTTTACCGAGAAGCGGTCTCTTTTTGCAGATGATCCTCTCATCGTTTATTTCATCGCGGTACTTAACACGTGTAAGTAAATGTAGCTGCCCATTTATAAAACGCATTAGTCCTATCCCTTGATTTATCTGGAAGAGAATTTATTTTCAAGACGGCACATCTTTGAAAGGTGATCCTAAGACTCTTCCATTACGATATATTTATAAAGTATAGGAGATGAGCAGTAGAGAACTAAACTAGGGGATTAGATAATTAAAAATTAATGAAGCAATATAGTGTTCCATTCATTGTGAGTTGGAGCTGGAGGCATTGTTTTTTATGAATAGAGCGCATTTGTACTGCATTTTGTGAAAAATTACGGAGTGATTAAATAGATTACGGAGTAAATATTGATAATATATTCATATTAAACTCTTCCGCCTAATTTATTTGTATTTATTGGATATTTATCTAGCATAGAATGAGTGCCACTTCCACTCTAAGACTCTTTCCTTGTATTACTGTAATTCTCCGCTGATCGAATTTTGGGTAATGCACATTCCAATATAAATATAACAATTCTAAAGAAAAAACAAGCATTTGCAAATCTATTCCATTCTCGCGCTGATTTTTTTAACTTTTTAACTAAAACTTTGAATTTAAGACCCACCTTTGAATTGACCGTTCAATCAAAAAGCTTCCCATAAAATTTTAAATACAACTGCAGACGGTATTCGATATTTTACTATATCTGTCCACTCCTAGTGAAAAAAGCAAAAAACAAAGAAAAACGTACTAATAAAGTAACTAATAACGTAATTAATTTTATCATTACCTTTTATGGCTCTACGCCGCTTGCATTAGCATTTAAATTAATTTTTCCCACTGTCTAATGTGTTTCAGTTGATTTAAAAGGCTTTAAATGGAAGGCTATTTTTTGAGTTTTTTTTATTTTTAGTATGTGATAGTATTTGACTAAATAGGCTTCCATTGATCCAAAATCACTCATTGAAGTCACCAAATACGTTGTTGAAATATTTGAACTGGAAAACCAAAGAGCATCGTAATTTTTCAATGCCACTTTCAATCAAATTAATTTTCCTTAAAATAATGATAAAACATGAACCCATCCTTCCACATTTTTTTCTTGGATCCGATTATCCTTAAAATGTTATGAGAAAGACTTGAATAGTAATTATTGCAGGAATTATTGTCAATATGTTTACAATTACAATTACAATAAATAAGTGAAATTCAAATGAATTTCTTAAAGGGTAAATTATTTTCGAATATTTTCATGCAAAATATAGGTTTCTGAGGCCGTCCACTAAATGAAGATTGATAGAGTCAATTATTAGTACAAATTTGTACAAAATTGAAATATGCCAGTTTAATAAAATACATTCAAAATTTTTTTGATAATTTATTATTTAAAGAAAAAAGATAAATATTCGCACATTAATTACTAATTCACTCGTTTGCCTTATGACAAAAAAATTGTTTTGAAATATTCTATTTTCAAACGCGGTCTAATTATATCAATTAATTTAAACTTTACTGCATTAATTGACATAAAAATTTAGGTATTCCTGTTTGTTACATTTTAAAAGAAGCATCAAGGTTTTCATTTGAAACTCAATATTTTTCTTATATGATTGTAATCCTTAATTTAGATTTAAATTGTAATTGCTAAAGTAAAATATTTTTTGCAACGTGTTACAATATTTTTTAAGAAATTTAGATTGTTAACTGCTGACTAAATATAAGATGCAATATTTTTTTAAGAAATTTAGATTGTTAACTGCTGACTAAATATAAGAACTGACTCATGTGTCATAGTAAATGATCAGAAAACTGGTTAGAAATTTACGGCCACCTGTAGAATATTGTTCTCCATAATTTCAGATATCATGGCCTTTAGTATTATTTTCTGTAAGATTCTAGTCCGAAACAGTCGAAAAGTATAATTGAAACCGAAATAAAACCTAGTTTACCTTTTTTTGTTTTTGTACGTTTCATATAATCAATTAACTTTCAATTATGGTATTATTTGGTTTATGTGCTATTTACTTCATTTTTCTCCAATTTACTTATGAAATTTCCAAAACCGTATTGCATTTTAAGAAGCTCCAAAGGTTTCAAAATAAGAACTTCCCTTAGTTAGTAGTTACAGGAACAAATAACTGCGTGCCTAGACAGAATATTTGCCTACCACATTTTGGACCAACTTGAGCGAATGCCAAAAAAATTTAAACTTCTTTTGGATATAATGATTGATTTTACAAGTATTTCTTTATTAAATTACATATATATTTGCTACCGACATTTTCAACGTAGCCATTTGTGTAAGATTTTAATACCATAAAAAATTTTTCCCCGCTTCATACTTATTCATTTGATGTAGGCCCACAGTATTGCAGTCTACCTTTAGTTTTTTTCGTTGTCTGCACACTCGACTGTCATTTTTACTCTCTTTGGAAGCATTACAATAAATATAATAATTTTATTTTAACCACAAAGGTTCTATTTTCTTCACAATCAATTCCCTCAAAATATTTGTATCCTCGTATGTGTTCCCCTATTTAGAAATAAATCAAACGATATGTTTTACGAGTTTACCAAATTTAGCTTAGAAAGCCTTATTTTTGGAAAATATACGATGAACAGCATACATTCATTCAAATAATGACCAGTAATAATACAAATAAATCACCCCATTTTAAATGTGACGAAATATAATTATATCATAGAATTTAAATTAAAAGATTTCCGCACTTCTTCATTCAATTTTCATGACACGTAAATAGGATATTTGGAAAGACCAAATACACATGAAAAATACTTTAATAAAATAAATTGTTTGATAATCACGCACCTAATTGTCAAAAATAATTTTTATTGTTAATGCAGAAAAGTATTCCGGTGTTCGAAGAAATAGGTTCCCCGTATTATAACGATATGATTAGTTAAATTGTTTTCCTCACCCTGTTACCATTTTCATCAAAACATACTGTTTCCATTTTCTCTTTTGATACATTTAATAATAACTTGAAATCATAAATTTTCCGTCTAATTTATGATATTTGTCTGCATTGTGTCATACTTTTTTTAAGGAATAGATAAAAAATCTAGGTGAGTCGCTCATACATAAACTTCATGGCCATATCGGCGCCGTTAAAAAATGTTTTCTTTTCAAATTTTCGGTCATATAAACGGTAGTTTTTTCTTACGATACAATAAAAGAGAGTAACACAAACTTAAAAAGTAAAAAAAGGCTTAGTTATTAATGAAAATAATTTAAAACATCATCATTAAAATAAACAGAAACAACATTCTCTGTAAATTATGCACCGAACATACTTTTAAGACATAAAACCTTGGGGTAAATGGCAAAGACAATTCATAGATATGGAAAACGAATTGGTGAAGATATCTTATCGCCATAGTTCCAAAAAGTTGCTCGAAATCGCCTAAGGCTGCAGCAGATAAAGTATCGTTATGGCCAAGAGGAGAATATTATGATCAAATGTAACAAAAAATATGCAATACATAGATTAATGCGTGGGTGCAGGTGTGTGTTTTTACAAGGATAAAGAAGATCAACACTATTCAGATAGTTTAGGTAATATTGAACAACTAATGCAACATGAGAATTTAAAGTCAACGAGAAGAAGTAAAGAGTTAAGCCACTAATGAATAACGTGAAACAGGTTATTAGTATTGTGAAAGTGAAGGTCGAGATAAAATAAGTTAAATACAATTAATACTTCACTGAGGAGCTAATTCCATGTTTCATAACAGTTCATCATGGTGATATGTGAATGAATATAATTTTGATGAAATATTTTTCTAACAAATATTATTTTCAAACGCTCGCAGTGGTGTTCTATGGTTACCATTATCCTTGGCTAAATAGGTATTATTTAACTTTAGGAAAATTCTTCCACTTTTATAAAAAAAATAACAAATAATAAAAATAATACTACTAATGACAATCTTTCGAACATATTTACCAGCATAATTATGCATTATGCAAGCATAGCATCACTGGAATCTCATTATCCATTTTAAATTAATGATCAATGAAACCACGCGCCCATTAGGAATGGAAGTGCGTCAGTTCTTAATACGTGCTATCATGTGTCAAAAAGATTTAGAAAAGGTGGTTTACACCATCATCAGTCAGATAAAAGTAGAGTATTGGTAATCATTTTATTATTAGATTGAACTCCGTTGACCTTATAATCAGTCTCATAAGTGGTTGCATCAGAGGCACAATAAAAATATTTACCTTCATGTTTTAAATTTTGCTCATGCGTATTAAGGAAATTATGGCATACCCTGATAATCATTTTTACTTAAACTTTATCGATTTTTGCAAATCGTATATTAAAACCCTGATTTTTTTTAGCGCTTTGCTTATTTTGTATTGCACACCATTTTTATTTTATTTTAGACAAATCATATATTTATATATAATGCATTTTTAACCATATTAGTTCAAGTTTACTTCCATTTAAATCATTAACGGATTAAGTTGTTCTAACTCCACTCTAGTTTATAATGTTTATAGCACGGTCAATTTATTTTCTTGTTCATACTGAACTTTTTCCAAGAGTTGATGTATTTAATCAGTGAATATCAATCCCAGGTATTCCTTCTCTTGTCACTGTTAATTATCTGGATGGCCATCATCAATTTTGAAGCCACTGAGGGCTAAGGGGACACAGAACATTCTATCACTTTTCGATATGAGAAGATCTCGGTCTTTTGGGAACAATTTCGTAATTGCGCCGCTTGGCTCACGGAAGGGAGATAAGAGCTCACAGCATGGAAGCTTGCTGTTGCGATACTTGACAGGATCCAAATTTTGCGGTGAGAGGTGGACAAAAGGGTGCACGTATGAATGTGCGTCCATGAGCGTTCGCGAGAGCGTGTGTGTGTGCGGACGGGAGTGAGGGGTGGGAGTTGAAAAGATGAAGAATAAACAAAAAAGGAGAAGGGTTAGAGAGTGGTGGGAAGAGCGGGGTGTGGGAAGAGACCAGTGATGTGGACCGTTGGGAAGGGTGGGGCGCCGTGGGAAGGGGGCGGGAGATGGCACGGGAGTGGAAGTAATGAGCCCCATTCATCACGGGTTCTTTGCAATCAGCGCGGCTGCCGTTTCGGCCTCCGCAGTGGTGCATGCTGTCGGCCGCGAACATTGATTCCCCCTCCCGGCTAAACAATTTTCTCCATATATTTCGTGCGTTGCCTCGAAATACATTTTAGTTCCATTTTTTTACATCCTCCTCTCCTGCTCCCTTTTAATGCGGGTGAGATCGTGTATTTTTATTCTTATTGTATTTCGTCCGTGTTTTTGTCGCGTCATTTTTATATTTTTTCCACTTCGGTTCCAAATTCTTCCTCACAGTGATGTTTCCGCGTCGCGGATGGCGGAACACTGGCGTCCCCAAAGACCCCGTTTTATACTCACACTCATACACTCACACACGTTAATACACACACACATATATATAAATATAAATAAATATATACATACATATATATATATATATAATATACATATATATATGTATATGTATATATATGTATATGTATATATTCATATATATATATACATATAAATATAATGACTTTTATAAAGATATATATATATATATTTATTTATTTATTTTTGTGTCTCCTCCTCCTCTTCTCTCTGCTGCCAATTAATTTTTCACTCTCTCGCCGAAGCGTGAGATATTGGATTGCTTTCCGAGGGGGTCGGAAGTGAGGGCTTGGTGGGTGGGAATTCCGGGGAGCGGAGAAGGAACTGGTGGTGGGGGAAAAATTAACAACTGCCTATTGGATCGATTGAAGGACGGTTTCATTCGCGGAAATGGAGATGATATTTTTTTCTAAAGGTTAATAACGACCTTTGCAAATCCGATCGTTTGCCTTTCAAGGGTGAGTGTGGAAGTTGTTCGGGAGAATAAACGACGTCAAATATTAATCAAATAAAAATGTAACTGTGCATAAGTAATAATGGACAACTATTTTGGCCTTTGCTCCCCTTTTGATTTTTATGTCTTCAAAGTACGTTCAAGGGAAATGAGCCCATCTACGATGATCCGAATCAACATTAGCTCGTGACGTCTGCTCGTTTTAATATTTATATTTAATTTTTTGTACATAAAATTAGCTTATCGACATATATAAACATCATTTAACTCAAAATATCTTCACATATAATGCCTCAAGGTAATAAATCTTATAGGTACTAAATTTGTTTTCAGGTAATGAAACTCCCACAGTAGCACAATACAAATTAAAAAGGGTGTTTTAAAATACATTTTGATGTCAAAAATAGGCTATCGTAAATGTCATAACTCTTCTTGGAGTTCCTTTCAGAAGTTTCATTCCTCATTATAATTAAAGATCACCATCTAACATTTAAAAAAAAACAGATGCCATCCTGGCCTTTTCCCTCTCCATGCCGTAAGTCGATTTGAAAGCAAGGGAGAACCAACAAAAGATCACTTCTATAATGAAAATGCGGCAACATTTTAGCGATATAATCTCGGACTCAGGGAAGGTAGGCACATCACGCAACCACGACTCCCTTACCGCTCCGCGCCTTCCCTCCACACCTATCCCACTCTGACCCCAGCGTCTTCTCCGCGTCGCCCCCCCGCTCACCCTCCCTCCTGCTCTCGCTCACCTCACTCACACGATACCCCTCCCCTCCCTCACGGGGACCAACCCACTCCTGTCCTCGCTCCGCCAACCTACCTCCCGCATTGCCTCTTTAAGAGTTTTATGAGCGTCTAAATATCAACAAAGCTAGGTCCGCGTCCTTTCAAATGCACCGAGCCCGCACCTTAGCGGTCCGTTGAGGCATCATCCTTCGTCGAGTTCCTTGTCTCCGCTCGGGATCTCCACGAGGCAGGGTGGGCACCTACACGCGCCTCAAGTGATGAAAGGGGAGCTGAGAGAGTTGCGAGGACCTCCACGCGGAGCTTGGGGGAGAGGGTGTACCCCCCCCCCTGCCTTTCCCTAGCATGCCGCGTACGTGACGAACACGCGGCGTTGATTGACGCCGTCGTAGTACGTGGAAGATATTCAGTATCACGGACGAGAGAGTGAGGGGTTGGGGTTAGCATTACGGATAGGGGGGGGGGGGTTGATGTAGGCGGAAGAGGAGGTAAGGGGAGAAATGGCGGGGCAAAGGTGGAACAAAGAAAGGATAGCCAAAGGCTTGGATTGTGGGAGCAGGTGTGCATTTTTTTCGGTCGGGACTCGTATCGTCGGGGGCAGTGAGCGAAAGGGGGAGGGGCGGTGGTAAGGATTGGGGGAGATAAGAATTGTGGGGAAAAGGGGAACGAAGGGGGAGGTACATATTTGAGCGAGGAAAATAATATGGTTTTAGGAGGCCGTTCACGAGAGAGCGGCAAGGGTAATATTGTAATTCACGAACGCGTGAAGTCGGCAATTTGCATTCCACAGTGTTTTCAGAGAGTAAGGATATGTGTCTTCGGGAGTTTCTGTGAGGCAAGACTAATTTGGAAGTTGATCGGTAGCTTGGTACAAACCATGCTCGGTAACCAGAAAATTGGGAGATATTTATGGAAAACAATAAAGGCGAATTAAGGGGTTGTTTTTCTAATGGCGGCTGTTACACGAGACACGGTGGTTAGGTAAATGACCTTAAACTGTTTTATTTCAAAAAGTCCCGAGAAGGGGAGGTAGGTTTCCTTAATGGTAGATGTGAGAAGTAGCGATTAAGCAATGATTCAAGAGAGACTTCTTCCTGATATAACGCAAACTGAATATAAATTAAAAATAATTATAGTTTCTTTTTCTTTCAAAAGTTTCATATTTAGTGTTAATGTTTGAATATATGTCTGAATTCAAATTTTCTAAGTTAATTTTTTACTTTTGGCATTTACAGAAAGCCATCCGTAAAGATGTATTAACCTATATTACGTGTCTCGTTTCATTTAAATTAACTAAATGGTAATGAAATAAACTTGATAAAAATACTGGAGAAATAATCCCTGCTAATGGTGTGAAATGAAAGTAATCAACTTGATCAGGAAATTAGAATATAAAATACTCGCTTCTAATGTATTTTCCCGCTTATTATTTTCATCCTCAAATAAGATTTATTAGTCCTAACTAAGTACTTAGAGTACTCAGGGGCTTTTTTTGGAAATGACACTTAATTCACTGGCTATCAAATATTAGCGTCGAAGGTAATTACTAGTTAACCTACGTAATTTAAGAAGAAGAATGTTAGGCTGTCAAGATAAAGCAACGTTCCAGATGAATCCGATACCTGAGAGAGAGGTTAGTGAAATGAGAGATTATTTTTAAGCTCCCGATCGTAATACTTGTAGAGAGATTGAAAAATCACGAAGTACTTTTCACCAAATTTACTTAGACCTACTTATTTTCATTTATTTCCATTCTTAATTCCATTTGCCCTGCCTTTTCGTTTTGCCTCGTGCCTTGGTCCTCCAAATTCTCCTTCACGGCGCTTCCGTATCTCCCCTCATCCTTTTTTGCCATTGCCCGTGTAGTGGGTGGGCGCATGGCTTCCCACTGACGCGTCGCACGTGACCACCATTGTCCAGTCTCTGCCGGCGATTGCACCTCGCGATTGCGCGCATGATTTACGTCGCCTCGGGACGAGTGCGACGCCGACCGTTCTGCCGTCTGTACCCACTCGTGCGGGAGAGTGCCGGCCCTACGCCAGCGCCCCAGCCCCTTGCCCTCCCTCTAACGCATCTTTTACAGTAAAAACTTCAGGATCCAACGTGACTAGGTAGGAATACCTGAGCCCATTTTTTAAATCTTTCATCATATTTTAAAGTTAATTCACGACCCTGCACTGTGAAAGCTGCGATCTCCTTTTCAATGCAATTATTAATTTCATGAAATTCTAAAATTTCATAAGAAATGGAAGCTGCGTGTAAATGATTTACATTGCCAAGTAAGACAAAATCTCATAAACTAAGATATAATTCAGAGTATTTTACGCTGGGGACTATTACGGTCTTATTCGAACCTATTAGATATGGCTTTGACTTTATTTGTCGAGTTATCACTGAGGAATTTGAATTTGCACTATTTGTAAAGATAGACTACATTCAATTACCACTTCTCGAGCTATCTAAATGTTTTCATGAAAGTGAAATCGACACCATTTTAGGATCACTCATTGCTGCACTTTTCCTATTCTTTTAATCTTTACTTAAGAAGGAGGCAATAATGATCGTGAAGTAAAGGGGAATCATTTTCTACTAATTTGGCGTTACGTATGCTGCCACCAGTGATACTTTAACTCGTCGTTGATTTTTTACCCATCTTTAGGAAATGAATACCTCTACGAGCGCCATCTCCCTGGCTTTTTTGCGATGGGCCGGTACGGGACCGGGAGGGTGTCCTTTTCCGTATCATCAGGCATTCCGCTCACCTATTTCAAAAGAGACAGCGCACTTACTCGAGTGGGACACGTGCGGAGATAAACGCATAAGTTCGCGCTCGCCCCCTCAAGGATACGCTGCTTGACTGATGACTAAGCGTGGCGTTTTGGTCAAAGTGGAGGGTGTCTTGCTTCCCAAGCTGGAGTATTTTGACTTCGAGAAAGGTGATATTAATAACTTTGCCACCAGCTACATGAGTGGCAGAAAAATTCAAGCTCGTGACACAGAAATCTTAAAAATTCCAGAAACAAGTGGCGAGGCAATTTTGTTCTCAAGCAAAGTAGCGTTTCACGCGATCCGCTGTATCTTTCATAACGTGAATTCCGAGGCTGAGATTCTTATCGAATAAATTCTAGCATGTAAATGGTGAGATATGTTTCAAGTTAAAATAAAACTCACATACTGCTCATTGAAAGATTTCATCAGATAGCTGTGTTATGTAGGTAGTACATTACACGTTTTTTGCATTCATTTTAATACATTTACGTTCCCTATTTTCTTAATTTTTTACACTCAGATAATCTTAGTTTTCCCTGAATATTTGAATAACGAATGAATTTTTACGCTTCCATAATGATTTAACACCTCACTGCCATCAAATTCTATAATCCACGCGAACAAATTGAGTTATATAGTATTTCCTTATAATAATGTATAAGGTAGGCAGTTTTTCACATGTGATCAATTAAAACTGCATAGGTCTGAGGCTATTAATAAATACATTGCTGCTAAAATCTTTAAAAAAAATTGGAACTCTAATCACCACAAATTTTATTTTAACCAGCTTTTGCATAATCAACGCAGTTTTGGTAATGCAACAGTGATAACCCATGATGAAGTAATTGAGAATATTTAAGCTTAAGCAAGAGTACGTATCCTATCGTAAAGTGGGAAAGATATTTGTAAGATATTTTTGTGTTATATTGAGAAACATATATATTTTAAATTATCTCAAGAACTATTATCAACAAATATTTTACTAACAAAATAGTAGTTATCCTTATCATGCTAATATGCCTTGCCTAATGTAAATAAGTTTACTCCTAACGCAATTCAGTGTTTTTTCACAAAAAATTAAGGTTAACTCCTGAATGCAGCGGGAATGATGGCAATATTTTAAAAAATTACTTAATTGTCTAAATTGGTAATAAATAATGTTTTTACCAGCATAAAATAATGAAAATTAATCACTCTGTCCCTAAAATTAGGTAAAAGTTAGATAAAATCTGTTTGAATAAGTAACCGAATCATTTGCGTAATGAGATTTTTGTTCTGTCGTAATATTTGGAATGATCATAAAGTCCATGCTAACCTAATGATATGACGCGTCGCACAGAAAAATGTCGTTGGTCATGCGTCCGACATTCATATATATTTATCCCTTCGTGATTTTCATTATGGAAGAAAACTATGCCTTGCATTTTGCGTTTACGAGGAAGGCCCTCCCGGATCCTATCGCCGCGAGACGCAGCAATAGGATTTGCTTAACATCATCAACTCACCTCGGACCACGGTCCGGAGTGCCTTGCAGGTGCCGCATACCCCCCTGTCCTCTCACCATCAACTCGACTTCAAACTGTGCCCTAAATGTCGCACGTTGACAGCCGCCTGCTATCCTCCTTTTACAAGAGACAGTAGGGATCACTCCCTCCTAGTCATCGTCCTCCCGCTCCCCTTCCCATCACTATATCCCCCTCCCCCGAAGTGGCTCCTGTGGGCTTACATGGCCTGGCTCGAAAATGATGGGCCGCGTGTTAATCATTCCCGTGTCCGGTGGAAAAAGCAGAAATTGCGGCGGCCCAAGGAAGAGGAAGATTGTGAGCGCGTGGGGGTTGTTGGAACGTGGGGTTGTCGCCGGAGGCCATCGACGCCCTTGTATCCTAAAAATGCTCAGCCGGCATTCCCGAAATATTTCGAAGCGATGCATAGGGGAAGGCCTGGGGGAGGGGAGGAGGAGGACGGCGAATACGGACGGGGTGGAGCGGTGCGAGCCCTTGGGAATGTTTGGGCCGCTACACGATGAAGAAGGAAAACCGTAATCAATTTGCACACAAAAGTTGCGCCACAGGAACACCGTCACCACTCCGCTCTCGCCCGAAATAGTATTGATTAGGCCTTCGGATATTTTGCTGTCGATCCCCTGCTCAGGGTTGCGTGCTCACGAATGAAGGGAAATCCTTTGGCGCATGTTCAAGGGTTTCCTCGATTTGAAAGACACGTGGTTCACTTATCGATTTCGCGAGTCTATATTTTCCCCATACCCGCGCGAGAGGAAATACCTCGATCTATTCATCACAACTGATGTTGTCCGAAGTTGTTTATTCTAGAAAATTTATATTGCGTATGCTTAGTGGGCCATAAAGTAAATCCTCATATTTAAATCTGGGTGAATTATAATTGGCAAAATATTCCGCGGCGAAATTTTTTCCCCGGAAGAGAATAATGTTTTTTTTTTCATCGTGGAAACATCATTCCTAAATTTTATTCAGGTATTACGTTAATGATCGCGCATATTTATTTCAGAAACAAGCCAAACCTCTCGACAAATTTTTCCACCTCACGTGCCTGAGGAACCCCCATCACCACTTTCTTCATTGAAAACAGTTAATGGTGAGAAGGGAGTGTTTTTTTCCGCAACTCCGACGGAGAATGGAAATAAGTCTGCGTTTATGAAAAGTGATGCCTTCCGTCCTCGAAAACGTGTCAAGGACTGATTTACACCCAAAAATTTTAATAACCCTCCCAACGAATTAGTTACCCACCTCTCGGCCGCACTGCGTCTATACGTGTAGGGGATAAAAGGAAAGCAGAACGGTTTTTACACCTTCCTCTACCAATCTCCACCTCCCATACCACGTTTGCATTATTTTTTCCACTTAAAGATTTTGGATTTCTATCTGACGAGGGTCAAAAGTCGAGAGAGGGAGAGAAATGGTGGGAGTTTACAAATACGCCAAGGGTGTGAGATGGGAAATGTAAGGGGGAAGAGTGTCCAGGGGAAAGGGAGAGAGATGACGAGAGGTCACATGAGTGGTCGGACTAGATGGGGGACAGAGAGGGAGAAGTTTGCGAGCAGGGGGCCTGTATGCACATTCTGAGGGGGGGAGTGGTAGAGGTTGCATAGGGTTGGAGGGAAAGGGAGTGAGTTTGTGCTCGCATGTCTACCTGTGGGAGTGGGCGGGGGTCGGGAGGTCTTTGCTGTGGTGGGATTGGGCTGCCCGGTCCGTCTGGACAGCGTAGCCGGCCCAAGAGGGGCCGAAGGGCGAGGGGAGGCGTGGGTCCTCCACCCAACGCGAAGGGCGGGTGAAAGCAAAAGTGGCGAGTGGTGGGGGAGATGGGGTGGGGTGTTGGTAAGGTGGAGAGGGGGACGTGGGGGAAGGGCAGGTGACATGACAGGTGAGGGCCAGGGGATGACACGCCCACCCGGACTGCGTGCCTTGGGCTAATCAAGCACATCTCTCCACCTCACCCTCCTCTTCCCCACTCCACTTTGCCGCACTCCTCCCTCCTCCTCTCCCCCCTCCCGCCCTAACCGCTTGTGGCCAACCTCCCAAAACCTCAAAACTCACGTCCTCACGACCCTTCCTCATTTACTTCACCTCTTTTGCTATCTCACGGAGGGCAAGACCGCCTCATTCTCTTCCCACGCCTCTCTCGGGAATTGCGCCCACCGCCTCCTCTCCTCCCCCTCGCACTCCTCTCCCGACTGTTCCTTCGGCTCTATTTCCCTTCCTCCATTCTCGAGTAACCCGAGGTATGTTTTGCGACAGTCATTACACGCAGCCCGTGGGCGCTTTGAAACCTTCCAAGATCCCCATTTGCGTTAGTTTGTGCGAGCTTGTACGAATTCTAAACTTGTTCTTTTCTGCGCGCACTATTCCCATTACCTTCACGTGGACCAACGCGGTTAACCTCGATATGTTGGTGGCGGCTTGCCCCGTGGTTGCGAAAGTGAACATGCTCATGAGGTCTCACCCCAGTGTGAAGGCGGGAATCGAACGCCTGGCCTCAATTCATGGCGGTGTGTATTTTCCCCGGCTAGCACGTGTACACCAGGGGCCAGTTCTCAGCCCATAGGAACTTGCGGATGTTTTATTCCAGCCATCTAAATTACACACTGAAATGCATATTTCTGAATAGACTGATAAGCAAACAATTAAAGTGAATCTGCCGTCGCAAATGGAGAATATTATTTTAGATTAGTAAAATTACGCTTATGCATTATTTCCCGTATGATTGAATGAAAAATTGTCTTACTAAATGTGAAGTACTATACGTTCGTTTCGATCAAAACGTTGTTTTCTCCTTCAAGAAAAATTATTCCCGAATATTTAATTCAGTCGTTCCCGTGAATCTAATATGAAAAAGATTTTCATTAAGATCGAAATATTAATGCCTGAGTTCCATTTGGCACTTCAGTATGTATGTAAATTCGTTTTTATGATTTAAATATGTATCCATTACACATTACCACAGAGAATCATTCTATAGCAAAATGTTCACTTAGATCATAGGAATTCTCTATTTAGATGGCTTAGGCACTATTAGACTTTGCTGAAAAATTGTGAAATAGGAAATTTATTCAATACCCGTATGTATTTATGCAACCCTGAATAACGTGCTAATTTGTAAATTGAAATATTCAACCACAGTTTTCACATATACCCCGATTATTTACAATACCATATTAAAAAAGGCTCTGAATACATTTTTTTAAATTCACATGAAGAAGAGTTACATTTTAGTTATGATAAATAAATAAGCTTGGACGCAATGCTGTTCTTGAACTACTTTCCTGAGAATCTATGTAAAACAGTCAAAAAAAAGGGATTTTGTTCATTCTTTTGCTTCCGTTAGGCTAAAAATGAAATGGGGCGCGTCGGTTGTTTAAAGGTTCAAGAAAGGGATGGAATGGGAGGGGCCCAGAGAAA